>NC_140099.1:9099714-9764821 GCF_964237585.1 Gallinula chloropus | reverse complement strand
CATTTGGAATTCTGAGGTACCCTGGGAGGTTGGACAGACACTGAGCTGCTTGGGTCCAAGCAGCTGGGTTCCCCAGCCCTGCTGTGATTTCTCTGAGAGACAAGAGGTACAGGTCCACCCAACCTTTAGGGATGGGCACTAGAGAGTTAGCACAAAGTCCAGCAGCTGTGATTACTTATTAAGAATCCAGTAGTGGTGGTATGTATCACACACTTTTGGTGATTTGAGCACAGAGCACCAGTTTGTTTCAATCTCAGAGACCACAGTCCTGTTTTAATTTTTTCTCAGGATATACTATAGCTGGATAGCTGCCAGCATACATTTCCATGCCTTCCATTGAAACCTGTCACTGAGTAACCAGTAATACAATGACATGACGAGGAGAGGAGAGGAGAGGAGAGGAGAGGAGAGGAGAGGAGAGGAGAGGAGAGGAGAGGAGAGGAGAGGAGAGGAGAGGAGAGGAGAGGAGAGGAGAGGAGAGGAGAGGAGAGGAGAGGAGAGGAGAGGAGAGGAGAGGAGAGGAGAGGAGAGGAGAGGAGAGGAGAGGAGAGGAGAGGAGAGGAGAGGAGAGGAGAGGAGAGGAGAGGAGAGGAGAGGAGAGGAGAGGAGAGGAGAGGAGAGGAGAGGAGAGGAGAGGAGAGGAGAGGAGAGGAGAGGAGAGGAGAGGAGAGGAGAGGAGAGGAGAGGAGGGGAAAGGGGAGAGAGGAAACAAAAAAGGTTCTGTAGCTCTCATGTCTTTGATTATATGGTATTTCGCTCTTCCTTCAGCTGTTTAAGAACTCAAGGATCCTTATTCAAGTGGTTTGAAAGTCCTATCTGGGACCCAGAGATCTCTTCTTGAGGTAACACAGTGCCTGTATTTTGTGCCCAGAATATGATTTGGCTCAGATACCAGAAGAGCAAGCATCCATGACTCGAGATGCAATACACTAATGCTAACTAGGCTGTGCATATAATTGAAATTTTAATACATTCTTTTGGATTTGACTGCCAAGTACAACTGATGGCTAATTGGGCCTGAGGTTTGTAACAATGTTAACTTGTTATGATACAAACATAGAAACCAGAAGGTCTGATCTGGTAGCTGATCCTGTCAAACAAAATAAAAACTTGTACAGTAAGCCTGAATTTCTAGTAAGATAGTGGGGCCAAAACACATGGAAATCCGCTTCCTACTTTTGCAAGTTTTACTGACCAAAAGCAATTAGAACCAACTTCCCATCTCAGACATAGGATAGCATCGTGATATGCCCTAATATGCACTGAGGCTCTGGGCCTGAAGGAGATGACAAAATATCATGAGGCCCATACAATCAAGTCTTTCAGCAATACAGAGATTGAGTGAGCCTGTTAGCAGCCGACTGTACTCCCTTCACTCCCATGTAATTCTGGCTCCTCTAACTTTCCCACAGCCCCTGCTAAAAGGTATCTCCTTTGCTAGAAACTTGCTACTGCTTGACAGCTGAGTAATGGGATTTGTCTTTGCACAGCACCAGCTTCAGTCTCCTGCCAATTCCAGACCAGAGCTGCAGCCTCTTGGCTCCTACAAGTGTAGAAAATATTGGGTTAAACCAAGGTAAATATAAAGGGTTGTCTCCAGGTGAAAGAACTCCTTTGCTGGGGAAAACATCATGCGTGATAAACAGACACCACAACTGGCTAATGAAAACGACAGGACTTGGGCAGCACTTGATTAGCAGGTAAGCAGTCCTCATTGCACGCCAGTCATCTGACAGTGATCTCAGTGGTATTGGCAGAAGCTGGTGGCTACTTAATAATCTGCAAGGGACCGTGTGAGTGTGAGAGAGAAGTATTTGTGGGAGAAAGAAGCTCTAAGTAAGTTAAATGGCTCTACAGCCATGTTTAAGGTAGCTCAGATGTGAAAACTGTAAATCCTAAATTATCAGATAGTTAAATGAGAACAGTCTGTGTTTTCTTTTAGATGTGACATGTTCTCTGTCAGATTTTCAGGAGCTGAAGGGTTATCTGCAACACAAGATCACAGAAAGGCCTGAAATTTCTGTCGTGTCTGAGCAGAAGCTATTCTGCAGGAAGGGTGACAACCTTGACTTTCACCAGAGGCTGCTGCCTCAGTGCTGAGCACTGCACCATTGCAACCAGTGAACATCCAACACCTCGGTATTAGAATTCAGAATTTTTTTACAACATATTTTTCTCTATTTTTCTGCCTCTGAGCATAGCTGAACAGTGGATCTTGTTAGCTGTTTCAGCAGCTGCTGATCTCTTTCTCTCAATCTATCCATCCTCTTTTGGAAAGAGGAAGCCGCATCCTATCATTGCTACTGTAAGGCTTAAGCTTGATCCTGACAGCCGTTTTACATCTTCAGATGAGCAATCTTCTTGAATACTCACAGGAGTCTCCAGTTAAGGTCTTTATAGCTCATTCAGACAGAAATTTTTCTTCCTGACTCCCTTCCTCCTTTGCAGAGTGTATTTCAGCATCATCTCTGAACGTCCTACTGGCAACTACCTCTGCTGAGAAGTGACATCCTTTCATGGTCTAACGCCCGGCATCTTGTTCCTGTCTTGTTTTCATGTAATCTACTTTTAACAGCTCCAGACATCTCAGCAGGTGGGCCAAAGCATGCTCACTATCTGTATTTCCTAGCCTTTTTCTGATAAGACTTAGAGGTCCTCAGGTCCCTGTGGACCCCCAAGTGAACAAAATGGAGGGGAGTGCAAAATCTTATTCTCTTACTCCCCTGATGTGCTAAAGTGTAACCGGAATGTCAGTTCCTGTGCTCCTGGGAATACAGACATGTTAAACTGTCTGGACAGTAAGAGGGTGGAAAGGTATGGTCCCAGCCCTGTCCTCTGCCTGCATCACTGACCAACAGCTGGGACAGCTCCATCGGAGTATAGCAATGAATCTCCACAAATTGTTTTTCATAGAATATGTCTTAAAGGCACATTTTGATACTTCAGGATTAATTCCAACACTGATGAAGTTGAAGTTGAAGACCTATTGGGGACATGCATTTGAGTTTATTCTCTGATTTCTTGTGAGTTCTCTGGCCTGATCCGTGGCCATAGTTAACCTTTAACACTTGCATCTCACAACAGGACAAGAGCTTTATGCTCTCAGGTGATTATCTACCAATAGGTTATGCATCTATGTCTTGAAAGAGCCATAAGATGCTACTTTCTGACTCTTGAAGACTAATCCAAGTAGATGACAAACTCTACAACCTCATATTAATCACATCTGAGTTAGCAAAAAAACCCATGGATTAGAATGCTCTGATATTTGGCCTATTTTTGTTGCTTCTCTTTCTCAACGTATTTCAGAAACATTTCAACCAAGCATTTGTCTTGGACAATTAGACTGAGATAAGGCTACAGAAATGGAAATCTTAGGGAGAAAAAGGAAAACTTTATCATTGGCTAGGGATGTCTTCAGTTGACTCTGCACATCTCTGGTTAGTAGTATGAGTTTAAAAAAATTGTATATTGAGCATGAATAATGAGTATGGGAATAGGTCATCAAACAAATGTGGATTTTGCACACCTTGTAGAAAGTTATGTGACCATTTCAGCTGTAGCTAAATAATTCATTAAATGTTATGGAAAATAAAAGTTTTATTTCTATTGGTAAGGGTTTCACATCCTGGTATGAAATGACCTTTTATTTCAGACAAGTCTTGCTCTCTGATTAGCTCCTATGGGTAAAATTATTAACACATTTTTCTATCTTCACCTCATTGGTGTGAGGTGAAGGTTCTTTCCTTCTTTCCTTTCTCTCAGTTTCTTTCCAACTCTGTACTTTTTAGAGGATAGTAATTTGCTGAAAGAATTCATAGCAAGCTGATGTCAATCTGATTACAATTAACAATACATTCCATTTCCATTTTCTTCCTTCAAATGAGGTTGAATGATGGCAGAACAAGCCAGAAAAAAAGAGATTTAAAATAAGCTAAGGTCTCTCTAGATTTCTATAAATAAAAGGTTCATTCTTTTATGGTATGCAGCAATTTTTTTCTGTGTATCCCAACACTTTCTGTTCATTTGGACCTGACAAGGTAAATGAGTAGTAACAGTGAAAAAAGCAAGGTAGATGCAAGGAAAATGCAGTTGTCTGGATTTATTGAGCCCATTTGATGGTGTTGAAATTATTATTTTTTTTTATAACCATCATTCTGTTCAGGCCTCCTAGTGCATGCCAAACACCACATAAGTGAATAAATATACCTTTCTTATGTGTTAATGGAAATGATGTGCTCTAAAATTCATGTGTCTACTGCAACCCAGAATCATAGGTACTGAACAACTCATCTTCTTCTTTGTAAATTGAATTTAAGTAGAAATATAAATATAACAGCTTTTGGTTAAAATTAACAGTCCCATTAATTCAGAAGGTGGAAACACATGGGTAGCCCCACTAAAGACAGATAAGGAGCAGGTGGGTGAACCACCACAAGTGCTGAAGAGACACCACACAGGCCTAGCATGTTGGGTATGCTTCCAGAGGCATGTGTAGTCACCAAATCATTAGAATGGTGGTAGCAATGGATCATAGGAGATCATTGCTGGGAGGTTTTGACCTGCAGATTACCTCATGCAGGTGGGTTGAGGGGACTAATCCCAAGGAAAAGACATGCACTCCCAGTGTCATCTCCTTCTAGCGTTTGCTGAGGACTGTCTGAAAAGCTCTTGAGAGATACCACTAAACTCAGGAAGGCTGCAGAAAGAGGTCCCTGACATACAGCTCTTGAAAAGGCTATCGGCAGCCTACATCTGTGTTGCTCCAGTTGAACTGTGAAGCAGAAAGGTCTGAGGAAGCCCTGTTTGGAGACCCTGGACTGAAACTGGTACCTGAGACAAGGTAAGAATACAGAAGAATAACAAATAGTCCTTTTTCCAACAACTTAGTAGGTACATGTGACTCTTCGTACACCTCAAATGAGGTGATTGTTGCCTGGGGTACCTGCAGTCTCATGTACCCTCTGCAATGGGGTCAAGGAGCAGTGAGAAAGCTCTGTCAGGCTCTCCTTCCTAAAGCAGAGACCCCTACTCTCATGTAGCCTGACACAACTGGTAAAATCTAAACCCAAGGTCCCCTGCAGAGGAACCTTAGGCTAACTCACAGAACTGATGTTACTGAATTTACAGTAACTTGTACCAGGGCAGCTTTTGGTTACTTGACTAATATACGTCATTCTGTCTCAAAAATAAGGATTATGTTATGGCTTTAAGTTTTGCTCCTCACCCTGTTTATTGAATGTGAATGGCAGTACCTAAGTAGAACATCTCTACCTCAGATTTTTTCTATCTGCAGTTTTAGGACAATAACTCTACAGTGAGGCATCATTGGTGTGAAGCACTCCAGTATGCTAATTTAGTTGCAAAGTTGTAATTGACTTTGGATGCTTAAGGTTAGGGCCATGTGCTGAAACTTGGGTAAAATCTGTGCTTCTGATACTGAGATGATGGTGGCAGCTAGAAAATACTTCCCTTGTGGTGAATGTCAGACATAAAGATTTTAATGAAGTAATGCCCTTTCCTGGCCATCCCTCCCCTCAGTTTATATACTTTTTCACTCTTCATGGAAGTTACCTTTGCGTCACACAGTCAGTGAGGAAACCTCCACCTTTAACAATGTTGGTGCTTCTCTGCTGTGGCCCTGAAGCACTTTGGGTGTATGCAAACGCTAAATGAGCTAAATGAAACACTTTCAGATGTGCACTACAGCAAAGAGACTGCAATCACAGTCTTTAGGCTGAATTAGCACTGGCCAGTGAATGAATACATTGCTGCCATTAAGAATGAATGCAGCTCGAGGTGTTTACCTGCTTTTCAAACACTGCAGTAGTTTATAATCACTAATGGGCAAATGGTGGTTCTTTGTTTAGCGGGAGTATGCTTCATTCTTTTGTTTCAGGTACTACATAAAGTATCACAGGCAGTATTTACAGAATGAAGGGGGTGGGGTTAATTTTTCCAGTCTCCAACATTTTTACATAAGACTTTAAAATTCCAGAACTAATGCAAGGCAAACAAATGTTAGGACCCCAGATTACGAGCACCTTCTGACATGTAGCTTTATGTGAAGGAAGCACAGCTATAGACATGTAACCGATGCTCAATTGTTAATTACTTAGGTACTGCTGCCAATGAAAAATGTAGATGGTGTAAATAGCTTATTGCCCTAATCTCCCTCTCCCCTATTGTTCAGGGTAAGGAAAGATCATGCTTGAAAATATATCAGATCTGCCTTTCATTGTGTAGTGTGAATAGGCTGTGGGCTATACATTTTATCTCCCTCTGTGCTAGATTATCTGCTATCCAATGCTGTTTGGCTGCTGCACCTTATATCCCTTTTTCTCTTCTTTTAGCTTCTTCTCACTTTATCAAATCTCACAGACAATCTAAACAGAAAATAAGGCATGAAGAAACAGTTAAAGAAGGTTTCACAAATTTTACAATAATACAAGACTGATATAAGTACTTTGGGCCACAGGGATGTTCTCTCTTCTATCATGTTTTTTAATCCATTTAATCAGCTGATCAGGATTTTTCTTAAGATTAAATTATTTTTAGTCTTTTTATGGTTAGAAATGGTCTTTCAGCTGCAAGACTAAATATATGCCTTTTCAGTTCATACTCATTTGTTTTTATTCCTGTGCTGCCCTGTAACTTAAAGCATTCATCTCCCTCTCTGCTTGGTCATACCTTTTGTCTGCTTGTAAAGAACAAGGTGAGGGGGCAAGAAGAGGCATTCAGAAAAAATATATTTGAGAATAAGTGAAGCTCAACAAGGAATCTCTAGTTAGTTGAGATGTTTGGTGAATTTGGAGATTGACCTTTTCTTCTTTGTCCTTCTGCTGGTGTTGGCTTAAGTCTGCTATATCCACCATTTGTGAGATTTGATTCTGTGAAAAAAGGAGTTTCAGAAATCCAACGGAACTAAATGCAAGGGCAACCTGCAAGAGAAGCCTAACACCTGACTGAGCGTGTTGGGACAGGGGTCTGAAAGGAAGGGGCTGACCAAGACTTGTGTGATGTGAAGAGCACTTGTGCTGTTTCTATCTTGAAGACCTATCTCTTCTATTTGACCTCTGATGTTGTCACTAAAGCAGTTTCAAAATTTCAATGAAGATCAGGTAGTTAAGTAGTTTTTTAAGGAGGGCTCGCTGATTGCTGCCCTTGGCACCCTGCTTCCCATGTTTGCCAAATGAACAGTATAAATGCTTGTTTACTGTTCCCAATTTCAGAGTGCCATTATCACCACTGCCACAGAGCAATGAGGTTTTAAAACGCATTGTCCCTCCCGCTAAGGATGAGACCACTGAACCAAAGAGATCAAGGCTCAAAGCCCAGTGCCAGAGGTAGGGTGGGTGCTAAGATCTACCTGCCCTGAATTCTCTGTGCAATGCTGATGTACTCATTGCCCCAGCTGTCCATGGTTTTGCCATGCTTTGTGGGCAGGCCCGGGAAGGTGGCAGTGAAATGAAAAGGATTTAATCAGAAATTGTTCCTCTCAAACTGCAGTGTCCCCTGCATAACAAGGCTGCATGCTCTCCCACAAGGGAAGAATCCATCCCTTAACTCAAGCTAAGTCGCTTCCAAAGAAGCCACCTGCTCTGTGGCAGAAACACATGTGTTGTAAATGTCAAATCATTGGAAGGTTTGTATTTTGCTATGTCATTTGCAGTGTAGGCTACAACTATTTTTCCTTCAAGTAGTACTTCTTGGCTGGGGAGCTGAAAACAAGTGTCTGAGATTTTGTTATTTTTTCCCCTTTTTTCATTTCCCGACCTTCCAAATACTTTCTGTGTGATTTAATCCCTTCCAGTCCTAAGGAAGAGCTTTGCTCTTCTTATGTATTCTCAAGAATTGCACAAAATAATCCTAAATGCATTTTTGGTGTTGTGATCTTTGTTAGTGTTCTCTGCCTTCAGTGGTCAAGCGAATCTCTGGAGAGAGTTGAAAATAATTGCAGTAACAAAACTCTTACTGTGCCCGCTCTCTTATCGTCATTTTGGCTTGTTTTTAGTAGCCCACTTGGTCCACTGGCAGGTGTTTATATAGTGCTACAACAGAGTAACCTTTCCCCTTATAGGCTGGATCCAGTGCTGGGGTGTTCACAGCCTGGAAATATTCGGCAATTTTCAGTAAACAACATTCGACCTTATTTCAGGCTGTTTTGGAGGCAATATGCTGTCTGGGGTTATGGGAACTTGAACAGGGATTTTTGAGATTTCCTTGCAATACTAAATAAATACGGGTTACTTTAGGACCATTTCAGATAGAGATTAAGCCTCTGGCTTTCCAAGTAGGTGCTTCTCATAAACTGAAATTAATATGAAAAATTGAGAGTGAGAAAAGGGTAAGAAAGCAGAGTGATGCACAGGCTGATTATGCTGTACTAGAAGACCTATTGATTGGGCAGTGCATCCAGTTCAGTATGTTTAATCATTTTCCACTTTGTGCAGGCTGCTTTATAGCCCTGAGTTGGCACAGTTCTTGCCTGCGCATGTGGGTAATGGAATAAAAGAAAAGGGCTCTGAGGGATTCTTGAACTTGAAGAAACATCATGTACTACAAGTAATAATCTGTTCTGGGTAGGTGTGTATAGCTTGGGAGTGTTGTTTTGTTTTTTTTTTAATTGATATTTTGTTTTGCAGCATCAGGTACTTAAAAGCAGTGCCTGGAACCACACTATTCACATCCCTGTTGTTAAACATGACTGTCCTCTGTCTATTAGTAACAATAGCAGTGCCTTAGCAGCACTAGCAGAGGTGATTGGAAAAGGTGTCTGTGTTTATATTAAGAATGTCACTGGTTTAAAGCAAAAAAACAATTTTATACCACTACATGCCATACATCAAACAATTTTCTCCCTAGCTCTGAGCTGCAGCTCATCTACATATTTGCAGCATACCTATTACTGTACATTTAGACATTTTCCGATTTGGGGCTTAGAAGTGTTTGATGTTTATTTAACTAACTGGATAAAATACAGACTATCCAGTTTCACAAACGAAAGAGCAAAAATTAATTGAAGAGTAACCATGTTATTCTGAAGTCCTAGATCAACTAAGTTAAAATGGAGTTCCACACTAAGATTAATTATGCTCTGTGCTTCCTGTTGAGTAGTTAGGCTCAATAAAAACAATTCTGTATAATTCAGTACAAGCTGCTGTTTCAGTGAGTATTTAGGTGTGTGCAATGGGCTGAGATGTACACCCTGATGTGTTTTATACAGGAGACTTCCACAAGTCTGTTCCATTTAGTCTCTGAGAAAGGACTTCTGTGTGTTCATGGGAAATGTGGGACGTGGCTTACCTAGACCTTAGGGAACAGTGATATCATGAATACGCCCAGCAGCAGAGCTTTTCTAGCAGCTGGAATAGCACTTTCCCTGGGCAGTGGCTCTCATGTTTCTTCCCATCTAAGCACACTCACTTCCTCAGGATGCACTTAGGGACTGGGAAGCATTCTGGGAACAGACTGGGAAAGATGGTGGTGTCAGGGATAGATGGGACAGACAGATTCTTGTGAGGTACTGTGGTGAGCAGGAGCAAGGGCAACTTTTGACTTTTAGAAGCTTCTTGGGCATTTACTGTTGTGACCATTTTGCATCCTTACTTGTCATAGAGGGTCAAAGAGTAGGGTGCTCTCCAAACTGGCTGAAGCAGCCTCTTCTCTGAGGCTCCAAGTTTGTTCTCATCATCTGTTCCTTACAATTTTCTCTGAAGCCCCACAAATCTAGTCTCCAGATGACAAAGCAGCCCTCAGATTGGGTCAGATAATATACCCTATTATCCTGGACAAATGCAGACCCCCACACATCATCTAGTCACTTAAGCACCTTCTTTCTCACAACTGCTGTTGTAGGAGCACTCTCTTGACATTTTTCCTCAATGTACAGATATTAGATCAGAAACGTTTCATAAGGATTTTTCCAAGTATTTCTAAACTTATTACCCTTTAATACATTTCTGCCCTCCCTTTGTTTTCCTACAGTCCTGTTAAATATTCTTCTGAGCTCGCTGAGACTATTCCTGTCCTTCATTTAATTCAGCCCAATAACAAACTCTTTCTTAGTTCTTTGCTGAGACCTCCTCCTATGGGAGGGTGCTGCCCAAAGTATTAATATTCCCACTGCTTTTTGCTTTGCCTCTGCTCTGAATGACTGGATGGTGGTTTTGGAAAGCAAAATCACTGCCCAAAAAGTAGTTTGGTCTCTCTGCAAGCGTCTTCAGTTGCCATGATGTTCTGTGAGGAGCACAATAGAAGCGCTAGAATTCCTGCCAGAATACACCCAAATGGACGGTATTCAATTGTGTTATAATTCTGTACATTGCTCTTGTTAAGCAACCATACTCTGATGTTTGGGATGATTAAAACTTTTCTATAGATATTTTGGTATTCGCTTATGGGGTTCATACCCTGGCTTTCA
Organism: Gallinula chloropus; assembly: GCF_964237585.1. NCBI lineage: Eukaryota > Metazoa > Chordata > Aves > Gruiformes > Rallidae > Gallinula > Gallinula chloropus. Next base: position 9,754,398 of record NC_140099.1, on the reverse strand, counting down.
GATATATTCGTACTTTTTATGGAGTTCAACTGACTGACCACTGCTACAAGCACCAATATGCTCTGTATATGTAGATGTGAGAAGTGAGTGTGTGTGTGTGTTCATGTCTTTCTACCTCTGCCCACAACTTAAACTTTCTAAAAGAAATAGGGACCATGTCACAGTCATTTCTGGATAAAAAGAAAGTCTCTTTTTTTCTTTTTTTTTTTTTAAATAAACAGTTTTCTTTAAACGAAATAATGTTGGAAAAACACATAATTATAACTGATTGAGCTTGATGTTTATCAGAAATTACTCTGCTGGATGGCAACGTTCACGGGTGGAGGGGAAGTAAACACTTAAGTCCATAAATTGAGCCATGTAAAAAATAATTACTGAAGTGAAATACACCTGTGGTTGATACAGATGTTGTCCTTCAAAATCCAATTTCCTCCAATGGGAATTCCAGTGTATTGGGGACTTGGACTGGGGTCATGTAGAATCACAGAATAAATTAGGGTGGAAGGTGCTTCTGGAGGTCAAAGCAGATCAGGATGCTTAGGGTTTTGTTCAGTCAAATTTTTAATGTCTTGAAGGATGGGGATTTCAAAACTTCCCTAAGCAATCTACATCACCTTTCTTTTTCTGTGTGGTCTGACCAAAAAGCATATGAAATAAAAGTATTCTGTTTAAAGACAAAACTAAACCAAACCCAATGGTCCCACAAAAGCTTTTCCACTAGCTGTTAGGAACATCACTAGTGAAGACTGGTGAAGGGATGAGATCTAATAGCAAAGCATTGAATGTTAGTGAACTTTGTATCTCAAAGACTGCTTTGCAGTTTCTATTGGAAAGTTTTGTCAGACTAATTCGTGTATATGCATGAGTGTAGATATCCCCAACCTACAGCTAACATTGTAGACTCAACCTTCCAGAACAATTTATCTGTCTTTAGCATGTTTCTGACTTTCTTCTCTGACAGACTGAATAGTTTTTTCCAGGCTTATAGCTCCTTTTCCCTGTGGAGAGGGAGGTGGCAACTTTCCTACTAGTGCAGCTGGTCCTCCCATTGCATGACAGAGGTAATTGCTGGATTCCGACTATGCAGGCATTGATGGAAGCACTACTGGAATGGGGGTCAGAAAAATTTCCCTCTATGCTTGTCTTTTCAGTAACTTCAAGAGCTGCTACAGAGCAAAAGTCTGGACATCCCTACTTTTTCAGTTAATGTAAAATGTCTTTATTAAATAAAAAATAAACATACTGGATTAAGGAGTCATATCTGTAGCGTGCAATAGACAATCCAGGTTTGTTCTTGTGCTTTATCATTGGCAGTGTTGTGGCTGCAGGGGTGGTCAAGTAGACAGTATTTGTCCCAGTGGTGTGCTTTTTAGCTAACTCTTCTCAGCACAGCTGCAACGTTTATTCATTCTTATTCCAATCTTGTCTCCTTCGATAGCTTTTTAATTGGATGCACAACACCTTCTCTGCTAGAGCAAAACGCCACAAGCAGACAAGGTGCTCACTTGTGAGAAAAAGCAGCCTGATCTGCAAATCACTTTCATCAACCTCACACAGATATTTTTTTCTTTCTGTATTTTTCTCTTTCTTCCAGGGAAGAAGGAAGGTGGGGGCGGGGGGAGGGAGGCTTCTTTCTCTCAGTTGGAAAGCTAAGGCTTACTGCTAGCATTGCAGAGTGTGAGAGCCTCTGGTTTAGCATTATTTTTAGGAAGAACTTTTTAAAGCACATTTTAGAAAGACTCCAGCGGCACTTGGAAATGGATGTTTGTGTAAGCATGTGTATGTATTTACAATATACCCAAGCCTGATGCTTGAATGGACACAGAGCTGGGACAGTTTCCCTCTTGGACACCACAAGAACCTAGGGATATCCGTCTGGGAGCCACAGATAAGGAAGGAAGCGAGTGCCTTAGAAAGCAGAGCTGAAAGCTGCCACTGCAGAAAAGAGACCTGGAGTGCAAGGTCCCCATAGCTGAACACCACGGCTGTGCTTTCACCGACTGCCTGATGGCTTCAAACTTGGAGCTGTCACCCATAGGCTCTTAGATGCTGGGCTAGCTGCAGTTGCTGAGTTTATTCATGTAAGTGCTGAATGTTTTGTTTTAAATTACATGCTTAAAATGTCCATTTGTTCCCATTTGAATATAGTCCATTCAAACTTGCCAAGATTTATGTTCTAAAATGGGATCTGATGTCCCATTCTTTACAATCACTGTATTAGCGCTTAAATAGTCTTGCTATCCAGCTGGAGAGTCCTTTGAACAATCAGAGCACCTAAATATGGGAGATCCATATCAAGAATGCATTTTATAATGCAGAACTTAGAAGTCCAAACAGTACTTCTGAGAACCAGAGCAAAAGATACAAAGATCAAAAAAAGTCAAAGTCAAATCAAATATACTTCTTCCAAGTCAAAGAAAGTGAGTAAATTCAAATGTGAAGAACTACACAAAGTACTGTGACACAATATTATCTAATGAAGACTGAAGTAACTCATGAACTTCTAACGAAATAGCATCAAATAACAAATAACTCATTATGCAATGACTATTCTGCAGTTCTGAATCTTTCTCTGGTGTAGTACTAAACAATAAACTCCCATGTCCTATCTGCACCTGCTATATTTGAATTACATAACCACTTTATGGAAATGCTTCATAGTTTTCTATATGCTTAATTCATGTTGTCCTCTTAGGCTGGGAAAGATCTCTCCATCATCTTCATTTTACAGGTGAAAACTGGAGTGTAAAAATATTAAAAGTCAGATCTATATAGTTATTCAAATCTTGAATCGCCTCTGAGATGTTTGCAGTATCTATTTGCATTTTTGTTGGTTTTGAGAGGTAAAGTAAATTTTTATTAAATTTATCCCACATGGAAGGTGAGGAGATTGGGGACAGCCAACATGGCATAACTAAGGGCATATTGTACCTAACAAATTTGATGGCCATCTATGCTGGCATTACAGTGCTGGTAGCTGAAGGAAGTGTGACAGACACCATCCACCTGGACTTGTTCAAAACATTTCATACAGTCCTGTATGATATTCTCCTCTCTAAATTGGAGTGATATGGATTTGATAGATGGACTACTTGGTGGATAAAGAATTGGCTGGACAGTTGCATTCAAAGGGTTGTGATCAACAGTTCATTGTCTAAATAGAGACCAATGATGAGTGGTGTTCCATAGGGATTGGTACGGGGACCAGCACAGTTTAACATCTTTGTTGGTGACATGGACAGCAGGATTGAGTGCAGCATCATCAAGTTTGCAGATGCCAACAAGTCTGTGGTGTGGTTGACATGCTGGAGGGAAGGGATGCCATCTAGAGGGACCTTGACAGACTTGAGAAGTGGGCATGAAGTTCAGCAAGGTCCTGCACATGGGTTCGTGCAATTCCAAGCACAGCTACAGGTTGAGTGTAAACTGGATTAAGAGCAGTCCTGAGGAGGAGAACTTGGAGGTGTTGATTGACGTAAAGTGCAACATGAGCTGGTGATGCATTACAGCCCAGAATGCCAACCATAACCTGGGCTTCATCAAAACCAGCATGACCAGCAGGCCAAGGGAAGTGGCTCTCCTGCACTACACTGCTCTCGTCGGATCCCACCTGGAGTACTGCATCTAGCTGTGGGATCCCCAACACAACAAAGACATGGAGCTGTTGGAGTGAGTCCAGAGGAAGGCAGCAAAGATCATCCAAGGTTTGGAGAACCTCTCTTATGAAGGCAGGCAGAGAGACCTTGTTGCAGTCCTGCAGTACCTAAAGGGGCTACAGGAAACATGGTGAGGGATAGTTTACAGTGGTGTGTAGTGATAGAACAAGGAATAATGGACTTTCACTGAAAGAGGACAGATTTAGATTAGATATACGGAAGAAATTCTTCCCTGTGAGTGTGTGAGGCAGTGGAACAGGTTCCCCAGAGAAGCTGTGGCTGCCCCCTCCTTGGCTGTGTTCAAGGCCAGGTTGGATGGGGCTTTGGGCAACCTGGGCTAGTGAAAGGTATTTCTGCTCATGGCAGGGGCTTGGAACTAGATGTTCCTTGAGGTCCTTTCCAACACAGACCAATCAGTGATTCTATGATATTTGCAGGAAAATTCTTGGAACAGACATTTCCAACTTGCATACGAAGTTCTCTTATTAAACAGCCCCCTTTGTCTCTTTAACCTTTGCCTTTTGGACCTGTAAGGAGAAGTCTGTGTGGTGTGCCCCATGGCATTAGCAGCTTTCTGCAAACAGCCTCTGCTGTGCTTCTGCTCCTCCTGCCCGGGTACAGCATGCATTGCCATGAATCGGAAGGCAGCAAAAATGCCTCGGGTTTTCCCATGAGGCAGGAGACTCTCTCTGCTTTGTACAGTCCCTCTAAATGCCTCCTTTAGTGGTCTGAGCAAGAACAAAAGGATCTGAAAGTCTCTTTGACTAATATCTCAATATATCTTTTGATTTCTCCTGCCGTCTCTTTCACTTTGTTTCTGTCACTGATAATTTGCTTTTAAATGTAATGGATAAGCTTCCAAACCATCCATCTCCTCCTTTAACCACAACTTCTTTCAGAGCGTCAATGACCGAAAACTCACATTTTAATTTAATATGAATTTGTGAAGAAACCTTTAGATAATGGGTAGCTTTAATATTCTGACATAGCTGAAGCTATTAGAAGTATAAATCAAAGGATAGTTCTCCTGCTGCTGCCTGTACAAAATGGGGAGAAGGATATACGGCAGAGGCTTCAGTACCGTGATGCTACACAACAGCTATTGCCAGAAGCTGTAAAGGGCACAAAGATAGGTAGAGTCGGGCTTCTCTCTGAAGCTGAGAACCATCAGGAAGTAGGGGCAGGGAGGGGGGAACCCACTATTGAAACTGAAGTCATGCTAATTGCCTTCATCTCACACTATGTTTTTTATTTCTTATTGGGCAACCTTATATACTGCACAGGAAAACATTAGAACAAAGCAAAGACGTCTCTGTAGAAAATACAGCAATTATTTTGATCTGAATGGTGTTGAGTCCACTGACATTGGTGGTCAAATTTAGTTCTTAAAGCTACTGCTAGTAGTACTTTTCTTGCAAGAATGTATGCAATGATGCCTATCCAGTATCCCTGAGCGATATCAAGAGCCTGTATCCGTGCAGTGAGTAGCAGTGATTTTGTAGGCACTATTTGTATGTGGGCTCAAGTACGAGTCTATGTATCTGGATCTTTCCTCATACGGGGCCTATGCTACCATGCTGTGGAGAGGAAACAGTGATGGGGGAAAAAAAAAAGGCACAAGTGAGTTTTGAAAAAACTTGTGAAACAGGGAAGAAACAAACAGTACCAGGAGCATTTTGATTTGGCTGAGGGGTGTTCTGGTTTGGAACTTGTCCTTGCTTCTTGGCTGAATGAAACTACTCATTTCACAAATGGTTATTCTGTTCCTGGAGGAAGAACTTTGTTCTCTTGGTCTGTTCTCCACCCTCTTTGTCTTAAGGCAAATAACTTGTATGCACTCTCTTGGCTTTGACAGAAGCCCCTCAGAGAACTTGGAGAAGTCCCTTAACCACTCTCTGGCTCGCCTTTCAGACAGCAGTAACAGTCGCAGGAACCACAGAGGGTTTCTGGGACCTGGTTGACATATAGAAGTGCACAGGTTCCTTTGTTGGCCAAACCAACTTACACAGTGCAGAGGCATAAAGCAGTTATTTCAGATTTCTCTCTGCTGTGCTTCTGCTCTTCGTTCAGTGAAGGTTAGACAAAAAAAGCACGCTTTATATTACCTTTACATTACAACTCCAATACAGCATCTATGATTTTAGGCTTTGCATGCTGATCTAGTGGGTTTTTTTATGTGACTGATATTCAAGTACTTTATGATGATGTGCATCATTCTCATTAAGCAGGTAAACAATGTATCTACCTTTACAGTGCCGATAATTCGGTACAGCTGACAAGGCTCCAGAGTCATTAGTAACTTGACCTTCCTGTCTGATTCGTACTTATGAATCTAATAATAAATAATCACATGTGGAAGAGTCAATAGAGAAATAATGTAGCACACTTTTAGTACCCTAATTCAGCAGAACAAACCATGAGAAGCATTTCAGTAATTTACTATAGTGAGAGCTCTCAGCAGCTTCTGTATTTCAGCTGTTTGGTGCTCCAGCATGAAGATAATTATCTTGGTAATTAGTTATATTGTTATTTAATAGTCCCCAGACAATATTCTATTTTTTGAAGGAACAGGCCTTTCCTTCTATATCTTTCTCCCCCATTACAAAAAATGTTTATCTATGAATCTTTCCTCTTGCCAAATCCTTTTTTTTTTTTTTTTTTTTTGTTTACTACTTTCTCCAGAAAGATCCCAGTTATTGAGAGACAGCTTCTGCCTAGCAGCTGTATCGATGGAGCCACAGGAGACTCCTCCTTCTTGTATTTCTCTGAGAAAGCCACAGGAACCGCTTCTGAGCAAGCAGAGCTGGCAAGTGAGCACAGGTGAGAGGAGAGGAGAGCAGCCTTTGGCAGTGGTGTGGTCTGAGACCATAGAACTGTCCTCTAAAATCTGGGCTTCTCCTGGCTTCTAGGGAAAAAGGTAAACTGAAAAGGTTGATGAAATGGACTGGCATTGAGGAGAAAAGTGAACCTCAGTCTCTAAAGTTTCTTGACAGTTATTTTTGTTACAACTGTATGACCTTAGGCAGGGAGCTTTCAACTTTTCCTGGAGTAACAGTGGTGAAAAAGCACTCTGAGGGTAGAAACCAGGATGAGAAAGACTGAACTACTTCCTGGGAGGACTTGAGCTTTGGTAGCTTAAATAAGCAAATCATCTCCCAAAAGTTGCTGGAGTGGGAAATGTGTGAGGTCTTCAGAATGTCAGATCAAGTCACCATCTGGGGAGGCGAAGGGGTGAAGATGTTGATGGATCATGAGGAGAATCCCTCCAGAAGGTGAAGGGGTGGTAAACACCTGAGGAAAATACATAAGGCTATGGAGAGGCGGAGAAAAAGGCTGGAGACTTTTGGGGTTGAGTGTAGGTGGTTATGACCTCAATAGAAAGACAGTTCCCCTAGTGTCACCCTCACTCTAGAGGTGTTTGTTATTCCTTCTGTTTAAGAGGAACAGACTGTTGTCTCTCTTTTTTTCTGTCTCACATCACTCCCTCTGTGGTACTATTTCTTCCAGCCTTAGGAGGAAACAACTTGTTTGCATATACCTCTTATAAAAAACATCATAGCTTGTAGCTTGTGTAATGCCTCCAGATTTTATGCTTTCTGGGTACTGGACTTGTTGCAGTTGTCCTTTCAAACAGCCCCACTTCTAAGATGCCAAACTTTTCTTGAACTTTTGACTGTATGGAAGATGGTCTTTCTTTTCTTTTTTTTCTTTTTTGTTTTTTTTTATTCACTTAGTGACTCAAACTCCACAAAGTACCATTCCTACTTCTCACCAGCTGGTGGTCCATATGCCACTGCATCTCTACTCTTGTAAATACAAGTTTGTAGTCATGCTCACAGATCAGACTTTTGGTGGTTAATATGGCAATATGTTAAAATGTCAAATGATGCGGTATGAGTGAGTCGGTGTAGGTGCTGGGGAAAGCAATATTCTGCACACTTACAAAACTTTTCTTCTAAGGGGGTCCCAGTGGTTTGCAGACATCAGGGGATTTATGCTGATGCTGACAGGGTCAGCACAGGGCAGGGATTTGGGATCCGCAGCATCTTGAGAGAAGCATCTGCGAGAGGCAGCGGCTCCCAGCTTCTCAATGTTGTCTACCAACATGTTTAAGATCTAAATTAGGAACAAAAAACTACAGTCTGGCACACTGCCCATGAAAGATTGCCAGCTTCTAGCTGAAACTCTTCATTACTCTGGAAAGGGTGGTAAGTGTTCCCCTGAGGAGATGGTAGTTCCTGACTTACACAGTGATTTTAAAAAAAAGTGTGTGGGGGGACAGGACAAGACAAGGAAAAAAAAATAAAATCCTTTGAACCCTGACAGTGCCTCAGAGACAATCCTAATGGTTGTGGCTGTAACCAGTCTGTAGAGTAAGACTGTCAGGTCCTTCAAAGCTTTAGACCTCAGTTCATGTTTTCAACTTGGTAATGGCAGCACCTTCACCACCTGCTTTTCAAGCAATGAAGAAACTCTGACCTGTTATACTTCTACTTTCCATTGCATAATTGCCCTTATTTTTGGCAATCAAGTCATGACTCTACAAAACCAGAGGCCTTTTTTTCAAGTGCTGAAGAAAATAGTCAGGGTAAGAACAGAAAATGCAACTAATGAATTTCTGCAAAAGAGCTGCTACTAGGAAGGGGTAAGAGGTTTTGTTGACTTTACTGATTCTGTTGTTCATAAGAATGCATTTGCCATTGGGAAAGTTGTACCTAACTAGTCTCCAGTTCAGCAGTTCATAGCAAAGGTGTAAAGAAACAAGTTCTAAGTGGATTTGGAAAAGCTTAAATATCTTTGTGCCATGAATCCATGATGCAGGTGTATACCAACTATAGTTCCAATTAATGCAGACTTGTAGCAGGCAACACACTGGGTCTGAATGACAGGAGTATCATGTGAGTGCTTTGTTCTTCACATGAATGTAAAAAATATAAATAACATTGCCTTTTAGATAAAAGAATATGTTGCTTTTTTGAGTCTCTGATTCTATTAATCTCTCTGCAAAACCATAGTTAACCATTTTCAGCTTCTGTGTGGTCTGTGCAAACCAATACATAATGTAACTAATCTATGCATAATGAGGTAGATAACACTCAAAAAGGAGTTGTAGTTCTGGGAAAAATTGGATTCCTCCAAGGATGCAGTAATGGATTCATTCAGTTACTTAGAATTCAGCATGCAGCCATATCTCTGCCTATTTATATCTTAAGATGCTTTCCCAATGTTGTGTATATAGAGATAATGAATAAAGAGATGGGATGGTCTACAAATCCAGGCTGGCAATTTAATCAGAACTGTCTGCACTGCGTGCCGCAATAATTAGTAGTTCAGTGCTATAGGAACCTTAAGATGAAAATCCTGGTAAACTTCGTTTTACTGCTCCATAGGATTTGGAGAGCTCTTCAGTGGATGGAGATGAGCATATAAAGCAATTGCACAGCCACAGTGTTACCAGCAAAGTATTCATTAGACTGACTGTCAGAGCTGTAACCAAAACCTTCCACGTTCCTTGAATCCAAGTAACATGTAGCTGTTGTCATTTATTTGCTACACCTTCCTAGATTATAATAAGAGTTGTTTCCCACAGTATACCATGGGAGGGTTAACAGAGCACTAAAAAAAAGAAAAGAAAAACATGCTTGTAGATGAGAAGTGCTCTTCAAAGCAAAGCATATTAAGCAAAACTGGCTAGATTAACACTGTTTTTCTTAAAAGGCTCCGAGTACACTATGTGCTGGAATTAATGGGGCATCTCTTGGAGGTTTTTTTCTTCTACATTCATATCATATTCAATCCTAGTTTGTAAAGAAAACCCTCTGGAAGCAAACAGCATGTGAAACCCGTCAGTTCTAGTAACTGAATCTGTTGAGGCTTTGTCAAATTAGAAAGCATAGCACAGTTAAAGGGAAGCAAGTTGAAGTCTGCAGTTACTGTAAAAATCTGTATCAGCAGCTTTGCCAAGGTAGAGAGAAAAAAATGTTCCTGTTGTCAGAAGTTACCTGTTATCCAGAATTTTTGCATCATATGCAGTAGGTAAGACAGCTTTACTCCTCTGAACTCAGATTTGCTAACAGACTACCTGCTCAGTGCTAGAATTTCATGTGATTTTAATTTATCAGAAAAAAAATTCATGACACTTAGGTTGTGATTTTTCTTGTAGCTTGAGAAGGGAGTGAACGTGCTTTGTTACCAAACAGTACAGGTCAGCTAAATTTGGCCCAAAGAAACTCATGTCAGCCTTCTCTATGACTCATTTTTTCCCTGTCCTGCCCATATGTTCTGTTGCCAGATCTACTTCTTGAGTTATACAAAGGGCTAATCAACCTTCCCCATGGTAAAGCCAAATCTCTTGAATTTGGCCCTTTCTTCATGTAGGACTGTGTATGTCTTTGAACCATTCTGCTCTTGGTTCCTCCAGCAGTGAAAGAGTTTAGTACACAATATTTGATAACAAGACTCAAACTGGCAGCATCTTATGAAGAGGTAGGATCAAAGAAACATGCAAACAGGTTTCAAGAGACTCCACAACTGGGAATGTCATTTTAGCAAGTGGTCTCTGGCACCTACCACAACAGTTCCAGCTGCAGGGCAAGGCTTTCCCTTCTGCAAGTAAGGAAAGTGAATGACAGGACTTTCAATCAGGCTTCTTTACCTGCTCACCTTGCCCCCACAACCTTGCCAGGTCTCTAGAGGCTGCAGAGCAAAGACTGGCATTAGCTGGGCTGTCCTAGGCTACATTTCAAAGTGGGGACAAAAATTTGTTCAGAAGCTTGCCTCTCATGCCTTTTGGTGCTTGGTGGCATTGGTATAGGAAGGACTGGGATAAACCAGGAAGTTTTTGCTCTTCCTGAAAGAGCAAAAAACCCTTGTGAGGGGTCAGAAATGAGGTGGAGCTGCTGAGACTCAGATTTGGCAGAGTGATGCTGCTACTGAGGGTTGAGAAATGAGGCGCTTCGCCGCATGGCACTGCCAGCCACTCTGTTGGCAAAGCTGTGAGAAGTTTGGCAGAGTGGGGGATACTAGGGCCAGCTTTGGACAAAAAATAAGATTTTGGACAAAAATAAGTCAGGCCAGTCATGCACTCATTTTAGCAATAAGTTCAGCACTGGAAAGGCATAGGACTGGGGTCCATTTGGACTTCTGTAAAACCATCTCTGTTTTTTTGACTAGGACAATTGAATTTTCCTGCATCTTGAGCTATGCTATTGCTTTCCAAGTAATTTACTTAAATATCATTGCTGCTCTGTATTTCACTGCTCTGCTTGTATTGCTTTGGGCTAGTTTGCTGGGTTTCTTTTTTTTTATCAGGCCTTCAGAGTATTTGACTCATTTGATCTTTCACTCTTTAATTGTTGGTCTCTCATCAATCTAAATGAGAATGTAAATATAAATAAAAGCATCATTGCTATTCAGAAGCTGAGAGTCAAAACTAAACATACAATTCATTTGGAATTCAAACAAGTCTTTTCCATGGCTACAGATTGTTTGTATGCAGTCTAAAAAATTTTATTTCCCTGTAGAAAGCAGCACTTTCCCTATCATGAAGGATGTGCCTCTATCCATGAATGTATTCTGTTACTAGTTCCCTGCTGAGTTATTAAGGATATCAGGTAGAGCTGCAATACATTTATTTTTCAACCACTCTGTGTTCAGTCTTGGAATATATTTGGTACATGTTGGTCTGTACTCTTTCTGATTAACTCCCTGGAAATACTACTTCCTTGTTACAGGATAGAGATAGGATTCCAAGAGAAAATAATAGCTCAAAGACCAAGTGACCCAGCAGTTACAAACTTAAATATGTGTATGTAAAGTAATTTGTCATGCATTTAGTGCTACTTAAATGTAATTTCAAGCACCTACATCTGTAGGACCTCTTGGCAGTAAGACCAATTATACAGATATATAGACAATTTATTTTTCTATCTGTAAGCTACTTTGTACAGGCAAAGCACTGAATGTTAATTTGCGTGGTGCCTTGGTTAAGTCAGCATCCCTGAGTTAAATGGCAGCATAAAGATTTATCAGTTTTTAAACATAAACATAAAGAAAAGAGGAGTTGTCACTGGTTATCTCTTCAAAAAGCCCCCCAAGAACAAACTCTTGGGGGACAGCAGAGAAAAAGATAAAGTTGCCATTCATTTCTGCCATTCCAGTGTAGCTCTTCAAAGGCCTTAAAAATAGAGCAGCTTCTTAAACTGATCCTCTGGTCTTAATGGCAGGTAAAGCTAACAGAAACAAAAAATGAGCTCATTTGTTTGATCTAACTTGTACAGGAACTTCGAAGTAAAGGCCCTTTGCTCTGACATGGGTATAAAACTTGGTCTTGTTCAACAGAGGGCAGCAATTCAGAGCTGTTGAGTCATGAGAGCTTCATGTGAACATGATGGTCTTTATAGCACAGCAGGGACTCCCTAAAGAGCTTTGTGGGTTTCAGAAAAAGACCGAAGCTCCTCTTTTCTTCTAGGACACCCTCCTCCTCCTTCTCCTCCTTCTTTTAAAGATGGGCAAAATCAAGATGAGGTGGTCAAAATTTGGCTCTGAGTAGCTGAAATGCTATTTGTGTGGTCATGATGTCCTAGTGTGTCATGTAAGTCTGTCAACTACTGCTTTGCTGCCTCTATAATACAATATTCCTCTCAAATACCATTTCCTTCCTAGATGCAAGTCAGCTGCATGAGCTGTGTATGTGTTCTCTTGAACAAAGCGTCAGTCATGGTTTTTCTGACATGGTCTCAGTTGGGTAAATTCAGGATGAAAGCTAGATTTCTCAATGCTTTTCAGGGCTTTGCAAATGTTCACATGAAGAAAGCCATGCTCTAAGAGGAAGTATAACTGTATGTGACATGGAGGCCCTTTTCATCCCAGCATAAACATTACTAGAAAACAAGCAGTGACCAGCAACTCTGTGCACTGTTCAATGAGGTGAATCATGTTGCTCCTGGAAGAGTTGAATAACAGGGAACAGGAGCTGTGCAGTTCACATGAGCAGTAAGACGTTCACACACAAGAGAAATTCAGCAAGGAGCTACAGGCACTTATGATCCTGCTATCCTGTTTGAGTGCTCTGTAAATTATACACCCCTCATATTCAGGAATTCCAAAAAGTATGATTATTGCTCACTAATGCCTATTTTTCAGAACATTGTACTTCATGCTAAGCTGGCTCTCGGTCATCACTACAACATTCAGCCCCTTCATTTTTTTTTTTTTTTAATGTCAAAAGCTTAGTAGTTTTGATATATTTCAGATGCTTTTGATTTTTAAAGATCATTGAATCAAATGTTGTGATACAGAGTTTTTATTTGAATGCATTCTAAAGTCACTTGTGTGTAAATCAAGAATTGATTGGTAAATTAAATTGCCTAAGCCATGCCAACAGCCACAGAGCTGCCAAATGCAAAAGCCTATAATAAAGTGTTGCAGACAAGTTATCTCCTTCCCTTCATCAGTCTGCTGTGTAGCTGCAGCAAGCATTCAAATTGTACTTGATTTCACCACAGAGCATACTTGAGTGTGGTTCACAAACTATACTGTCCTTGAACCATCTGAGGTTTGCAGCTTGGAACCTCTTATACTCTTCAGCTTTTAAGATTGTTTTGTTACAGCTGGAGTTGCTGCCGCTGTTCGCTTTGTAAGTCACTGCTTCTGCTGTTTAGCACATGTTCCCTGGTATGTTTGGTCAGAGCACTTACATAAACTGAAGTCTGATTGCTGTCAAGCAATATACGTGATGCAGAGAGCACCCAATTTTCCCACTTTTAAATTCTCTGACCATCAAGACTCATTGCATGTTTGGGAGACAAAAAAAAATCAACAAAAACCCAACAAAAAACCCCATCCTGTTCTGGAAGCTCTACTCCCTGTGCTACAAAGTTCTTGAAGTAATCACAAACACTGTAAGAGATTGACATCTTTTTTTTTCTTCCTTAAATATTTGTCCAAAATGCCCCCTCCATTTTTTTTCTTCTGATTGCTTTATAGTATTGCTCAGTGATGCACTTTGCTTTGCAAGAAAGGGGTAGGCAAAACATAATTTCTAAGCTTGGTATCACCTAGGTCCATCCTCTTCCCCATGACTCACTGCAGCTCTTGGTTGACGGCATGGCTCATCTCTTCCTACCTACTCCTCTGGTCTCTTCAGATGTTTGCTCAGCTCCCACCTGTCCCTGAGGGGCACTTTACACAGCTATACCTGGTTTCATTCAACTTAAATCTATTCTGCCCTCTGTTCCTGTTGTGTTTCTTGTGTGCTGGACACCTTTACTCTGCTCAGGATTTACCTAGAGCTAAAAGATATTAGAACACAACACTTGTTACAGCAGGTGATTGAACATGATTCTTTCCATACCAACAGTGCTGCCGTTTAGATCATTCTTTCAGGCAGCAGACAGCAGCTCAGGGCACATGGTTGTAGGCCAACATAGCACTAATCCCCCTGCTCCAGCTGAAGTAGTGCTGATTTGACTGACTAGCACAGGTAGCAATAATAGTAGAAATTGCAATGGACTTCAGTACAAACTACAAAAGCATATTGTGCCCCTGGCAGCATTAATAAAATTCTCAGAGGTGTTAGTATAGGTAGATCAGCATGGCTCTGTACCCCAACCCATCCTAGCTCCACAGCTATAGTTCCTGGGTCGCTGTGATTACATCCTTGTTCCCACTGCTATAGTGAACAACCACCAAACTTAAAGCTGAGTGTAACCTTTAGGGGAGTGTGAGGAGACAGACATGTGTTTTAGCCGTGCTGCAGCCACGCCTTAGATGGCAGCATGAAAGGTCAGATGTACTGGAAAGGACCTAGACAGGGTAGAGAACTGGGCCCATGTGAACTGCACGAAGTTCAACAAGGCCAAGTGCAAGGTCCTGCACACGGGTTGGTGCAATCCCAAACACAGCTGCAAGTTGAGTGGAGAATGGATTGAGAGCAGCCTGAGGAGAAGAACTTGGGTGTGTTGATTGATGTAAAGCTTAACATGATCCAGCAATACATGCGTGCAATCCAGAAGGCCAACTGTACCCTGCGCTTCATCAAAAATAGTGTGACCAGCAGGCCAAGGGAAGCAGCTCTCCTCCTCTATTCTGTTCTGGTGAGACCCCACTTGGAGTACTGCAACCAGCTGTGGGGTCCCCAACGCAACAAAGACATGGAGCTGTTGGAGTAAGTCAAGTGGAGGACCACAAAGATGAGAACCTCTTGTATGAAGACATACTGAAAGACATGGACTTGTTCAGCCTGGAGAAGGCTCCAGGGAGACCTCATAGGCATGGAACCAGGTGATTTTTGAGGTCCCTTCCAACCCAAACCATTCTGTGATTCTATGAAAACAGCACTGCAGGGCTGTCACTGCTGCTATGATAGCCTGGGTGATGAAACCACCACGCAAAGCAGAGAAAAATTAAAACCTGCTTTACCTGTTTGAATATAAGTAGGCAGCTCTCCTCAGGTTTTTTGGGTTTTTTTTCTTTTCCTTTTCTTTCTCTCCTTCTTTCAAAATGGACCAAACATTAAAACTTTTCTACCATAACCTCTAATGACCCCAAACTCATGTCCTTTTCATCCCAGCATTCCCCTCTGAGCTTGCCCTGTGCTATCTCTTTGCTTGTGTCCTCAACTGGGGTTACAAGCCCCAGCATCAGCTAGAACCTGCAGACACTGCTGAGCAAATCCTGGAGCTGCTGCCTCCACAGCCTTACTGCTGTTCTGTGGCATTGTGACTCTGTACAAGGCAGTGGCTCTCAGTTTATCAGCTGTGGATGTGAAGACAAGACTGTGGGTAAAGTGAAGTTGGTGAACTTTCTGGAAAAAAAAAATCCTCTCCTTGTGTTCAAGTGACTATGGTAAAATTAATGTAGATACAGGCTGAAAGAAGGAACAAGGACAAGGTGGGGATAGCAGGAAATTGCAGTGTGTTCATTAGCATATGAAGAGGACTGTATTTATAGTAAGTGCAAGGCAGGCAGCATGATCTAGTGGGCATTTAGGAGAGTATTCACATTTTCACTAAACTACTGCAGAAGCTTTTCCCTAGGACTGCACGTGCTTCTGATGTTCCTCTTGAAGAGACTGATATTCCTTCCTTACCGCAGATGAACTCAAACATTCTTTGAGAAATGTCCAAGTCTGAAAATTCAAGCTACTTGGATTGAGCTGCTGACTTGCTACCAGCTGTGTGTGCAAAACAAACCACTTTGCTTTCATATGTTCTGAAATAAGGACCGTGGTGAAATGAAGATGTTGCCTCACAAGTTCCTTGAGAAGTAGATCACCTTTATCAGAGATCATTAGTAAAGTGACATTAATATACCAATCTAGAAAGTAGAAAGTTAGCCTCCTTACAGCCGCTAATTATGTGAGCCTGGCAGTTGATAGTGGTGATGGTGTGTCCTGTTTTATGTACTTTTTGATTCACAGTTCAGCCTATTGTAGATCTTGAAAGCTCAGAACTAAGAATATTGATTTACAGAGTTTCTGAATTGTCAATGAAATTTTAAGAGTGTATTTAGAAAAAGCAAAAGCTTTTATTGAACAGTATCTGTCACCTTAACTGGTATTTCCTGTGGAGTTAGGATGCTCTTCAGTGTAAGAAACACTGAGAATCTGGTCAATACTTGTGTATAAAAATATATCTGGAGGTCTTTTATGCCAAACCTTACAACATAATAACTTATTCAAGTGGGATTAAATAGAAGCCAAGAAAAAGCTACCAGGGGTTTGTTTTTAAAGGAGTTGTGGTGGATTGGTCTGTCATTTGCACATCTAGCCATGCTATGGATTCAATCTGGCTTAAAGGAGCAGTTTTCAGAGTACTCGCAATTTTGTGTGCCAGCCACAACAAATCTGCAGGGCCTCGGGCTTGGAAGACGTGTGCTTCTCTTGAATATAGGTGCTGAAGAAAGCACAATGCTGAGTGAAAATAAGATAGTATAGGCTTACTCGAAATTTACTGAAGTTTTCAGTCCTTGTTTATAGACGTGAAAAAGAACCAGACCTGAAACACTGTATTTAAAAGGTTGTAGCCAGAAGTAATTAATGTTTAAAGTGACTGTATAACCATACACAGCCAACCTACATAAGTGCAGATCCTCAAGAGGTTTGTGATTAGTAGTTAGCCTTACTTCCTGCCTAATATATTGGTACCTTGAGATGTTATAAACACTATGTACTGCTAAGACTTGTTCACAGTGTGAAGAATTCATTGCAGTAACTGATTCTTGTTGCCCAAATTTCAGCACAAAATAGCATGTTTCCACTTCTAGAGGAAGTCGTCCCTGTGTCAGGCTAAACACTGATAACCTCCCACCTCTAGCTCCTACTGCTCCTTCCACCTGTAATGCTGTCACGGCGAGCCCCTGCTGAAAAGGACAGGATGTGACATTGCAGGTCACAGCGGCTCCTTGGTCTGCAAGGGGAGTTATTACTGCATTACGTGACATGAATTTCATCGTCCCAGCTACATTCCAAGCGAAGGAATGTAACACTGAGAGGTGTATTAGTTCACTGCACCACTGCTTGTGCTACCCTGGCTCAGTGAATTCAGGGCTGAATAAAGCCAGGGTTGCCAGTGGAATGATTTTGCAGGCTCTTGCGTTTGTCCCTCTGTCTGAATGGGCCAGGCCACCCCAGTCCTTGGGAGTCTTCCAGATGTATGGGGCTGGATAATGGGCAAAGCTCACCCAAAGACTTCCAGAGCCTTGATGTTTGGCCCTGTGGGCTCTGAAAAACTGTCAGTGTGTGGAGCAGCTCCTCTGAGAAGTGTGATGCTCTGCACCTGTGCTTCATATTTAGAAAGACTTTCTTATGTTGAAGTGCACTGTGGAATGTAGACCTGGATTTCTCTAACCCTGACACTTCTCAGCCTGGCTGTATAGGTTGTCCTGTGTGTATCCACCTTGCTCATCTTCTCCCATTTCTCCAACAAGGCTTTGGTTTGTTTCCTTTTTGCTAATTCCAGACCCCATTCTGCTCCCTCTTTTGCTGGAGCCTTGTGCCCTCTGTACACCCCAGCTCTACAGTCAGCATAAAATCACCCTCTAGTTCTCTGGCCAACATCATCTAGCTGAAGTGGGATGGTATGGCCTCAGGAGAGTGGAGAAGGAGCTGTACCCAAGGGATGGGGCAGAACAAATTCAAGCAACATGTGGCAATCACTTTTTCTGTGATGTTACACTGGTTTACATGTACCAAAAAAACCCTCTTTCCCGCTCTTTTCCCTCTTGTTTTTTTGTTTCTTTCTTCTTTCCCATGGCTTCAGGCTACCTCTCTTGATGGCCTCCCTGAAGTCACTGTGCCTAAAAGGCAAGGTAATTTGTTTTTTACCTGGGTGCCAGACGTGGATAGGCTTAGGAAAAATCTAATTCTCTTAGGTCTGTGAGTTCATGGAGCTTTTAAAATCACAAGTTCAGATTTGAATACTGTTTTCTTAAACTGCTAAGGCTTTTGTCAATTTGCACTGAAGATGATGACTGAAGACAGGGAGCCTGGAAAAGTTCAGGATGGAGCAGCGCAGCTTCTGCGCTGGGTCCTGCCAGAGATCCCCCAGCCTGGCTTGCCACTCTTTTTGGGAGCGCAGGGAGCCCTTGCACTGGCCTTGCACCAGCTCTGGTGATGGGGATAAACATCCTTCAGCAGCAACTTACACACAGGAACTGTAAACAGAAAACTTCATTAACAAACCCCTGACACAGCCTGACCCTTCTCTCTCTGGAGGATCATAGCTGAACTCCCACTTCCTTCAGCAGGGCAGTACAGGCTTTTCCATCTGCATAGTACTGAGGTAAGGACCGCTGCGTGCCTGACAGCTGCAAAACCAGGGTGCTAGGAAAATGGAGCTTTATGGTTATTTACTCCTGTCACAGCGAATTCCTTTTCAATACATTCCTGTGCTCATTCTCCTGGGCTCTGCAGCCTGTTACTGAAAATGTGGCAAGAGCCTGTCTACTAAAATCAGAGGCCAAGGCATGCTCAGTTAAGTATTACAAGTACTGTATTGCGTTTGTGCACACGTGCTTATCAAGTGAACGTGTAAATATATATTTGCTTGCATCTTCTAACACAGCTAGTCATGATATGAGTGTGCATATACCCTAGGTGATCTTCTTTGGAATTTGTCAGGACCACATACTGAGGTGCTTTCTCAGTCATTACTCAGGAAAAACTCACAGCTTTAACATTACAGTGCTTATATATGTGCAAAACCTTTCAGAGTTTTTTTTCCCCCCTAAGAAGTTACTTTCATTGTCATTAGACAGTACAAAAAAATGTACAATTGAAGCTCTTTACAAATAAATCATATTAGAAACTTTTGGACATGCATTAAGTTCGCTATATGACTTAATGTCCTTCCTCTCAAATGAAAACCAGGATTTTGTTTCCAGCCCAGAATTCATTAAACACTAGGTGAAATACCTGTTCTTTCACATTTGTCACTTCTTCCCCAGTTATTTTCAAAATTTTAGAACTTTTCTGCATTTCTAATAGCTCAGGCTAGCCATTCCAAACTCAAGGAATCTGCAAAGTTTTGCTTGGACAATAGTTTTCACTAACCAACTGAGTCACCAGGTTCGGAGAAGGAATTTGGGCTTGTCCAATGAAACCAAATGAGAGCATAGCCAGAGTGCTAAGTTATTAAAATAAGCTCCATAAAATATTTAAAAAGTAGTAAAAAGTTCAGCATTTACCTATCACTTTGATAAGACCTGGGGATTTCAGTAATAGACAGGATTTGATTTTTAATTAATTTTTTTAAAAAAGGGATAGAATGCTTTCTTCTTTCTTTTTCTTTCTTAACAACATACACAGAAGCAATATCCCCCAAAGCAGACTTGCACTCGGACATGAGATGGAAAACTTATGTTTTATAAAAGCCATCTCCTTTTGCTTAAAGCAGAGATGTGCTGAGAAACTGGTACA
This sequence comes from Gallinula chloropus, assembly GCF_964237585.1. Classification (NCBI taxonomy): domain Eukaryota; kingdom Metazoa; phylum Chordata; class Aves; order Gruiformes; family Rallidae; genus Gallinula; species Gallinula chloropus. Next base: position 9,734,823 of record NC_140099.1, on the reverse strand, counting down.
GTATGACAACATTTTAAACACAGAGGAGACGAGATTTATCTGGCTGGTATACAATATAAAACAAAAATCGAACACCGATGTTACAGCATTATATTGAAACAAACCACAGTAATTAGATGCTTTGAAGTCAAGCCTAAATTTTCTTCAGCTTTTTCATGAATTATTGATCCACTTTCCTCATTAAATGGAACGACAGGCTCTTGCAGTAAATGGATAAGTGACTACAACATTTATATAATCAAATATCCTCTGCATCTGGCAATAAAACATGTTTGCGTGTAAAACATCCTTTCTGATTTGACATCCCTGCAAAACAAATTTACTAGAATAACCACATTCCTTTTCTTTTGTCTCTAAAACACAGCTTCCCTTGCATCATCATGCAATCCAGTATTTTACACTGATCGTATCAAGCAAAATATTTTCCAAGAGCCTGTATCGTCCATTGTGCAACAGAACATTTCTCCTCTATAATGAGATGTAAATAAACTGTCTCACTTACCTTATTTTCTCCATCTCTGCTGCAGAGGCCTACAAGAAATCAAATAATAGGAGCAAGTGAATGAAAGAAAACATTCACTCTGTAGATTTATGCATAGTTAAGGCTTTCCAAATGGTTTTCGACAAGTGTCTACAAAGCGACGGTAAGCAAGCCCCACATCTGCATTAGCTGAAAATAACATTGACAGATGAACTGGGGAATAATGCAGCACGCTGCAGGAGCACTGTATACCCACGAGCCATGGGCAACAGAATGACTCAGTTGTAGCGCTGAGGCAGAAAATGGGGAGGGAAAAAAAAAAAAGCAGGGAAAAAAAAAAGGAAAAAGCCAGCAGCAGCAAGTAACAGGTTAGTGTGCCTCCTGGGCTTCAGAGGAAAAGTTGAAATGCGGTGCTACCCTCTGCACGGCGGGCATGGCAGCAGTGCTCTACTGGCTGGGGAATGACAGTGACTTCATCACACGTGAATTTTGAGTTCAATTCATCATCTTTCACAGAGACCGACAGATGGAAGGGACACGAGCTTGCCTCCTTAGTGGGAGTTTCGAGTAATCAAATTACTTTCCTCAAGTAATACACTATCTCGACAATTAGCATCTCAATACATGGAAGCTTTTCGTTAACCCTTTCACTGCTACTTACCCGGGCTGTGGTTTACAACTCCGGTAACTCCTCGGGTCCCTCAGCCTGCCGCTGCAGCCGGGCTCCCGTTAACCCTTTGGCAGCGGCTCGGCACTCCTATAGCCCTGAATCTTTACATCCCGGCAGAGCCAGAGGTGGTCATTTCATTAATCTGTCTAGTTTCTTTTTACTGTATAGATGCTGTAAACCCCTACTTATCTGTAGCCTGGAGACTCATTAATCTCTCTGACGTTACTTGTATCAAAAGCATAGTCTCGTTAACCCTTTGGTTTCTTTGCCATCATTATCTCATGCAAATCCTTAATAGCTGCTTCCATTTTATCACACCACTGGCACAGAGTCTCATCAATCCTCTTGGCCCCGCTTTATTGTAACTAAGGAATGAGCACTCGGAGCAATCCAGCAGTCTCTAGAGCCAGATAAATCCCAGTGTCACAGAATCTCTTATTTAGACCGAAGGCATTGCTCGTTAATCATGAACACTTAAACCCTTATTGATTAATGGCTAACAATCATATTTGAGTATAAAATAAATTAAAGATTAAAAATAGGGAAATGTAAATATAATCAGTTATCCAACAGGAAATTTGTCAAACTGCTGAATATAACATCCCAAATGAGAAATTGTTGGTTCTTCATTGGGTCACTCATTTTCCCTTCTCCTCATTTACTTTTGTTTCACCTATTAGATAAGTTGTCTGTCAGGCTAGTGGTTGAATGATAATTTCTGATGACATACATTGAGGATTTCAGCATTCACCATAACTTGGAATGCAAGAAGCCAGCTGCTGGAAGAGCCCTCCTCAGCTTCCCAATAACGGCTGTAATACACATTTCTACTTGGTCCCTGCGTGTCTGTTGGGAACAGAGGGCTGCCCATGACAAATCACAGATTTGAGATTGAAAATCCAACCTTGGGACCCATAATTGCTTTCTTTAATTTGTATCTGTTCATTGAATCCATGCATATACTGTACTGTGCAGGAAATAGTTTAAACTGCTGACCAAGGAACCACAGGGACTTTCTCTCTGGGCTTGGAAAGCTACTGGCAGCCCCATGGGCTTGTCAGGTTAGTTTTCTGGAGGTGAGCTCTCAAAATTGCCCTAATCATCATGTTCCTGTCATTCTGGGGAGACTGGACCTAGTTTTCTCCAGGGCTGCTCACTATTGCTTTGCCTTGAACTGTGAGAGTCACCCATGAAGACAGAGTATTTATAATACCTGGTTTCAGTCCGGCTGTTACAGCAGTATTTACAGACACGAGGAGAAGCTGCCTGGCCTTGCTTTTGCCTGGTGCTGTGAATATTGCTGTACTCATGGGCTCGGGGTGGGGGTTGGTTTGTGTGATTAAAGCACAGGATGGAGAAGAGGAGCTGTAGGCTGGCTTTCTGGCTACACTCATCTGTGAATGTAGGTGAGTCATTGGCTGCCAATCCCGACAGGAAATTAGTGAGGAAAAAAGCACAGCAAATGCCTGACACCAAAACAAACCAGAAAACCAAACCAAGCTGCAATTACTTCCAGATGAACTCTTCACTTTTTTCTTTTGTTTGTTTCTTCCTCACAATAAAAGCTGCTTGTTTTGTGTACCATGGCCAATTTTCCTCTGGACCATCAGGGATGTTCTCCTCTGTCTTTGCCTGACAGCCTGTGTCATGAAGTGAAGGCTTGTCTCAGATGTGGGAGCAATGGGTTCAGCTCAGCCCTCCTCAAGGAAGATGCATTGACCCAGATCAGAGCCCTTTCTGGGCTGTGGCACTGAAATGCTCCATTGCTTCTTTTGATGGAGATCCACTTCTAGCAAATATGCAGGAGCACATAAAAAGACTAAATTCTGCATCTTCTTCAGGAGAATGCCCTTACTTTTTGGTATAGAGAGTCAAATGAACATATTAGAACTTGAGATCGTGAAAACAAAGGCAGGAGCATCTGTAGCATCATCCTAAGCAGTTTATTTTTTTTTTATAATTGTGTTCCCTAGTAAAGTCCTTTTTTTTTTTCATCATTTTTTGCAACCAATGAACCAGCTCTGTTTTCACAAGGTGACTTTTCTTTCCTTTTTTTTTTTTTTTTTAAGGCAAAATTGCTCTTTCCTAGCCAGATCCCTGTCATTGATATAGCCTGTGAAAGTTTAAAGGTTACATCATCATTCCACTACTCTCTGTGAAGGCTTCTTTCTGAAATATCATACTGAATTGATTTTAAAATATATTCTAAATAACTCTGAATTAGTCATTTTTAGGACCACTCTTGTCCTGAAAGTCTTGTGAGACCTATTTCAAACAGAAAGACTGAAGTAAATGTTGGTATAAGACTGTCCTTTACTGTATGTCATTCATAAGTTGCTGCTTGGTAGTGGATTGCTTCATTTCAAGTGCTTCTTGATGCCTGAACTGAGCAGTGTGATTGAAGCTGTGTGATTTTTTTGGGGGGGTTTTAATAGAATATTTCTAATTAAGATAAGTAATTACCTTTAATTATAAAAATATCACATGTGATTTAAACACCTAGGGGTTTTTTAAGCAATATCAATGCAGTGTTACTGAAGAATTTAATTAATCAGCCTAAAAATATCAATTTTTGCTTTTAATAAAACGGTTGTCCTCAGAAACTCAGTACCCTACATTTCCATGTATAGTCTTCTACTTAAAATACTGCGACTGGTTGGAAGATTTTCCTTTTTACAGAAGCACTCGGTGTGGCAACTTTGCCTGTAAGCACTTTCAGGCAATGCCTGAGAGTACTGGTGGAAACTTGACTTGTTTCAAAGTATTTGAAGAAAGCAAGTTTAAAACACAGAGCAACTGTCAAGACTCCCCTTTTCTGGAAGTGCTGAACATTTATAAGTCTGCTTTGGAGCAGGTGTTCAAAAAGCAAATCAATTGGGATTTTCTTGAAATCATCCACCTCCTCTCCATGCCCCCTTCTCCCCTACCCTGACTTATTCTACATTGCAACTTTGATATTCTTTGAGAACAAAGTAATTCTCTGGCTTCAATGAAAGCAAGGATGCTGTTAATGGAAACCCCAGAAATTTTACTGTGGCATTTTCCCCCTTTAGAATACAGTTACTGTGTTTCAGACAGCATGACAACCTCTGAGTTGTTTTCAAGTCAGCAGGGCAAATGAAAAATACTGCGATCCCCTAATTTTTTATCTCCACATGTTTGATTAATGAGTCAAACAACCTCAAGACAACGGCAGAACATTCTTAGTCACTGAAATACATAAAACTTAATATTGTGATCCAAATCTTCAGGTTTTTTTGTTATATGATCTGTGTCTGTACTGTTGATTATTGAACCAAAACCTTTTAAAATAAAATTAAAAGTTACGCTGCTAGTCTGTCTATCATTCTATTCAATTCACATGATAACTGCGTTTGTAAAATACTGTGTTTATGTTTTATTTCCCTTACTGTATTATCACTTTCTGAACAATAAACAATCATGAGATTTTAGATCTTACAGATGTCTAGTAAAAATTCCTTTCCCTATAATCAAGAGGTCAGTTTTCATCCTTCTCCTTCTTCCCAATACATGTGTATTAAAAAAAGAGGAATACCCTAGAGGTGACACCTTTGCTACCCCCACACCCCTAGCCTTAATATTTTTTTGTTTACTTGGAAAGAGAGGCTTAATTTTAGAGGGAGAGATGGGACCTAGAGCCTGGCTCAGCACTCACCAGTTTTCCCACTGAGTTCAGTGGACTTTGGATTGACATGTTGGCTAGAGGTTACCAAATGCATGGGAGCAGTAGCAGGAAGTTGCTGCCACTCATTTAGTCTGACTGTTATTACTCAAACTTGTTTAGTATTGTGGGAGTCACTTTTATGTCTGTGTGGTGAGGAAAGCTGTAAATGAGAATTCACTCACAACTAAAGTTGTCTGGACTTCTGGCACATTTGTAAACTGCCACATGTTTTCAATCACAACTATTTCATTTCAACATTTCTTTTGTGCTCACAGTTGTACTAAAGTTTTCTTGATAGGAACCACTATGGTCATTTTCCTTTTTCTTCCCTATAGGGTTCAAAAGTTAAAAAATGTAAAAAAATTGCAGACTATATAATTTGATAGGATCAATCTTAAATTATACTCTTAATCAACTTCAAGAGATTTCTTTGTATAGCCTTCGAAGTACCACTCAAGTGATGTCTGAAGAAGACTAAAATTTAATCTCTAGAAACATTAATAGAGCTGGAAGAAGTGTCTGGCTGCGTTTGATTTGACTTCATGTATTGAATATATCTAACATGTTTATGAAAGAAGGATCTCTTTAAAAAACCTGCCTGAAGTTCTCACGGAGATACAAAGATAGTTGAGTCCAGTTCTCCATGGTTGCCACTGTATTTTGTTCAAAAAGCACTTCCTCCAAGCATGTCTTGACACCATGGGCCATGAAACACCTTCACTGTTCCCATACCAATTGAACATAGTTAATATATAAAAGGTGAAGAGGCTTAACACTGAGTGAAGAAGGCAGAAGAGAACTTCTTGGGGCCACTGGACATTTTCCCCTGGAAAGAGGAACATTACACTAGCTAGAAAGAATGGAAGTGTTGTCGGGTTTTTGCATGTCTTACCTGAGGAAAAGCACCTGTTAACCTGTTCAGACATACATAACCATGAGTAAGACATACCAAATCTCATAACATCTGCACCTTCCCAGCATTCCCTCCCTATCTGGGATCAACTTCTGACACTTCTTAGGTTGAAAGAAGAAGTTCTCCTCAGCAAAATTAGGCGATAAATAGAAGCTCAGATGTTTGGAATTAACTGTATATGCAGAGATACAGCACAAATGGACCCAAGTTAGTAAAGAAATAGAAAAATTGCCTTTTTAATTCTTAGAGAACATGACCAAGTTCAATACCCAAAATTTTCACATCACAACTGAATATGCATCTCCAAAACGGTCCTCTACTGTCATGCACTGTCCATAATGCTGCTGGGCTCCATCTTGAAAGAGTTAGATTTTTTTTTTCCCAAATACTACTGAACTGATTGAAATTTGAGGGTGACTGTAACCATGTTAAATTTTCTATGACCAGTTTATCTCTATTTGATCATACAAATTTTATGTTTCAAGCTTATTGCTCCCACCCTAGCTTTAAATTCCCATATGCATTTATGAAGAGATGCCTTATTTGAGAGGGAAAGCAAGATATGATTCTTTGACTGCTCTCGGAAGATTATACTCCTTTCCCTCAATCATTTCAGTATTTCTTCTTTGGATCTATTCCAAATTAACTTAAATCTGATTTGAAAATGTGTGACCAGAGCTGTACATCATGCACAAAAGCCCTTGGCAGTACCTTGTATAGTAATATGAATGCTTCAGTGACCCTGAAGAAAATACATCTGCATCATTTTAGGCACTGTGGTCCCATTACATTGGAGGCTCATAGCTGTTGTAGGGTCTAACAGTACACCTAGATGTCTGTTTCTTCATTGCCTCCAAAAGACAAGGGGCACAACATGAGATCTCTATGTGGATGGCTTTTTGTTAAATTTCATCCTGTTTCCACTATTCTGCTTATAAATAACACAGCTCATATATGAGCTTTCTAATTGCTGTCAATACCTTGAAATGCCTTTATCATTAAGACAAACCTTTTTATTGACTTAAACTCAATAAAAAGTATTTGTAACAAGATGAGTCTAAAAACCTCTTCCAAAGTTCCAATAAACTCTTCCCAACCCAAAAGACTTCCTTTTTTTTAACATGGTACTTTAAAAAAAAAATACAATTTTCTTTCATGTTAATAATCTTGAATTACTTTCCATTATATCAGTTTTAGACAGTAACTTCCATCTGAGGACTTTATGAACTGCTTCGTGCAAATCCAGACAGATCAGGACACGTTCCTTGAGTATGAAATTGGTTCTCTTAACAAAAAGTTACTTTTGCTAAAACTTTTGTACATTATGCCACTTCTCTGCACCCTTGATTGCTCAGCTTGCTTGGCCATGAAGCCTTTGCTCCATGTTACATTTTCTATTTACCATTTAGAATATAACTTTTGAAACAATGTATGCATTGAAAAGCTTTGCTTCTGAGTTTGCCACTTCAAGTGTCAGTCGATCAGGATTGTGGGCTGGGGATTACTATCAGGGTGAAGGCTCAGTTAGATCCTGCCTTAATTCTGGTTGTTTCTGCTAAACTTTCCTCATTCTTAATCAAATATCCTAATTGTATATTCCTATGTTCACAATCTTTCTTACTGAGAGATGAGGCAAAGTATCCCTTTAATAACTGGACCACATCTAAGTTATCTCAAACTTCTGTCTGACCTTCAGCATACACTAGGACTTCCTTTTCTCCTTTTTTCTGCCTATATGGTTGAAGACCTTTTCAGCAGTAGTCTTTTAAAAATGCTTAGCAAGGTCCAAACTTACTGAAATTTGACTGGAAAATATTGGGGAATAACCACAACATAAATAAGATAAAAAGAAATCTCTGGCATTTTTCTTACAACAGGCCTTTAAGTCCTCTGTGGCACATACTGCATGCATGAACATGTATCAAGTAACCACAAATTGAATTGAAACTGTAATCTACAGGGTTCTCTTTCACATGCTTGGGAAAACATAGCATTCTCAAGCTGTTACATTTCCTAATATTTTAGGATCTTTGTTTTGCTTCCTTAGTTTAATTTTCACTGTCTAAAGTCTCAGAGCCAGATTCCCAACAGGGGTAAATTAGCAGAGCTCCAGTGAAGTCAAGCCTTGCTGATTTATACCACTGGAGGGTCTGCTCTTAAATGGCTGTTTCGGTGAGTCAAGCTGATTTCTGTCATACCCAGTGCTCTCAGCTAGCATGAAATGCCATATTCCCTCTCAAAAAACAGTCCCAAAAGAACCTACACCTCTTCTCTTATGTCGCTTGGCAAACCATCCAGTGAAACCTGAACAAAACCTATTGAAACCAGGAGATTTCCTGCCATAAAATGTCCATTCAGAATCCACTTGAATTCAGCATGCTTTCTCTGAATCAGACAATTTGAACCTGTGCATGTAATTAGTGTGATTAAAGTGCTTATTTGTGTTAAAATAGTTCTTGTAGGCACCAGCAGAGGTGAAGGTCCATGGTGCTAGGAGTTGTAGAAACTTCTCATATGAAGAGAAAAACCTTTCTGAGACAACCCAACCAGCTAAAATAGAGAGATATGTGCAGTATTTTTGTTTTCTTTATGATGCAGAGACATAGCAGAACTTTTGTCTTGTGAGAATGGATTGATGAAATGTGTTTTCTTTACAGTTGTTCAACCTAATATGATACCATTGAATTACAAAAGGTTAAAATAAGTGAGGTGAAGCCACACTGCTTGTCCAACTGACCCTCTGTACACTTCACTTTGAGCTAGCTTGACTCCGGTGTGACCCCACCAGCTACAGTATAACTGTAAATATTGTAAGTGAGCAGAGACTGAGGAGCCAGAGGAAAATGCAATCTAATTGATTAACTGGAGTCTGTGTCTCCCAAACTTATACATGGCACTACTGACTGTACATTGCCGGTATACTTATGTGGGGGTCTATATTACAGACTTTGGTCTCTGTAATTAGAGGCATCACAATGAAGTATTTAGCCACAGCAGCTGCCATTAAAAAAACTCTTGTTTGTCAATAGCTAATATAAAGTGATATCTGAGACAGCCAGGAGTAACTGCAATATCCTGATGCACTTGGTCCTGATGTATTAAGGACACCTGTGTACTGAATGGGACCAAAACTTGGTTCATTGTGACCCAGGCTGGAATATGAGTTCTAACATAGCTGATTCTATATATTTCTGTGTTTGCATCTTTACCTCTACATATGTCTCTACATACTGGAGATGTTTTGTTCATGAATGCTGGCAATGGGAAGTGGGAGAGATGAGAGGAGGAGCAGAACTGCGAAATTCCTACATCCTACACTTGTAGAACTGTGTTGCAAAACATGTATTTTCTGCTCTATCTACATCTATGTAGGTGATAGGAGTAATCAACTGTGATCCTGTTAATTAAAACTTCACCTTTTACTTTTTTATTGTTGTCGTGAGCTTTGTAACCTGTTTTCAGCATTCCTAAAGGAAGAATTCAGAGGAAGGCAACCAGAATGGTAAGACAGCTAGAAAACTCTTCATAGAAAAAACAATAATGAAATAAGTAAAGATAGTTGTTTTCAAGCAGGGAAAAGGTGGCTGTAAAAAGCAGGATCCATGTTCAGTAGGGATTGAATAGGAAATAATGGGCTCACAGTGAAGATAAACAACTTAAAGAAAATATTGTTTTAATCACAGAGATAGTTATGTACCGAGGACATTACCCATAACATCTGTTATGTTCCTTAAAGTTTTGAAGGATTTACATACATCTTTCTTGTCTTGAGGCAGAAGGACAGACTAGACATCTTTCATGATCCTTTCTGACTCTTCCAACTATGACTGCTCCCCCCCATTAAAAGGACAACATAAACCAGCACAAACATTTCTTCCAACAAATGGAATTTGCTCTGTGCTTTACTGCCTTCAAGATGAGTCAGTTCCTAAGGCACCATTGCTTCCCTGGGACCCATGCACTGGGGAGTTGAGCGAGTCTCCTAAAAATAGGACATTTTTGTTCATGCCTTTTGTCACTTATGAACTTGTCTGTGGACAAGGAAGAGTAAAATAAACAAGGTGCAGCGATATACTCAGACAATGTCACAGATATTTCCTTGAAAAGAAAGCCAGACTTCAAAGCTTTCACTTCTCCTGTCACACAGCACTGGTGGAAAACAATATCTGTTTATTGATTCACTTTATTTTTTATCCTTTTTCCAACCAACATGTGTGGTGCTTCAAATTCATACTAGTGGGGCTATATCTATTTCTGGAACAATGGCTATATCAGTGAATAAAAATCCATGGCCTATGATAAATCATTTGGATTTTTGCCTGTAATTGTTTAAAAGAACTTTACTTAAGCAATAAAGAATGAGGCCAGAGAATACTATTAAGGAGATCTTTGATTTTCCTCCTTCAAACCAGTCTCTCTCTTCACCAAAGAAATAGGATCTTCCTAATATTATGGATTAAAAAAGAAAAAATCTCCCCAAACCCACAGCCAACTAGAAGGGAATGAGGATGTTACTTGAATCAAAGGAACTGGTTCTAGTCACCACTTTGGCTTATCTGCTAGGAAAATCTAAGTACAGGGAGGAAAGAAGATCATATTCCTAGAAGTGCTGTTGGTTGATGGTGGTTTTCTTTTTACCAGTGCAAAACCTTCTCTGAACATTTAAACCCTTGATTGTGTTAGGGTACATACAAAATCTGCATCTGTTAAGCAGGCTTTGAAAGTCACTTCTTTCAGTCCTTTGCTGTTGAAGCTATAAAGCATCTTCAGCTATCTACCTAGAGATCAAGAGGTGATGAAGCACTATTATATATTCATAATATATATCTATATAGCATGTACATGTAGTTGTATGTATAACTCACCGAGAACTTCAAGACAGTGAATATTAACTACCACCAAATTAATCTGTGAGATAACATAGGGCTTAGAGAGGCATCTGTTTTACAGAGAGCTTGAGTTCCTTAAGGGAGTCCCAAGGTCAGACTGTGGTGTTAAAGGGTAGAAGAGACTTGCCTCTCACTCTCCTAAGTCTTCAACTGATTTGATAACTACTTAGTCTACCTCCTCCTTCACCTCTTTTTAGGAAGGGTATGAAAGTAAGAAAAGCTCCCTTTGTTGGCAGCTCTCTGCACTCCTGCATGAGAGCCAGCCAAATTCCCACTCGAATATTATCTAGTAAATAAGGTAAAACATTTCCTAAGCTGCAGTGATTTTGCTTTCTGAAAAGTCACAATGTTACAGGTCTCTGTCAGCGTTCCTGAGTCCAGTTGTGTCATTGTAATAATTTTAAGCATAAGGTGACTTCTACACTGGACTTGGATGGCGTCTTAATTGCTATGGGGTCGTAAGAGGTCTTTTCTTTTTATATTCACCGCACTGTGCATTAGCATTCTTCTCAGGGGTTCTTTTCTGCGAGTTTAAAGAAGTCTGTTCTTACTCCTACACAAAACGTGGAATTGTTAGGCTTTACTGTGGAGACATTAAATCAGACTCTGGAGATTCCTTTGTTGAAAAGGAAGCTGTATTGTTAAAATTACATCTGGCTTTTGCACGTGTCACATTTCACAGGAGCATTGAGCCCGTATTATCTAGTGGCTTTGCTTGCAGTCTTTCTTCACGCAGTGCTATTTTTAGATTTTCATCCTGTTGGAATTCAATAGTCTAGTTGTCAAGGCAAGCAAGAGAAGATAGCTAAGGTTGAATTTGTCAATGATTCAGCCATGTTCGTTGTTACTATTACTATATAATCTTACCATAGTGGGGGACAAATACCACATCCAGGACATATAATTGCATGGAACTGTCAGGTTTTGGATTGAAATTATAAAGTGCTTAAATATAATTACAAGCCACGTTTGAATCATTACAGAATGAGTAGAAGGTTATCAGAAGACTCTGGGGGAATCTGTAGTTTTCCTGAAAGGAATGACAGTCCCCCACGCTTTGACTTCAGCTAGGATTTTGCCCTTTTTCCCTCTCCCCTGCCACTTATGTCCCCACGGGCACCTTCTTCCATATACCCTTACTGCTACATGAAGGAGAAAAGAGTTTAGCTGTGGTGCTAGATGAGGACAGTGAAGGATTGAATCAGAACATTATCCTATCCTGGTGCATGGTAAGAAACGAGGGCGTTTGCAGTTAAACAGACTCAAAATCCATGAAGAGGCTGACTCCAGTGGGCAACAGATTGGGGTTTAATATTGTGACATCACACTGAGCAACTGAAAAGCCATGAATGAGAAAACATTCCTCATAGGTAAGTATCTTTTTAGGGTATACCCATTTAAATAGTACTAAAGGCAATGGCCCAGCAAAGCAAAACACCCATATGCAGTTCTGATCACAAGTGTTATTTCACTGAAAGCAGTGTGCTCTTGTGCTTAGCATAGCTCCTGGGCCATAAAGAATACAGAATTTTAAAGATACCAAATTATAGCCCCCAGCGATTTCTGAGATTCTTCGTGAGCCCTCTCAGACACTAACACACCCACTCTGATTTAGAAGATTTGGGATATTTCCTTCAATTCGGTTAAAATTAGGAAATGCAGTCAATGTGGCACAACCTCCACAACTGTTACTGTGTGTATCCTGAGATGTTTAGGTGCCTGGGAAGCAAACACATTTGTTGTTGCTGGAGCTGTAAGCTGGAAGGTCCCTAAGGTGCAAGGAGCTGCAGGTGGTAAAGTTGTTATTTGGAAGCTGCTCAGGGTGCAGATTGTGTGTGTGTGTGTGTACAAGAATGGATATGGCAGGCCTGGGGATGGTAAAACTCTCTGAAATGTCCTAAATGAGCTGAGCACTTTCTGTGCTTGCTGAAACCTGCCAGTGCACTGAAACCAAGTTTCTAGATATCAGACACCCAAGGTATTTTTGATTAAAAAAGGATTTAAGGCTGGCATATTATAGAAACAAGACAAAATACCTACTTGGAGAAATCTGTCAAGTCTTAAATTTTCCTGTTCTACAAATTTAAGGTTAAATCACAATTTTTAAACAATAAACCATAAACTTCAGTTGTTTGAGCACTGTCTGGCAGGGAAACCTGATTATTGCCAGTTTGCTTTTTGCAGTGTGGAAGATTTGCAGGACTGAAGTACCAGTCTCCTAGCAACCACAGATCCTCTAAGAATCTTCTCTTTGATAGTCCCTAAAATATGTTAATGCCACTAGATATTACAAAATAAAACACTGGGACCCACACTTAATGAAATAAGGAATTTTGATTTATATCTTCAGTCCAGAATAACAATGTACTACTCCACAACTGTAGTGCAGTTCCAACAGTGATTCAACCCAGTTTGGGTTGCTAACAAGTTTTGTTTTGTTTAATTAGATTCTCATTACTAAATCCCAATAGTGCAAATGCTTATACATGTAACTGTGTACATGAGTAGTCCCACTGAACTTCATGTGACTATTTATGTGTGTAATTACTTGCTGGACTGAAGATTTACTGTCTGAATTTTAGCTGATAATATTTTAAAGGATCACCTTTCTCTCTTCCCCTGGTTATCTACATGCATCTTATTAGGAGACTATTCTCTGACAATCTGTTACACATATGCTGAGAAAAAGAAAATTTAAATCTTGAAAGCCAAGTTCAAAGCTCACATTCTCATGGGAGATTTTCATTCAGCAATTATGTTGTCCTCAGAGCATCCACAGAGTGCCTCACCCCTCCAAAGTGCAGTAAATCTTTCAGGGTGCAGCCCTGAGAGCAGGAGGGAAATAAAAAAGGAACAAGCATGTTAATCAATTCAAATGCCTACTACGAGGGACAGCTGCAGCGGTGTGCCAAGAGACATCAAAAGGGCTACACAGATGTAAACCAGCTCAGGATGCAAGACTCTGCATTTAATGTGGAATCCCAAAGGATATGTTCATGCTGCTGCATTGCTATTTTTAATGAATGAGGCAGGAAGGACCATAGTGCTGGGCAGAACTTGTTGGAAGGGACTGAAATTCCAGATTTCTGAATAATAAGGAGAAGACCTCACAAATGTGTTTTTAAAAGGATTTTTCCCTCTCAACCATGGCTTTCTGAAGAGACAAAAGAATTCAAGGAGGAACAAAACATCGGAAATAGGTTTTCAGGAATCTTGGAATTAGCAAAAATGGATCTTCCCATATGGAGCTGAGCGATAAAGAACATATGTATGCTAAGTCTCTGTAGGGCAGTTGTGATAATTACACAAAGGGTAACATTTCTCATCCATTTCCACGGATTATTCTTTAAGGACCATAGAATCTCATTAGTCCAGTCTTTATTGCATTCATTATGGAGGCTTCACCAAGAAGAAAAAGGCTTTTCTTTATTGCTTTTATAGGCAAAGGACAACTGCCTGTTTGTGGTCAGAATATCTGATTGGCCTATTTCAGAGCAAAAATGGAGATGCTAGTACATAAGTGTGTGAGAGTCAGTTTCGTGTCTGTCTCCTCCAGAGCAGCCCTGCCTGAGCTCTTGAGTGCAAGAAGGAAGGGAACTTTCCTTCTATTTAAGGCACTTCTATTTGTAGCATATTGAAAAGAGCTGCCGCTAATTTTTATGCATGTAATCAGTAAGCAAAGCTATGGTAAAGTGGAAGGGGATCCTCCAAGTAATGAAGTCCTCTGTAATTGGGGATTATGTCCTTTTTGAAGTAATAAAAAACAGGTACTTCTAGATCTTCTAGGTTTCTGAAACTGCTAAGAAATATTGTGAATATCTGATTGTGTGCTTGTATGGAGCTCTGACATTCAGTATCTCTTTAGAAGTTACTGTAAAGGCAAGGAAATTTTTTCCTGTGAGTACTCTCCTGTGTGCTGTCAGTAGAAACAGCCAGTGAGACGACTACAGCAATGGTCCTAAAGGAAATATTCTTTAAAACTTTGTTTATTTATAAGTGAGATTATAAGTGAAAAAAGAAGATCATAAACAGGCCTAAAAAGTTTCTCTATTTTTGTCATACTGCTTAACTATCAAAAAATTATGATAAAATTTCATAACTGTAAAGAAATACCTTTTTTCTCTATTCAACAAGAATAATTCCTTCTTAATGCCAGCATCATTATTTAGCACAAGAGTAAAACTCATCCCAACATCAAGGAAGTTGTTTGATTTCTTGTTAAGTGGCAGACACTTTATACAGACTGTGTACAACGTGTGACCCCAAATGATTTCTGAGCCACAGACCATATGTGAAGCTGTGCTATTGACCAGTCAGTCAGTCTTCCATTCACATCCCAGGTGGCTGCCACTAAGATAATAAAAAGGAACTGAAACATAAGGACAGCCTACCCACCATCTACACAGAGGACAAGAATAGGGAGGTATCAAATAATGACAGCCTACACTTGCAAACATGTCATCTTGCACCAGTGAAATTTCTAAGGGAAGAATTATTGCTTTAATAATGCATCTTCCAGAGTTTTACTAAGCTAATGGTTTTCTGATGAATACCTGGCAAAGAGGTGTGGGGAGCAGAGAGGTTCTGGCCTTTCCTGAGCTGCAGAGACATTACAGAACTGTTCTCTTTCACCAGAGGTCAACTGAAAGTCATTGGGCTCCGAGTGCTTGTAGAAATGCTTTTAATATGGGCCAGGAAAGATTCTTCCTTGCCAAATGACAATCTAAGAGACTGAACAGGCCACACTAATGCGACTTCAGCCAGAGTGTTCCTATTAGTTACTCCAGAAGAGCTTCTGAGGAGATACAAAGGGAAAGAGTGAGTGAGAGTCAAGGGGAATTTTCTCCATTGCTACCAGAACCGTTGTTTTTAGAGTGGTTTTTTTTTTTAAGTTACTTTTTCAAAGGGGCTGGGTATCTTTTGAACTGTGTTCTAACACAGTTAGATCTATCCATCACCATAAAGAGAATGGAAGGTTTGGGCATCAGGAAGACAAATGCATAGAGATGAACATGGACAATCACTTGCAGAGACTTGAGGATATTGCGTAGGTTTAGAGAAACAAAGAATGTCTGAGTGGGACCCTAATAAATTAATGAGCAGTGCTTTATAAATAGTGGCACCATGTGCTGGCTTTCCAGTCAAGGTTAAGTGAAGACACAGTGACTTTCTTTTAAGAAGCCAGCTAAAAAGAGAGCTAGTGTTTCAAACAGCAAAGGGGATATTAGCAACCTTGGTTTAATTCCTTCATCTACTTTGCATTTCCCTTTAAGTAAGCCTCTTGAACCCTACTATTGCAAAAATAATTAACTGTACTCACATGTGGAGGTTTAGACCCTAAACCTCCACCTAACCTGTAACTTACAGTGTGCCTGCACTATGAATGTCACCATTTCTTCCTGTGCATTTATATAACAATGCATACAATAACAATTGCAATCCTATTTATATTTCGGTTTGAAGACTTGCGTTATTGCTGTATTGAGTTGATGAAAAAGGCAGGGAGAATACAACTATTAAAGATTCAACTTCTTAAGCTCTATAAACAGAAATACATTTAGTATCCATTAAAAATTTTGTTTTCTGTTTAAATTGAATATTTGTATCAAAGAGGGAAGATATTTCTGTGGTTCAAGACTCCATTTATCTAGCTTCCCAAATCTCACTTTTCAACTCATTCTTTATATGACAATGGGACCAATCAGGAGATCGATTTGGGTCTTAATGTCTCTGTATCAATATCTGTAAAACAAAGGTTATAAAAAGCTCTTCTCAAAAATGCAAATTTGCATAGAGAAGAAAAGAATCAAGGACTAGGAAATCTTCAGAGACAAAAGGAACTGGACTCAGTAAAAAAATCACAGGCAGTGTTATGCCTGTAAAACCCTTATGTCTGACTATGGCAAGGAATGGGTCATTAAATTAGGTGTAAATAAAACTGAAGGCCCATTGATACTAGTAGTGGTCTTTGGAGTGACAATACAGTTGTGAATATCAAGCAGTAAAGTAATTGCTTTTGTGCAGAAATAAACGAAGGGAGGCTATGCATTTGCCAAATGCTTTGTAGCAAAGTAGATGGGATTTTAGTGCTGAAAATCTGCTTGAGAAATTAATCAGCCCAATAAAACTGGCAACAGGCAGACCAATAAACAGTAAAGCATATAAGCAAGTACAAGGTACGTAAGGGTATTTTCTTAAAATGGCTTTCTGGATGTCCAAACAAGAGTTGCAGTAAGAATCTGAAGCCCAAAGTAGACTGTTATAATCTCATACACTTGTATTCCAGTGTTCTTTGAACCATGTAAACATGAGGAACTGAGGGAAAAGGACCAGGGAAAGAGGCATTGTCACCAGTGTGGCAGAATAAAGAATCCATTGAACCAAAAACGTCCTATGCAATATAAAATAAAAGGGAGTGAGATAACTAACTAAAGTAGAGAACGGGTTAAAAAGGACATATCTAGAAAGTATAGGAGGAAATGGAAAATAAAAGGCTCATTAGTGAAAACAAAAATGTTAGTAGATAATATTAATAAAACTACACAATTGCAATCAACACCTCAGGAGCCTTTTTCTGCATATACTGTAGGCAAATGCTACAGCCAGTCAGAGAAAGCCCATCCTCTGATGTCCTTTCTCAACTGGGAAAGGATCTAAATTTATAGACTGAAATTCTGGTTCTATTGATCACTGTGTGATCTTTGCTATTCATTTTGACAGTTTCCAGAGTTTCATCCAACAGGCATATTCCTCTGGGGTAGAGAATTCACTTTAACTTCCAGTCTGATATTAGTATTTATCAGGGAGAGGATGACATCACTTTTCTGTCTCTTAAACCACAGGGGATAGCAAGGATTTGCCTGTAAGCCTGTATTTCAGACATCACTAGAAAGGGCTGTCAGGTTCATCTCCTCTCTAGGCTGCAGTGAGGTCAGTCCAGCAGCTTGGCTATGACTACAGCACCAAATGAATCCTCAGAAAGAAGTATTTCATGTTGTCAGATCATTATTTTAAAAATCAAAGCTGCTTTTTTTTCTCTTTAGAGCAATAACTGCCACACATGAAATGAGTTAGCCAGGTTTTATAGGGGGAATTAATACATTTTATTACCCCAGTTGGTACATTCTGAGAGGCAAACAGAAAAGGCATGATATTGCTGAAACTTTATTTGGAAGAAAGAATAAAGAGGCTTCATTGTTGCTGTTTCCTTTCCCCAGCTGTATCACTTGGCCTAATAGAAGTTCTGTTGCCCTGCCAATGTTGCCTATTTATATTTTATGCTTTCAAAGCTACAATAGCTCTGTCAAAATATATGCTAAGGCAGTTGTGCGTCCTTCCATGTTTGGCTACCACTGTATATGGCTGTCTTCAGTTTGGTGATAACCTAAAATCTTTCCCTATTCCCAATCTTTCACATCAACATTTTCCAGAGGTGTATTTTAGAATTAATGGCTCTTTGTGTCATATAATCTAAACTAAAGGTTTTATCCCTAAAGTTTCACAACAAAATGTATGAAGTGACATAGCAAGTGGTTATGGAATAAACCATAAGTAGAAACTAACTTTCTCTCCTGGCACACAGAATTTGGATTACACCTTGCTGCCTGAGGATTTATATACCTTCAGATAAATGTCTACCTTCTGTGATTCCTATTGATCTTTTAGACCTTCAGATTGTTTTGTGACAATGAGCTCCACGTGTAATTCACTCTGTGTAAAAATCACTGCTTTTGATCAGTTTTGATTTTATTTGCTTTTTGTGTCATTTGAGTTTTTCATTCTAATTATGAATGTAGAAATTGGAGCACCTGGCAATCATTTTACTATCCATGGTTTTGTATATGTTTCTCCTAAATGTAATCTCTTCTTTCTGCTGCCTCTTCCTAAAGAGGACCTTTAACTAATTTTAGTTCCTTTTTCCTAAAAACTTTCTGTTTCTCCCCGGTGTTGGCAAGATGAACATCGGATTTTTTTCAGTAGTCTAGACCAGAGTTACATCATCACAGAAAATAAATATATTCTACCAACTTTTTTGATCATAGAGCTGTTCAGCAAATCTTCCAACTAGGTTTTCCATAAGGGTTTTTTGTTCAGTTCCTGTCTTTCCCCAAAAATCTGACTTCTTGCCACAAAGTACATTTGGATTTGTCAGTATTTAATTTTGCCTTCACTTGTCCTATAGCTTCATCCAGCTCCATTAGTTTCCCTTGTAATTTATCCTCTCTTCGATTTTCTTGAAAAAGTCTGTGAAACCTCTAAGGTTTTGGGTTTTTTTCCTTTACTCTTCACCTGATTTTCCTACCTTATTGCTAAAGTATGACTCACTAGTCACTGTGCTAATCTATATTATTAACCTTTAACCTTTTGGAACATTAAGCCTTACAATTTCTTTTTTGTAGCTTGGTTTGAATAACAACAAAACTTCTTTCTCACTCCTTTCTGACTTCTTGATACATCTAATAGGACCTCATCTTCTCTGCAGAGCTCCCCAGGACATAGTATATATAGCATATGAAACCATCTGCAATGACTTGGACAACACTGAAGAAACCTTTTGAGAAGCAAATATTGTGGAATTACTCACTAGTCAACCTTGCCTCTTTGCCTGGAATGACCATGAAGCATACCTGCTTTGTATGCATTTCCACACATATGCATTTCTTCTAGAGCAGGGTAATACTTGCATATCCCTTCAAAGCCATCCTTGAATTTTTTGAAAGTGTTCCTAACATTAATCTTGTCTATTCTGTGTGCAGAACTGAAGATACCTCTTCAGCATTCCTATACCTCTAGTTTGAAATCCAAGGTTAGCTTCTTTTCAGCTACATAGTCAGAACTCCTTGACCCTCAACATTATCTGTTCTACAATCTCCTAGCCTAAAAGTATGACCTTTCCTTCTTACGCTTAGATGTATAATTTTATCATTGACTATAATAATGCTCCTTCAAAAACCTAAAAGCTAGATCACTTTGTTTGCTCTGATCTTGTTGTTCACTGCATTGTGAATGTTTCTGTTATCCATGAATTAATCACAAGTCAAAAAGTTTTCCTTGCAGTCACCAATTAAAAGATCTCATACTATTAGGCCTGATTCCCTTTCAAACAAACTTTAGAGAGCTGTTAGTTCTGTATTCACTGAAAAAGTGTTTTATTGCTACTGTATAGGTCCATACATTTTTTAAAAAGAAAGCATCATGTCATGTTAAATCAAATATCTTTAAAAGAATTTTATAGCTAATATTGGTTTTGTGTGGCAAGGTTTTGGTAGTCATGGGGGGTGATGAGTGGACTACTGGGGTGGCTTTGGTGAGAAGCTGCTAGAAGCTTCCCTCATGTTCAACAGACCCAATGACAGCCGGCTCTAAGATAGACCTGCCACTGGTCAAGGCCAAGCCCAGCAGTGATGGTTGTAGCACCTGTGGGATAATGTATTTAAGAAGGGGAAAAAAAAAAAACAACAAACAAAAACAACACCAAGAGCAATTGCAGCCAGAGAGAGTAGTGAGAACATGTGAGAACAACAACTCTGTAGTGCAGAAGGAAAGGCAGGAGGTGCTCCAGGCATGGGAGAAGACATTCCCCTGCAGCCTGTGAAGAAGACCATGGTGAGGCAGGCTGTGCCCTTGCAGCCAATGGGGGTTGATGGTGAAGCAGAAACCCACCTGCAGCCCATAGAAGACCCCAGGCCAAAGGAAGTGGATGCACCTGAAGCAGGCTGCAACCCAGTGGGAAGCTTATGCTGGAGCAGGCTCCTGGCAGGACCTGCATCTCATGGACAGGGAAGTCTGGAAGCAGATTTTCTGGCAGGACTTGTGACGCCATGGGGGACCCATGCTGGAGCAGTCTGCTTCTGAAGGTCTGTACCTTGTGGAAGGGAACCATGCTTGGTAAGTTTGTGCACTGTAGCTTGTGGGAACGAATCATGTTAGAGATGTATGTGGAGGACTGTCTTCTGTGGGAGCAAAGACTTTTTTAAGATTTGGTTTTATTTCTCATTATCATACTGTCGTTTGATTGGTAACAAATGAAACTAGTGAGGGTAGTTGGTGAGTGATCTCTCCCTGTCCTTATCTTGACCAAGAAGCCTTTAGTTATATTTTCTGACCCTTGCCCAGCTGAGGATGGCAGTGATCATAGAATCATAGAATGGTATGGGTTGGAAGGGACTCCAAGGATCACAGAGCTCCAACCTCAGGCCTGGATCTACACAAGGTTGCCCAGGGCCCCATCCAACCTGGCCTTGAACACTTCCAGGGATGGGGCATCCACTACTTCTCTGGGCAACCTGTTCCAGCATCTCACCACTCTTTCTGTAAAAAACTTCCCCCTAATATCTAATCTAAACCTTCCTTTAGTTTTAATCCATTGCCCCTTGTCCTGCCATTGTCTATCCTTTTAAAAAGCTGAATCCCCTCCTGCTTATAAGCTCCCTTCAGGTACTGTAATGAGGTTCCCCCTGCAGCCATGATAGACCCCTGGGGGACACTGCTTGTCACCGGACTCCACCTGGACATAGACCTATTGACCACCGCCCTTTGTCTACGTTCTGTCAACCGGTTTCTTCTCCACTGGATGGTCCACCCATGAAATTCACATCTCTCCAATTTAGAGATAAGGATGTGGTGGGGGACTGTGTGTGAAAGGCCTTGCACAAGTGATGGAGAAGCTTTGATGAGCACCTGGCCTCCAGCCTGGGTCAGACCACCACACAGCTGCTCTTAAACTCACCAGGCCTATGGGGAATGCTGGTCAGACTGTGAAGCTGACAATGTTGATGGGGATAGAAACAGAAGAGTACTTTTTATCAGAGTGATGACATGTTATGCAACTTTGAAAAAAAAAAAACAAACCCGGTTTGATTCTTTCCTTCCTTCCTTCCAACCTGCTGTGATAATCCATTTCTCAGCTGAGTCTTGCATAGCTACAATTATTAAGCAGTGATATTCAGGCTCTGTGAGGGCTATGCAATCACTCCTTTTCCAGGTGTCCTTTGGTCCTGACCTCTCTCTGTTCACATTAGGGACCTGGCTGAAGCGCACTGTTGTTTTCTTTGGGAATGAGCAACTGAGTTTTTCTCCCATAAAAATGATTACAGGACAGCAGGATGAGAGAGAGTAAAATCCAAAGTCTCATAGAACAGAGAATCAGGTTTTCTGGGGACTTGTATGTGGGCATAGAAACGTGGTAATTTGCCTGAAATTAATATCAGACAAAAGAAGACATAAATGATTCTACTTAAATATATGGCTAATTCAGAAGGAAAGCAGTTTGGAGGAAGAAATGCAAAAGTAAATAATGGAAAAGTGTTATCATATAAATAGCTTGAAGGCAAAACACCATTAAGAAAGAACTACTGAAACTCCCATTCAGAATTCTTGAGAAAGTTATGCCAACTTAAAATAAAAATGTACTTTTAAAGGATAAACAATGTAAAAACAAGGCCTATTCATAACAGAAAGAGAGCTTTTACTGAAGGAACCAAAAGGAATGGAAGTATGCCTTATTAAGAAAAAAAAAGATGTGACAAGATTTTTTTGGGAACGTTTTTTAAACTATCTGAACCAAAAGATTATAAGTCACTTCTAATTAATAACTTACGTAGATAGTTTTAAACAGGCTGCTGCTTTGAAGATATTCTTAACCTCTATATTAAGTAGTTTAGTTAAATAAATGATGAAATAAATATAAGGCTGCGAAGTTCTGAACATTTATCAAAATGTTTCAAATCAGTGCTGGGCACGCTATTAATAACCAAAGTCACAGGAGCAGGCTATTTTTAACCAAAGGGAATTCTTAACATTCTTTATTATTAGAAATTAAAGTATCTAATTCTGGGAGAAATTATGCAAATCGTGTTGTCTACAAAAGTTGTTAGCAGTGCCAGGTTTTCTCCCATGGCTCCAGAATAGAAAAACTACATCGTCCTTTTCTTTTAAGAAAGCGAGGGTTCAGATTAATGTGGCCTTCACAGCATGTGCCCTGCTCCCTGATTCCTACCTAAAAGTTCTCCATGCCCATGACAAGCATTTTCAAGGCATTTCACAGCTGCGAGGCTCAAGTGCAGTGCTTGTGCTGATGATGGGCAGGAGGGTGACTGGCAGCAGGGGTTTGGGGTGATTGGAATCTGTATCTATGGGAAAGACAAGTTTGTGGGGGATGCTACAAGTTTAGCAGGCTGGAAGCCTGACCAGCTCACACATGATGAGATCCCAGGGAAATCACCACCATCACCATTTACCTCCTGGGAATCAGTCCTAAAGTTACTTCCTTCTTACCCCCAAACAATATCTGTCACAATTGTACTATCCAGTTTTGGAATACCCAAAGAATAAGGAAGAGTGATGACTCCAAGCACATGCAAGTACTTCTCTGCCTGCATTTGTTTCATTGCCTAACACATCAGGAAAGGACAATGTCCCACAGTGTGTGTTCACAAGAGTAGGCTCCCAAATCCTACTGCTCTGCCTTTGCCTACACATCTCAGTAACAAATAGTTCCACAGTGGCCTTAATGCATTATACATTGATTATAATAGCACAAGTATCATTAGACTTTCCTACTTGTATGGGAAAAAAACCTCAGTTATAGATAATTTCAGGCTTTCTGTTATGCCAGAAGTGTATGAAAAGCTGTAACTTTTTTGTTTGGGTTTTTTTTCCCCTTGGCTTTTGATATTTTGAGTGTTAATATAAAACAGTAACATGGCTGTCACTTAAGTTTTAATGTGTTCTATTAAGTAGAAACAGGTGAAAAAGTATCACTGAATAAAGAGAATTCATTCAAACTACTGTAGGGCAAAAGTGAACATGCAACACCCGCAATGCACCAGCAGTAAATAAAAACCACAGAAAATATCAAGAGAAGCAGACCTGTGGAAAGGTCTGCTAAATCAGGTATTTTTGGAAATACAGAAAACAACTGGAAAATATTTTAATGGTGCACCTATCAACTGTGAAAGTAATGGATGACAATGGAAAGCAAGATAATCAAAAGGAGATTTATTTCTGACAGTAGCAAGTTCTGCTTCACTTTTACTGAAGTTAATAGTTTCCAGTTAATCCAGACACAGTAATTTTACTGTAAAACTGCATTACAGGGATTTGAGTGCTGTACTTGACATAGAAATGTAAGATATTTTTAACTTTGAGCTATAAAAGGAAAGTGCAAATATAGAACATCTGTAACTGAACAAAGTCTGAACTGCATCAGCCTTGCAGTTCAGAGAGGCTGTCAGGCTGGGGCTATGGCTGGCAAAAATGGCACCATTGGCTGGAATACTTGGAACAAATCTTAGACAAGACAGTTGAATTTGTCACATAGTGACGTCATCCCATGTAGACCAAAGTGCTGAGAGTGAGTAAATTAAACCTAACACAAAGATAATCACATGCCTGGACAGGACAGATTGTTTTGCGAATTACTTGGGAGAGTCTGAAAGCACCAAATTCTGTATGTCCTTGACCAACAGGATGGCAACAGCACCACAAGTTCAGCTGAGAGGTTGATGCTGTAGCAGAAGACAGCTATGAAGCAAAAAGGACATTGTTATTTTAAGTCTGACACAAGATCACAAGCTCTGGGAGTCCAGAAACATTGTTAGCAGCACATAAAGGCCAAGCAATGGAAAGCAGTCCAGAAACTAGATGTTCCTTAGTTTCTTCTTCCTGTCATTCAAGAGGAACATATGCATGCTTTGGAAATTTTTTTTCTGACTATGGGGTTCATAAGCTATATTGAGTGTGAAATAACACGAAATAACAAAAAGGTATTAGTATCACGATCCATTGTCAACTTGTCTGCTCTGGGGGAAAAAAAAAGGTGTACAGAGAGATTTGTGGAACCAGGTAATTCTTCAAGGCTAATGAGAGCCTAATTTAGTTGCTGACAGGTAGACCTGAGTGACATTCATGCAAAACTGGCCACTGAAAAAGGGCTCCTCACTTTAAATAATTTTAGGAAACAGAGGAATGGAATAAACCGTCACCCATGCTTTGAGGTATGACAGTAAGCACAAGTCTGAGTTGTCTCTCAGTGCCTCAAGAAAGTTCATCCCATGCTCTCACCTAATTAATACCTTCACCTCTAAGCCTTTTGCAGCCCAGTAACTTTACATTCCTGACCAGACTGCACATAGTGTTCTTAATCTTTGTATCCCATTAAAAATAACTTTATTCAATACTAGAAAATAGTCCTAATAGTACAAGAAAGGATAGAAACGAGAAACAGTTCAGGAAAAGATATTATGTTTTTAGTAACAATCCACACTTTAAAACTTTTTAACAGAAAAAAAAAAGAAAAAAGGAGTGCATAAACACATAAGAATAGCAAGAACAGAAACATTTCTAAGTAACATAGATAAAGTACTTTGTTTTTATATTTGGTAAGCACTACAGAGGTACAGGAAAACTTTTGGGTATACATTAGCATGCAGATCCCTCAAACTATGCAAATAAGGGAATCAATCATTCTATGAGTGAATTCCTTCGGCTTTCTAAAGTATATTTTTGCAGCACACATTTTATGAAAGGATCATGAAACACTACACAAAACTGATTACTTAGGAGTTATTTTACAGCTAGGGAAACCAAGGCAATGCTGAGATAGGCCTTCACACAACATCACACAATAATAAAACCAGTGGAGGAAATGGAAAGAAAAGCCAGTATTACGCCCTCCCTTGCTTTGACCATCTCAGGAAAGCTTTAATCTGTCTCAGGAACTTCTATATTTATGCAGATTTAATAGAAGGGTCTCAGAGATCCCTGTGAATCTATGTCCAGTTTTACCTAAATTTTGTAGCAATGCTTATCTGAGAAACAGTTGTTGGTACACAAATCAACAATCAGCACTGGAGCATCTGTGGTGTTAGCAATCATTTTTCAACAGAAAGGAAGGATTTAAAAGACTTTTGTTAGCTAGTTCTTCCTAACATATTACAGCAGTGCACATAGAGCTCTGTAAAATTCCATTATAGCTTAAAGGACACATGCTAATATTTATTATAGCCATTAGGCTTCATGGTTTTGAGAAATGCAAGAATCAAGCAATCGATCTGTGGTACTGAAATAACTGAGTTACTAGAAGAGCTACCTGTTGCTTTACTTCAGATGATAGAAGTCCAATAAGAGTGGAAAATACTTAATCCCTAGTTGTCATGATGTTTAGCTGATTATTATGTTATTAAATAGTGACTCAGCCAGAAGGGTTCATTTGTTTCTTCCTTCTGAAAGAACTGGAGAGGTTATGCAATGAGAAAGCGAAAGCTGAAACTTTCTTCTCAGCACCCTGCTCTTTGTCACTAACATTTCCCCACACGGGGGAGAGATTTTTTTCCCTTCAAGGAAGGAAGGAACACTAAAGATGTGAATGAATACAAGAAAAGCAGGAAACCAACTGTGGCTGTCAATACACGATTTATAGAGCTGTAACACTGCTGTGGTAATATCAGACAGAGACAAAATAACCTGTAAAAATGATTCCTGCAGACCTGAGCTCAGAAATGAAGCAGTTAGCTATGTTAGTAGCCAGCATTTGTTCTGAAGACCTGGTGTTTGAAGAACAAAGCCTCTTTCCTTCCCAGGTTGCTTCCTGCATGGTTGGTTCCCACACTCCAAAATGCATATGAGCAAGGTACAAAAAGGCTGCCAATAGCTTGTGAGGGGAACAGTCTTACCTCTTTCTGCCCTTGCCTATTTCCAACATAAATAAACAGATAAATAATAATTTGCCAACAGCTTCCCTCCTGCTGTAGGGGAATGTTTCATATTTTGTTGGAATAATTAACGGGCTCTTTGTTATTTTCTACCACCATATGCTTCTTTCCTGCTCTGTATTTGCAGTTTCTTGGTCCAGCTCCCAGTTTTGCAGCACTTGAAGTTGAACAGCAGATTGGTTGGGGAAGGTGGGTAGAAGCAGGGGAAGGTGGGAAAGGGGGCTTACACCCTAAGACTGAAAGAAGAACTTAGAGCTGCATAAGGTCAGCTGTTGTAACTATCAATGAAGTAAAAAGCCATCTACTTTTAACTGGGGACCGAGTGGCTCAACGAAAGAGCCAAGCTAATTTTGTTTTAATTATTTATTGTGTTCCAATTCTCATTACTGTTTCAGTTTTAATTGTATTTTTAATTAACTGCATTGATTGTAATGGACTGTACACTTCCCTCATGTAACTTTGCTGACTGGTTTAGAACCCATTTTGGTTTACTACAACATCAAATAAAGAAGGGAGAGGAAACCTCAACTACTGAAAAATAGAATATGGGCATATTCAAGGTAAATGAAGGGTCTTTTCTGCACTTTACTGCTTAATACTGGCACCCATAAAGACTTAAAACAGATTTTTGGTACCAAATTGCCACTGCATTCAAAATCCTTATGATAAATGAATAACTCTGGCTTTGTATGTTTTGCAATGTGGTGACTGTGTTTTCTCCTTGTGGTAACTTCTGGTACAGGGCAATATTTTGTCTTCTGCTGCTGTTTAAGGATAAGCTCTGCTGAAGTGGCAGCAGGTGGCTGTCTGCCACAGCACCACCTCCATCCACTGTGTTTGTGTGTCCCACTGTGGGGCTAGGGACACTCTGGGTCCCCATGGCTGCAGGGCAACCCTGGGACCCATAAAGGCAGGGCCTGTCAGCCAAGGCCTATCCCACCTCCCCAGCTAGGAGCAGGGCAGCTGGGGGGCATTGGAGGCAGCCCCAGTCCTGGGCAATGAGTTCCTCCCTGGGAAGGATGCGGGCTTGTGTGTTGACCAAGCTTAGCTAGGCCCATGGCCGGGCAGGGCAGGGCTGGGCTGTGGGGAGTTGAGACCATCACTGCTGTGGCATCACTGGGAAAGGGACTGATGACCCTGGAGATCCTGGGCAGTGGGTAGGGTGGGGGATGCTTCAAGGTAGTTAAGACCATTAAAGCCTGTTGGTGCCCCTGGTTCTTCACCAGCATCTGTTGCTGTTTCATTTCATCCTGCTGGCTTATAGGCAGTCCTGGTTTTCTTGTTGCAAGACTATGATTCAGATCTGAGTCTCCAGAAATAGGACGTGTCTGGTACTTTCCGTGAGCTTGCAGCACAGCGCAGCATAGCAAGCGGTGCGAAGGTCTGGCCGGCTGCTGTAGAAATAAATGGTTGTGAACCAGTTTTTGAATCCTCAATAGTTGCTCATTTTAACCATGTTCACACAGCAGGTTTTTGTTACTACAGTTATCTAGGGAATAGCTGTTCGTAGAGAGAAATGTCTCTTTATTTTCAAGACAATTGTTGCTGTATGAACAGGCCTAGAATTTATTCCTTACTCTCTTTTGTTTAAAATACTCTTGCTACCCAAGCAGGGAGCAGGAGGCAGAGACTGACATATCACTGATCATTCTTGCCCAACTAACATAAAATATTAATGCTAACAGCTCATAAGCTTGACAGATACGGATGTGCATTTACATAATTTTAGTTTATCTTTTCAGGTATTGAATTCACTGTCAGAAATTGAGAGCCATTGGCCAACAGTTTCGTAACAGAAGGCTTTGCAGGCTATAGTCTGTGAGCAATCTGTTTGTAAGTACTTTACTACTGTTGTATTGAGCTCACCTGATTTTTTTCAACATTAAGCTCTGATCAAGTTCTGGAATATCCTTTTGGTAGTGAAAAAGGAAAAAATTTTAGTCTAGGGACTGAACAAGTTTTCTATGACAGAAAAAAAAGATGTGAAGTTTTTCCACCAAGGCTGATTTTCAGAAACAGAAAGCTTCCTTTAAACTCAATAAGTGTCTGCTTATTCTTGGGAAGTCTGCATTTTGGAAATTTCACGAGCATCCTCTCAAGAATATTACACAGGGGTATAAATATGATACGGTACTTTCCAAACCAGAGCACAATTGGATGTTTTATTTACTCTTTGTAGAGAGATAGTAATGGTATCTCAAAGCAAATGCATCTACTTACTAATACGAAGTGTTATTGGTTCCCTGGAGATCCCAGTCACAACTGGATGAACTACCTTCTCAGTAAGATTTTGCAATCAGTTTTTGTTTTTAATATTTTTCCCAAATTTTCCTGGTTTTCTTATAAGAATATCATGGGAGACTGTTTTAAAGCCAAGATTAATGGCATCTGCTGTTTCTTTCTCATCCATAAGATGTGTTTTCTTGTCATCTAAAACTCCTGGCACTGAAGAGCTTCGTCTAAGAGGGTTAAACTTAAGCTCCTTTACAAAGAGGAAGTCATTGAAGCAAATGTCTGAGCTACCCTGTGAAAATGGCATTTGTTTAGAGCTTTATGAAATAAATATGTGCTTTATAATTATAAACTAGCTTCCCAAATGGGGTCCTGCTTCTCCTTATCAGACCTGAGGTCAAAGTCAGCAATTCCGGATACTCTAAGACATGGTGTTGGGGCAGATAAGATTCATTTCTGAGGCCCACATTTAGTATAAAACCATCCAATCTATCCTGTAACACATAAAATTTTCTGGTCTTGAAATTTCTTAGCCTCAAAGTTTTAATGCTACAGTTTCTGATGTGAGACTGAAATCCACAGAGCACTGAGGCCTACAGAGAAAACAGAGTATTTCAAGTGTAGCTTTGGCACAGTAATGTAATACCGATTCCTTCTTTTCTGTCCCCAAACTGCATGCTGTGCTAGGTTCATATTAAGAAGTGAGCTTTTATGTTACTCAGGTTAGATGTTAGAGAATGGTGGGGAGAGGAGTAAGGTTACGTCTATGTTTCTATTAATTGCATGCAGTATGTCAGTGGCAAGATTTTTAACAGAGCCAAAAACCTTAGAATGGGGCAAAAATATTAGTTGATGACAAGTGAAATCTAATTCTGAGTAACCTCAGGCTCTGGCCAGTCCAACACGTGAATGTTCTTCTGTTAGGTTTCAGAGATTTTCATTATGTTGACCAGACAAAATGGTTGTGATAATTACTGCATATGTCTGTGGGGGAGAGTCACTGCATGCTGAGGTCTTCTGCTTCTGTGATACACCAAAGTCATGCTGCAGCAGGGAAAAAATTGAAATAAAAATCTGTAAACATGACAAGCAAAGGCTTCTGGCTGAAGGAAGAAATGAAAAATGAGTTGAAACACCTTTAAAATCTTTTGTCATAAATTACACAGAAAGGCTTTTAGACTAAACCTGGGCCAGCGAAGAAAGATCTAGTGGTCTTTTCTACCTCCTGCTCTTTTGCCTTCCCTTGTCTGGGTCTGCAGTTTTCAGGCATCTCTGCTGATGGTAATTGCCATAAGCCTGTTTTAGCTTTCATTACTCTGAAAGTACCATTTTTTCTAAAGGCACCCAAAGATAGAGAGTGCAATTGAGAAGTGATTTTCAAACTAAAAGGAAGGGGAAAAGTCATGTTAACAAAAATCACTGGAGAAGGAACACTAAACATATTTGATTGCCAATGTTGCTTTCCTGTGGTTGGTGCCAAGAGATATCAAATCAATGTGAACTGCATGAGCTCTGTATTTTTCTCTGGCTGAGTAGCTACCCCTCTGAAGGCAAATATAAAATTTTGCTGGAAAACAGTTGTGTTCTGGTTAGAGCCCTGAATCCTGTGCAGAAATTCACCATTATAATAACCTCTGTTCCTTTATCAAAACATCTCCCTCCTGACTCACATGTTGCTCCCTTCCTTCTCTAAAAATTGGGGGGAGGGAAGAGAACCCAAGTACAAACCCTAACTTCAAAAAATTTCAGTCTTTGTGGTGAGATACTTAATTTCATTGAAAATACATTCATATTGTCAAGCAGCTCAGACTGTCTTTATTTTTATCCTGTCTTAAATAAATAGCTTACTCTTTTTGAGTACCAGCTTATAGATGTCTATGCTCTGTAAAGAAGATTTTGATCTAATTTGTATTTGATGAGCTGAGAAGCTGTAAATGACCATATGCGTCATCTTGGGAACATTGTAGCTTTATGCACTGTGTTCGACTAGACGAAGGATCCATTAGTGACCCAATGGAGGTGTTTTAGAGCAGGCAAGGAGAACTCTCTAAACACCATCTGCTCATACTGTTGCTTGTAAAACGATGTCACATCTGCTGCTCTAAAAACATTATGCTGATCTCTCCTACAGAGAGTGGCTGCTGCACTCCTCTTAGCAGTGGGGAAAAGGAGTCAATGCCACATTATTGGGACAAGAGGTGTCAAGTTAACTATAGATGAAATTGCACATGGCCTTCTTGACTTCCTAGATCTTGTGACTGTATCATAAATGTCACAAACAAAACCAAGAGGATTCAGCGCTCTATATTTAACTGATTAAGCTGGGTAAATACTTGGATTCCTAGTCTTTGCTAAGCTCTATCTTGTCCCAGCTTGGCTGCTACTGATACAACTAATACTACTGCATGCTTCAAACCTAAAACTGCTAAGTTCTCTCAGAGATTGAGACGGTGTTTCAGATAACTTGAGCAGAGGAAAATAAGGTTTGTCTTTGGTTTCAGATGGAGGTGAGGTTCAGAAAGCACTACCGTTTCTTTTGGCAACAGGTTTTATAGCTTAGAGTATTTGGCTGCCTAACACCTATGATGTGTTATAAAGCTAATTTACCTACCTTGGAATCTCCAAGTGTACACATCTGCATACATTTGCAATACAACTCATTACTGCTGCACCCAGAGTGGCAGTTTCATAATAGTGGTGCATAGGATTAGAAAAACAGTGTTGGTATCAGAAGGAGAGGTTATAATGATGCAATAAGAATCCTTGTAAATACCAGGGAACTGCAGCCCTAGTCAACTGAAGATGTGGCACTTGTTTTCCACATTCAAATACAATTGTTCTGACATGTGATTCTTATACAGGATTACCAGACACAGAGACTGTTTTCAGAGAACTGCAGATGCATAAAAAAAAATGTAACAGAGTGAACTAGTCATAGTTTATATTGCTAGAAACTCAATGGCTTTGTTCACTTGGTGTGATAACAAGTTTAAAGCTAGTAACTCTGAAAATGGCTGTATTCGTCTGATTTCTCTGAACAACGAAAAGAAGTGACCGATATCTTCTCTCAACCAAGTTTTTGGTAAAGGAACTAAGCCATGTATTTTAATACCAATTTTTACAAAATATTTTTAGTCTACTGACAGCTTGACAGTCACCTCCAATTTACAAGTCAGAGCAGACCCAACTTCGAAGCAGTGTCATGTGAGATAGCATGGCAAGGGGGAGGCCAGAATGCCAGGAAAGGTGGCTATGTGGCATGTTTCACTGCCTTATGAGGCTTATATCAGACCTTAATTATGTGATCTGTCATTTACACGTCACATGCTGAAGAACTGAAGCAACTGATATAGCTCTTTTTCTTACCTTCCTCTGGTAACCTTGAGTTATCAGAGCTATGGATCAGAGCTTCTTTATTTCTGATATTGAGGGTAGTTCTGCATTGTACTGCCTGCCTGGCAGAGCAGTAACAGACCAGAAAGTAGGACACTGGAAAGCTTTTCAGGCTGCTGGCTTGATCACTGACCCGGGCAAATCACTTCATATCTCTCTGCTTCTGGTGCCACCTCTTACTATTTCTCTTTTAGCATATTGCTTGCATGAGTCAGTGAAATAATAGATACTTTTCATTATAATGTATTTGAACCTAAATCTTACTTGTAAACATCACTGTACTGTAAATGGAAACTAAAGATTTGGCATTCATCCAAGAACAAAGCAATCACCATTTTTACAGCATGGTGGCAGGCTGGAAGGGCTGAAAGAGGACTGAAAGCCTTCTTGTATAAAAGAACTTTAGCCTAGAGCTGCAAAAATTGCCGTGTTGTCTTCTCTTTCAGTGAGATTTTGTTAGAACTTGGGTGCTCTAGAAACTGAGTTTCTTTATAAGTCGAATATTAATTGTATTTTCTACTGTTAGGGCATTTTACCACAAACTTTGCAGGACAGTCTTACTCTACCTCAGGTTCCTTCATGCCTGGGCAGCTCAAATGTATGAGGCTATAATTTCTAAAGATCTCCACCATCAGAGAGTCATCTCCATGCAAAGGCATTCTTGCAAGAGATCCTGCAGTGAACAGCAGGAGTCCTCATTCATAACAGATAGCAGAAGAATGATCAGAAATTATTATTACTTTCCTTGTTTGTGTTAATGTCTATGACACTTTACTTCAGTAGGCTACCTACCTACAGGGTTCCTTAAAAATTAAGCAGCCTACCTGGATACATCATCAGGATTTGAATCTTCTCAATGTCCTATATAAACGTCTACAGTGGTCGTGCTTCTTTTTTACAATAATTATTGTAATAATAATTTATTGTGAGAGGAATTAAAAGGGGTGTTAGTCTTGCTTGTGCTTGACTCATCTGCATTTATAATGATGCAAGCCTTTGTAACAGGCCTTCTGTCTCAAGAGCAATAGAAATTAAATATGTTGACTGAAACCAGAGCAAGAATGAATAATTTGTTTTCAGATAATTTTTCTTCTTTCTACATGAGGGAATTTAATTGCCTACATGGAGATGAAGTTTGGCCCTTTAGACCATATCACATCAGAGGCAGCATGATTGCATCAAAGACTTTCCATGTGCCTTGTCCTGACAGCTGATTGTAGCATCAACCTGAGCTTGGTGATGAGACTAGTGCAATTCATTTGAGAAATGAAAGACAGACGGAGATGTGAGACAAGCAGGGATGCAGTTATCTTGGTAGCTGTTAGCTTGCAAATAGCTAAGTCAAATATAGAAGAAATTCTGAAACTGGTGCCAAACTAAGCTGAGAAGCCCACCGAATGTCTTGCCACACAGACACAACACTCCGGATTCAGAAAGAATGTGTTCATGCAATGATGCTGTCTAGATAGTAAGCAATTGTTGGTGGTCCTACCCTTATTGCAGTAGCTTTGCATATATGTGGCTAAATTATTCTTCATAAGCATGGACTCCAACGGTTTCATGGCTCTATAAGCATAGAGCAAGGTCATGTTTCTGCCCTCTCACCACCTGACTGATTCAGACATATTTTGTAGCAGCTGAAGTCTTACCTTCCAAAATGTTTTGTAGAAGTGCCATTATCCCAAGAAAAGTTTGGTTTTAAAGTACCACATTGGAACATTGTGTTGCTAGCATCTCAGAGGGGATATTGCAGCTAAGTCATTTGTATTGACCAGGCTTGGCCTTGCCTGTGTGATAATGTCAGGATCTTCTTGCAAAATTCCTTAGGATATGTGTACATATATTTGCAATGATGAAGTTATTAATTGAATACTTTTGAGACCTCTTGCACACAGAATGAGTACTGTTGATAGTTTCTCATAAGATTGAAAGATCAGCTTTTTTAAAAAAAGAAAAAGGACTGCTTTCCTGTGATTAAGAAAAATTCATGTCTAATATTGTTATATGGTCTTTTGTGCAGGCAAAAGTAGATGTGTAAAGATCCCCTCCTAGTTTTGTGTCATCAGCAAACTTGCTGACTCTACACTCAATTCCCTCATCCACGTCAACAATGAATATATTGAATAGTACCTGTCCCTGTACCCCTGAGGGACTCCACTAGATATAGGCCTCCAGCCAGACTCTGTCCCACTGATCAAAACTCTCTGGTTTCTTCCCTTCAACCAGCTGTCGATCCACCTCACTACTCGACCTTCCAGATGACCTGTCCTCTAAGCCGACTCTGATAAGCATGTCTTCCCAATTCTGAGAAACTTTCAGTTGTGTACAACCCTTTTCAGACTTTTTCTGCATTTTTCAGTTTACTGAACCTGCCATTTCTTTTCTGCCTCCAAGTATGACGTAGTCTCAAGTAGTGTACTCATGTTGGTGTGGACTCTTTCATCCATTTAAATTACTTTGCTTTCCTGCATATTTATCCAGTAACTCCAAATTTAGATCAATACAAAGAAATGAGAAATAATTTCATTCTGCTGGCCAGGTTACTAAAATATTCAGATGACAGCAATATCAGGTCCATCGTACTTGGTGATTGGTTTCTATCTATCAGAATTCCCTTTAATTTCCCTCACTAAATGGTGCATCCTTTCTGATACTGCTAGCTTTCTGGAAATTCCTCTGCATAGATAGGTCTACAGTGAGGTTGTTTTCTTTGTGAGATTTCACTTCAGTGGCAGATGTTTGCAAACCAAAAAATACTTGCTGCAACATTTTGACCAGTTTTCAGAAGTCTGAAACTTGAAAATTGTTTTAGTGTTTTAGTGGATCCAGTCAAAATGCATTGCAGAGACCATTCTTGTAGACACTTCAGGGGTCTTCAGGAAATGTAAGAGTTATAATTTTTTTTATTAGGTGTAACTTTTCTAACCTCAAACTTTGAAGCATGTTCTTTCATGCTCTCCAGGATATGTGTTGCTGTACCCCTGCTATCCTGTTTTTGTATCTAAGTCAATGTAACTGGATCCATTTCTTTCTCTCAAATTTTATCTTCTGCATATGAATAGTAACTTGGCAACTAAAACATGAAACAGTTTCAAGCAGGATTCAGTATGCGTATTCAAATGAACATTACATAACCAAGTACTTCTCAAATATCTTTACAATAATGGCACCCAAGACTGCTTGTTCAGTTATCCTTTGTTTCTTACTAGGCATGCTTCGGGAAAAGACTTGCACTAAAAAAAAGTATTGAAGTCAAAGTTTTTGCATGTAGGAAACGTGGTTCTGTAGATGTGGCTGAATGTGTTTTGCTTTTGTTTCCTCCCTACCACTCCCTTCTTTTCTCATCTTGAGCTCTGCAATGTGAGGCATTTTTGTTGAGGTAAAATGCTTGGTAACTACTGTGTTTAGTTTAAATGACTAGATTCAGAGCAGGCTGAGGCTTAAATTGAAGTAGACTGATGCCTGCATTAACTGAGTGGAATTAGAGAGCACTCGGGAGTGTTTAGTCAGTTAGTACTCGATCGGTTAGACATTCCAATCTGTACAGTACAAGCAAGTCCACTGGAAAAGATGCTCTGACAGATGGCTAATTGAAATGTGAAAAAAAGCATATCCTGCCATGGGCTCAAGCTGGAGCCTTCTGACCCCTTTGCAGGACAGCTCCCATTGTGGAGCTGTGACATGACACAGTGTGCAAATTCTCCCAGTGTTTCTTTATCTTCCACGTCTTCTCCCTCCAACCATCTTTGATAGGTGATAATTAAAACATCCAAGGATGTTTTATATAATCTTACCCTTAGGTTGCTGAAGATTACCTGACCTTCTTAAGACTAGGATGTTCTCCCACTTGCTACAGTCCCCCCTGAAAACCAACAACCTTTTGTTTCTTCATTTTAAAATTTGAATAGAGTTTTTAAAGAGTAATGCAGCTGTTACAGCTTCCATTTTAGCAGCAGCTGTGTACATGTATATAGACTTAACCAACAGTTCCTGAATGTTTATTGTTTTAGTAGGATTAAAACTTCTGCTCTGGAGAGATAATAGCATCATGTATTAGTTCAAGGCTTGGCAGCTCGAAATTTTTGACAATGCCATGCAAGCAAAGACCAAGAATTTCCCTTTGCCACCCTCCATAGAAATAAATACCTCTTCCTCAATCAAACAAAGAATTCCATAAAAATATTTTAAACCAAAAATATTTTAGATCACCTTTAGTCTTTTTTATCTTTCCTTGTCAGTTCTTAAGGTTTTTTTTCCCAGAAAACTCAAGAAAGAAATTATCAATCTGGATGTACTAACTCAAGACACACAAACTTTACCTATGATGCCAGAGCTCTCACTAGTACTTGAACACGCTAACTGAGCATGCCTGTTTAATGTAGAGATAGCTGAGCAAGTTCTAAGCTACTGAGCTTGGCTACCTGACCAGTCTGTCACAGTACCCTCTTCACCCTTTTCTGAAGGTACCTTGACTACACATATTGAGTAATATATACATATATATCTCATTGAATTGCAAGAATACCTTCCTTGTTTGATCTTGTAAAGTCTTCCTTTAAGACACCAGACTAAAAGGAATCCTGTTGGATCCTGTCCTGTTGTCTAGTTGGATCCTGTCTTTCCTTTCTCCCACCCTTCCCAGAGCTGGTTTATTCAGCTACTAAAAATAAACCCTCCTTATTTATTTCACCTCAGAGAAACATTTGTGCACACAGTAAAAGCCCACCCAGGAATATAGAAACACCTCTCAAATAGTCACACTAATGCACAAGTACTTGTCACATACCACTCAAAGAAGTGATTTGAGAGAGAGCTCACCATGCTTGTGCTTCTAGGCAGAGACGCAGATTTTGTGGCTGACATTTCTTTGCTTTGAGAAATCATGATTTCTACAGGCAAGCCAGATCTTGTTCTGCATGAGGCACCGTTATCAAATGACCTGAGAGAGGGACTTGTATCCAGGGACAAGGATTTCTCTAATTTGCGACTTCGTGCTCCAACCACAATGTCGTCACTTCTCAGACTCTCTAAGTCTGCTTCTTGATGGATTTTCCCATCTAGAATGTTCTCTTTCCAGTTTTCAGGAGACTTTCTCTTAATATGCAAATCATCTAGGCTTCTCACACTGGATGGAAAGGTATTTTTCAGTTTAGCAGCTCGGTATGCCCTCAGGCTCATGGGATCAAGCACTCTGAAAGTAACTTCATTAATAAATTGAGAGAATTTGAGTTTAGCTTCTATTTTTTCTTCCACAACAGACAATGAACTTGATGATCCTTGACTCACCAAGCTCAAATCAGATGCAGAGGAACTGCTTTTCTTGTGAGTCTTCTTCTGTCTCTGGAGCTTTTGGCTTGCATTTCCCACTTCTGCTGGATATAGAGAAGAGTGTTCCAGTCCGTGGATTTTTTCACCCCCTTTCTGACAGTGCTTTGATCGATGAGGTCGATAGCCTTCATCCTTATTTTTGCTTTTAACAAAGCTTTTAGCTTCTGACCTTGCGTTACCCTGTAACTCAAAGCTGTCCTCACTGGAGCTGCAGCGTTTTGAGTAACTGTTCATTGTCAAATCTCCAGAGAGTTTCCTCCTCACATTGGTCCCTACTTCTGGTATACATGCTGTGGTGGATGCATTGCCTGCTCTTTCTTCAGTCAGCCTGCCAACCCCCTCTTGCTTGGCTGGTCTTCCAGGCACAGCACCCTCTGGCTTAACAGGGGAAATGGAGCCCTTTGACAGTGACTCCATTTATTTTTGTGTCTGTATGTCAGCTGGCATCAGTGAAAGTGGCGTTCCCATAAATCCTTCTCTATCTTGTAAGACAACGGGTATCACTTTGAAAAGCATAACAGTGCAGCGACCACATTTTATCCCATACACATCCTAAGTTATGCATGTGTTTCATAATTAGATCAATAGCACATTCTCATCATTTTAATTAGCCATACTAATGAACAGAATCTATAGGACATGCAAATTTTCCAGGGTATTGAGTGCTTAGTGGATGAGCATAGGCTTTCATTGATCCAAAGCAGCATATAATATATTCCTGTCTGTTGAACTGGAAACCAAACTACCATGATGTAGATCAATTCTCACTAAGTAAAGTCAGGGGTGGTTCTGTTTCAGGGCTTTTTAAAATCCGATAGTAGAGAAGGTCATGCTATATTGTCCTAATTCTACTAGTTTTTGCTATTCTACTAGAAAGTTTTGTGACAAATCTGCTAAAACAAGAAAGGGAAAAAGGGAATATGGTTTTCACTTTCTAACTGCTTGTTCTTGCCATAATTCTCATGCTAAAATTCTCCTTAAAGGTTTGAATCCAAAGTAATATTTCAACATTGTAAATGAATCTGGAGTAGTAATGATGGCTTCTTCCAGTACCTTGCCTGTGAAGCTCATCTCATTCTTTACTGTCTTTATAGACAGGCAAGTTTGAACTGGGAAGTGCAGAGTTTCTATTTTTGCATTGTATATGTAAGTACCTAAACTTTAGCTGAAGTGAGGTTAAGGGCTATAGTCTGAATTATAATCAGCATGAAGATTCAGAGTTTCCCCAATGATGTGATTCAACAGGGACTGACCAGGCAATGAACTGACTAACTCAAACGGGGATTTTTTGCATCTTCTTTTTTTTTTTTTTGTATAAAAGTGAAAGCAATCCATCTAACCCTTTTTGTCTGGTGGGAATCAAACTGATCTTTACATCACTGTCGTTGTCACCATCAAGGCTTTCTGACTGATGAAAAGCAGCAAGTAAACACAAGAGAAGCAAATCACAAGCAGAAACCTGGGTGACCTCCTTTTAACACTGGGACAGGGTGACATGGGGAAGATCCCTGGAAGGGATTGAGGAGTAGGAAAAAGGGGTAAGGAGGGGGAAAAATGTCAGTGAAGAGCACATTCAGAAGTCTCATACATGGCCGACAGGTCAGCAGCAGCCTGGATTGAAATGTAGTTCCACGAGCTTTTGAAGTGGACACTGTATTCAGGTCCCTCATTAGAAGTCACTTTGCCCACTGCACAGAATTTATTGCCTACACGTTGGTAATTTCAGGACTCATTTAAATCATAGCTCATAAAAGCTGCTGAAGTGTTGCAAATGTCTCAAATTAACATAGCAAGTGCATTAATTTTGCAAATAACAGGAGACAAGAAGATCCTTTTAACACGTCAAAATCAAGTGCTTTTACTTTCTGAAATGTTTCCATATTTTCTATGGGACTGTGCTATCCCATTCCATGTTACAAACATTATCCTGATCACAGAGACAATGTGGCTTAAAATACATAAATCCTGTTCACGTTCTCTTGTTTTAGTTGAATTCATTCCTCTCTCACCTGAATGTGAATGGTAACAGTTTAAATGGCTGGTGAATGCTTTGTATTGTCAACACAAAGATTTTCATGACCTTTGCAATGCAATCAGGGAACAATACATCACTACTCTCTTCTTATAAAGCCAGAATTTAGGGATTTTTCAGTGTGTCCTAATACAGACTTCTGAAAACTTATGGTTACTCATTGAAGCAAACAGGATTCCCCAAAAATGTAGCACCTATGCTAACGCATCTCAGGTCTTTTGCCTTCCAGGATCCATTAGAGCTCGGCAAAGTGTGGGTCCTGCAATTTTAATAGACTTTATTAATATGTCTCTTTCAGAAACAGAGTAAGCCTCATTGTTAGAGCCAAAATCTGTAATGGCTTGTACATATTTGGAGAAGAGCTTTTTTATTCATGAGGGATTCGGCTCATTTGTGCATGAACAAAGCTACGTTAACGACAAGCACATATTCAGTTATCCGTTGCCTATGTGCAAAATTTAAGGTGTGACTCTGCAGAAGTCTGTGGTACAGCCAACAAAAATGGCTCATGTAATTTTCTTCTATTGCCAGGAATAAGCCCATTTTTTTCTGAAATATGGAATTTGAATAGCAGACAACTGGAAAAAAAAAAGGAAGAATATCAAGTTGTGGGTTATGAGTAAACTAGATAAGGTATAGAACACTTGTGGGGTTTTTATACTGCTTGTACTGCTGCTTCTTTTTCTTCAGATGTTTTCTGCCCAATGATTTTAGACATATCACACAGCCACAAAATGGTAAATAAGTCTTTTTACCTGAATGATATAGATCACATCAATCCCTGTAAATCCTGATTGGAATATGTGTTATCAAAGTTTATGGTAACAATAACTAGTCAGCGGCCTGTCTTAAATAAATTCACCAAAATATTCTATAGAGACTACCTGATTCACACAAATTACTTCCACTAGTCACATGTACAAATAGAAAAGATGAATGTTAAACCGAAATATACTTAATTGATGTTGATGATTTATTTTCCATATGTAAAGTGACTGACTTTTTAAAGTGTTAAAATTATTTTGCCTTATGTATGTAAATGTCTTTGAAGACACTGCTTATAAAGAGAATCTCTCATTCCAGTGCAAGCAGGTATGTCTGTGAATAGCAATGCATTGCTGCAGTAGTCTGAGCTGTCTTGAAGCAAATACCTTCAGAGAGCTCTGTTATTTCTTGCTACAACATAACTCTGCTAGGTCAGTGTTTTCCTGATCTAAGTTCTTCTGAAACTGTCATACTAACATAAAAATAATCTTAAGAGGAAACATATGCATTAATTTTGCCCTATTTTAGAAATGGTGGGCACAGCTCTTGAAATAATACAGTATGCCTTTGCAAACCAATTGAAAACTTTCTGACCAAAGTGACAGAGCTCTGCAAATAAGGTGTCCTTTGTTAGCAACTCTGCCATTACCTTGTTAGTTGACCTTTGGTGAACACCTCCGCTTTCTTCTGTAGCCACCATTATCTGTCTTTAAAAATAAGGAAGGGGTTGTCTTTTTCTATGTATTGGTACAAAACCTTGCATAATGAGACTGATCAAAGTGACATCTCCAGATAGTATCAAAACTTCCATAGTGATAATTGATAAGTGGACCATTTCTAGGGATTCAAGTGGATCTAGTTTGTAATTTTGTATAGTGCAATGGCTAAGTTTTTTATTCTGTTTTAGTATTAATATACTAATATAAACAGAGCAATACTGATCCTTTCCTGCTAAATTGACTGCTGAATCTGAAACATTTATAACAGAATGATCTGAGATTACAGCTTAAATGGGGCTTTCATAATTATTCAGTATTTCATTTGACAAGACTGAAGTGTTCAGGGACTTGTCTAGTAAACTTGCTACTTAGGAAAACACATGAAGATTTTTCTAAGGTTAATTTAGACTTATTTATATTCTGAGTGTTATTTTACACAGACATTATTAGAAACCTGCAGATTTTGTATCAAAATGGAACATAACAGAGTTACCTCCAAACATGAATTGATGCAATATAATGTGGCTGCAGACCACTGGTGAAAGATTTGAAATAGAAAGCTGAGTTTTGTGGGTATTTAAAAAATAAATAAAAAAACCCTTTCCCCTCTCCCTTTTAAATAATATCCCTGTTTTTTAAACTTCAGGAGATTTTATTTTTTTTCCTAATAGTATCAAAAGCAAATACAAGCTAGCTATGTAACAAAGTAGCTGCAGTAGGTTGTTATGACAACTGGAAGTTTCTTTGTGTAGAGCTTTGGAAGATATGATCATTGTGGGGTGAAAGCAGACAACATTTAACAGTTCTAGTCCTAAAGAGGCGTGCAAAGTTTTTGCATATCTGAAATTACGCCTTTTGATACATTACCAGTAATACATTCATTAGATCGTCTACATTAAAAAAGAAACAAGTCTAATGGTTTGCCATGCTTTGAGATTTGTACAAAAATTTTTGGCTATTTATGAAAAAAGAGTAAAACTGATTTTAAACAATATTGATGATTATTTTAATTCCAATTAAGATTGGTTCTAGTCTTTTGTAGTTGTAGACTTCAGGATTTTGGATCAATATTTACACTTTTCCTTGTGCCGTTCTTGATGCAGCAACGATTGTGTCTTTTCCTAGCAGTGGTGTGGATTTCCTAGAGGTAATATTGCTGCTGGTTCTCAGCCTTTTAACTGCTCCGAAATACTGTCTAAGCACCAGAGCCAAATCCACCAGGGTTCGTAGGATTGCAATTCATCCCGAAGTTCTTGGATTGCCCTACTTTGTGTAAATCCTTCAGCATACACTCTGCTCTCAAAATACCACCTCCTTCCCCCCGCTCCCCCCCCCTTCCAATGCTCATTCCTGTTCACATATACTTTTCCCTGCTGCCTTTAATGAAAATTTTATCATGTCTTATCTACTACTCTTTGCACTTAATGCAGTTCATTTTGGTGTACTTTATGGGACCTTTCTGTTCTACAATTAAGAGTATCCCTTTCAATAATAGAGATGTTCCTCTCTGGATTTCTTTTAGCAGGTGGTTTCTTTTTTCTATTTTTTTAGTAATGGTTGCCAAATAGTTGCTTTAACACAGTGTTGTCTAGCTCAGGTTCATCAGCACAACACTGTTGGCTTAAAGTCTTCTCAGCACTGTTTTATTTAGTTATTGACCAGAAAGTGTGTCATATTTCCAAAGTAATGGGAATACTGTCTATTTCCAGCATGCTAGGTGACACGCAGCAAAAATTCCATTTCACGAAATAAACTTCACCATTTAAAAAAATTATTTTCTTTTTATTGGAACAAATAATTTCTAATGGACAGGATACACAGCCAGAGTTGCCTGTCATTGTAGCTCTCTTGGTTCTGCTTGAAAGTCTTGCAGTTCTAAGGAAAGTTTTAGCAGATGTCTGCTCTAGGTCTTTAGGATCTAGGTGTCTTCAGGACGAGTAGAATGAAAGTCAAGTTCCTTTTTATTTTAATGAATGACTGCTAATGGGAACGAGTTAAAAAAAATCTTAAAATGAGTTTTTTCTTTATCGATTGTTAGCTCTCTATCCTGTAATAATCCACAGAAGATTGGACCAGTGCTGCCACTGTTATGTCAATGGATTCTTAAAAATTGTAGGTTTAATTGGCACGAAAAGTTACTGTGGTGTCTTACAGAAGAGAGACATTTAAGAAACTCATGCTTTTATGCAGGAATATACATGGTGGACAGTGTCTCCATCTAACCCTGAATCTCAGTTTGAATATCTAAAGAATCTAAATTACTCTAAATTCTATCTATCTCTCCACTATTATGAAGAAAACATTTTTCTTACAACAAAAGAGTGACCAAACACATGCAACAAATTGCTGTGCCATCTTTCTTCCCAACAGTCACAAAACTGATTCATTTCATTTAGAGCTGTATACTACACAGAGATATGGTAAGCCTGTAAGAAATGCTGAGCATTAGAGGAGAGGTGTTTTATAACACAAATCACAGCACCATCCTGAAAACAGAGCCACCATTCTCTGACACATGCAACAGCTGCATTAAAACTAGATCCAGCTAGCCATTTAAGGTGCAAGCTATATTTATAGCTTTAAAATTAATTAAAAAATGAGGAAGAGAAAATATTTTCATACACTAATTTTAAAATTACTTTTATGACAATACAACAGAAGAAAAAAGTCTTTCCATTCAACATGGATCCTGACTACATTCAGTATTACACTTTCAGAACATCTTCCATTACTGTGCTAGCAGCCAAATTAGCATCAGTTGTAGGCCATTGGCTGTTGTGTCTTCTGCTTCTTAGCAGTAGAAAATTGCACTGTGGACATATGTTGCCGTGTATATTTTAAAAGCTGCTCGAAGAAATGTACCAGGCACTAGTGGCATTAGACTATGACACTTGGTTACCCTTAACTCCTAAGGGGCTTTTCCCCTTTCATTCTCCCATGAAGAGAAATTTTACTCTTGCTGAGAAAAGCCAGAGAAATAAAGCTGCCGACTGTGATCTTTTTTCAAGGGTTTTAAGTGATCTTTTATTTATCCACAGTTCAGACAATGGACTGCTTTGAAGAGAGGA
Source organism: Gallinula chloropus (assembly GCF_964237585.1). NCBI lineage: Eukaryota > Metazoa > Chordata > Aves > Gruiformes > Rallidae > Gallinula > Gallinula chloropus. Next base: position 9,690,935 of record NC_140099.1, on the reverse strand, counting down.
ATTCAAAATGATATGGAGGCTGATCTACGATATAGGGAACAGATTTTTCGCCTAGTTAGGCCAAGCTTCAGAGTGTATATACTATTGCATTTTCTCTGTGTCAGAACTTCTTAGCACTAAAAGCTTGCAATATCACCTGACTGAAAGATTGTTGTCCTCATCCAAGAGGAATGGAGTTTTCTAGATAACGGAAGATAATACCATCTGAGAATAACTGTTTCTTTATCAGATTAGTGTTTAGTGACCAATCGCGGCTGCATACCTTGACTGTGAATGAGTCCTCAAACTGCTTTCTGTCCTCTGCCAACATCCTCTTTTTCTTGCTCAGCTTCTGCTTTAGCCAGCTGCTCCATGAGCTCTTCTTCACGTGCTGCACCTTCTCTGTAGCCGTGCTGTAGGATGGGTAGAGCTGTAGGTCATCTGCATTACATTAGCATTTGATTCTGTGTCTCCAGTTCACTTTGTAGTCACTTCATGAAAAGACAGCAAAACAATTGATCCTTCTTAGAATACACGGATGAGGAGTCTTAGTTGCTTCCACTGCTCCTTGAACATGTGAAGGTTTTTAGGAAAGTGTCAAATCTTTTGAATCTATTCTTAAACCTGTCCTTCTTTGAGGTAGGATGAGTGTCATGTGACTTTTCAAATCAGGTATCTTTTCCTCATTTTACTCTCCCTTTTCTCTCTTCCTATTTCCCAGCCCCTATATCCTTTATTATTATTATTATTAATTAGCAAAAGAGGAAGAAAAGGCGTAAGAAAATTTAAGACAATAGAGAAAAAAATTGAGTGGAAGAATGGAATTAGTTTCTCATGCAAAAATAAGACTCAGAATAAAAATATACTTCCTTTTTCTTCAGGTGGAATGAAAATATTTCCCACCCTCTGAATTTTGTTATATTTGAAAATTCATTATATTTTCTAGAACATTTTAAACTCTTTTACTTAAATTCATTACTGGATGGCACAGTCTGTGAGGCCTTGCTGTATCTGAAGCCATGTAACGTTCCTTTTTGATGTGATTACCACCTTATTGGTGAGTTAAAGCTACCCAAAGTTCATCCCAGTGATGCTTCCAGGAGTATTGAAGAGATCTTTCGGTACAGCAGCGTTTTTCTTGTCATCTTTTTAACATCTGCAGGAATATGTAATTCTACTAATTAAATGTTAAACATAGAGGCAAGTTTAAGACTGGGAGGAAAGTCGTCAAATGCATAAACCACAAAGGAATAAGATGTTGCTATGATATTCTTGTTTTTTTCCCCCGTCTGGTGAGCTTATTCAAATTAGTAAATTCTGCATTAGACTGAGTTGTTCAGGAGCATATTGCAAAAATACAGTTCCATGTAATGGGTCAAATCCCTGGGGGCTCTGACTTTGATAAGAGCAATTGACCTGTACTAGGTTTGTTGGATTTCATTAGAATCATTCTTTTGGAGGATTAGGAAATCAGAAAGGATAAGGAAGGAATGAGCCTTTTCATCTAAGCAATGCTGTCTCCTTGATCGTGAAGTCACCATTTCCCCTTGAAGGCTTCACAAATACAGCCCTCTCCCTCCTCCTGGCTCTCAGTCTGCTCAGATACAGTTACCAATCATTGCTTCCTCTTGTGGCTGAATAATAGCTGTGGAAATGATCAAAAGCTTTTTTGTGGTGTTACTACTCACTGATGTCACCTTTAGTCTTGTGAGGATGGTACCATAGGCTTTACTACTTACTGGCCTTGTTATAACTATATTGTGTTTTCCTGAGATTTTGGGAAGGGCTGTGGGATGTCAGGATGAACTTCTCTTCTTTACTGATTTCAATTCATTAGGCTGTTCAAAGCTTGCCCTAGGAAGCTTAGTGTTGCTTACAAAAGAAAGTATATATTATTGTTCACCATAACCGTAACACAGTAATTTTGTTATCTCTGCTTCCATTCTTTATCTCTCAATATGCATAATCTGCCAAAGACTTTCTATTTCTATTACACAGTAAATAAGGAAGTGGTTGTTCCAGTTCCATGCTTCAATATGTCCTGGAAAAGTTTGCTTAAAAAAGCTTGCTTGCATATAAATGAGTTGGCTTGGCACTATGCTTTTAAAATTGTTATGAATACTTTGAAAATAACTGGAGAAATAAATGGTATTTTCTTGACTTCTGTTGTCATGGGTTGTTGGAGGATGGATCGCTTGAGCGGGAGGAAAGAATTTATGTAGTTTTCTGTAGCAGTTAACTGAGTAATTTCATTTTTTGCAACGTATTTTTCCTACATAAGAAGTTATGATAATATTATTTGGAGGTATAGGGTATAGGGTTAAAAGTTTCCAGGACCTTAGTACCAGAGTTGCACTGTCTCCCATGCAGCTACAAGATAATTTTGCTGAATGCTGCAAACCTGTGAGTTTGCAATCAGAGCTGCACGTCATGGGAGCTGGTGCTAAGCAGCTAGGACTAAATGAAAAGAAAATATGTTTGTTTGCATATGGATATTTGTGTGTTTGCACACCAAATGTAAAGGTAGCCCTGAGGTTTGCCTGTTCCTAACTTGTTACGCTCCAACAGTTGCAATTTAAACATGAAGCAAAGTAGTGCTGTTTTTTTCCTTCAACTCCCATAGTCCCACCCCATTTCATTATATTATAGAGACATGTTAATCAGAGCTGTTTAAATACTCTTGCAGAAAGCATGCTACAATATGTGCTGTTTGTTTTGGCAAATGGCATACATTTATCTGTTTTCTCATACAAGCAATTATTTCATCTATACTCTGTAACAATGATTGATTAATACTTTTTATAATTACACAAAGTCTTCCATTACAAATATTTTCCTTCAGCATTTAATACAAACCTGAGGTAGGTTTAATGTGTACATATTAGTTTTATTAATAATATTAATGCCACTGACATTTTCCTTTCTTGAAGATAGAAATTATTTTGCTAATAATAATTAATGGCCAGTAGCATATTCAGAATACATATTCCAGTCCTGATGAAATCAAATAGATATGTTCCATGATGTACATTATGCAAATAAAAGATACATAACTGCTTTAAAAAAACATAAAAGCTACCATGACAGTCAGTTACAAATCATTCCATTAGCTTTCTAGCACTGCAGCTTTAGGAAGCTTCATACATATAATCTGCTGTCTTGTACCTTAATGTATTAAATATTTCCTTTTTAAGACAGTAATGTCTGCCAAATGAAACAACAGAGCATGTTAATTCATGTTTAAAGCAGGCATTCAGTTGTCATATTGCAGCACTGCTAATTCAATGCTGAAGACTTCTTTACTACCTGTTATACATTTTAAATGGAAAAAACAAGCATGCTGTTAGAGAAAGCAATACTTACTTGAGAAGGATTCTGCAAGCTCTGTTCTGCTAGTCCACAGACTGAAATGATGGAGCCAGATTTAGAAGTAGCTTATTAGGTGCATGCTGCTTCAACAGTTACAGCTTTTCTTTTTTTTTTTTTTTTAACTGAAAGGCAGGATCGTTTTCTTTTAATGAAGCCAGCATAGAATGATGTGCTGTACATGTTGCTATGAGAGCATAAACTTGCAGAGAAAAGTCAAGCAATTGCAGAACAACTTACCAAGGGTCATTCCTTATCAACTTGCTAGTGCTTTTCTGCATAGGCACAAACTTTAACAGCATCAAGGAGGGTCATGGTATGTCACAAATGCAGGAAATTACCAGTTAGTCATGTACACTTGAGATTGAAAGTGATTGAGTCAGTATTGTTTGTGAATATAAGTAGAAAACTGGGTAGAGTCAAAATCTTTCAAATGGAACACCCACTGAATTCTCTTAAGAGGGGTCAAGGCTCTGATTACAATAAAAATGCAGTACCTGCTACTCTCCTTTGCTGTGGTGGTTATATACTACTTCTTAGTAGAGGTCCAGCCCTGAGACAGGTATGTAGGAATCGCCCCACAAGGGTCACACAAATGCCTTTGGTATTTTTGAAGAAAAATTTTTAAGCATCAAATTGCTGATTGTACACAAAGCATTGCGATTATAAAGCCATGTAATTAAGCTTGTAAAATCATCCATATAGATCTATATATCTAATATATAAAACCACACACTTGGAGTTTTATTGGTATCACCATTTAAAGGGTTTTTTGTTGTTGTTAGAATTCTGCCTGTATAAAGCTTGTGAATAAACATCATGGTCCCATAGTCAATTATATCTGCAGTATTGCACTGCAGAGAAACCATTCTTTACATTTAGCCCTGCACTTTGAAATATCCTACTTCAATTTGTCTTTTGCCAAAGGATGCTTTTGGATAGGGAGAGATTAATTGGAAATTAAATCTGGCTAGTCAAGTTTTGGCCTATCCTCATTTGGCTTGTCGAAAAGACTGGACCTTTCCTCTCTAATGTGAAGACAGAAGCAAAGTGTGTTATGACCCAAGCTCTGCATCGTTACCTTGGCAGTCCTACGTGGGGACATGGCCAGTGGTTAACCATATCTCCATGCCTTGACTTAAAAAAAAGGTGTCAGGGGAAAAAGAAGGATAACTGGTTAGATTAAGTTATTGCACTGCTGCTGTTGAGATCCTACATGCATTCCAGAGTGGACATGGTAAGGTGGTCATTTACCTTACAGCTGAGTTTTGAACATTGAAGAACATGCAAGTCCTGAGTGTTCAAGGAGGAAAAACTTCGCAGCACCGTAGGGGCAAACTCCTAAGCGCCTTCCTTTCACAAATGAAAACAGATCTTGCCTCTTAGAAGACAGTGATTAATGCCTCTGGACTGACACCGAATTCAAAATTCAGTTGAAGACTCAGCAGAAGCTGCTGAAATCCACTACTCATTATTTCTAAACAGCTGCAAGTTACAGGTGTAGCACAGAGGTTTCTAGCTCACAAATCCTGGTTACTTCAGTAGTAGAATGGCTCCTGTAGCCACACAACCTGGAATAGGCTGCTCAGGGGTGTTGTGGAGTCTCCTTCTTTGGAGATATTCAAGACCCATCTGGACCACCTATCTGTGTGACCTGTCCTAAGGAACCTGCTTTGACAGGGGGGTTGGACCCTACGATTTCTCCAGGTCCCTTCTAACCCTTACAATTCTGGGATTCTGTGACCTTGCAACCATATGCCTGCCTGTGTTCCCATTTGCTTGAACCACTAGTAGCATGGAAAATATTTGGCTGCTCTTTATTCTGGTGGGGTGAGATTTTTTTGATTTTTTGAGGATTTTGGGTTGAGTTGTTTTAGCCCAGCAAAGCCACTGCATAGCTCTAGTTCTCTGTAACTGGTTTTTTTCATGATAAAATCTCTTGACTAGCAAATTTGTCCCCTCAACCTCCTTTGTATCTTACAAGCAGACTGGTCAGTTCAAGCCAAATGTAAATGGGCAGTCACTATACACCAGGACCTCTAGGACATGTATAGGTAAGGGAGGAGGAACATTGCATTCTTATGAGAAATGACATTTTTTTTTTTAGTGAGCTGACATGTGAGGGGAGGAAATGTGACTTAGAGCAACAAAGTGTTGCCCTGCCCTGTGTGTGTACCCCCTTTTTCCTTTGGCTCTTCATGGTGTTTTTCCCAGCTGTTAGCACTCAAGTCCAAATTGGCCCAATGAAATTCCAGTTCTAGTTTCCAAATGGAAGCAAGTCAAGGCAGAGAAACTCCTCATTGAATAAAACCTCTGTCATGAACTACAGATCAACTGCCTTTCTTTCTACCTCCTTTTTCCATTTCTCCATTTTCTTGGCATGGTTTTCCTTTTCCACACTATGCATTGCTATACCAAGCAAACTTCCTTTCACTCCTTGCCTCTCCTCGAGCAAGGATCCATAATCCTATTGTGAGTTCCTGTGCAGGAAACATGAAGTATTGCAGAATGAATGGCTGGCACAGCCACTGAGCTTGGGGAAAGATACAGAATTTATGATCACTAGCCTGGCTGAGAAAACAGTAATATGATTGATTCTAAGTATATCTTGCAGAACACTGCTATCTAACCACTCATTCTTTCTCTTTTTTTTTTTTTTTTTCTCTCCGCCTCCCTCTTCTCTCAGTAAAATAATTGCTAACAATAACCTCAGCAGCAGTAGAAAAGGAAAGTACAGTCAAGGCTCAACTTTGAATTTCTACGGTAATGTGACTGGAATGTTTGGTCTCACTCTTTTATGGGATTTGAACTGGACATTTTAAATGTTATTCAAACTGAATGGAGCAGGTCTTCGAAGGGTGAGAGAATGAATGCAATGAAGCAGTTATTTCTTAAAGCAAAAATCTAGGGCCAGACTGGTGCTATTTTTTCAGTTTATTCTTTGGTTGTGTAACTTAATTTGTTGGCCACTTTATGTGGACATCATGCAACTTTTATTGCACCGAACAGAATAAAGATTAACTCCTCCAGTACATTCCAGCTCAAATTGAATGAGTAACAGGGATTGCCGCAGAAATACAGTTAGGCAACTTCAAGTGTCTATGAAGAAAGAGTTCATCTCCAAATGATCTTGGGTGAGGTATGTGAAAGCAGTCATGATACTTGAAAGATAACAGAAGCTTTGGAAAGTTCAGTGCCTATCAGTGCCATCTTCTTTCAGCATCGTGTTTTAAACCCTTGTCATCGTAAATACTCTCGTCTTCTCAAATCTAGATATAAAATCACTAAAGGTAAGAAACTAAAAAAACTATCCAATGCAAAATAAAGCATTACTCTCTAACAAAGACAGTAGTTTTGTCTCTAGCAAACCGCTATGGCTATTGAGCATTTAGAATTTTTACTTTATTTATAAGCATGTACACACACATATAGAAATGTACATACATAATGCACACACTTTGATTTGCAAAGGAATTTATGCTTCCATGGGAAAAAAAAATCTAAAAACTCTCTATTTTCATCAGCTTTCTTCAGACCAAGTTATTACTAAGACCAAGGTTGCAGTAAGAGTAGTGATGGTGTGTCTGAATGGCATCTTATGTTTTTATAAGGAGCCTACTTGGTGATGTTCAGGCTCTTTATTTGCTTCCCATTATCATATGAAGAAATTGTAAATGTGTCTTTCAAAAATATTTCTTTGCTATGTCATGGAAAAACTGTCATGAACACAGTTAAATGGAATAGCCACTTGTGTTTGAGTATAGTTTTGTCATTGAAGTCACCAAATATTACGGTGAATTTAATCTCTTTAATTGGTCTTGCTCATCCTTCCTTTATGGTGTTATGTAAGCAGAAGGGAGTTTGGAGAAGGAATCTTACTCATCCCTTGTGTATGGGGAGTATTTTCTATTGCTAAACCATAACATAAAGGGGCTTGACAATGGTCTTTGCAAACTTTCTCTGGCAGTCCAATGGCAGCTGTGCAAAACTGCTTGTCTTTAACAGGGAGAAAGAAAGAATGTTCCTTTACCAAGTCAAAACCTACAGAGACTAGGGGTGAGGTATTACAGGGGTGTCCCTGGGGCTGACAGGGCACAGGTCTCACCAGCCAGGGACCTGTGTTTGCCCTGTAGTGGCTGTGTACATCTCTTGGACTGCCTTAGGGAAAGTCATATGGACTTGGTGGCTGCAGTGGCTCATTAGGAGCAAAAGTCTCAGGAAGGATTAGCCTTGGAAATGCAGGACTTTTCGACAAACATAGTCATCCCTTAAAAATTGCAGATCTAGCTAAAGCTATTTGCTGAATTTGACCTGAGTCTGGAAATAATTTCAGCCTCTCTGAACCTGCATTTCTAAACAAAATATAAAAATGCCCAGCTTGTATCCTGAAGACCTACGTTGTACTTTAGCTGGGGGATTATTCTGTCTTTCTAAGTCCTCTGGGATTGTTCAGCAAAACAAATGTGTCTCATCTGGCTGCAGTACTCATCACTCTGTCAAAGGTAATCAAATATAGGGAGAGGAGAGGGGAGATAACCTTGAGAGAGGGGGAGTGCTGCAAATGCAGGCAATATATAGCAAGTTCCCTTTCACGTGTGCACTAATCTTTTCTCCCACCATGTTTATCATTCTCCACACACAGCCTGCTATCTGCACATCAGTCACGCTCAACTTTCAGCAGCCTGGCTATTGCACACCTACGCACAGATTCCCACAGTCTCCATTCATTTCACATTTGTATCAGCATCTAAATACCTCTACAGAAACCACAGCATGCACAGAAAATTAATGTTGTTAAAGAATGTGTTTGTGAGGGGACCTTTTTATGAAAGATGGTCATTCTGGACATTTGTAGGTTAGACTTTGTGTTCAAGTGAACCTTGTCTTTTTATTTAAAAAACTCCTAATAACATACAAATGTCATATGCAATGACTTTTGAGGAACATAAGATACTTTTTTTCAAAGCAAATACATAGGAATTTGATGGTGCCAAGCTGAGAACAGGATTAAAAGCAGGAGATATAATGCCACCCTATTGAAGGTGTTGACTCTAATACAGCTTTGAGCAAAAAAATTCTTCTCCTTGGGTCAGTATGGCTAAGGACATGACCTGATTGCAATCTCTACCTTTAAATTTCAAGTGTATGTGGTTAACTCTGGAAATAAATCTACTAAGCTAGAATGCTTTTAGAATTTGTGAACTATTTTTGTACCCCATTCTTTTTTATTCTGTTGCTTTGAGTCTTTATGGATTTTCAACAAGATAGTGTTCTTTATACCATCTGTAACCAGCATTTTTCCAATATGTTGCCAATGCTGCTTCACTGGTTATTTCTCAAAATTGCTTCAAGAAGATGTAGGAAAGGCAAGATAGAAAAATCAGACTCCGGATGCCAAATTCATTTGTAGAAGTTAACATGCCCACTAAACTCTATTTGGGCAGCTTTTTGCTAAGTATGTTTGTTGCGTGTTGTTAAATTTGACCCACTTGAAAATTACTCTCTTTTTCAGACCCTTCAGACCCTGCTGCAGTAATGATTAATCTCCAAAATACAAGTTCTAGGTAATCCCCTGTAGCTGCATGCATACAAAAGATACCCTTAAAAGATTTTAATATCTGTGGTGGTGAGGAGTCTCAAAATTTCATCATCCAAATGGTAACATTTGAATTCATTTTAAATTTTAAATTTTTGATCTTTCCAAAATTTAAGAGTTTCAAAAATTTATCCTAAATTTATGATTGAACTGACGGATATCTCATTTGGGACTGTTACATAAGACCAGTGCCAGATAGCGCTGACAATTTATCAGAAGTCTGTCGTATAGTGTGGTTCTTCAGTCTTCCGCGTGGATTTTAGCAAAGCTGTGCTTTACACAATACTCTATATTTCATGTCTTAACTCCTGAAGAATTAGTCTGTTACTGCACTCATCCTCAATGAATTTCCCTGAAGAAATATATTGCTTAAAGAGGCTTTCTTCTGCTAAAATATCTTTTATTTCTGGCAGCTAATAAGACCATCTCTTACTTCTGTGCCACCAAGGGGATTATAATGAGGCAGGCTGTGTTAAAGATACAGAATAGAAATTCACAATCAGTCTGGCAGAAGCATTCACGTACTGATGATGGATTGTAATGGTAGATAGTGGACCAGCAAAATAGTCACTGTCATTTCTGCATTATTTTTTTGCTGTTGTGATTTAGCCCCAGACAGCAAAAACAGCCATGTGGCCCCTCACTCAGCCCCCTCAGCAAGGGCCCAGGTGGATTGGGAGAATAATCAGACATAAAAGGTAAAACTCATGGGTTGGGATAAGAACAGTTTACTAGGACAGCAAAGGAAGAGGGAGATAACGACAATACTGCTAAAAGAATGTACAAAGTGGGTGTCAAATAGTGCAGTTTGCTTACACCCAGAACTGATGCACATCCCATCCTTGAGCAGCAACTCCTCCTCCCTGGCCAGTTCCCTCTCTTATATACTAAGCATGACATTATATATGTTATCAAATATCCCTTTGGCTAGTTTGAGCCTGCTATCCTGGCTCTGTCCCCTCACAGATTCTTGTGAAAATTAACTCTATCCCAGCTGAAAAACAGGATAGCTGTATGTGATGCTTTCTTTTACCTTCCCTCTTGTGAATCGTAAGTCAGGTATTTCAGTATTCATGTTTATTGTGCTCAGTAGTCATGTGAATTAAAGTGCCTGAGAGGAGAAAGTTTTTTTCTGGAGAAGTTGGATTTACACTATGATACAGTATGTTGCTCCAAGATTTTGAGGGCTAATAACTTCTGCCTTCATTCCTACTAGGAAAAGTAAAATGAATCTTTTATTGCTATTGTTACAGGGTTGAGCAAAAAAAAAAATGTTTTTTACATGGAATTTGTGGGATGTGCACCTTTGGGGGCTTTTATTCCTGCAGAATGTTTTGTGATTATTGAGTTTGAAAAACAGATATAAGGAAGAAGCTGAGGAATAGAAGCATGTCTATGAAGTTCAGAGCAGTCATTTCAGGGCCCCCAGGAATGGCTAAGCATATTATTTGAGATATGGCAGTCCCTGTAGCACACAGTAGCTAGACGGGCCAGAGCTGTATCAAATCCTAGTATGAACAGAAATGTCTGTCTTTTGTAAATGAACTAACTTCCAAAATTGCAAAACTTGCCTTAAGTAATATAGTAGGCCACAGGCTACGAGAGGCAATCTAGCAGGTAGGAGGAATTGCTTAGAGAGATTAACTTATGTGGAATATAATTTTATATTAAAGAAGAAGGAAAGCAGGAAGGGTGGATTCATGAAGCTAGTGAATTAGGAGAATGAATAAATTCTCATCCAATCTAGCATACTTAACATATAGAAATCCTGATGTTTTCAGGGCAATTCGGATGAGGTTGCTTTGCTGATCTGAATGCAAATTTAAGTATTTCAGATAGTTATATGACATTAGAGGATGATGATTTTCAGAAGTGTTCAATGCTACTGCCATTGAAAATTCAATCAAATCCCTGAAATTTAAGTGTGGGAACACCCAAGCAACCAGCACAGGATCTTTTTGAGACCCAGTAATATAGAGGACAAGATGACTGTGCTGTTATCTTCTGGTTGTGTTTGCTGACCTGAGGCATCAAGAGTTTTCTCAGGGGACAGCAGATCTTAATTTTGTGATGTCTTTGGACTTAGCCTTCTCAGCCTCCAAGGAGGGTTTGCTTATGAGAGAGATCCTGGGCCACAGTGACCATCCCAGATCCCTTCATCTCAGCTTTCCTTGCACATCCAATGTGGCTAGTATTTTTCTGTTAAAATCTGTTACCATCTTTTCCAGATGTGAAAAATACTGTTGTTTTGATATGTGTTCAGAGAGTAGAAGCAAGAGATTTGCTGAATGCCTGAAGTCCGGCAGATCTGAGTTACTCTTCATAAGTCTCTGCATGAAAGAAAGTCAGCTCTAGCGAGTCCACAAAGAGCTGTTCTAAGATGCAGCCCACACAGGAAACTTTTGGGAAAGTTGCACATTCTGCATGAATAGAAATACATATCTCACATGCAACTTTGTGCCACATCAAATTAGGCTGCTTTGGAGAAAAGCAAAGTACCTTCCTTCCTAAAGCATATTTTTTTCCAGTTGAAGATGTCCAGATCCTATTTACTTGTTACCAATTTTGCTAATAATCATACAATAACATATAAGGGCTAATGTATGAGGTACTTTGTTAATTTAGTTGCTGAAAATTAGAAGATTAAATATTTTCCCAAATGCTGCATAATATTTTGTGATGATTGGATTGTGGTAATAATGTATTTACAGTTACCTGTCTAATACAGGATAAGTGAATGCAGAACCAGCAGAGTCAGAGCACAGAATACTTAGGAAATGTATTTTTATGTAGGTGAAAAGCCCTCATTAGATTTTGACAGAAATACACTAGTTATAACAGCTAAAGTACTATTTATCAGAGCAATGTACTATATTTAATACATGAAATACATGATGTCAAGAAGACAGGTTCCTGTTTTACTATGACCAAGAACTGTTGGTGAGCAAGAATAGTTGGTGATGGCTGAAATGCTCTCTGTGTAAAAGAAGAGGTGCATTTCAGTTTATAAAATGACATGGATTCCCATTACTTACTTAAATGCCAGCATTTTGCACATATGTACTTTATTTCAAAGAAAGGAAAGCTCTAACTTTAGCTGTGAAATGCTTACTTGAGTTAGAAACTGGCCGTGCATCATGTCTTTTGCCATTTAGGCTTGTTCCATTGCTCTGTTCAAGATGGGTTACCTAGTTGCTTCTCAGACAAAACATTTGGCTGACAGTTACAGTGCCACGTAGATTCCGCTGCTGTGCTTGTCACGCCTCTTGATGAGGCAAAGTGTTCTGTTCCTTGGGGAACACTTTTGAGGCCAAGCTTTTCCTCTCTCATGTTAAACACGGCTTGATCAACACATTTTTGCTATTAATTCAATTATTTTCAACTACTTCACTGAAATAATCAGTCTTTTTACCAGCAGATGGTAAAGGTACATTATAGAATCACAGAATCATTAAGGTTGGGAAAAACCTCCAAGATCATCTAGTCCAACCATCCCCATGCCACCTATATTACTTACTAAACTCTAAGTACCTCATCCAACATCTCCTTAAACACCCTGAGGGACAGTGACTCCACCACCTCTTACATCATTCATATATTAACAAAGAAAATAATTCTTTGGATATTTTTATCTGGGCTACTGCAACTTAACAGTTTTGGAGTCTAAGTCCCACTAAACTGATGAACAAAACTACTCCTGGGTTTGGTCCAAGTAGGAAAAGTAGAGAAGGACTGGCTGTCTCTATATTCCAGCAAATTAACACCTCTGGCCTTGGGGTGAGCTGGCACAAAGTATTGTCCATACTGTTGATCTGTCTCAGTCTTCCAAACAGCAAAGTTATTTGCAAGTTTCCTACTTGGAATGTGCCTTTGTCCATATTAATACTTACACTGTGCCCAGGAATTATTTCTGAATAGGATAGTTAATCTTTAGTCAAAGCTGTGCCAGGCTACAATTTCATTGTAATTGTGTAGACAATTGTGTTTCATTGACTAAAAATGTTTCTTTATGCCATTCACTAACATAGGTCTGATCTAATTTCTTGTAGCTGTTTATCAAAAAGCCACAAGAGCTTCATTCTGCCACGTTTCTATTTCTTCAATTTTCACCTGTCTAAAGTCAGTGAAGATAAGAGTCTTTGTATTGCTGCTGTTTTATTTGATAGAACTATACTGTTGCACCTACTTTCGTTATGTCTGTGTCTTGAATAAACCAGTGAGCTCTACATCTACTTGAGCATCACAATCAAATTGTGGTTTGGGGCTGGTTTTGTTTAATTTTTACCCGGCTGGTTTCACTTAATTTCAATACAACATAATGATTGAACTCGGTGTTTTCCTGAGTTCCATGCAGAAAGTCCTCCATGATAGGTGCTTCTTTTACCTAAGCAGCATTTGTCAATTCTATAATGCTGATTTCCCAGAAATAGCATTAATTTAATCTTTCATTATTTCAATTCCTTTTTCCCCACCTCCCCACTTGTATTTTTACACTCATCTGTTCTGCTCATTGCTTAGAACAAGTACAGTCTAAAATCAGCATGTTCTTCTTTTATTCCTTAGTGCATGGATTAGGAATTCTAACTTTAGATACCGAAGCTTGAATATTGTGTCACCACATATAAATATAATCTGTGCCTAGGAATAGGGTAGCACTTGGATTCATTAAGTTTGTCATTGCTGGTGATAAGTAAATCCCCCAAAACTTAATCTGAATAATTACTCACATTTCAGGAAAGTCCAAAGACATTTTGCCATAAAGTTTATCAAGCTCTTTTATGAAACTTTCAGGAACATTTTCTGGACTTGTTGACTGGGAAAATATATTATTTTATACACGATGTACTTTAATAATCAGGGAGCTCTATAATATATGCTGTGAGCTACACTGTACTCTGTGATTGTAACCTTGCAAATCTTTACATAACTAGGTGAATAACCCATAAATAATATTGTTTATTGCATAGAGACTTCCAAGGATTAGGGACCAAAACATAGCATCAACTATGTTAATTAAAACCAATTTCAGCTGAATATCTACCTTTGTATAAATCTTTCTTTCTCACATTTTCACTTGAAAAATATTTTAGGAGGTTGAAATTGAAAGAATGGTTGCTGCAGCAGCTTCTGCTTTAGAAATGTGAAGAGAAAACTTGTCTCACAGAATCACAGAATAGTCCATGTTGGAAGGGACCTCAAAAGATCATCTGGTTCAACTTTTGTGGGAAAGGGAGCCTAGATGAGATTATTTGGCACCCCATCCAATTGCATCTTGTAAACCTGCAGTATTGGTACATAAATAATAATTAGCAATTTTATATAAGTAACCTGAAAATAGAGGGAACCTTTTATTTTCAAGAATGCATTGGTCATTGCTCTAATTTTTGTCAGTTCAACAATTTGGGGGGCTTTTTTACAAATTTTTAAAGTGGAAATTTAATTATATTTCATTACAAGAAAAGTGAATTTTTGTAGGTATGATATTGTGAGAACCTGTTTCAAGCTTGCAAACTAAAACCTCCAATATTTCATTGCACCAATGAGTATAAGATAAAATAGACTCAACTCAGTAGAAAACTCTGATTTACCTGGGTGCAGTAGACACAACAAGATGAAACACCGACATCAATGGATGAGGTATTCTGAGGGAAAACCTCAGTTTTCAAAAAAAAAAAATCTGGAATACTTCAAATGGTCAAAGGCTGTGTGAAGCTCAGGCCAAGTCCTGACAGCCTGTCAGGGACAACTTGTTTAAGTGTTCAGCCACTCACAACAAAAGATATTCCTTGTATTTAAAAGCAATTTCTTTTAAAGTCTGTGCCCATTGATTCTGATCCTGTCACTGTACCACTGAGATGAGGTCTCCCTAAATGTCAGCACAACTATTTGGTGTATCAAAAACCCCTCCCAGTTTTGTACCATACACAGACTTGTTGAGGATGCAGTCAGTACAATCACCCAAGTCATTAATGAAGGAGTTGATTAGTATTAGCTATGGTATCCATCCCTGAGGTATAGCACTAGTGACCTATAAAAGAAAAAGAAGCTCAATATACTTATGTATGATAAAATGAGTAGAAAGACTAAAGGAAGAGGAAGGGAACAACTGAATTTTGTCTGTTATGCTTCTGAGGCTGCCCTTGCTTACATACATCTACTATATTGACACATGGAAGAGAGTTTTATTTACTGTGGAAACTCCTAATTGTTTCAATCTCTTTTACTGCCAGTGACCAATAAAATAGGGTGAAGGGGAAAGTTGAAACATTCAGAAAAAGAATGAAGTAACTCAATTTTTTTTTTTCATATACAGACCCCGACATCATCAAAGTCTGGGGTTTTATCTTGGAACACTTTTACAGGACAGCCCTAATCAATTAATACAAATAGCTTATGCATTAATCCAAAATTGAATGAGAGGAACAGAGATGTTGGCAACAAGTCAAAGTTGATGGTACTTATTTGTCATTTGATAAAAGAAATGAATGGTTTTCCGGCACAGCTTCTGAACTTTTAAGAAAGGTCACTCACTCACTGCAAGGGAAATTGTCTTTCAATCAAGTCCTTTCCCCGCTTTGACTTGATTTATGTCTTATCATTGCAAGTATCATCTGAAAATGAAAAATAACATAATGCCATAAAGGTGTTATTGGAAAACAGAAAATAACATCACTTCCATTATTACTGACATGAAACCAAACTGACCTGTGAATAAAAGCATTACAGCTGATCAAAAGATCCCATTTTGTTGTTGCCACAAAAGACACATCTCAAAATAGCATCTCTCTTCGTACTTACTTACATTTTTCCAGCATTGTACTTGCAACTTGCAAGATCAGAATCTTTCCTGATTCTGGGAAAAATTAAGGTTTGTTATAGTCATTGGAGATGCTTTTGTTAATAAGAACAGAACTGAAGTGATTTGAAATAGGGAAAAGATATTTCTCATCTGGTTGAGATGCCCTTCCAAGAAGTCAGAATGGAGAAGGAAGAGATAAGAAGGGTGAGAAAGAAGTAAAAGATGCAACTGTGTAAGTTAAAGCTGACTTCATAAAAAAAAAGGTGGCCTCTGCAGTTGGTACATGGAGGACAGGAAGGTGATTTGTGATAGCCAGCATGGTTTTACTAGGGGCAAGTCCTGACGAACCAATCTAGTTGGAAGATGGTGACAAGCAGGGTACCTCAAGGGTCTGTGCTGGGACCGGTGCTGTTTAATATCTTTATTAATGATACTGACAGTGGGATTGAGTGCACCCTCAGCAAATTTGCTGATAACACCAAGCTGAGTGGTGAAGTGTGGCCAGCAGATCAGGAGAGGTGATTCTGCCCCTGTGCCCTGGTGAGACCTCACCTGCATTACTGTGTCCAGCTTTGGAGCCCTCAACTCAAGAAGGACATGGACCTGTTGGAGCACATACAGACTAGGGCCACACATCTCCTATGAAGATAGGCTGAGAGAGTTGGGCTTGTTCAGCTTAGAGAAGAGAGAGCTCTGGGGGACCTTATAGCAGCCTTCCAGTGCCTGAAAGGTGCCTATAAGAAAACTGGGGAAGAACTGTTCATGAGGGTATGTAGCAGTAGGACAAAGGATAAACACAAAAAGGAGAGATTGGATATTAGGAAAAAATTCTTCAATATGAGGGTGGTGGATCTCTGGAACAGGTTGCCCAGAGACGTAGTGGAGGCCCCATCCCTGCAGATATTCAAGGTGAGGCTTGATGGGGCTCTGAGAAACCTGATCTAGTGAAGATGTCCCTGCTTACTTCAGGTGGGTTGGACTAGATAACCTCTAAAGGTCCCTTTCAACCTAACACATTCTATGATTCTATATAGTGGGAGAGTAATTACTCCCTCTGAGCAGAAGACATGAAGATGATGAGAAATATCCAGTATGAGAGGAATGAAACCCAAACACATATATGTATTCTGATGTCATTTATACACCACCACATTGCACAAATTGGTTGACATGATGCCTCCAAACAGATTTTCTTTTCAAACTATAATACAAGAATGTCAGGGGCTAAAAATACTGAATCATCACTTGAGATGGCTAATTTGGAAGTTATCTGTTTTTTTAATTTCTTTTTAAAGAGGGTAAATTGGAAAGAAATATTCCAGAGTATTTGAAAAAAAAAATACACTGTTTTGCACAGTTTGCCATTTATTCAGCTTTGTACCTGGATGGCATGTTATCTGACAATATATTCTGTAGAAAGAGTGCAAACACATTCTCAGGAAAAAAAACTGCAGCAGAGAAAACTTCGCTACATAATTACTAAAACATGATCAGGCTTCATTTCCCAAAGCACCTCTGTCAATCAGGTGGTGTCTTCTGGTGACTCTCAAACATGTTGACTGAATATAATGAATAATTATTCACTGGAGATGTACATTCAGTCACTAAAACATTACTATACGTTTGTGTATTTCATCAATGTTGCTATTCATGGTGCAAGACACAGGTTTTGGTTGAAGTCTACTACTTGGATCTCAAAGAATTTTTCCTTCTAAAGTGAAGAATATTTTGATAGTTCATTCCTATTAAGCTGAGTATATAAGCCTTGCCTGTTAGCTTTCTGTCCGTGGCATCATTAATAATTATGTTTTATAGTCAGCACAATGTCCCTGGCTCATCTTTATAGTCTTGTAATTTGTTGCTCCAAAATAGTATTCAGCCATAACACAATTATCAATGTCAGATCCCCAAGCAAGCTGCTGTAAAACAGTTTGAATAACCTATGAATTGCATGAGCCGGCCATTTTTCTCTGAAGTGCAACGCAAAATAAAGGTGGAGAATGAAAAGCTTAAATATGGCTTCTTGTATGACAATGAAATACAGGCAGTATAATAAAACTTCTGTTTTGTGACTTTGGAAGGAAAAAAAAGAAGCTTGCCATGGTGAAAATCACTGTGAAATACACGAGTTGTCTTTCTTCCAGTGTTTATTCAGCACACATTTTCAGTGCATTTGGGAATATGGCTATTCACTGATGAGCAAGGCTGGCTAAATACTGTAAAACAGATGACTGATATCTACTTTCAAACTTGGATAATTTTTATACCCACTGAACTGTTTGTACAAAGTCTGACAGGGAATCTGACATGGTGCTGATGCCTACGCGTCGACAACAGGAGATTAGAGACTGTGGTATAGTGACATGAACTTCTGATCTGGAATTCATAGGAATTAAGACAGCATTTAAAAATCTTACCTTCCTGGATTGGAGCTTGACCAAACAAAAAGTATCGAAACCAGTTTTGTGTACATGTTATATGCATGTGTGACAAGACTGCTTGTCTTTTTGCTGGATGTCTTCCTTCTTAAGATGAATAGCAGGAGGAAAGTATGGACAATAACTATGGAAATGGAAAGGAAAGATGTTTTTCTGTATCTTCTGACCCTTGACTTCATAGGGTTTTCTTGTTTACTAGTACAGAAAACATTTGAGACTAGGGTCTTTTTTGATATGGTCTTAATTTTAAACACCAGAGTAACCTAAAATGAAACGTTGTTTGTAATATATAGAGCGAGTTTATTTAGACAGGATCTCTTTTTTCTAGTTCTTCACAGGATTTTGCTAAAAGCAGCCCAACATCTATCTAGAAACTGTCATCCTTTACTTTTTCAAAATAAATGGATGAATGGGAATCCAAGCTTTTACTTAACCCCTAAAATCAAAAGGCAAAAGTAGCATCTCACACAGAATATGGGTGGCTATGGCTGCTCAGATATTGAATTCAATGTTGAAACTTAAATATTTGCAGATATGTCTTGTAGGTAACATATTGCTGATTAAGAGTTAAAAAGGAAGCTGTATTCTGTCCTGACCATAAAATCTGAGTCTGTACACATTAGGGTGGAACTATTCCTACTTTGCATTAATTGACAGAGAAAGACATTTGTCATATCTGTTTCCTATAGTGACTTCTAGAAGTTGAAAGACTTAAGCATTAGTTATTCCATTAGAACCTATTTTGGCACAGGAAAAACACCCTTACAGAAATAAAAAACTATATGATAAAGAAAAAAACTCCTTCTGTGCTGGGCTTTGTGCCTCTACTGCCAACGGCTTATATTTCATATTCTCCATAAAGACATTTCTTTGACTTAACTGGGCCTCAGTTGTACTGGAAATGTGTAGTCTAGGTTTGTGACATGGGTCTCAAGTACCGTGGTATGCGATCATCAAAGAAGTTAAACTTATGTTGTAGGACTAAGTTTTGATTCCTCATTCTTGCTAATAAAATTTTAAAAATACTTTCTGGGAAGGTTTTATGCATGATATGCCTGAGGCTACAGGCAGCCTCAAGCTCTAGCTCTCATGGGAAAGGCCTTCCTTGGACAAAGCCAGTGGCTATAGCCCACAGCAAAGGCAGAATCTTCTCCCCGCCCTGCCCTGCCCCAAAATTCTCAATCTAAAAACACAAACAGGAAATGGGATTGTCCTGGCTCTGGCCAGGCCAGACTCAACCTCCCCAAGCAGTCATCACAGGTGAATTGAGTTAGCACAAGTGAGCTGAGTTAGCCTGGGCTGTTTTCCACACCACCTGACATCACTTCCTCATAAAAGGGGCTGGTTAGGGCATGGGCTGGGTGTCTCCAGGGTATATATTATGGTCTGTCTGTTCTTGTGTAGTGCAGCATTCTGTAAATGTTGGGTCTGTAAGCAGCTCTGTGTTATCACTGGGTGTGGGACTGTGTAAAGGGTAAGTGATTAATGCTTTATTGTGCCTGGGCTGAATGGTCAACTTAAAATTGAGCAAAAGAGTAGGAGCTATTGAAAAACAAATGTTCCATTCTGGAACAGGAAAGAAGACAGGAGTCATTCCTAGACCACAGGAGGCTTGTAATAAATATCTATTCAAATCTTTGTACTGGGGGACTGTACAAAGTTGTTAGTGTTCTGTTCATGGCTCAAAGCTAAAGCACTGAAAGCTGGCTGTTAGCTACAGTGAGGAGAATCGTCTCCTTGGAGCTGGTAGTGCAGAAAGGAGAGACACTGGAGTAGGGGCTAGGCAGTCAGCAGCATACTCGCCTCTAGATCAGTGTGATTCTCAGTCATGCTGGCATGCATCTTCACTGGACATACCTTTCCTTCATACTTGACAGAAGTTGCCTCCAAAGGGCTTGTGTCTTTTCCCCAATTGCCTTGTTGATGTCTCCTTCCCTCGACTGGGATCCCAACTGCTTGGCTTTACTACCCTCTAATTCCAAGCTATAGGCCTTTTTATTTTGGCATTGGAGCAGCCAGTAATGATGGAGCCTGATACACAATACTGACCAGACACCCAGCCCATTCCTAAGCCATACATCCTCCCCCAGTCATATGATATGGAATTCTCCTTTGACTAGTTGGAGTCACCTGTCCTGGCTGTGTCCCCTCCCAGCTTCTAAAACATTAACTCTACCCTAACCAAAAACTAGGGCTATAATCAATTATAAAACTTGTATAGGCAATGGATTATTTTCCAGCTAGCAAAGTAAAACAGCCACTGCTCTGAATTCTTATGTTTCAAACACAGCATTTCTTCAGTTCCTGAATTAAAACAATATCACTGGTATATGAGTGTTATTCTAATCAGCAGTTCAAAGGTTTCAGTTATTCTTTGCTCCCTAGTAGAGGGGGTCATTAAAAACTTGCCACTCTAATTTTTAATTAACTTATTCATTTAAGGTGATGTATTTCTATGCCAGCAACAAGTGATAGGTTTGCCTTTACACAATATCATTACAGAATAAATTGTGCTACATACTTTCCTCAGTCCTAATAGTCTGGAATCTTTTTGCTGAATAAACTTGACTGTGATTGCAGTGCTGTGGCAGAGGCATTATGAAAACCAGATTTTTTTATATAGACATTTATTTTGAAGAATATCTGGTTATTTATATGTAATTTTAAGGTAAACAAATGGTAGTGGCCCAATGTGGCTTTTATTCTTGTGTACCATAGCCTAAACAATATCTCTGTAAAACCTGGAATTCTTTGTCTGGAAATCTTCATGAGCAGAACTGGTTCACTGGCTGTTCTGAAAATTAATCAAGCTTTCAGCTGTTTGTAATGAGAAGATAAGATTAAAGTTTGGCTAAATGTTAAATGCTAGTTATTAGAGTCAATCTTGAGAAAGAAAACATTCCTAAGAAATAAACCTCCAAATTAAAAAAATAATTCTGTTAAGATTGCAAAATATTGATAGTGCCTCTAAGCTCTTGAACTGTTATTATAAATTTGGTAGCAGTTCCTTTTATGTCAGAATGTGTGTTTTTTCAGTGCCTGAAATACTTGAGATATTTAGCCAAGATACAAGTCTTAAAGTAATTGAAGTTTACACAAGCTCAACAGAGACTTCAGTTTTATTGGTTAATATGTCCAAATATTCCATCGTGACTGAGAATAGTCAAGCTCAGGTTACAGAAATAATGTGAACTTGATCTGTAATAGCTGCTCTGGACCAGGATAAACATGGGCATTAAAGCAAGGAGCAGGGAAGGTATCTATCTTTTTCTTCATTGACATCTGTGCCAACATCTGGTGAAAGAGAAGGAGCAAGAATACCTGATGCAAAAGCAGAGAATAAAAGCAGCACTGCAAAATGGAAATATGGGGACAAAGAGTCTGATGAAAGTGGGGTGTTGAAGAAGTTAAGCAAAATGAGAGTTAATTGAAGTGGGAAAGATTAAAATTGAGATGCACATAGGGAGCGATGGCATAGAGACAAAGAATTAAGGACATGGATATAGCTAAGGATTAGGAAGTGTCATTTACACATGGAGGGTGGTATAACTGCTTTCAAAGGAAAGCTGATGTGGAGAAGAGAATCTTGAAGAAAAAAATCAAATATTTTAGAAGTTAAAATAAAGGTAGATTAAAATAAAATGTGCTTTTTTATCCTACCATATCCCATCTGAGATAACACAGCTTGAAAAATACTTAGAGTTAGATAGCCCTCTAAGTTTAGCTTTCATTGATTTCAGCAACATCTGCAAGGCTAAAATACAAATCTAAATCCAACCTTATGGTGTCCAGCTGGATCCTGAGAAAATGATCCATGTAGTGTGGTAGAGGTCCTGTGAAACAACTGCTTTATGACACAGGCTTTAAAGGCACGATCACAGGTGTTTATGTTAGGGAATATTGTTCTGACAGTACAGGTGTTTTCTGATACTGTTTGCTGGACTTTGTGGCTTTGGTGTTCCTGTAGACATGTATATTTACTTCCTGCATCAGAACCTTTTAACAACCAGTGTGGTTAACTTAATCTGCCTTCTAACATAGCTACACTGTGACTATGAATTATTATAACGGTGATTGCTCCTGAGCTGAGTCTGAATTAACTTCACCTTTTACTTGGCCACGTTATGATCTCTATTACAGCATGAGCACCACTCCGCTTCCTGCTCAATGTGTAGGAAAGGGCTATTGCCACAATACATAACCAAAGAGGTACAATCTGGGTCTGGTGTCACAAGCTGCCTCTGGGGAAGCCTGCCTCTCCTCTGGGCTATCCACAGAAGGGGCCAGGCTTTTCCTTTAAATACACAATTGCCTCCTGGCATGAGCAGGAGTTGCAGGAGGAGAGAGCTCAGCTTCCCAGCAAGAAGGGACTCATTTTCCCTCTGCCTGAGCAAAGGTGAGGCATACCTGACAGCCTCTCACAGGCACAGAGGAGGAGATAAGAGACTTTCTCTAATCAAGCCTTGATGTTAGTGCTTCTATTTTTGAAACAGGCTTACTCCAGTCCTTGAGCTTAAATCAAAACAAAGCTGGGGTCCTGTGAAGCTATATGGATTATACTGTCACAACCTCCTGTTGTAGCAGCGTAACTCCTTGAATAGTTTTTCATTATTTGATCCAAGATAAAGACATCAGCTTATTACTCTTGTGTAGCAGTGCTCTATGTCTGTAACTTCAATCTTTAGCATTTCCAAAGGGCACTTGAACCACTTGGTTTGCAATAATTTATTTTTTTTAATGTAGACTCTTACAGATAAGTACAAAATGATAGTTCCAGAACCTAATAACCACTAAAGTCTTTAATCACATTCATGCTTTGTCATATTAGTTGTTTCTTTCTCAACATCTCAAATTTCTCATTGACACTTCTGGGTCAAGTTAAACTGATTTTTTTTAACCTGCAGCTTTTTTCCAAGTTTTCTCTTATAATTTTGGATCACTTATAATTAAGGGAAACGCTGATTCTTTGTCCAATATTTTCTCCAGCATTATAATTTGGATTTGTAAGACCCCAATGAGCAAGTTAAACGTTAGTGCAGCAGAAAAATGACTGGGTTTGTGTCAGTTCTTCTCCTTCCCTACACTGCCTTGAGAAACAGTGCATGTGACTTATAAAACTACATTGTCATCCAAATTATCTGCATTCATTTTTGGTAGCTGTTGGGCAGCTTCAATTGATTAAATTCACTTGTTTGTGTCTGAGGTTTGTTTCTCTATTCTGGGCTCTGCTGATCAATATACACTATGCTGAATGAGTTCAGAATGGTTCAGACTTGCTCAATGTGTTTTTGGCAAAGTGTTCGATTATATTTAAAATTAAAAAAAAAGAGAGAGAACAGAGAACAGTTGTTATTTCAATCTCTTCTTTTGCATTTTGGGATGTATAATTAATTCCAGTCCATGGTTTAGATTTTTCTTTATCAGAGTATATCAACAAACACTCTGGCTCTTTGTTATAGTATTTGATTCCAGTTGTCAGAAAATCAGCCATGTTACTTCTTTCCTCCTTTTCTATGTAATCAGCAGAGTAGAATGATTTAGAAATCTTTCCAGAGCCATAATGAAATTTTTCCCTTATGTATTTTTTTCTCAGAAATTATGCATGATAGAGGATAATGTCATGCTTTAAACCCAGCCAGTAACTAAGCACAGTGCAGCCACTCGCTCACCCATTCCCACCAGGGGGATGAGGAGAAGCATGGAAAAAAAAAATACATGGGTTGAGATACAGACAGTTTAAAAGGATAACAAAGGAGGAGAATAATAATAGTAATAACAATAAAAATAAAACAAGTAATGCAAAAATGCTATTGCTTACCATGTGCAGAAGGAAAAGAAAACAACCTGATGCCCAGTCTGTTTCCGAGCAGTGATCCTGCCTCCTGACTAGATTCCTGTTATATATGGAGCGTGACATTATATGGTATGGAATACCTCTCTGGCCAGGCTGGGCCACCTGTCCTGGCTGTGCTTGTCCAGCTCCTTGTGCACCTAGCAGGGCGTGGGAAGATGGAAAGTTCTTTACTTAAGTGTAGACACTACAACTACCTAGTAACAACATTAGTGTGTTATCAACATTATTCTCACACTAAATCCAAACCACAGCACTGTCCCAAATACTAGAAAGTAAATTAACTCTATTTCTTGTTGAAAGCAGAGCAGGTAAGAAGAAAACAAAAGTTTAGTGCTTTTGTTTTGCTTTGGATAGGTTTTTTCTGTCAGCTATCTCAATAAACTAATGGTAGTGCTTGTGTATTTCATTTTGATTTTCCATTAAAAAAGCAGCAATTCCCACCAGTAAGATACAGCTCTTATTTTTGTATCAAAGTTGGCTGACATGGGGAAAAAACCCTATATTCTGATGTCACTAGGGAAGCATCCATAACTCTGTTTCCAGCTCTTCCCAGATCAAGTCTGACATTTTTAGAGGTGTTAAGTGTATACACCATGTCTTAAACATCTTTTTTTTTTTTTTTTTTGTTATATATAACTGCGATTCTCTTGCATCTTGACTGGGGCCTTTGCTATCTCTGTCTGACCATTTCCCCACAACCTTCCCTGCTGTTTTCTGAAAAAACTTCTCTGGTCACTGATAGGAATAATTCCCAATCTCTAAATTACTTTTGGATTCTTTTGTACTGTTATATAGGTCTCTTCAGCAGTTATACTGGTAAGGTAGCTGTAAATAAAAACATTTCTATCCATCTTTACAAAATGTTTGATCTCCCAGTACATCTGTGAAGCCAGTAAATATATACTTGGTGATGTCAGAAAACTGCAACACAAATTAAATTAAACATTGGCTGGTTGTATAAGACTTTCCTGAGGAGTTGAGAATTGAGTATTGGTTTCCACAACCCTGTGCATTTGCCACAAGTAAGGGGGATCACAAAAGGTGAAATGGGAAAGGTGCTGGGATTTATGTTAAGCTTCAGCAGTGCCCTAGGTAGCTGATGGAGAATGATGTAGGCTGAAAGGTTCTGTCTTTATTCAAATAGTATCCATCGCATATGTATGTAGCTCAGACTCCTACTTACTGTTAAAAAACAACCTTTAAATACAAATTAAGATGCTCCCTCTACCCTTCCTTCTTTCATCCCTCAAAATAAGTTTCTAAATGTTTAGAATTCCTCAAAGTATTCATTGGCAGTATGCTGCTATGAGCTTAAATGTCTCCAAAATTGCACACCTTTATCACATAGGAAGGGTGAGTACAAACTGACTGAAACAGCTACCAGTTGGGCTTTATTTTTAAAACTGAGTGTGATATCTACCAGATTTGTGGTACAAATGTTCACACACAAATCTGTCTCAGATTAGTAGTGTCTTTAGCCTTTCAAATCTATAGGCTTCCATTACAAAATCTTTCCAAGGAAAACAGCTCATTGCTCCCCAAAATGGACAAATTGTATTTGTTTTGTATTAATATTCATGATACTTTCCAGAACAAACATGAAATTGTTTTCTTTATGTTATTTAAGGGAGTATGATTATCTCAGGAATGATTCACAAACATATGAAGTTAGTTGGGGTTTTTTTGCCAAGCAAAGCTAATACGCCTCTGTCAGAATTTTAATCTTCTTGCACTCTCTGGTTTTTGTAACAAAGGATGTTGCATATTGTACACATTTTACAAAATGACAGAATCACTGAATAGGAAAATTAGCTCCAGTGCCTATCGCAAAATAACATTCAAACATGTATATCTGAGGGGTAGTTAAGGACTTTGAGGCTGTTGCTCCGAGGCAAGATGTGAGGGAGTCAGAGTTGGTTTTGGTTGTGGAGGAATAAAAGGTGTATCTCAGGTGCTTTCCCCTGAAGCTGCATGTGGATATTTTTTTGTTAGATATATTGGCCCTCTGCCTGGAAATCAAGTCAGCAAAATAATCCTGGCAATGGTTTGCCAGACCAAGTGCCTTGCTGCTGGGAAAGGATGGCTTTCGTGTCTCAGACTGTTCCTGCCATGAGTATGGACCTGTTACCAAGTGCCACAAAATGCAGGGAGCAGTGCTTGAGAAGCGTGCCTTCGTGTGATGGTGCCTGTGCACGGCCTTTTCCTCGGGCACTGTCTGACTGGGGGAATCTGTCCCCTGTTGCACCTTCCATCACTAATTTGCACTATTCTGGTGGCAGCTGCCCAGAAGACCATTGCTGCCAGCTCTTGCTCCTCTGTGTGCCACAGCAGCTTCACCAGGGAAAGCAGGGCGGGATGCTGGGGGGCACAGGTCGGAGCTCTGTGAGGCCAGTTCTGCCACCTTCTCTCTGTACCATTGGAGAGGTGCTGGCCTTGGGTGCTAAGGAGTTTGGCACTTTCTGATTCATTCGCTGGCCATTGCTGTTTTTTTCATCTTGTTAAACAAAGAAGGACATTGATTGGGGCAGGAGAGTCCAACTCCTCATATCAATTTGAATTCTTGTCCCACTAACACCTGGAAACCTCTGTTTTGGAGCATGCCAGGAGGCAAATCTGGGTTGTTTTGGATGGAGCACTAGAAAGAAAAAAAAACAAAACCAAACCAAAAAACCAACATGTTGAGAACATTCTGGCAGCATCCTTTCTTTCTTATAGCAATCAGGGCAAAATTTTCATTTGATTGGAGCTGTAGCATAATGCCACAAACAAGATACCAACACAAACAGCTTGGATTCAGGTTCCATTATCCTGAGTACCACACATGAGAGAGATGCTAAGGATGCATTGGAGGGGAGCCTTTAAAATCTCAGTGGGAATTTTGTCTGAATGAGTGCTGGGGAAATCTTCAATAGTGGGCCAGGATACAGGAATGTAAATAAGTCCCCAGACTGAGAAGGAAGCCTGTGCCTGTCAGACACTAAAATAACAGTTGCTTAGAGCCAACTGAGCCTCTATTTATGATATAAAGATTAATAATCTGAGTGGCAACCAAAGGTGAAGTGATTCAGAAATCTAGTTTTCAATTTGTAGAAATATGGAACAGGCTGGGTTTTATAGCAGCAGATGTAAGAGGGGAGGAGGAAAGGGCAGGGCTGTGAAGGAAGCTGCACAATGTTTTTTAGATTGTATGAGAAGCATTTGGCTGTGAAACAAAGAAAGGAATTTAAATTATTTTTCACCCTGAGGATAACCAATGGTCTGTAGAAACAAAATGCATGAAAGGATAGTACATATGGCATGAGGTTGAAAGCAGTTATGTAAGCATGGCAAATAAGCATCCTTTGTATGCATCTGTAAGGAGATATGGACCATCGCTCTGTAATGTCTCAGCATGTACTGGCTGGTACTCTGTGATGTGGAAGGAGGGAATGAGGCAGCATAAAGAGGTAGTGGGAGTGGTCAGCTGAAGGTAGTGTTACTTCAGTCCTAGTTTAGGACTGTTGTACCCAGTACAATGGAGTTAAATCACCAACTAAGATGTAAGTTATTCAGAGGAACATTTACTTGTGACACTTGGACATCCTGCTGTATGTTGCAGTTGCGCAAGTTGTCACTCACCTAAATGTGGGCATGACCAGTCATGGTTTCTTTTTTTTCCTGAGTCTTCCTTTAACATACATCCCTCTCATCTCTAGAAAGGGGATTCCTTATCCCATGGGACATCTTACTGTGAGACAGAACCCCTTTGGACTTGATCCTAACTAGGAGCAACAGCCATGTTGGATGCCTGACCAGTGCCAAAACAATTTGATCGTAGTATGTTTGGAAGCACATGCTCTAGCTTCAACATGAGACGTGTTCCTTGATACATAGAAGAACATTTATAAATCTGTTCTGAAGATTTTTAATCTTTGCAGTTCATGTTTTCAATCACAGTCTTCAGGTTTTGGACTCATGTTCGCACATACACCCCTGTATTCCAGGTTAAAGGCTACTTTCAACATCCAGAACTTCTCATTTTGAATCTTATTCTGAGAGAAACTGGTAAAAGAGTCAAATAGTTCTGGATCATTCTAGCTAATGGTTGTTTGGCTGGTTTCCAACACCAGTAGAAGGTGCACATGCAAAAATTAAGCCTTACATGAAATCAGAGTGCAAGTCAACTTCAGAAGACCTAAACTCAGTCTGTAGGGTCGAAGCTGAACATGATGTTCTTTGTCTGTGAGATGACTCTTACTAAATTTAAAGAGACCTTATTTTTAATCTCTGAATTCTTGTTTTCTAAGTAAATGCTTTGACAAGAACTGTTTCACAACAGAGTTTCAGGAATTCAGGGTTTTGACAACTTCTAGCACCTTATGGAAATACATCGCTGCATGTCAATTTTGTTTCGCAAAAGCAGAGAGGAGTTTCTTGCTTTTTTAAAAGCATCAAAGAGCTGATCAAACATTCAGTTATCTTTTTCATAGTGCTCAGTGCTGAAAACTATGGGGTGCAGGCACTGCCTGCAGTCAGTTGGTTTCAGTAGTCAGCACAAATTTTGAATTGCATCTGGATTTTTGTGAACAGATGATAGAAAGCCAAAGAGATAACTGGATGTACAGTATGTAAAAGGTTCTTCTTCAATAACTTTAGGTTTCTTTAACATGATAAAACCTGTGTACGTCTGTCAAAGCTGACCAGTCACAAATTCCCTCATTCCCTACTTCCCTACTCATTCAAACAGTTTTTCCCATCTTTCCTATTTCTGCCAGATGTTTCAGATGTGTATAAGAGGGGAAGATAGGTGACCCATGAAGGTCATCCAACATAGTCTATTCCCAGACCAGGTTCTAGGCTTCATTCCAGTAAAGCCACAGCTCCAAAATAGCACAGGTTCAGATCTCCAGTGCTTGGCACTCAAAGCTGTGGCCAGATGTGATACACTCAGCACTCCCTGACTGCCAGCTGCCACATTCAGGGCAGCATTTCTCAAAAGCTAATTTTATTTTTTAATTTTTTTTTTCTTAAAATATCTATATTCTTAAAACCCAGGATTTTTTACAGAGAGATCTAAAAATGTATTTGCCAAACAAATGATCTGAAAATGACCCAAACAGGCAAATACTGGTACTCTAAGTTGCAGAAAAACGTGGCAGGAAGCTTCTGTTATGCAGTGAAAGCGAGTCTTTCTTTTCCAGTTGATTGGTTGATTGATTTCAATTTTAAGGATTGTAAAATTGTGATTTCTTGGGGCTTTTTCCCACTCTGGTCGTTTAATCGCTTTCTTATTCAAAAAAGCAAGAACAACATTTTTTTCTAATATGTCATGTATGAGCATGCTGTTCTTGCCTCTTTTGAGGGCTGTGTTCTGATGCTGCTCTGAAACAGTCAATTAAAATCATTGCGAAGAAACCTAAATCAGCTTGGAAGAACTTGTGAGATTTCTGTTTGGTTTTTGTTTTTTATAAATGAGAAATTTAAGTGAATTGGTGCTATACATAGTCTATGATCCCAAGGGGCATTCAAAGGAGAGTGAGTGCATAAATTCTACTTAGGTTACTCAGAATCAGATAACATGCAGATTAAAGATTTTAAATGGAAAGCTCTACTAAGGGTACTGCTCTATACTGTACCAATAAAAGCCTTAATTGGTCCTGGGAAAATTCTAGCTTTCTTCTGAGTAGAAATAACAGGAAGAAAGTGTGCAAAGAAGAGAGAACATAGGTTTTGCTTTTTTTCCTCAGAGTTTATTTCCTGCTTCTTTCCTCAGACTTTATTTTTTGTTTATTTCCTCATCGCAAATGTTTTAGATACAGGCAAAAATCTGGGGGCAGAAGACAGATTCCTCCGTTACTTTTTTCTTTGTCCCAGTTTTGCTAAAAGGAGGGAGAGCATTATTTATTTTTTTTTTTTCCTGGGTTTGGGTGGGGTTTTTTTCATTGCAAATAACAAATCGGGTTTATTTTTCTTGGCTGTTCAGAAAGCTTCCTAGGTTGCTTCTGTAGACACTGGGTAGAAATATTCTTATGTTCTTTGAGGGACTACTTCAGGGCAAGAGCTTAATCTATAAGCCTGAAGAGGGAGAACCCAGCACATTTTTCTATGTCCCTTGATCAGAGGACAAAGATCAGCCTCAGTACAGTAAACTATTTTAAAGACATGGAGCCAGTGTTGAGTGCTGGTTAAATCCCACTCATTGTTCAGAGGTACTGATTTGTAGTTGCACTATTAGAGAAATCACTTTTTAAAATTTCAGATAAATTCTATGAATGCAAGGAGAAGAAGAGAAAGAAACACTAGCAGCAACCCATGGCTGCCTTTATAATGCAGAGGCGGGAATTGGCCTTACCACACACCCCCATCCCATTTCATTAACATAGGTCTTTCCATAGGTCTATGTTGCTTTCATGAAGTTAAAAGCTTTCAGTTTTTTATGGTGAAGGCTGTGAGATCTCTGCTAGATGTTTTGAGTAATGAATAGATGCCATAGTTACCAACATAATGGTCTGATCATCCATTGCTTTCTCACATACCTGAGATGGGTACACTGCTGCTCTGAGGAGTGTTCAAAGCTGGAAACGCTTCTTGACCTCTGCACCTTCAGTATGGAGAGAGTAATAGGCTTCAGAGGAGTCTTTCTGGATCCCTACTCACCATGGCCAGCCCTTTGCTATGGCTGAATTAGGGCTGAATGCAGCTGTTCCCTTTCTGTTCTCCTTTCTTGGGCATCCCTCTGTTCTCTAGCATGGAGAAATCTGCTGAGGGTTTTGGGGTTTGGTTTTGGTTTTGGTTTTTTTAGGGTGTGGAAATCGCAGCTACTTGGGCAGAAGGCTTTGCATGTTACCTCCAAAGCTAACTCATACTTGTACAATAGCAAGGCCTGCTACACCACATAACATATATGTCTCTTTGGTGGGCCATTGTCCCCCTGCTCTTTGGAAGTGGCTTTCGCCTCTAAGGAAGAAACAAGTCAAGTGTCTGGGTTTTTCTTTCCCCCTTCTCTGTGGATGGGTTCACACTGTTGCATCTGTTCAGTTCAAGTCTGGTTTCAACTTTTTCTCCTTGCAACCATAAAAAACAAGTGTGGGATGATATTGATATATAATTATTGTTGTTGCTATTATAGATATCTAAGTTTTCAAAAGAAAAGACTGAAACTCTAGGACAACAGGGAGACAAATCAATGAAGAATTACTTTAAAAATGGCCAGACTACAACTGAGGAGTAGATTTGGAGGCCTGATCCTTAATGTTCTACAGGAACATTCACTAATACCCACCATTATATTTCATATAAGTCTGGATCCTTGTTTGCCCTTCCTGGTACCTTTTTCCAGACAGCACCAAGATTACTGCTATAAATTTCTTGGAAAGAAGGAGACAGAAAGGGTATTTAACAATAATGTAGAAGCAAGACTTTGGCCTACTTTTTGGCCATGAAGAGAGTAAGAGCACTTGCCTGGGACACAGGGAGATCATAGCAGTTTTTAAAAATAATTTTACACAGCAGTTTAAACCATTGGATTAATCTCACAAACCAGTGAGATTATTCAGAAATAAGAGTGTTTTCCACTTTTCATGACAAATTTAGATATTATGAAGTGATTATGTAGTTTAAGTTGTTTTGTGATCAGAAATGAAACATTTAAAAGCAAAGAATATGATTTTTTTTATTTTTGCAGTGCTGGTTTGTTTGGGTTATTTTGTCCTGAGAGAGAAGATATAATCTGTCAGTGTGACTAGATTTGGCCAATCATCTTAATGATGCATCAAGGGACCTATGAAGTACATTTTGCCAAAGATTTGCATTCTCTGTGCCTGCTGCAAATTCTCGACTGTCTGCCCTTTGGGCATGAGATAATGTTGGCTTCAGACAGTTCTCTATATTGGGAAGCTCAAGTGTTTCCCATAAAGCAAATGGAAAGTTTGACAATCTTTTGCTCTTTCTTTCTTTTAATTGAAAATAGGAATCCATACTTTAGTCCACCTACCTTGTGTAGCCTTCATGGAGAAAAGGTCAGGAAAATTTGTGAGCCCTAAATAAGCATAGAACATTTAATTACCAATTTTTTTATATCATTCTCTGAAAATCTCTATTCTGGCACCAAAGTTGGAAGAGTGACTTTTCAGCTAAGGTATCTTCTAATTAAATTAAGTATTGGGTGGCATTTCAAATATGGCAAAGGTTTGCCATATGGTTCCTTTTAATTTTTGTAGATATTGGGTGTCTGAGTCCCATAAAGTCTAGGACAAAATCAAAATGCTGACAGTAAAAGGATTGCCTAGAATTATTAATAATGAAATCATAGAAGGAAGAGCTGTACAAGTGCATGTATGCAGTTTGTAATATGATTAGCCAGTACTACAAAAATACAGTGAAAAGACAAGCAAGAATAGGCTTGTACTAAGAGGTGTCATGCATGCAACAGAGAGATGCTAGACAGATGATTTTTGGAAGTGTGGCAAAACAGTGTAAAGGGACATAAATGCTTTAGGAAACCTAAACAAATGGGGAAAATAGAGGAGGGGGGAAAAGGAACAAAATTGGCAGGAGGTATTTTATATTTGGGGTTTTTTTAGTCAGTTCTTGAAACCATCTGAATTCAGACAGGTATCTGAGATTTTCTATGATCAAGGGGGTTTACTGACATGTGAGTAAAGTGATTAATTCAGTTTTGTATCATTTTTAAGTTAGGAAGTTTAAAGGGATATACAGCCTAGATAGCACTGCAGACTTTCCTCTGTAACAGCATCTCCTTCATCTGCTCTGTTAAAACTAAAAGGTGGTTTAGGTTCGACAGATTTGCTCAGGCAGCAGATCTGACAGGTAACGATTGTCAGTTATCCCTTTCATTGTGATTTTCTGCAATTTACAGAGGTTTTTTTCTCTTTTACCAGGGAAAATTGTGGGGAGGAGTCTGATGGGACCTGAGAGGCTGTGCTTTTTGTTTGCTTCCAAAGGTCAGTCTGTGGCTTGCTGCTAAAAGCTGCGAGAGCAGAGCTGGGACCAATGCCAAGGGCAGGAGTCCTTGCTGGACTGATTTGAGGACCAGCTCATTCTGCCCAAACCAGCCAAAGGTGTATAATGTCTGCTGACATATGGAGAGATGTTTCTAACTACTCACTGAGGCTAACCAATGAACTCTACTTTGAACTGACATCTTTTCCAGGGCAAGTTATCCCCCTGTGCCAATGCAAAAACATTGTCAACAACCACCACTTGACAAATGAGCACATCTGCTTATGTGTGCACAAAGTACAGGAGCAGGGCAAAGAATAGAGACTGTCTCTTTTTAACTCTTTTCTTATGTGATGTTCGGACTGGTGATTCTGCTCCTGAAGCCACAAGCTGCTCCTCCTAAAACGTTTCTTCTCCTGTTTAGTCTCTAACTCAAAATATTAGTAGATCTTCAGAAATAACAGATAAGATATTTAGATGCCTATGGTAAAATTTAAAAAAAAAAAAGAATTAAAATAATACTTGAAATAAAAATTCATACTCTCTTTTCTAAATTGCCTGAAATTACTAACATTGGCAAAGACTTCTAGTCTTGATGACCAACATGAGATTGATGGCTCTCACATAACTGAATCTTTGTGAGCAGATCTTCAGTATTTCTTTGAAACTGTTCAGTCCACAAGGTCCAGAGACTCAAAACCAAACCACTCACACTCATATGCACAGTATTCTTAACCTTTATTTGAATCTGCCTTTTTTGGGGAGGGATTCTTGTGGTTGGTAGTATATGAGCTTATGTATTAGCAAATTGGTTATGTTTGCTGTGGCCTTCTCTTTGCAAGGAGAGGATTTAGGCTTCTGCATTGGCAGCTTATGTTGGCGGTAGTTTGTCATATTAACTCAGGAGTCCTTTAATGCCACAGTAAAATGAACTCTCAGTTACCTGATTGATACAGCAGAACTCTGTCCTTCATTTTACACATACAATGGTGGCAATTGTTCCCTTATGTTTTGCCATACCAGAACATGTGTATTAGGCATATAAATTTTTAATCTATATTCTCTAATGGGCTGGGAAGACAGCGTGAAAAAGAAAACTCACTGTAAGATTACTGTCCTTTCACAAACAAGATATCAACCTCTGCCAATAGTACTTTTAAAAAAAAATCTAGGGATGACCAAAAGTCCTGGCCTTTTACCGTTTATAATCTGACTGATAAAAGACAGCTATTCGCTTGCGCTTTATTTTCACTTAGAGACCATTGTAAAAAAAATCCTGGAAAAATATCCCTTTTGCTTCTGTTTCTTGTACAATTCACAGTCTGTTAGTATCCTGATCAAATCCAAAAAATCCCCTCTGATAATATAAATCAAAGAATAATCTCACTGCAGGTCAACTGCGAATCTGAAAACTTTTCACATAACCCACAAAATATGTGGTCAGACTCAGAAATTTGTCTTGGAGCTAACAGTGCCCTTTAGACTATATTCAAGGATAGGTAGTCACTAGTTGGTGGGCACTGGTATTGCTCGAAGGAAACTACAGTGAGAAGAGCAGTGATTGTTAAAAGGGAGGTGATGGTATGAAGGCTAAATTGCATTAAGGTACATCACCTTTATAATTTCAGTCTTTCAATGGACTGCCAATAGGTTTGTGATAGCATCTGCAAAATACATTTGCATGTGCATCCTTTGGCATAGATGGACATGTTGATTTACTCTAGCAAGGTGTCTAATGCAAGTTTAAAACCTGAACATTGTATCAGTCACATGTGATATTAGCTTTGGACTCCCTCAGAACAACTTTCACAGTTGCCTTTTCTTTATTTATGTGTTTCAGCCAGGATGTATAGAAGAACTCTGATGACCTTCCAGGAGCAGCGCATAGGGCGTGAGGCTGCCTGTTATTCTCCCCATGTGTGTCCTAACTGTGGTGTGAAAGAAACAGATCTTCTTACACCAGCCCACATGTTGTATTTGCTTGAGCCATAGGAATCCTAGGCTAGATCTCTCATGCTATTATACTATCATATTCGGACACTAACATGAATTTAAATGAAGTGAGTCTAATCCAGTCTTAGTGCAGGAAGAAGTAAACAATTATTTTAAGTTATGCCTACATCATAGTTACCCTGCAGAGTATGCAAAGTACATCTTGCTTAAGTTGAATAAATTCCAGTAACCTTTCCTGAAGCTCAAACTCACTAATTGTATTATTCATTAAATCAATTCCCATAAGTATAAAACAACACATTTTATGTCAAATAAAGTGAATCCTGAATTGAGAAACGAATCTTAAAGAATAAGTTGCACCTAACTGTGCATGAACCGTAAAATGTATTTGTAAATTAATTTTTTATTTCCCCTTGTCATTTCTCATCTTGACTGTCTTGTACCCATCACTTCTGACACACAAGGCAGGCCAGAGATGCAGACAGCAACCTTGCTATATTTACTTCCCTCGTTCCTCTCTTTTGCTTCCCATCCATATTAATAAAACCTTTTACTGAGACAATTGCCTTTCACTGGGAGATAGCTGGCCAGAGTTTTCATAACCATCTTTCCCTGGTGATGGCACTTCTGACTGCTTCTGAGCTTCCCAACCTTTTAATTTTTTGCACACTGCAGGAAGTAACCACATCTTCTCATTTACCTTTGTGTGTAGCCTTAGAGTACCACTAAACCCATTTTATAGCTAGCTACTACCAGGGAATGTGATCTTGCCCTTACCTGCCTCTTTTCAATGGGATTTTCAATACTTTCTGCTGGCATTGGTGATCATCTGATCCCAGAGGAAGGCTGTTAAGAAGCTAAACCAGAAGAAAGGTAATCATGTTTTCCTTTAGGTTTGGTTCTTTGCTGGTTGAACACCATAAACCAACTTGTTGTGTAGCTAGACAAGTCCCAGGGAGGCGTCAGAAGCACATGGCCCTGAAGGGAGCTGCAGGAGACTGGTGGGACAATCCCTGTGCACAGCAGCCAGATGCTAAATTGGCTTGGCTAAGTCACAAGCTGCACATTCAAGTGCCTGAATTAGCTTGTTCTACTCAGCACTGAAGTGCAATTAAAAAAATAATGCTCTCAACTCCTATTAAACACCTTTAAATATTCAAAGCTTTGAATATTTAGGTGACCCAAACTACTTCTAAGAGGCTCTAATTGAGGGACAATAGTCTGCTAATTCAGGTACCTGTTCCTAATGGCCTGAGCACCCTTCCTAAATAGAGAGAAATACAATGATTTCTGATAATTTCTTAAGTGATAGTAGCACTTTGGTTTGGACCACTTGTGTGGTTTTAAAGCCCATTTCCCTGGCATTCCCACATAATTGTTGGTTCAGGTCAGGATGTCTCTACTCCTATGTTAAGGATATTTCTTTTCCCTTTAAATAATTCAGGTTTGCTGTCCAAGTCAGATCTGTTGTAACAGAGTCCCTTAATTACTTGAATGCTTTATCAGAGATGAGTTTGGTCCAGAGATATAAAATCCATTAGGAAATGAAGAAATAATGCTCTTATAGGAATAAATTCCACTAAAAGATTATAAATACACAAAGCAGGTAGAAGGAAGAATAGCTAAAGTGAGTCAACATGCAAGTCTTTCAACGTTCTTTGTATTCATTTTCAAATGACACTATTCCACTTTTTAATTTCAGTTATTACTGTGATAATGGCCTTCAGATTGTCAGTGCAGTATGACAAATACACCAAAGACATTATCTCTGAATCTTCAGAAAGAAATTCATCATTCAGTCTAACATGTAGAATATCTCCTGCCAGCATAAGGGGAAACCATTGCTTTTATTCATGTGACCTGGTAAATACTACCTAACACATCAACCAATAAAACCTTGTCTCAGCAAATTAGCTCTTTATAACACTGTCAGAAACTTGCTGGGTTTATCACTAGACCAGCTACTTTGAATTTTTTTTTTCTTTTTTTGAAAGAGCTAACCGCATCTTAGTGAAGGCAAGGAAGTTTACTAGATTTACAGTGAACACATCAGATGAAAGCCACTTGATTGCAGATTTACTAGGGAGGAATGGAAAGAATACAAACCCTGCCACTGGCTTCTGACTTCTCTTCCTCTGCCATAGGACTAGAATCTTGTAAACTTCCACTGCCTACTGCAAATTTTCTTCAAGCTCCCCACATTTGATGCAGAGTGGGAAGATGAGGAGAACCTGTAGCACTGTGCAGAGTCCTCAGCTTCCTCCCACCCCTGGCTTCTACCCCACATTGCTGCACATTCCCATTAGGAAATGACCCAGAGATATGCCCCTGCGTTACAATAGGGCTTAATTTAGATGAAGTCCACACTTTGCCTCCTAGATATAATTCCAGAAAATCAATGCTCTGCTTGAGGTCCTCCTCCTAATTATAACAAAAGATGATATATTCTTGTTCCCACTGATACTCCTTGTTCTACCTTGTCATGTAACTCAATATCCTTGCCTCACCTCCAAAAAACCTGAGTGATGAATTGAAATGGTGAATGTAATGTAAAGTTTGGGGTTTTTTTTAATCTCTCACTGGATACAGAAACTTTACAGATAATTCTGAATCTATTGTTAAAGCTTTTATTGTCAGGGCTTCCCTGGGCTTTGCTTGTCATCCTTACTATTGCATATCCAAATGATCTTCCTGGCTGACATCGGATAATTTTTGTAGAATTAAGTGAACGAAGAATGAAGCATTTAATATACATCTCTTCACATTCTTTGTGTCAAAAAGTAATTTCATGAACAATTTCCTGGATTTCTGAGGGCTTTGCCGAAATTGACAACTATGTGTCAAAGAGTGAAGTAGCTCTAGTATAAATAAAAAAAAAAGTATAATATAAAAAAGAACCACCTTTAGAATAGCTCTTTGTTTAGATTGTTAATTTTTATTTACTTTGGGACTTGATGTGGTGAGATAGTTTGTTAATCTGGTGAAAATCCAGAATGGCTATATTATTTAGAGCATTCCTAGTGTTGTAGTGCAGTTTATTTTAATGAAACATAGAATTAAAAGCTGAGGGCTCTCAAGAGGTCATTTTGGCCCCATCCCAGCCCCAAGTCATGATGATCTATGCTTCTGTCATTCCTGATAGACTTGTCCTTCTTGTTCTTGGTGAGTCACATTTGTGGAGATTTTACGGTTTTCCCTGACAGCATGTTGCAAGCCTGCACTATACTTACTGCTAAAAAGTTGCCCTAATAGCAAACTTGACTATTCCTTGTAGCAATACATGACCATTGCTTCTTGTTCATCCCACCACAGACATGTGAAATGGCTCTAGACATCTCTGTGTGGGCGTCTGAATAGAAGTTGGTATTCCAGCCAGGGCTTGGACAGGAGGATTGCATCACATGTCTGGTGAGCTATTCCTATTAATAGAGCCTAATGCAGCATTTGCTTTTCATTTAAACAGCATGGCATTGTTGACTCATGTTCAGTTGATGGCCTGAGCATCCCTGTAATAGTTTTTTTCAGGGCTCCATTGCGAAAAATGTTTTCTTTGTGCAGTTGACTATTCCTGCCTAAATGCCTCTAACAAGCTGACCCATGCTGATTAAGATTCCCCTAGCACACACTGCAGCAGTATGCCAGATTAGCGATGCAAGTTAAGTGCATTTCTGCCTAGTTCTGCACTCCAATCTGTGGCTTCACATTCATTGCATGGGCAATGTCTATGTCCTGATACTCAGATCCTTTGGAAGGTAGAACGTGTTTTGCCACTTACTGAAGGTAAATTTGCAAACTGCAAATCAAGTCAGTTGTATCCATGGAAACATCACTTAAACATATGGGTATGCAGTTTCTCCTCTAGCCCTCTGATTAGGATCTGACTGTTGTGCAGACCAAGTCTTTCTAGTTGGAAAAAATAAATAAATGGGAACATTTGTTCCATTCAAAACAGTCTGTGAACATAAAAGACGCTTGCAGGCTCCTTAATTGATTTCATCACAGTTAAAGGCACATCTGTACTAAATAATGTTTTGTTAATTCACTCTTTAAAGCCTAGTTTAGAATTTCAAGTGATTTGATTTTTCACATCCTTAATTGAGCTCAACTGTCACAAGAGGTGGACTAGGAAGCAGAAGTGTTTGGACAATTTCAGAGAGTATTTAGCCAATGAGTATGGCACCTTCTGTGCAACAGTACTTGAAGAGCATACAGGAATCTAGTATTCACCATATGAATATAGATGTCTCTCTTGGTTTCTATTCCACCCATTATGAAGTCATGTTGTGAAGTCATGTTATGAAGTCATGAGCAGAGATGTGAGAGAACACCTGACAAGTTGATTTAAAGTCTATTCCCAGTTCAGATACTAATTTGTGACCTTATTCAAGATGTTTTTTCTCTGCTACCCAGTCTTGCAGGTAGACAACAGTTACTGGCTTCCTGTTCAGAAACACCACTTTGACAGCAACAATAGTGGAGAATCACTAAGTTTTCATCACTGTGGCTTTCAGTGAAGAAAAAAAAGGGGTTTTTTGTTCTTCAACAGAAGAAAGTTACTTTCAAAATTAAATTTCCAATGGAATATTTCAAATAAGGTTTCTATCAATTAAATATTCTGCAATGTTCGATGCTTTGCCAAATTTCCCCATCTCCGGAAATATTTAGAAAAGTGATTTCAGAAAAAATTTGAGTGCTGCCAAAGATAATTCACTTTAAAATGTGAATGAAAGTGTATATATGATGTGTTGCATACTTAGCTAGGAAATTGGCCGCAGAACTTCAAATGTTTTCTGCTATCAACTAAAAATTTCTGGGAAGAAATTTAGCTGCAAACTGGTTTTGTTAAGTCCTTATGCCTTTTCCTCTTTAGGAAGTAACAATTTTTAACTTTATATGTCTGCCAAATCTGAATAGAATTCAGGGGACAACGAAAAGACACTTCTGAGCCAGATGTTAATCCCTCAGCTAAATACCAGACTATGGCGGATAGTAGCAGTATGAGAAACTGTCAAGAAAGTTGACAAAAACTCTTAATATGAGAACATACTTGGGCTCACATTAGATCAAGATGTGCTCCACATATTGATGTGCTGTGTGCTCCATGTGCTAGGTCCTCCACAAGACTGGTTCTACCTATACCAAAGACTTGATTTTTCTTTCTACTGCCATGAAGCTCTGTGAGAGGGCTAGCAACTTATTTCAGATCTCAGATTTGCATTTTCATTGCTAATTCTAACATTTTTTTTCTAAGCACAGTGTTTAAACAGTCTTGCTTACTATAAAAAGAGAATAAATTTAAATTTTAATAAGAATAGCCTACAGTGTGCACCAGCATAGCTTTAAAGGTTTCTTCTGATGACAAAAGTCCTGTAGGGTTTTTAAGAGACTGATATTATTCCAATATTAATTACCTTCTGTATTTCCCAAGAATGTTATGATCAGGATTTACAGTTACTATCTTTTTATTAGACAAACAGTTTCATATAGCACAATAATTAGATTATATCTAAAGCTTCTGGGAGGGAATACATTCTGAAACATAGCCAGGTATTTTTGTATTTTCAGCTACAAAGCCCAACACACCATAGATTATTTTATTACAGTATTTTTCTAAATTTGGTAGAATTATACCTAACCAAGCAAAGATGCTGTTGTGTGTTGGCAAGGCATTGTTACCTTAACTTTTATTGGTGGGCAACATCTTAAAATGATGATTTCATTAAAATATACAGCCATATTTAAAGTACGACATTATTTTTACAACTGGGAAAAAAATTGAGCAATTATAGTTCTCATTAGCATGAGCTGCAACATTTGAGGTCTAATTCTGAAATGTAATGAACAGGAAAGAAGGCTGCTTGAGCTTATTATTGGTAATGTTGTTGTTATTGTTATTATTTGTAGATTTGTGTGCATGGCTGCATTACCTTACAAATCCCAAAGAAGAAAAGATTGTTTAGAAAAGAAATCACCTGATGTGGCAGAAAAGGTAAGTTAAAAAGAAAATTCTGCTCATATATAGCTCTTTATAAAAGTTAAACAAAATTAAATATGCAGCACTGGTCATAAGGGAATATCTAAAGCTTGGGTTTTAATTGATGCAGCAATAATTTCAGTGGTAGTTTCACTGAAGTGTTCAACATTTGGTGTACCTGCTTTTCACTATCACAGAAGAGGAACTTGTCCTCAGAATACATAAACCAGACTACAGTAAACTGAATGAGTATTTTACTGCTTCATGGTTTCCAGACAATTTTTCAGGCCTGCTTCTCTTTGAATTGTCACGACTTTCAAAAATCCTGCTAAAGATGGACCTGTGTGTTTAGGTGCCCAAGTACTTTCAGTCTAGCACACAAAAAAATGTTGTAGTATTTTATGCAAATTTTTTTGGGGTGGTATTTTGGTGGTGTGTTTTGGTTGGTCGATTGGTTGGTTTTGGTTTTGTGGGGGGTGTAGAGGGGGGTGGTGGGTGGGTGTGTGGGTGTGTGTGCTGGGGTCCTACATTAAGATTAGTTTCACATGAAGGAATTTCATATTCAAAATGAATACCAATAGAAATTATGAGTGCAAAAAGCAGAAAATGTCGGTTACTTTTATAACCTAGCATTGCTGCTCTCTTCTGTTGACAGAGTAAAGGTAGTAAAATGAAGTAAATATCTTTTTACTGGAAGATAGCTATCTAAGGCTATTAAAGGTGTTGACTAACAATTTCTGTTAAGAACTTCTAGCCTTTATTCTCTAAATGTTTCCTTGAAGACTTTGACTCCCTCAGAAGTCACATTCTCCTTTAGACTCCATCATTGCTGCCTAAAGTAAAGGAGGTGTAAAGAGAATAAACCTGTTTTCTCATTGGTGTTTGTGCTCCTTCACACAGTTTTCTTCATCCAGAATTGGTCTGGTTGGAGTTCCAAGGAGTTAAGTTATCACACTGTAGTCTCTTTAACTCTCAGCACTTTTTGACTATGTACGTGTCAGGCCAAATGTGGTAGTTGTAAATTAGTTAGCCTGATGTGTATGTGAAAGTACGATTTCTATACTTACATTATTGCTGTTAAGCCAAGATGTGTTTCATCTTTGTTGCCATGTGCCATTGACAGGAATATGTTCTTTAGATGCCCCCAAAATTGGATTTTATGCATTAATCTTTGGGTTTAGACTCAGTTTCTCATAATAGTCTTGCAGTTTTCTGTAAGAAAGAGTGTTTTATATTTACTTTCTTTTTTATTTTATTGTGTTTCTTCTTGGTGGCTTGTCATTATTCAAACTCAGGAAACATATGTGACTAAGGAGGACACTGATGAATATTGACAACTTCAGAATCAGTTGGCAATATTTGTAGAAGTTCATTAGAAGTTTAAACTGGAAATATCTATTTATCTACATTTTCATTTACCCTAATTAATTCATGATAAAAGGAGAGACAGAGAACCCTGAGCTATAACTAATTTTACTTCTTGACTGACCTGCACAAAAAATATGTTGCACCAGACTGTCTATGAAACCAGTGGGCATTAATCACTTGTTTAATTTCACCTCTCTTGTGAGAAGGCTATCCAGCACTCTGATACAACCAAGATCAAGTTTTGGCTGCACGAAAGGTTGTCAATGTTCTTTTTCTAAAACTCTTTCATGTCAGCTGTATGGTAGGAAGGCAATAAACTATCAATTTGCATTAAAAGACTTTGATTGCCTCTTTGTTAGGACTTTATGATTTTCTGAGAGCTAAGGGGGGAAGTATATGTCCAGCTGTCATCAGAAGTCACAGTGGAAGGACAGCTAGTTTCCTTTGGAAGCCCTGGCCTTAGTATTTTGAAATGACTATGATATCCATGTGATCTACAAAGCATGTACTCACTTCAAATATCTTCTGCAAGCTTCTAAAGAAGTCATACTGCCTTTAAACACATTCCTAAGGCTTGTTTGAATTTCAGGAATGTAAATCAATATGACCTCAAGTTGCCTTTATTTGCACAAGGATCTAAGAGATTTCTCGTGATGGAGAGAAAGCAATAACTTGTCTTTCAACAGACAATGGGCACGTTTAATAGCACTTGGCATTTGCATACTTTTACCATGTCTGCAGTATGTTGGCAGCTTTTATTGTGCCAGAAAGGTCACTGGACTGGAACGAGTGGGTGATAAGGACAGAAGAGCTGAATGTGAGCATCCCACATGTTTGACAGTGGCGGATTTGGGTGCTCTTGAAAAGGCCGATATTGACTGATGCTTCCAGGATGTGACTTTTACATTAAAGAGCATAGTGGTGCCTCTGAAGCTGTCTCTGTCTGTAATGAAAGAATAAGCGTAAAAATTACTTTCTAAAAGGGTGAAAAAGGTTATGAAGTCAAACAGAAAAGACTGATATGTTGAAATGTAGAGTGACAAAGGGAGGGCCTGGTGTAAATACACTTATTAAGGTATGAAAAAAATTCTCTTAATGTGGATTTCATTTTCCAGTTCATCCAATCACTGTACAGAACCTGCCTGTGCCTTGATATTGCTTTTCTTGGGTGCCTAACAGACAGAAATCTGCCACATTTCATTCACATTTCAGTTTGCTGCAGGAACAGTTGTATTTGCCTGTGGAAACTCCAGCACTGTATGTGATCAGATCTTTGTTGTGAAATAGGTTCTGCAGTTGTGGCAGTACTGTAAAACCATGTTTTCCTGTTTGGGATTGGTAAGGTTACCATTCAGACTTGCCAACTCAGCTTGCATCTTTTAAGGACCTAATATTCAGCCTCAATGGAGTATAGCTTGAGTTCACATTGGTGGAGTTATTAAGGTCACTGTGTCTAGATAAGATGCTTGATTTCATACTCCCTTTTTTCAGTTCTCACTAATTCTGAGGTATGTGAGTTCTCATGATCGTCATTTACATGTGCAGTATATGTGCACAGGTTCTGTATTTCTTCTTCAACATGGCAGCATATCCCTATTTATCTAAGAAATAATGTTAAAGGGAACAGGGAAGACAGCTTTGCTCTGCAAACATGTGGGATCCTTTCAGATGAAATATTCACGGCAAAGCATATAGAGGTTTGTTTCTATTTGTTTAGACATCTGAAGTCTCACTGGATTTGAGATGCTTGTGAATTATCTGAGCTTAGCTTAGGAGCTTGCCAGTGCTGTCTGAATTGGGACAAGTTTTTAAATATTGTTTATTTAGACAAGAACTGCAGATGTGTAAATATTCTTGTTTAGAAGGAACAATGCCCTGATTTTTTTATAATCCATATAAAGACGTATGTTTTGCTTAGTTTAGTTTGTGGTTCAAGTGATAGAGTGC
The DNA here is from genome assembly GCF_964237585.1 of Gallinula chloropus. Taxonomy (NCBI): domain Eukaryota; kingdom Metazoa; phylum Chordata; class Aves; order Gruiformes; family Rallidae; genus Gallinula; species Gallinula chloropus. The sequence goes on along the minus strand of NC_140099.1, from coordinate 9,646,721 downwards.
ATTGACTCTTGATTTATCCAAACATGTTTGCTGGTCTCTAATAAAGATGGCAATTTGTGTGCTCCTGAGAAAACTTGAAAAGTGTATGATTACAGCATTCTGTGGTATGCTCAGGACTATCAAGTCTCTCTTATTTCAAGCAGATGACTCATAATAGTTTTTGATACTGTGCATAATGGGGTGCTTTGACTAGGAATAGGGGTAAACAGTCATGTAGAGAGGAGTTAGATCTGCACTGTACCTCCATCTAGGAGTAAGAGAGGTAAGGCCTGAATAAAGAAGGATTCATTAGGCAGAAATATTTCTGTAACAAAGGCATCAGTGCAAATAATAGCATTGATATTTTGTACTGACGTCTCAGTGTCAAAATAGTGGTGCATAATTGAATTCAAGCTTCAGAAATTAATGTGCCTCTCAAATGTTTGCATGTATTACAGGCTCTACATTCAGCAGTGCTTAGGCAATTGCTTATACCTGCCCTTTGTGTTTATTCACAATGGGAGGATTTGTACTCGTACATTGCCATTTCTGAGAAGTAAGGTATTGGCTCTGGACGACAGTTCAGAATGTGATTGCAAAAAATGAGGTTAAAAATGTAGAAGAAAGAAGTAATGCTCTCTGCTGTGATGACATAGATGGTAGGTTTATGCAGAGAATGTGGTCTCTTGTTCCATATCCAACAATAATGTAAATTCAAATGTACAGGTTTTTTTAGTGATGGAACCCTTGTTCTGCCTATCCTTGCACCAATCAATCTGATTTGTAAGTGCAGCTTCCTCCATTTCAACAGCTATTTTCTAGTTTTTAGTGATGCTTGTTGCTTGATCTATTAACAAGAATGTCAAATGGTTTTAATGAACTTGGCTCTCTAGTACTTTTGATGTTTGCATTCACAGTATAAATAATTTTTTGCTGAGAACAAGTTACACGTTCCTTAGGGAATTCTTCAAGATTTTGGAAAAAAAACACTGAGAAATTGCAAGAGGAAAACTTGCCTCTTCAGGATGGATCATTCAGTAATTGGGAAGAACAGAAAACAGCAAGCAAACTTACATTCCTCAAGTTTACAGACCAAACATATTAGACCATATCACCTGGTCACAAGCAATTACCTTTTGCTCAGTTATCCCCATACTAAACACAAATTCTTTTATTTGCAGTGCTCCCATGAGTTTTGTGATTTTCACAGCAATACTGAGGCAGTCACATTTCCCCACTTGTATAAATTGAAATGAAAAACGACCTTTTTTTCTCCTAAATTGATTATATACTCTATCCTTGCAAAGCTGGGGTTTTTTTGAGGTGTTTTTTTTTATGTCTCCAGACGGAGTATTCAACACTTGCTGTGTTCCCTGTTATCCATTCCAGTCACAGTGTTCAGTCATGGCTTCCCCTTCTGCAGGCAGGACCTACCTTTCCCCTCTTCAGCAGAAAAGGTTTCATTTAGAGGAAACACATGTTGTTTTAATGGGCAGAACTTAAGTGCAGTTAAGCTCAGCCAGAGTGGTCTCTAATTGCCATTATTTATATTTTGCAAATATTTCTTTTATGTTGTTTTGATAAACTCAGAAATTAATGGAGGAACCTGTATAGGGATGGACCATTTCTTTCTTCATTAAGAGATACTTTTTGAGGCTTGCCACTCCTACAGTCTTGGTTCATTTAATGTGTATTTTAACAATATAGTGGAGAGCTTTTTTGATGTTTTGGGGTTTGTTTTTTTTCCCCCAAGAGAAAGCAGTAACGTACAAAAGCAGTTTAAGAAGTCAAGCGAAGTTTGTAGTTGCTTATGTACGTGAGACTTTTCTCCTAAAAATTAAATCAGACTAGTTCTCTGAATACTATTCTCTATTCAAAGATGCTGATTGTCTCTAATTAAACTCCTGTCCTTTATCAGCTAAATGACTGTTCCATTATTTTAGCCATAATTGACATTAGACTGACTAGATCGTCTTGCCTATCCTTGTGAAGTACCCACAAGTATTAAGATTCTTCATGTCTATTGTATTTCCTAGCTATTGCACTTTTTTTTTCTAAGACAGGAAGTTATTGCCCAGGGCTCACCATGGAGAATTTGTAGGATTCTTGAGGCAAAGTTCTCCAGAAATATTTGCTTTTTTAAAAAAAAGTTATGCACTATTGCAGGGTATTATTCTCTTTATCTACTGCTGTACTACAAAGTGTTCTCTCTGAATATGTATTTCATCAAGACCTTATTTTTCTTACCATATGTCAATTTTTCTCTTGTATCCTTAGATTTTTTTCTTCAGTTTTCAACATTTTAAAAATTCTAATTTACATGGACATTTATTTCTCCTGTTTTCTTGTCTGCATTTTTCATCAATGTTAGTTGCTGCCTTAATTCGTCCACCAAGTTATATATTTTTAAGTCTCTGGTAAAGTCTCTGTTTATTAATAAATATGAATTTCTTTCAATATACCTCCCACTAATATTTCTTAACATTCTTGAGCCTTGGTAAAACTAACCTTCTTGATGAACTGTGCTTGTGTGTGTGCACCAAACTATTTTGTGATTATCCTACTTACTTCAATCAAGATCAATGAGTTATTGACATTACTTCCAATGCATCCTTCAACATCAGTCCAATGATTAATTCATCAGGAGCTGTCTTGTGAAGTGAAATTACTCTTGAGTTAAGACTGCCCTACAGACTTGAATATTATTTTACTCTTTGGCAATGGAGTGCTTCCTGTGTCTGCTTCCACAGTCAAAGTCCTTGCTAATACAATTTCATGTCTTTCCTGATGTATAAATGTGGACTTAAGTAATAGCTTACCCTGTTATCAGATTTGGATCAGTAGTGATTTATGTATACTCAAGTTTCTATAGATCAAGGTTATCAGTAACTCAAAGCAATTAATGAGATTCTAAATACAGAATACAGATACCGTCCTCTCCTTTTCAACACTGTCCACCTTTATTATGTATTTGTTTTGCTCATCATATCTTAGCCATAAATGCACAGGATTGAACAGAAAAGTGCTTAGACATGTATGCAAGTTTCCTGCTGCTGGTGCAAGTTCATATTGAGATTTTATCCCTGGTGTGCTGGCACTGAAATTGGTCACACTCTAGTTGTCAAGAAACTAAAGCCAAAAGATAGAAACAGGATGTCAAATTCACCCACAAATTGCTGAAGAGGATGAACTCAGAATTTAAATTTTGTCTCTCCCCCTTCAAAATGTGAGACCCACAGGTGAACCTGTTCAAACAGAGTTAAAGAGGAAGCAATGCAAATGCAAGTCCATTTCCTCAAAAAACCTCCTTTGATTTTGTATTGCACATGCTGTTGAAGAAGAAAACATAATGAATATCCCATGTCTATGAGGCCTCCTATATACCTGAACTCCCTTTCTAGTTGCCTTTCCATCACTTTATTGCCACTGAAAATGTGGGTGAGGAGAAGCTAACAATATCTTCCAGAAATTTAACCTCTGCTGTCTACTCTGAGCAGATTGGTGGCACAAACCTCTGCAAATTAATATTTGTAAAAATTAATATAAACAATACCTTTGCTTATCTCCAGAGAATATGAATACCATCCAAATAATTTCCGTAGTTGAGAGCAGCACATCTACCTGGATTATCTGATTCTCTTGGTTTTGAATACAATAGGGACTTTAAAATGTATGTGGAAATTTGTCCCGGTTTTTGCCTTTCGTTGGTATTTGTGGTGCATGTTCTGTGCTACTGATTGGATAAATGAAAAGGGCCTCTGCTGTGAATTTTATTTTTGTTATATTGGAAAACTTCTATGGCAAAACCAGCTTTCACAGTACCACTTAATAATGACAGTGGTTATATTTCTGCCAATACACACTTGAGATTGAATTTTCTTTTGGCAGCTTTTGTGACACTTTCTGTATTCATTTTACTATCAAGGTCTGAGCCCCTGGGTTTGACTGTTGGTGAGCCACACAAAAATCACAAGTGCTGACTGGAAATGAATTTCGGAATTACAAACCTGCAAGTATTATTCAGTAGTAATAGACTGGCTCCAGATATTGATGCTGAGAACTGAGAGACGCATCTAGCAGACTGAGCAAAGCAATTTACAGTGGACTCAGAGCTTAGAAATACTGTACATCTTTTTAAGGCAACTAATTTTTAGGGCTAAATCAGAACAGAAAGAAATCTGTGCTGAAATTTTAATGCATATATGTGTACAAAAATGCTGCTAGCTTTCATCTTCTAACTTCAAGATTATCAGTCCAACACACTTCACCTTAGTCCAGTTACAGTCAGAATTTAGGTGTAACTTGACTAGAACCATGTGTTTTCTTACTGTTTTCTATATTAAATATACAAATACTCATGGCCTAAAAACTTAGCTGAGAAAAGCTTGATGTCCTATATTTTCTTTCAGCTGTTGTGCGTCCATTCAGCTATAACTAGAAAGAATTAAATACTCTGTCATTGCTCTAGAGAAATGAGTTCCATTTAATTAAGTTGATTTCTTCTGCAAACCTCCATATCAGACCCTCACAGCCTTTAGAACTGTGAAAGGAAAGGAGGAAACCAAAGCAGCCATGGAGTCCCTGCACTGCAACACCTGCCAGCTCTGCAGGGGCCATAAATAAAACCCATGTGTTGTGCTGGATACAGGGATGTAGTTTAATTAGATGACAGCTTTGTTTAGTAGGACATCTAGGGACTATCTGAGGTATAACTTATACAGTGCTGGTTAGTCTGCCTAATGTAACCACCTCCATGGTTTCCATCTTCAAGCTTCATAAACGTGTCTCTAGCAAAGTAACTAGAGGGAAAAGCCTTTCCTAGCTTCAGGGACTGAAGAAGGTCATACCTTCACAACAGATCTAGTTCTAGTTTACATCATCTTTACAGAGGACCAGGGCACCTCATTACTCACTTTCTTTCACAAACACCTACTGATTTCTACCTAAAATATAACCTACCAATGAGGTTTTCATGCTGCTAAGAGGATGGTAAAAAGAGCATTGCTGAGAATAGTCTGCCTGTGAAGGCTGGTTATGCCTCTCAGCCTTGAAATTAGCTTAGTACTTATAGAGATGTCCAGAATCCTACCCCACTTCTTGTAAAGCCCCTGGGGTTTGAGGAAGATGTTAACAATCTTCTGTGGGATTGTACAGACTCTCCTTAACAGAGCTGTGGGGTTTTTTTTCCTTGAGAAAAAATTGAGATCACTTTATTTCTAGGATAACACAAGGGGAGCAGATGCAGAACAGTAGTATCTATGGACCCATACACACCTGCTGGCCTGTCTACAAAAATCAGTATGACTGCCAAAGAGCAACATTGAGATCTGAGCGGGTTTGAATGTGCATTTGAACACTGGAGGAGGCTCAGAACAAGGAAGCAATGTAAAAATAGAACAAGGGTGTTATTTCTCTTTACTGTAGAGAGGTACCGTAAGCCACAAGGCAGGATCATGACAGTTGCTTGTGTTCAAACTGATGCATGCTAGTGATGGCATAAAAGCCAACAGCCGTCTTAAAATTAAAACCCATTGCTAGAGGAATAATAGATTTTAAGAAAGCTTCTGTTTTATGTGTGGAAATGGAAGTGGCTGTATGGTACTGGAAATATGCCTTAACAATTGTCAACAGAACAGTACCCCCTCTCTTTTCTGTTACCTAACCAAACCTCATTCCTACCACACCACATCACCACCAGTCAGGCTTAAAGTGGCTTGTGCCAAGGACCTAATGACTATTCAATGAGCCACCCTGAAGACATCAGGAGAGCATTCCTTCCACATATCCACCCAAAAGATATCAGGAGAGACATCAGGAGCCATTCACACATCGGACATTCCATCATCCACCCTGAAGCATTCCCACAAGCCAGGTGGAAGCTTGTGGCTATGTCAAGGATGACTACAAAAAGAACACATTCTGCCATGGAAAAACAGGGAAGCAATGGAGAATGAACACATCGAGGGACAACCAAGGAAGACACGGAAACATCAAGGGATGTCCCTCCCTCCATCGGACCCAGAGACACTGGAGAATACTCTGCCATCGGATGGAACACCCTGGCCTCATGGTGGTATATATAGCACCCGCCCCCCCTTCCTCTTTTCCACTCACTCTCCCCCTCTCTCTCTCTCTCTTTTCCACCCTTTTCTCTTTCTTCTCCCCTTCCCCTGCACGTTTGTTGTGGGCCAAATAAAGCAACTTTAACCCTCACTCCATTTCAACTCTTAATTCTGTTCTCCAAGAATTGAACTGAGAACTGATCACGATAAAACACCTTGTAATTGGATGTCACTCGGAGGTTAAGCCCAGCTGCCCCCAGCTAGCCAGAGCGATCTGAGGTTCAGTTGGAATACAAGGGGTTTTAACTTCTGCAAATTCAGTCTTGTCTAGGTTATGGATCTTGACAGTGGCTACACAATCTTAACCATAGATGTGATACCTAAATAACTCTTGCAAAATACCAGTCGTGGTGTCATCATTAATTATTTGTCTCTGACAAAATACAGAGTTCTGTATCATGTATTTCTTATGAATGACAATGAAGGAGTTCATATGTGAAGCAGCAAACTATTTATATTCAGACCCGCTGCATAGACGTTGTGAGTGGGCCTTCTGCCTTGCCCATTGCATGCTGAGCCACTCAGAACCATGCAAACAGGGCAGTTGATTGACACTGAAATTATGGCTTTTTTCAACCATTCTTCAGATGCCCATCTGCAGCAAGGAAATGTAGAACAGCTTTACAGAGGAGGCACTCAGCAATAATTTCTCCAAATACCCCCTACCAGGTAATTATTTCTCTTTGCCTGATTCTAATGTGGAGAGTATGGCTACAGGTCTGGTCTTGGATACAGCAGAGGCAGTTCATCATGCTGTCTTTCAGGAGTGTAATTTACTCCTTTGGGGGTCTTTTGTGCCTTTCATGGGTTCAGCTAGAACATTGTCCTCCAGATGTAAAGTACAATATTGTATTATTTGTTTCTCTACGCGTGACTAGTAGTTTTGTTTGAAATAAGGAGAGAGGACTGATGGGAAGAGTGGCTGCAATGAGGGAAAATGTCTGATAAAGTGATTGAAATATATACCTATATATAGAGAAGCAGATAGGTAGGTAGATAGATAGATAGATAGATAGATAACATGTCTCCACTTAGCTAGCTGTCGTGGAAAGCAGGTTAAGGAATAGTTGAAGGCCACAATATATTTTAAAGACCTTTTTCAAGCAGAGAAATAAATTAGGTGTTATATGCCTTCAGAAGACTGTCTCTTGACCTGAGACTACAAACCTGTAATTATGCTGACCTTTTCACTTAACAGCTAATCTAAGATCCTAATGCTCCGTTGTGGGTGTAACACAGAAAGAATAGATAAAAGTTTTCTGGAAAAGTATCAGCAGTGATCTTTCATCAAGGAAATACCAGAATTTCTGATATTTTTTGAATTTTCTTTCAGAAAGTGAAAAGTTGTGGCACTCCAGAGCTGACGAGTATTTTATTCCTTTCATCTGTCACTTGCAAAGAGATATGAAACATTTATTTTCCCAATCTTCCCAGAATTTGTAATAAATTGTCAGAGCCAACCATTTATATCTGGTGGCTTTTTAAATATAGGGTTAGCCTTTCAATATTTCATTTTTTCTCCAGCACTTCTCTGTAAGATTGACGAGAAGGAGGTAATATGTAAAAGACTGGGTGGGAAAAAGTTATTTGTCCAGTGGCAAAGAGATGTGGACAAGCAGTTCTAGGAGATATTTTCTCTTCCTCCTGCTCTGTGTGTATATATAGATGTCTACAGGTGTGTGGGTGAACTGAAGGAGACAGACTGGCTGTCAGAACTGCCGGCTTTTGTCAAAGTTGTTTTTGAGGACTTTTGTAAGCTGGCAGATTTCTGACAGAATCAAACTGTTGATGGGAAACTATACAGGGGATTATATCTTGCTATTGCCAATATCTGTGTTTTCTTAGAAAAAAAACCCTTAAGCGCTCAATAATGCACATGGACCTTCCTTGCAGGCTGGTTTGGAGGCAAACAGCAGCCCTGTGGGGATTTAAACGAGCAGTCTCTGCTGCCCTGCAGCTTTCCTCTGCTTGGCCACTGTGTCTTCAGCCTGGAAGTACTGAATAGAGCAAGGTGTGGATATAAGAACGTTTCTGAAAAACAGCATGTTCCTTTTGAAAGGTCACTGGAAAGTCTGTCCTTGGGGAGGATTCACAGTTTCTGCTTCCCAGCCTGGTGTCTGTCCCCAGGCATGAACATGCAAAGTGCATGTCACTTCTCTGTGGTTTTGTGTGGAAACAGCTCTTCAGGAGCTGTTCTCCTGCACTCATCTGACTTTCAACCTTTATGGTCAAAACAAAAGGGAAGGAAGTTTACCTATGTGTTATGTACTCTCTTCTCCCACGCTCCTCTTCAGTGATGAGTGAAATGCCACCAATATATTACACCTGGCAGAATAAATGTGAAATGACTAAAAACTTTTACACCTCTGCTGAAGTGCACATCCCAGTTCCTTGGGTTTGGAAGTATGACAAAGCTTTTTGGACATGGAAAATGCCATTTCCAGAAATCTGCACAGGTCTGGTCAAAGAGAGTTCAGTCTTTTCAGCATCAAGGCTGGAATTCCTTCTGTCATCATGAAATGTGTTACTGCAGTGAAGCCATAATTTGGAAGGGTAGTGGCTAAGTATAGAGATGAAGATAGAAAGTACAGGGATTATATAAACAACTGGTGCATGCCATTCTTGGATCTTATTGGGAGAAAATGCCAGATGATATTTTCTCCTTCTAGATGCTGAGTAGAACTCCCTTGTACACCTGATTAACCCCACAGTAACTAGAATAGCAGCTATGTGTACTCATCATCTAGTTGGATGATGGATGTAGTGACCTTTGGTGACCTAAATGTAGAGGCAATTGAAGTGTGAACTTGCAATTAAAAAAGTATAGTTACGCTCTGGTACAGATTGCCAAATGCCTTCCAGTTCTGCTTGGAGACCACAGCTCACACCCCTCTTCACCAAGTCTTTGCATTTCCCAGGCCATTTAATTTAATTTTAGATTCCTGGAAACATCTGAAGAAAAATCAGTCAGAGAGGGAGAGAGAAAGTTAACACTGTAGGAGCTGATAGAAGAGAAGATGGGGGTCTAATTTAGTTTCTATAGGGGCATTAATCTATACTGGAGAAGCATTTCATTACAACCTATGTAGCACTGAGGTTATATTGCAGCTGGATCTGCAAAACCTAGTACCTTGGTCTAGTCAAATGAGTCCTGAAGGTGATCAGGCAGTGAAATATTTACTATGACATGCTGAAACCATCAGCAAATCCAGCCTGTTTCTCTGGAATGAATAACAAGGTGCTGAAAGCTTCTCAGATGTGCAGTGGACCCTGGCTCCAGGCAGTGAAATTGCAGAATATCCCTGAAGCAGAGAGTAAGAACATGGAAAAACAGTTTTCTCAACCTACGGGAAAGGGACTGTGTTGACTGTGTTACTGAGGTTCTGCTTACGTCCATTTCTCAGTTCACATGATCGTAACTATATGGCTGGGTCATAACCTGAAGTGTAGACCAATGCAAAGTAGCAATAGCAAAGAAGTTTTCTCCTCCAGGCTTCCCTTTCCATACTTGTGTCTGCAGCAGGGTCTGTGCATCCCCTTTTTCTTCCTGGAGAAGCATAATAAAGCATTGATGGATTTCAGATCTGTAACAGAAGCAAGTTAGCTCTTATATTCCTTCCTATTTCTTCCTTCAAAGTCAGTATAATGAAGCCAGCACCCAAACTGTCCTGACTTACTGCTACAACTTCAGGTGCAAGGAAGAAAAATAGGAATTGGGCAGTGAGGGATGCCTCTGAGTCACAGTACCTCCTGATGTGCAACTGCAATTGAAATTGTAGCAATTGAAATTGTAGTGATTGAGACAGCCTCCACATGAAAAGATAAGGTTACTCATACCCTCCACTGTTCTATACAAGATGATCTTTCAAGACATCTACTACAATAGCACTGTGTCTAATGTGTACAAATTATTACAAAAAGAAGCTCAACAGTACATATTAGAGACCTTCCAACATCATGGGAAAGTCTATAAAGCCTTTCCTGTAAAGAATATACTGTAAAAATTGAAGGTGCTTCCTTATTCTTTGTCACTAGGGACACTTGCAAGGTACCAAGAGTTTTATTGCTCAGAAGTGGTTTGTTCACATTACTTATTCCTCACCTAAACTGAGTCCTCTATTTTCTTTTTCTTTTATTTATTTTTACATTTCATTTCTGTAAAGGTGATTATAAGACTGCGAGTGCTGTGCTATGTCACTAGGAGAAGAATAAGTACCAATAGCAGGTCAAATCTCCCTCAAATTCCTCCCTGAGATGTAGAATTTCTGGCAGCTGTTGCTCACGCTCCACTCCAGAAAAGATCCTTGACTATTGTAAACACATCTACCTGTTACAACACAAACCATACAGCATTGTCTCACATGGAAGGGGAAGATTGGTGTTTCAGTCAAAGGCATTTTACTTCTAGATCAACAAGAGAAAGCAAGGAGTCTTTGTGCAAGATAACAAGGGCTGTGTATCTTTTTTGCTGCTATGATCTGCTTGGCAATGAACACAAACGGGTAGGTTACCTCTGCACTCCTACACATATGGCAAACACTTTAGAAGACAAAAATGAAACCTGTAACTGCTTTCACAACAATTTAGAGCATGTAGACATGGGAATGCAATAGTTAGCTCTGTGGATCCCAATTCTTAAAGCTCAAATAAAGCAGAAATTTCACCAGATTTCCCCTATTTAGTAATAAAATGAAGCAAAAAAAGAATGCATTCTTTATAAGAAAAAAAATCTCTTGAATATATTTTAGATGCTGCTGCTCAATAAGATATGTAACGTACAGCTGCTATGCAATGCAGAACTTTGTAAATCAAGTAATGTCTGCTACGTGTTTCCTGTCAAATAAAAGGGAAGTTGAAAAAATCTTATGTGATTGATCTGAACAGTTAAACAGTCATCACACAATCCTGTTTAAAGGAGTTGAAAATTAAATATACTGAGGATAATGTTTGCTACCCTTGATCATGCCTGTGGCTGAGAAATGTCTTTATGAACACACTGTCAGTAAGAAAAAGTTATTTAATAAAAATCTGCTTGTTATAAGACTTTAAAAGAACAAAACCACACAAACAAGAATCAGATATGACCATACTATGAAATGTCCTGAGGAATACAGGCACTACAGAGGAAGAGATACCTTTTCAGTTATAGCACTGAGAAACACAGAGCTGTGCAAGCAAACTGACTCAAAACTACATTCTTGTCCATTTAAAAGCAGCTGATACGTAATTTGGTTTTCAAGGGGATTTATGTCATTTTTCGTTTTAGACTAATATACAAAGATGTGAAAGGATTATGTTTTTTACCCAGCTGGGAACTCCCTTTTTCAACTGTTCTGTTGTTTGTTTCATCAACATAAGTAATCATTATTCTGTAGAAGATATACTGAATTTTAAGCTTATCTTATTGGGTGAAACTTGCAATGATAAATGGTTATTATTTTTATTATATATCACTAAAGCTGGGTTTGAATCAGGCAATTTCCTGTAAACTGAGGACTGGAGGAAGTGGTAAGTCCTTGTGAGGTAGAATTCTTTGAACATCTGAGTGAGTAAATGGGTCCAATACTTTTGTAAAAGTTTAAATTTTGGCCCAGTAGACTTTTAAATGTTCCTACAGGGAATTCATGAGTGATGATAAAGACTGTGAGTTCTGTTGACCTATTTCCCACCCAATAAAAATATTTTTAATGCTTTGAGCTTTGCAGCACCTGTGATTCTTGTTTTCTTTCCTGTGCATTCAGAGTAGGCATTTTACTAGCAGCCATGGAGGCAGGTGTTTTTCTATATCATGCAAACCCACCATGCCTTTGTCAGCCCAGTGCCAGATTCCTAGTTCACTTTACTTTTACAGGTTTGCTGAAGAAACCTGAAGGATGACAGAGTTACCAATGACTGTCTGGCCCTTTTCCAGGACCACAAACTGTCAGTTACCAATAGCTGATATTTAGAAATATTTATATTTATTTATATTTATACAGGATGTATAACTCTTAAATACCATGTTTCTTTCAAAATTGATCCCCAATTAATTCTGCTGAAGGTGAGGACAGAAATATTTTTAAGTTGTCCATTTTCTTCAGGAGCCAAAGCAATTACAGGTACCATAGAGTTGGAGATAGCGTGGGTCAGCACACACACTTGCAGGAAGCATCTATTGCACTTTTTGACCTCATTTTTCCTGTTCCCCAGAGATGTGGTGCTGTCTTTAGCAAAGCTAACCAAGCTACCAGACTGCAGCAGCTGCTTTTGAATTTCCATCGGCTACCACAACAAGACATTCTCTCCTCCAACAGAGGCAAAGGTGAGTTTTTCCTCCCTCATTCAGAGAACAGGAAGGTTTTCTGGCTCAGGTGGGTATGTACTCTGCTGAATTTTGCCCCTTGATTGCACATAGGAAAAAAGCAAGCCAGTGCCATAGGAAAAAAAAGACGAGAACTTCCCCCTACTCTTGAGTTTCTCTGAAATGACACTACTGAGAACTGCATCAAATTTGTGGCTATTGATATGCAGATGTTACAGTCTTTCAGTGCATCGGGACAAAGATGACTGCATTTCCATGTCTGTTTTGCACATAAATACATATATTATCCCAGTGCCCCCGCTTCCGCCAAAATGATAGCAATTGATGTTCAAATAGGACAGGCTATGTGAGACAAAAACCACAAATAAATTATACTCGTGAAATATTCTCTTCCCTTGTTTCTGATTTTTCTTTTCCTCTGCTATACACAAAGCTCAGGCCAAGAAGGATCCCTCAGGCTGTATGTGTGGGCGGCCAATCTGGTTTTCTCCCAAGGTGACAGCTGCTTGCTTTTCATTAAGGAATATGACTGCCCTCACCTGGTGAGAACCACGCTTGGAAAATTGCCATCCCAGTGATCTCATTGCATGTGAGTGTCTCTGTCACTTATGACAACTGAGCGATGCCTACCAAACAAAGGGTCACCCACTACGTAGGAGCACAGTTGCTGAAAAGTTCTTTAAAATAGCTCCTGCTGTCTGTCTTAAAATACAAATGTGGCAGATTTGATATTATTAGATGAAATGAAAGACTGTTCTGGCTTTTATTCTATTGTTGCAGATTTTAAGGCATTCAATATCCTTATTTTTAATCCTGTCATAAATTCCTGTGACTATTCACAGAAACTGAGCTGACTAAAAAGTGTTTCTATCCAAATCTGCTTAGCCTATCACATTTGATTTGATATTGTTTTGGAAAAAAAGTTAATATCGGGGTGTAGTTCAGGTAAGTCAAAAAAGGTATTCAAAGAATGTAAGAGAAAAGTGTTAAAATGTCTACATTTCATTTTATATTGTTCAATATCGCTGCTTAGTAAGATGCAATTTTACAATGTTTAAATTAAATTTTAAAAAGCAACTTCATTGAAACATTTCTGATAAACTCAAAACAAAATGCCACAGTCAGATTTTGTAGAGAATTTTGGAATAGTGGACTTTCATTTCTATCTCAAAACAGATTTCAGAAACCTTCAGGCTCTCCTTGAAAAGATAATGTAGACTTATCCACACCAAGATTGTAATGGTTTTGGTTGTTTGTGCATAGGGACTGTGTAGTACAACTCATCATCACAAGAATCTGTGCTTCATGTCACTAATGGCTGGGATTCTTTATCCATCACAGAGAAATTAACTTGTTTGCAGTCATAGTGAATCTATATGTGATTTCCCAGTCATCTTCAATTAAATTATGTTTATGTTTGGCTTTTTCCTAAACAGAGGTGGTTTCAAATAAGAAAGTGCCCCCACCAGCCCCACCATTATCACAAGTCTTTTCTGAGGACGATGCTCCTTGATGTCCCTTGATAACTTGTTTTCCATCTCTCTTTGGGTGTTCCTTATTTAATTTCTTGCACATGCCCATATTCAGCGTAGACCTTCATCTTGCTTCTGAATGTGTATTTTCTGTGGTAATGGTGGCAGCCTGTGATGTGCATGTTCAGCACAACAGTTTTCACAACAGCGTTCATATTCTATAAATCATTCACTAATAGTTGTTAACTGTTTCATATCTTTGCCAATCTCAGAAGTAGCTGTATCAACTCAACAGTTTCAACAGGAGTTATTCAATTCACTGTACCACTGTATGGCTCAATATCCTGATAGAGATTAAAGTAATGACACACTGAACAACACATCCCAAATAAAATAGCAAGACAAATACAACTGGTGAAATTCATCTAAGCAGCTGTACAGGCAGCATCTGTGTTGAAGAATTTCTACGCAGTAACAGCCCAAAACAATGGCACTTTCACTCAAGTAACATCAAACAAGTTTCAGAGTTAATCATCACCCATTTCAAAGTATAACAACATAACAATTCCTTTTGGGCACAGAACCCTTGCTGTTATATTTTCCAGAAGAACCGAAGCTTTTGCTGTCACAAACTATCACCACCCTTTCCATTCCCTCCAAACCACAAAGCATTAGTCTTAGTTTCTAATGTGAAAGGGAGGAGATTCAGAAGCAGTGCTTCAGGCTTCTTTTCAGCTCTGAAAGGATTCAGTTATTTTGTACTCTGGAAAGGTTGTCAGGATTTTTCTCCTGCTTACCTGACTAGTGACAGCGCTTTGGAAACAGTAGTTATTCTACAAGAGTCAAGACCTCACCACTCGTTTTCTGTAGCCAGTTCTTCTGGCTCAAGTTTGTTTAGGGAAATGGAGATAGAATGGGAGTCATTAGCTGTTCTCCCCATCTCAGGTCATGTCCTCAAGATAAAGTTGTCTCCCTTCTGGGAAAAAAAAACCCAACCAAACAAAAACTATTTAAAAAATCATACCTACTTGGGCAAGGATTGTGAACTTATTAGTTGAAAGGCTTCACTGTATGTTTCCAGCCATCTGACTGCAGCAACTCAGCAGTGCACGTTATCAGCTGGAAAGCAGTTCTTCAGCTTGTCAGAGTCCTTCTCCTGCTGTGGGAGCAGCTTTTTCCCTGTCCTCTTGACCATTCTGACAGAACTCACCAGGAAGGTTCAGCATTGGAAAAGGAGACCCCTTGTCCCATGGTGGAAAAGTGCTACTCTTGCATAGAAGTAGAGCTGTGGCTCATTTTAATGGCTCAGTTATGGCTTGTTCTCACAATTTCTACTTCTGCAGAGCTTGTGGTCACCCTGCCAATCTTTTTCTGACCTCAATAGTGCCACTCAGGAATGTCATGCATTGCCCCAAGCCCTCCACATGTGTGTACTTCAGACCTGAAATGCAATTGCAAGTCTCAGCTTCTTCATCCTCTTCTCCAGGGATTTTAATGTATTTAAGTTCCATCAGTACATCTGTATCTATAAGCTCATATCAAACTTAACAAGTTCATTGGACACTCATCCTGAAGTTCTCAGTGATGTACCACTGGTGTACCTTCAGAGATTCTCTACCGTTTTCTGTAGCTGCTTTTATTTCACCAGACAAAACACAATGACGACTCCTCCAAAACATGTTATTTGGTGCTTATCAAACATCAGTCAATCCTGTATAATTTCTAATTCGAACTCTGAATTAGATTCTTCAGCATTGGTGTCTTGGACACATAACACAGCAGATTCGGTGTAAATTACAGAAAATGAGAGGAATAAATAAGGTCAATGTAATTGTAAATATAGCTGGTTTCCAGAAGGGGATCTTAAAGGCCACATTGTCAGATGTAAGTGGAGCCAAAGAATAGAGACTTTTGTCTCAGTTAGAAACAATTCTGTGGCAATTTAAAGTGGTGGATTTCAATTTGCACAATGTGACTGTCTTGTTTAAAAGGTTAATGAAAAGGTTACTTTCTGCAAGTCGATTATACCTAGAAGGCACACTGGTGCGTGTGAACACCCTTGAATGGGAACAGATATGTTCACAAATGCCCTGTGAGAGCTTTAGTAGTGCTGCACAGAGGGGGAAAAAAGAGAAGCCTTGTTTCAGAAAAAGTAAATTGTTCATCAGTGAGAAGATCTAATTCCACATACAGGAAGTTAACTTTGCAGAAAAAAGAATAATCCTAGATCTCCACACCTATGGGAGTTGTAACTCCTTTTTCTGTTGTTGCTACATAGACTGGGGTTCATGTGAAAAATAGGACCCCCCTCTTGTATTTCAGTAGCAAGTGCGGTGGCTGAGAAAAGCTATTGCCTGTGCCTGCCTAAAGTGAGAGAGCAGCTCAACCGAGCGGTGAAAGGGGTTTTGTAAGTACTCTGTGACAGCAAGGAACTCTTAGTGTGCTCCAAAGGAAAAACAAATACTATTTTAAGCCATGTGTGAAAGAAGTATTGTGCAAGAGAAACTGCTCCTTTTTGGATTTATTCAAAGAAACAGAGCTTTTAAAATAATTGCCTTAAATAAAGACTATTGTTTGAAAAAAAACCCCAAGCACCCCCTCAGTTTCTGCTCATGGGAGCCACCAGAGAGCTCTGCCTCACTGCTCTTATGCAGATAGACAAGATAGAATTGCTTCATTTTATAAAAAGTATAATAGATGGTGCTGTATGTTTAGGAAGGATAAGCACTTCCCGTTTTACTGTGGCTTCTCTCCAGGTGCAGCATGCTGTGGGAAGGTAATAGCAGCTCTGCCAGACCACTCTGAGATGTCTGACATGCAATTGCTTTAGCATTTCTGCTTGAGGAAAGCGCATTTTCAGCTTTTGCTAAAGGAGAGCTCTTTGCTTTCCCAGAGGACTTTGAAAGACTCAATCCATTTCAGCACAGAAAGCAAAGGAAATACTCCCCTTGACTTCAATGAGCGTTGGGTCTAAACCCAAACAAGGACTGATGAATGAGCTGAATCAGCTACAAGTGTTCTCTGCTGATGTGATTGCCATCTTTTATGCAGAGCTGAAAAGGAAAGGGGATTGGGTTTTGTCCTCCTTTCACTACCTTCTGTATGCCTGCCTGAGAAAGCTAAAGAACAGGACATGTTTCACCTCAAATCTTAGCTCTTTGTTTCTTTGACAATCACTGCAACTGAGCACCAGTAGCCTCTGCCTCCTTTTCCTCTGCGTTGCAGGACACTGAGCTGCAGGCCATTAATGACCTGTTCATAGTGTACTTGCTCTGCGGATGCGATGCACCCTGCATGTATGTGTTCTGGCTGATAAGGAGCATTAAAAAGATTTCCAGTCATATCTCCCATTCCTGTTTTTTTCAGCAAATGCAACTATATTGCTCATTTATCCAGCTTTTCTATACTAGCCAAAGATATTTTTTTGTTACACTATTTCTGAGGGCAAAGGGATTTGTTGTGTAGCCACTGCTCATTCTTGTCTCTCTGATATGAAAAAAAATAATCAAAAGAATGATCAGAATATTTAAAAATACAACAAAATTCTTTTTGAATTAACAAAAAAAGTGTTTAATGATGTATGCACACTACAGGTCATATTAGTTTAACTATATATGTTCTGATTAAATGCTGCTGGCCCCAAGGAATGTGGAGACAGCAACTACAGGTGACCAAGCTTTAGAAATCTGTGAGGTAAATTTTAGCATTATAAAACTGACATTGCTGAGTGCAGCATACCAGTATTGTTCTCAGAGGAAAGAGTTGCACTGCTAATCATGCGCAGCATGAAAATAATCGGTCACTTCTAAAGGTGTGTAACATTTGATATTGTCCCAATCCTTGGGAAGGTATGGGCATTTTTCAGGAAACTAATAGGTTCCTCCATAAACTTGCAGAAAGAAATTGTATGGCCAGAGGAAACTGTGATGTTTTGCTCTTTTATGTTATT
Source organism: Gallinula chloropus (assembly GCF_964237585.1). Classification (NCBI taxonomy): domain Eukaryota; kingdom Metazoa; phylum Chordata; class Aves; order Gruiformes; family Rallidae; genus Gallinula; species Gallinula chloropus. The sequence continues at coordinate 9,628,898 of NC_140099.1, read as the reverse complement.
GAAAATGAGATTAGCATTTATGAGCAATAGATTTGACAACACTGGAAACTGGTGGAGCAAATGCATGTAGAGCAAAAGACAATAAAGTTTCTGTACCTGCCAGTGGTGGCTTGCCTTCAGGTTGTTTTGGAAGGACATTCTTCTGCAGAGGAACAAAGTGCTGGGCATGAATTATTCTGTCCAAAATATTCTGTGCTGCCATCACAGTTAATTTTGAATTTAATTAATTTTCAAATAAACAACCAAGCACAGATTAACATAAAATATATTTGGCCACTCTTAGAAAATTTTATCACAAGGCTTTTCAAATAAAATTCTCAATGTTGTCATAAAAGGCTATTAACATAAGTCACTATAGGGTTTTTGTGCTATGTCTTTTACTCAGCAAAAGACAGTTATAGGAGACGTGAAGAAAAGAGAAATAAACTCTCATTTTTTCCTCACTGTTCTAAGTCCTTGTGTACAGTGCTGGCACTTTCCAGTCTCATCTCTGTTGGAAAGTGGTTCCATCTCCATTGCCAGACCATAATCGATTTTTGCTTCCTAAACCATATTGTACCAGTATATGAATGGAGATGAAGATCATGTACTAGATTTCCTCTCCAATCCATGGCTGTAAATCAGGGTGAAGGGGTCCCTGCAGCTCAGCACTCCTTTGGACAATGCATTCGACACATGTGTTTCACTGAAATTATTCTGCATTTGAAAAGCAGGTTGGAAGACAAAGTTTGTCTTTAACTGGAAGATGCCCAGTGTTAGTGCAAAACCTGTCACCAGTGTAAAGCTGGCTGGACGGGTAATTACACTGTTTATGTGGGTCTTTCTGTACATAGAGATTTACAGCTTTTGACAATTCTGTTAGTATGTCCCTTGGGAAACGAAATCAGACAACAGCATTCACTTAACAAATCCTGAGTTGTCTAACAGCCAGCAAAGAGTGAGATTTTAAAATTGTCACCAGTACAATTTAGATGGATGTGTGTGTGTGAGTTCAGATATTTGATTACCTTTGACAGTATGCTGAGTTGCATTTGCTGGTCTTCCAGAGTGCCCATTTTATAAATTACTGGCAAGGCTACTAGTGAAAATGGTGTTGTCTTATATTTAATTTTCTTATATGAGATAATTGTCCTCTGTTCTTTCTTCTAGATATCTTCCCAGACGCTTGGAAATCTTCTGAGTTTCTGAACTGAAGCTGTCTCATTCTCCATCACTTTGATTGTTCATTTGGGTGGTAGTTTTGAGTGGGATAGAGTTAATTTTGGGGCTGTGATTTGTGCTGCAAATGGTGCTGGTGACACAGAGATGTTTCAGTCACTGCTGAGCAGTGTTTACACAGAGCCAAGGCCTTTGCTGCTCCTCACCCCACCCCACCAGAGAGTAGGCTGGGGGTGCACAAGGAGTTGGGAGGGGACACAGCTGGGACAGCTAACCCCAGCTGCCCAGAGGGATATCCCATACCATACCGCATCATGCTTAGCATATAGAGGTGGGGAGGAGGAGGAAGGGGGGGATGTTCAGAGTGATGGCATTTGTCTTCCCAAGTCATTATTAGGCATGATGGAGCCCTGATTTCCTCGAGATGGCTGAACACCTGCCTGTCCCTGAGCAGCGAGGAATGAATTCCTGGGTTTGTTTTCTTACGTACATGGCTTTTGGTTTACTTATCATACTGTCTTTATCTTAACTCACAATGTTTTCACTTTTACTGTTCTGATTCTCTCTCCCATCCCATGGGATTTCTCTGATATCCCTTTGTATTAGGTAAGGAGCCCTTTTATTCACTGTGCCACTAAGTCTTCCATCTGTTTTCTAAACTCCACCAGAAATTTCATTACCGTCTTATGCCAGTGTAACTACTAATTGCCATAGTGACTTGTTGCATAAGCAAAGTGATCAGATTCTCCTCACAGCTGCAAGATGAGCCCAAGCCAACACAGGGCAGGTGACAGGAACAACAGGTACCACCTTTTTTTGTGCAAGGTCATTGTCAAATCACTATTAGCTCATTGTAAAATTTTAAATTAATTTAATTATCTGTGAGATGTGTAGGGGACAAGGTCTGGAACACGCATAAAGTACTTAGAGATCTCTTTCAATATTTTTTTCCTAAATCATCAAATTTGACAGCTTGTGCCTTTTCAGGTTTGGGATACTTTTACTTTCACCTTCCTTATTCTTTCTTTGCTCCTGAAGTTTCTTAAACATCTGATGTTAAGAGTTGGGGTTCGGGAAATTTTTATTCTTTCCATCAGCAGTTCTTGAAGTGTTCAGGAGATTGAGAGATACCTGTAATTTATTTGATTCTATACATTTCAAAATATTAAAATTGGATAAAGTTCAAAGTTATCAAAATGATGGAAAGGGGGATGGTTAGGGAAAAATACCTTGGAAGTCATTTAGCTGATTGTACTTGCTAGTGTAAGTGAAAAAGCAAGGGGAACAGGGAAAATCCCAAAGAACACAGCCAAAAGAATCCAGTTTTAGTGACTGTCTCATGAAGGGCAAGAGTCTGATGTATGGCTGAGGGAGGCCCTCACAGTAGGTCACGAGGTTTAGAAAGGACCCCCTTGCTTTCTAAACCCTTTCTCAGAGAGGAGCCTAGGTGCATCTAGGTCCAGTCTTAGTCCCCGACTTGGTCAATGGTTTATGTCAGAAGGATTGTGTATATAACTACATATCAGAGTCAACATTTGCCTGTCAGAGCTCCCAAAGGACTTTCTCTGAGAGAATTTTGCAAAGTTGAAACTAATAGAAAGTTTATTAAAGTGATGGATATAAGGAGTTTGGGATTGCTGTTGATACATGTACTTATTGCAATAGCACTATTATATCACTGTGATTGTAATTACAATGCTAGCAAAACACTAATCTGGGTATTCTCACCAGAAAGGGGAAATTGCAATGGCTTACCGAGAAGGCGTCACTGTCTTCTTCTGGAGGAGAAGCAGCACAGCCTGCTGCGTTCTCCTTGGGGTTTTCAACTTCTTCCCTTGATGCTCTTTATGCCTCAGTCTTAGCTGTTTCCTCCCAGGGGTGATTTTTAACATGATTTGGGTGAAGATTTGAGTACTATAGTTGTATATGTTTGGCATGTACTTACTTCTTATTGCTCTTTAGTATATTCAGGTGTGTCAACTCTAATATTAGCTTCACAGTTAACGAAACAAAGGTCTCAGTCCAGGCATTCTCTGCAGAAATTCTCTGCAGAAGCTGTCTATCTGTTTATTCCATATTCTGTAGCCAAGACAGGGCTATCTTGCTGCCAAAGTCTCCCTCCTTTTGTTGTGTCTCATACCAACCTTGCTTGAGGATCTCCATCCACAATGTTTGTATAAGAGATTAACCTTTGGGTGCAATTCCTGCAGCAACTGATTCCAGGGGAAAAAAAATCTCAGTACCTGAAAATGAACAGAAAATTCACCATTTACACACTGATCCCTCCTCTCTGGCCTTTTTTCATTGTTATCAGAAACTGTATTCGCACTGTATCTATAGCACAACAGTGCAATTTATAAGAATTAAAGAATAACCACTGTTATTAGAAAGTGTAAAGCAAGTCTTGAAACCTGTTAGCTGTAGTAGAAGTGAAAGTCCAAAATTATGAGATGTTCTTGTTCTGTGCTGTGTGGGCAAGGATGAATCACTGCCCAAAAAGCCATCCAGCAGATTAAGCTCCTCTTGAAATACCCCTCCATACTCTGACTCATTAGTTCTTCCAAAAAAGCCTGTGACAGACAAAACATTTGTTTTCAAGCAAACAATTATGAAAATTAAAATAAAATAAAATAAAATGAAACAAAATGAAATGAAATGAAATAAATAAAATATACTGAGGACCCGTTTCTAATGTGAGAAGCATCTTTTTTTAATGCTTAATTAATTAATGATTAATCTATCCTGTTGAATTAATTAGCTCTGCTATTTCCTGTTTGAAAACAAAATGCTTTTAAAATACATTCTTGCCAGTTTCAAACTTGTAAAAGTACTGATGCATGAGTAATATGCGAGAAAGAGGATTTATGACCAGGTAAAAACACAGCAAAGAGAGGGCTGTGATGATGATGGCCATAGCTGGCAGCCTGGCCATAGATCTCTTGGGGCAGGACACAAAGAGGTGTCACATTGGATGCAGAAGAACCCGAGTCAGCAGAAGCTCAAACAGGATAGGAGAGAGAAAGTGATCATATCTGTCTGCAGGAATAAATGACAATATTTGCATGGATAGGCTAAGCTATTGTTGTTCAACTTGTGTCCTAAACCAGCCTACATGTTTCCATCCAACATGCTGGCTTTGCTTGCAGGTACCTGGCTTGGAAAAGGCTGTCAGTCTAACTTGAAAATATACCATGCACAGCTTGGGAAAACAGTCATGTTGCTATTTGTCCCATGTTTGCAGATCCCTGGGAAAGACTGAAGCTAACACTTAAATATTTGGATGTAGATGACCTGGATGATTAAACTTAGAAAAACATTAGAATTAATTAGATACTGCACACGTTCCCTCGCACTAGCTGCCTTGCTCTCTCCCGCTGGGGTGCTGCAGTTGAGAAGTTAATCTATTACTGAGGAAGAGAGCATTCAAACAGACATTTGCACGGAAGAGACCTCTGAATTAGAACACTTTACACAAATGCACAACGTTACATAATGATAATGGACCAGATTGGAGTCCTAACTGCTCACTTTTTGTAGGAGTCATGCAGTTGGTGACTGACTTCATGGAGCATCTCACATGAGTAATAGCTCAGCACTGTGAGTAACGAATCTACAATCTGTCTTTATATTATTATTTGTCTAATTATAACCTTTATTACTGGAATGCAGATTTGCAGTAGAACATGAACACACCTGAAAATTGCATAGCTACCACTGAAAGCAATAATTTACAGTTGCTGTCAAAGAAAGTTTACAGTCCAGGGAGCAGTTGTATGATAAGAAATTTTAAAAAAGGAAAAAAAGAGAAATTAGATGAGTTTAATCAAAAAATCAAAATCAAACAAAGATAAGGGTAGGGTGTTTTGGGGGGGGGGGAGGTGGTGCTGCAGGGATGGCTTCTGCAAGAAGCTGCTAGAAGCTTTCCCTAGGTTTGACAAAGTAAATAATAGACGGCTCAAGGACAGACCCACCACTGACCAAGGCCAAGCCAATTAGCAATGGCCACATGAAAAAAAAAGGGAAAAAAATATGCAGATGGCAGTTTTTGCAACCAGAGAAGGGAATGAGAACTGCAGACACAAAGGTCAGTGAAGAAAGGGGGGGAGAAGGCACTCCCAGCGCCAAAGTAGACATTCCTCTGCAGCCCGTGGAGAAGACCATGGTGAAGCAGGTTGTCCCTCTGCAGCCCATGGAAGGTGATGGGGTGCAGACGGTGAGCAGAGATCCCACCTGCAGTCTGTGGATGACCCCACTGTGGAGCAGGTGGAGACACCAGCTGTGACACTGTGGGAAGCCCACATTGGAGCAAGCTCCAGGCGGGACCTGCAGCCTGTAGAGGGAGGAGCCCACACCAGGCCAGGTTTGCTGGGGGGACTTGTGCCCCATGGGGGACCAGTACTGAAGGTCTGAACCCTGTGGAAGCCATGGTGGAGCAGTTCATGAAGAACTGAAGCCCCCGTGGGAAGGACTCATGTTGAGGAATTTAATGGGGGACTATCTCCTGTGAGAGAGACCACCATGCTGGACCAGGGGAAGAGTGTGGGGAGTCCTCCCACTGAGCTGGAAAGAGTGTCAGAGGAAATTTGTCATGAACTGACTTCAGGAGAAAGCAGAGAATTCAGGAATAAAGTTGAGTCCCAAAAGAAGAGATGGGTGGGGAGAAGTGTTTTAAGATTTGGTTGTATTTTTCATTATCCTCCTCTTTTTTGATTGGGTAATAAATTAGATGCATTTTATGCTTTGTTGAGTCTGTTTTGCCTGTGACATTAATTGCTGAATGATCTCTTCTTCACTCATGAGCCTTTCATTATATATATTCTCCCCTGTCCAGCTGATGAGTGGAGTGATAGAGTAGCTTTGGTGGGCATCTGGCCTCCAGTCAGGGTCAACCCACCACATAGGATTAGGAAGGGGAAACAGAGAACATCTTTCTGGATCTTGCAATCGATAGCTATACAGATCTTATAGAAGTAACTTAGAATATACTTTTATAACTTACTGAGTGCATCACATTTTATGATCACTAACCTTTGATAAAAATGGCATAAGTGATATTGGTCTGATTAACAGATTGGAGGTTTTTGCCTGTAAACTCTCCAAAAAAAAAGGAAAAATACCATGGATGAATGGAAATAAAATTAGCCAAAGCAAATCTTATAAGAATTCTTTACTAAGAGAGCTCCAGAACTTTCTACATGTGTAAATATATTCACACATGTATTTATTTTTATCTTGATGCTTTTTTTTGTATTTGCTGTTAACACTGAAATTGGTGGCAAATTTCAAGAAGCCATACTAATTATTCTGTGTAGTAAGAATATTTTTTCTCTTGCCTCAGGCTTTGCTGGCATTCAGCTGTTTGGACTCATAATTCTAAATGATGTTTCAATGATGCTGGAGAGTTTAAAAGGCTTGGAAATATTTCAGCTACAACTAATTGTAAGGCTAAGAATAATACTAAGTTTGGCCCCTACAGAGAAAAAACAGATTACTCTTTTGGCTACAAACTACCTGAAATTTAGTATGGTGTTTGTTTTATGCTTGTTCTTCTTAAATTCTCTCCAAATAGTGTTTGCTTATAGGAATTTGAAAAAAAAATGCAGCTCAGAAATAGCTGAGCTGTAGATGATTTGAATTGGGGTTATGGAGGAAGATCAGAACTGAGAGGAGTGTTAAATGTGGACCGTGAGATAGCAAAGACACAAGGCTGTGAAAAAGTTTTGAGAAGAGAGGGGAGATCAAGAAATTAGCAGGGAGAATTGAGGCTTTTAAGAGCACATGCTTCAGTCAACAGCATGGAAATTAACTGGGAATCATAATTTCTCTGCTGTCACAAATATCTGTGAAATAAGCTGGTAAAGGTTCCATTCCTCTCCAGTGCTGATTCAGACGGGGAATGACAACCTACGATTGCTACCCATTACTCCATTAGCTAAGATGACTGCCATCTCCTTAGCGGAGCCAAAGGCTCAAGCCCTTCTCTTGAACCACGCTGGTGTCAGTACAATCCTAGGTGATGGCATCTGGGTCTCTGACTTTTAAAAGCCAGGGAGAGATGCTGAAAAGATGACTCTGCCAAAGATGGAAAATTAACATATAGTCTTGCTAGGAATTGCAGTATGAAAGTGTGTCGAGCATCTTTGTTTCAGCACCTTCTTCCTTGCCTACATGAAACTCTGGAGACAATAGTGTAGTCTGGATTCAGTGAGCAGAATGGACAGTGCTCAGTTCAAGAGCAACTACTCAGTATTTTATTAATTTCTCTGCTGTTCAGTCCAGGGACAGTTTTCCTGAGAACCAGATGCCTCTGCGCACTGATCCCCCTTAGCCCTGCCCCGGGACACTCAGAGTAGCTGGGTGGAAGGGTTGTGCTTGCCTGTTTGGTGAGCAGATTGTATTAATTTACCACGTGGTGCTCAAACTCTTTGACAAAACAATTGCTTCCTCGTGAATTCTTTTCCCCTTGTTTTTCAATTCATGCACACTATAGAATCTGAACACATTGCAAGCCTTATTTATTTATTTTCACTGACTGTGAAGAATTACCATTCATTTGTCAATGGTCACAACCCAGATTTCCAGAAAATGAACATGTTGATATGCTGAAAGCTCAGTTCCCATTGATTCCAGAAGGAGTGAGGACTAGCCAACCTTCCAATGTATTTGTATGTTAAATATCCACAGCTAGTGCCCACTTTCGACAATCTTAGTGTACATAATGCATATTCCACCACATGATTTGAAGAGGCAATGTTTCTCCAAGGCAGCATTCAAAGCCCTCAAGCTTGAAATGAACCTTAGTCTGGCTGGAATGACGGGTCTCATGCACCACATAAGTCCCCATATCTTCTGTAGGGGAGGGAGGGTCCAATAGACAGGGTATTTTTACATTAGAAAAAATAGTTAATGGCAGAACTGCATTATAGTCACATTGTTATAAGTCATTGTTCTGAAAAAAAAAAATTAGCATAAGTATGGAATTTAAGACTGCATCATGAATTCTCAGAGTTGCATAGGTGTTCTTAAATTTTGTGTACTTGATTCTGCAACAGGGGAAGTATTGATGTACTTTGTATCACATACAGAGAGAGATTATGTGGACCCTGTATAACGATGGTGAAATCTTTACAGCTGAATTCAAAACAAGCAGGCCAAGATCTCTTTCTTAATGTTCTGTCAATTTTCTCTGTTTTGAAAATGAGTTATAAATTAGTATTTTTATATGTCAGTTATAAATGAGCATTTTATATTTTATTTAGGTATTTACCTTCTTAATGTGTTTGAAACTTGGAATACTTATCAGCCACTGAAATGTTTATCTGAGCAAGTGCAAGACATAGACCAAAACACATTGTGGAACATCCAAAACACATTATTGAAAATCCTAAACCTTGAAAAAAATCATATATTTAACTGAAGAGTTCTGTGGATGTAAATACAGAACCTGGGATTAATTAGGTACACACATGCTTGCAAGATCTACAAAGGCTGAAATAGCAAATCACAAGTTTTGAGCAGTTTTCAAATATGATGATAAAATGTGACATATCTTTTATTACTGCGATGATGGAAGTGCATTATGGCAGTTGTTATCACATAATTAATATCCTTTTGAATATGTCAAAACCAAAAACCTCCTCACTGAAAGGGGAAATCCCCATGAGTATATCTGGAAATTTTAGAATAAATTTCTATAATATACATAATAAATAAGGTGGTTTAGGAATTGCCTTAACCAAGTATATTATTGGGCTTTAACATTAATTACTAATACTCTAATTGTCTCTGGGTCAAGTACTAGAGCACTACAATTGCTTCTAAGTTTAGCACTATCTCCTTGGCAATGGCTGAGGGTAAAACAACATATTAAATAAAATTACTGTTCACATGTGTTCTATATTAATGTTTGATTCTTCTAAAAGGGAAGCTAATGGAATGATGCTGGAAAATGCAGTGTAAATAAAAATTGCAAAATGCTACAACTTATTTAATCTTCCATGCTGAAAGGCAGACTAAGTATCTAAATAGTTCTGCAGAAGTTGTTGTTTAGAGAAAATCTTTAACCTTGATAAATTATTGAAGAAATTTCATTAGCCTTTTGACACAAACAGGGCAGCTGTCATGCTTAAAGTTACATTAGAAAGACTGGCAGAAGTTGGAAGTATTTACATGCTTCCTGCAAGTTACACTTAAATAGGCTATTCTATATTTGGGGAACATCTAGATTTCTTTGACACACTGCCCCAGGCCTGTGAAGAATTTACTACTCAGAACTGTTCAGTGGACAGAGTTGTCTTCATATACTGTTCTGTGCAGGCATTTTAGAGAATGCCAGAGTTGGAGTGTAGCTGTCCAAACAGCTGAGAAACATGGTTCCTGATGACAGTACACATATTTTCAAACTTAAATAGTTTGGCAGTTATGTTTTGAATAATTTATCAGAAGACAGATTCTCTCTGCACAAACAAGGTGTGGGGAAATGCATACCAAAGCTTCACTATTCAGCCACATTATTCAGTTATCCAAAAGAGTTTATTGTTCCTGTGCTGGGCAGCATGGTCATTCTTACCAGCTTTCGCAGTCAGATAGCCCAGATACTGATCTGTACAGCCAATTTCTTTGAATTCTCATGTGGGACTTTTTAGGACTACACACTTAAGGCAGAGATTAGTTAATTCTTCTGTCTAAATCTCCCATCATCCATTGAGTTTTCCACAAACTAATTCCCAATTTGGTGGTTTGTTCCAGATAAGAGACTGCATCTAAAAAATTTGTGAAACATATTGACCTTGTATCAAAATATGATCACATTTTTTCTCTCCCCCAGCAAAATAAATTACAGAACTGATGTTCCAGGAAATCCACTCTCTGTGTAAATAAAAGCTTCAGTCCTAAATTCTTGGGGTGTCACTCAAATTCAGAGAAGGATATCCATCTGTGACAAAAACTGCACTGCATTCATTTTCAGTACATAGAGAGCAGGCACGCAGGGGTTTTTTGGACTTAATTAATCATCTGGCTGTGGAGTTTTAATCTATATTTCAAGACGATACAAACCAAAAAGGCCCATGGTAAAAATGTAAATGTAGCAGCAGGCCCTTAAGCACTGCATAATCATGAATCAGGCTAACTTGCACAGAATCTATAATTCATATTGTAGGTGATCATCATTCATTATGTATTTTCTTTTTTAAAAGAGACTTACTGTATACTTCAGGGTTTGTCAGCACACACATATTATAAACATCATTTATGGGGGCTTGCTAATTATTTCCAGAGGCATCAGACCAAAAATGATGGTAGCAGAACTCCTTAAAGAGAACTGAAGTGGTTGTTGTTTACCCAGTCCCTAACTGCTGATGGAAACATCACACATTTAAAGTTGAGTTGCTTCTGCCTATGCATCCTTTGTGTGCCATTTTCACAGATGATAAAATCACCTTCTCATTTGCAACTGTGTAAGCTGAGAGTAATTTCAGTCAGGGCCTTGTAATGGCACTTTTGTGAAATTATTCTTTGTACAGTCAAGCAAATCGCTGTTTCTTTACGGTAACATTTCTATTTAAGCAAAATATTTTCCATTTTGTACATAAAAATTTTGTGCATAAATTTAGTGATAGGTGAGCAAAAGAAGATTTGAGAACACATCTGGAATATTGTGTCCAGTTCTGGGCCCCTCAGTTCAAGAAGGACATAGAACTCCTTGAAAGAGTCCAGCACGGGGCCACCAAGATGATTAAGGGAGTGGAACACCTTCCTTATGAGGAAAGCCTGAGGGAGCTGGGACTCTTTAGCTTGGAGAAGAGGAGACTGAGGGGTGACCTTATTAATGTTTATACATATGTAAAGGGCAAGAGTGAAGAGAACGGAGCCAGGCTCTTCTCAGTGTTGGCCAGCGATTAGGACAAGGGGCAATGGGTACAAGCTGGACCATAGAAGTTCTATGTGAATATAAGGAGAAACTTTTTCACTGTGAGGGTAACAGAGCTCTGGGACAGACTGCCCAGAGAGGCTGTGGAGTCTCCTTCTCTGGAGACATTCAGAACCTGCCTGGATGTGTTCCTGTGTGATTTCGTTTACGTGATCCTGCTCTGGCAGGGGGTTGGACGAGATGATCCTTTGAGGTCCCTTCTAACTTTTAATGTTCCGTGATTCCAAATGTTCTGTGAAGATAGAGGAATTATGATCAGAGTAAAGTCTGGACGTCTGTTTTAATGGAAATCCCAGCCAAACCATGAAATTCTGAATTCTCCATCTGCTTTGGAGGCTATTCCAAATCTGTACTGAAGTACTCCATCTCTCATTTGATTCAAGTTATTTCAGGAGCATCATGTTATGTTGAAGCTGATCGATTATCTCTGTTAAAAGTCTGTACTTTGAATTCATTTGTGGGTATCTGCAGCACAAAGGGGTTAGCTTTGTACTTACACTAAACGCATAGTCATAAACCTCCTGAAGCAATTGCTAATTGAGCCTAATTGAAACAAATTCTAGAGTAAGAATCGTAAGTTTCACCCATTCTTTTTAAAGAATCTACATTGGAACAACATCTGTGATTGATTTAAGCTTGAAACTGGGGGGAAAAGGCCTTTAAAAACAGAAAAGAAATCCCAAGGTGTGGAAATTACAATGCTGATAGACCCACCTGGAATAAAGGATGTTATCTCAAGAGCAGTTTTGAAATAGGTGTTCTATCTGGCCATGACAATTAAGCTAAGAATGACAGATCTGTTCAAAATGAGTTCAAAATATTTTACTACCACCAGGAAGAATTGATCACTACTAGGTTTTCACAGATGTAAAAGGCAAAAAATAATTACAGAGGCCTGATCCAAAGTTCATATTTCCTGATGAAGCTAATCCATAATTTTTTCTGTATTTTTGTTTCTTCCCTATTTATTAACTAAATACAGCTATATTTTAGGCTTAGCTAAATAGTGGGGCCTAATGACAACTGATGGTCTTAAGACTGACAGGGTGTCTGTGAGCAGTGAGGAGAAGGAAAGGAAGAAAGCATTACGATCCTCTAGTAGCAGGTGTCAGTGGGGGAATGGGTCCACTGGGCATGAGAGAGGGCAGAAAGAGCTAGCGTACACCCAGCCCTTCAGAGAGATCTCTGAGCATGGAAAGAGGCCAACACAGACAGATGGAAGAAAGGTGTAGAGTGGCTTCTTTCCATCTGTCCATACTTGCACGTCATTCTCCTTTTAAGGAAAGTGTCCAAATCTGTTGTACAAGTATTATGCATATTTTTGTGTGGTTTTGATTAGACAAATAGGTCTGGGGAAATTCAGTCTCCCAGACAAAAGGTCTACCTATTATCTAAGCACAATTTTAGCCAATATTAGCACTGCTTCAAATAATTATTTCCTTTTTTTTGGTCTTACCTAACTTCTTACTTGTTCTGTATTTCTCACTAGAGAATGGAGAAAACAATGTAAAGCATATATATGCTTACGTATTTAGGATAGCAAATTATGGATATTTAATGTGAAAAAGCTGAATAGTACTGTTTAAAAGCTAGGGAATTGTAATGAAAAAATCAGTTTGAAAGAGAAGCTCTTTCCTATGGATTAGTCAATTGTAGTAAAAACCTCACTTTCTAAGAGAAATTTCTTGAAGGGGGAAGGGGGGAAATTTTCAATGAACCTCAGGTGTCAGGATTCAATCAACAGCTGTAATTGATCATGGTGCCTGATCAATTCACCATGCAAAAGTTATCTTAAGGAATCTGTGAGAAACCTCTTCCTTTACTGCTGTACTTGCTTGCTCCCAGGGAAAGGAATAGCTTTGTGCAGAGCCTCTTCTACTGGTAAGATGCAGTTTTCAGTTTCTTATGGCTTTGTTAGATGTTACCCATTTGGACTAAAATTTTTGTACGTAAGAGGAAAATAGATGGTCAATAATGGCCATCTGCTGACTGTGGCAGAGGAGCATAGCTGTCTCCGAAGGTACTCCAGAACCTGAGGTATAAAGCTGGAAAGAGGCTAAATCAGCTGATGGGGTAATGTTAGAGCTGCTGAGGCAAAAAGGTGAGCCCAAGAATAGAGCCTTCTTCACCAATGCGTGCAGGGGAATTCATAGTTTATGTGGCCTGTCCCGAAGGAAGATATTTTCTATTAGCAAAGCAGGGTCCCTGTCCCTTCCTGGCAGAACGGGATAGTGGCTGTCGATTATTGTTGGTCAAACACATGCAGTAGAAATACTTTCAACTCTTGTCAAGTGTAAAATACTTTCTTATTGTCGAATACAATCTTATTGGCATCAATACAGAGCTTTTTAGTAAGGAATAAACCCTAAAAACCAGTCTGCACTTACAAGCCCTGCAAGGAGGTCTTCAACCAGAACTTGCTGTTTGTTGCTGAATATAAGTTAGGACACTATTCAACCCTGGGAAGTGCAGCCCAGCTGTCACCCAGGGAAAGAATCCCAAAGAAGCAGTTGCTGAAAATCTGCAGGTATTGACCTGTGAATTGAGAACTTAGAGAAGAGCTGGAGTCAACACTATCATTGTGATAGAGTCCACCCTGGCAGAAAGGATCTTATTGCCACCAGAAAACAATCCTAGTTTTACTTTCAGTGTAATACTGTCTGTTGTCAGTCCCTGCCTCAGCTTTATGAACAGCTTGGGTGTTTCTATGCTGTGGTTGTCTTGTCATGTTTTCTCTCTGTGGTAGATTAGGAAGTCTCTTTATTCACATATTATTTATGCACAAAAGATGCTATAGTGCATGACTACAGGATTCGGTGGGATCTCTTGCTGGGCTGAGGATTTTCTGGAGTATCAGGAGTGCTTTTCCTCTCACATAAGAATTGTTACCTTTAGCCTGATTGTGACCTCAATGAGTTTCATTTGACAATGGCACAATTCACGAGTCCTAGCATATGGCAGCTGTCAGCAGTCTTCACAAAGATAGTGATTGTGGATGGTCTTTCTGAAACTCAGTTTTCTTCTGTAGCCTGCCCATACAGAGAGGAGCAAGGAGGCTTCATCCTAACATTAACTTTGCTAGAAGATGCAATCTGCCAGCAGATTTTTTGGGGCTGTTTTGGTTCTGTATTTTATGTACAGTGTAGGCTTAAAAGAAAGGGGCTGGGATGCAGGGTCATGGGCAATCATGTGGTAAGGAGATGCTGCATTGTAGAAAAGGTTTTGTCTAGCGCCTGGTCTTTGAGATGCAGTTGGATGTGCAGGTTACCTGTGTTGTAAGGGTTTTGGGGTCTTCCCATGGCATTTGGGGTGGGGAAAACTCACAAGCCAGAGTGTGCTATTAGGAGCACCCACACTACTGTTGTGTGTGGCCAGGAGAGGTAGCTTTCAGGGTGCTGGGAGAGCAGCAGTAACATTGCTGTGGAAGCCTCCCAAAAATGAGGAAGCTTATAAAAGTGATCAGTGCTTAAACATATGTAAGGAGAGAAATACTGTCAAGGGCAGTTTGAATTCTGTTTATGCCACATTTTTTACAACGATGGGAAGTCAGAGTTCATTAATTAGAGCCCCTCCTACTCATTGACAGAGGTGATTGTGAAGTAACTTTTCTGTAAGATGCCTGAGTAAGGCTATGTCATAAATCATGTATTCAAACAAACAAAAATGAATTTTTCAGAAGGTCTTTCATAGATCTTAGCCAGCTTTTAGGTATGCATGTTTGATTTAAGCTGCTACGTGTTTACATAGTACTGATTTCAGTGAAATATATTTATGTATTAACCTCTCAAATGGAGCTGAGAAATTTGGTCATCTTCACTGTAAAACACAGCTTCCTTGGGAATAATTGTCCAAAATATGCATTTTCAACAGTCATTTTAAAGAGTTTTATCAGGAATTGCTCAGTGCCTTGCTGCAGAGTGACTTAGACTCTTAGTATCTGATCAGAATATTAATTTGGCCTTGAATATCAAAGCGCAGGAAAGGACAATACATTCAAATTACTCAGTGTTCTTATTTTACTCCCGTAGCTGTAGAAATGTTGGGGGTTTTTTGTGTGCTAGTTATAAGGACAGACTCTTGGCTCCTCCATCTGGTTACTAGCTACACATAGTGAAGTGGGCATTTGATCATAAGGTAAAACGTTTGCTGTGTTAGGGTTTTTTTGTTTTCCACCCTTGAGTGTCTTTATCCTTGAGACAGTGCTGTGGTATTCATAACAAACGTACTGTGAAACAATGTAATTATCTGACTATATATATTCTCTTGCCAGTCCAACCTATCATTCAGAAAATACTCAGGTTTTATTCAAAACCCTGTCAAAAAAGGGATGCATTAATTTTTAAGGACTTAGTAATGAAAGAAGCAGGAAAAGCTAACTCTGTTTATTACCTTGTGAAGATATTCAAAGCCATCTTATATAATCATAGAACAGCCCTCCCAAGAGCTCTCCTGAGAGATTAATATGGAAGTTATGGTGCCTCAGGATAATAATATGCATTTTCAGTAACCGTCTTTGGAAGACTTTGTGTTAACAAGAAACATGAAACTAATTTTTTTTACTTCATGTTTAAATAATACGGGAGGTGTGAATACAGACTGGCATAAATAAAGATTACTCATACTTAGAGTATTACTATAGAACTGGATATCCCCTTAAGAAGACAAGCATGTGGAGTCACGCCCTCTTTTGCAGGCTGTTTGCCAATCCACTGTCTTTCTTTATCTCCCTGTGTGCTTTTTCTGGGTTTATCAAATCTCTTGGGTCTTATGCAGGTGCAAACATGCAGTAAACATTCCAGCTGTATATACTTAATAATAACTTACTGTGCTCAACAACGGCCTTGCAAAAATCAAAATAATATTTTTTTTTAAAAAACAACACCTCATAAATGTTCCAAAATTTGTGGAAACAATTTAATAAGGCCTTGCAGCATAGATTATCAATATTCTGTGCTGACCCATTTTATTGCATGTGATTTAGTAAGCTTCAATATGTAATTAAGACTCGCACATTGAGAGATAGTAGTAAAGTCTGTTGACTGCAAAACTCTCCGTTGCTCTAGTAAAAATGATAATTACAGTTAAGTAGTCTGGAGTGACAGTGTCATTGTCCTAGAAATTAGTGAAATATGTTTCTATACCAGAGGTCCTACTGTAATGGAGTCGTCATGCTCTTCTACCGTTACACAAGTGCTGAAGTAGGACACAATGATCTAGGCTAGAGGCTTTATTCTAAAGGCATTGTCATCTGAGGTGTAACAGCTAGCTGACTCCATGGACTCACAAGTTTGTGTCACTCTGCAGTTAGCTTCATCCTGTAAGAACTGCAGAATGACAAGGATGAGAGAAATCGCTCCTCATGATCCGGATGGAAATGCCCCAGCTACCTAGGTTGAAAAGGCAATGTCAGTTAGCTTTAATCAGGATGAGAGCTCTGACGGCATGGCACAGTGAAAGCCAGTTGGTAGGGGGGAGGGATACATATGCCCAGCGCTAGCAGAGAACTTTGTTCCTTTTTATGAAGCCTGGGCTGGATACTGAACTCATTTCTCTCAAATCTGGAGATTAATGTGGATTTAAACAGGAGGCACAGGAGAAAGTGTTGCAGGAGTATACATGGTGTAACTTACTGACCTGACCTGTCACCTTCTGATTTTAAACACATCTTAATAAAAGCTGTTACTTAGATTTAGCTGTAAGAATTTTAACCTTTGGGTTTTTTTAAAACAATGAAGCATGTGGTAGGTAATATCATATTTTAGGATCACACAATTTATTAATAAAATTGTGAACTATTATCTAACAGGCTGTTTTATGGAATGAGTCCTCGTGGATTTAATTATACTCTCTGACTGGTTTTGTTCTCATGTTTGACTCACTGGGCACATACAGCTTTAACCCAGAGAGGTTAGTTTTCACAGTGTTTATTAGAGATGTGGGATGAAGTACAAGCCAGGTCATTAAACCAAGGAAGCTCATGATGAATGTAGTTCATGAAAGAGTCATTGAACTGGAAATAAAGACTTCTTCAATGTTTAAGAAAACAAATTTTTTCCACATACGTTTTCCATTTTTTCATATTTTTTGTCTAAGGAGAGAACATGACAGAAACAACCTGAGCTCAACTGCTGCACCTACTGCCTCCAGAGAAAAGATTTCTTAGATATTGCAGCTGGTTGCTCGCCCTTCAGTGGGTCAGGGTCAGTGTGTGAGGTTGGAGTACTCAGTAGCATTGCACATACCGAGAACCTGAATGGGACCAGGATGCCTGGTGGGTTTTTCAGATCCAGGACCAATGTGTTGGATGCACTTCATAGCCTTCTCTAACAGGTACAGTTGCTGCGTTTCTTCAAGCAACTGTGCAAGAAAGCCTTTTAGTGTATGTAAGTAGCATTTATTTTTATTTATGCTCAAAGAAAGCTTCTACCAACAGTAATTCCTTGTAATAGTAACTGAGCAAGTCCCTCAGGGTTCTGTGAGTCTGTGGCCTTAGTTAATAGTCCCTAGTGCTTACTTTTTGAATAGATAGTCATGTATCACTGCAAAGTATCTAAGGATAATTTTCATAATCCAGCAGGACATCCTCATCTTCAAAATGTTCTTTCTCCCTCATTTGGAAATTACCTGTACAGTATTCTGTACTGCAGTCTGTGATTTTGGTCAACATTTTTTATTTTGGGACTCTCTTACTATCTAGAAGAGTTGATTGCAGTTGGGTTTTTTTTTTTTTTTTTTTAATGTATATTCATTTTCATTTACAAAAATCACGGAAAAATATCTGGCCCTTGACTCATGGCATTTAAAACAGTTGGGTGTTGGTTTTTTTGAGAGCAATTTATCTAAAAATATTATGTAGGTGTCTGGTCAGAGACATTGTCTGAGCACTTGCTTTTGGGATCTGCCTGGCATTTCATTCAGCTTGTGATTTTTTTTCATTTTTTTCCCCTCTTCTTTCTATTTCTGAAATAGATCCACAACTCCACCTCCCACTATGTGGCCCTGACATTTGAGTTCATTGGCTTCATCTGTGTTGTGTGATGTTCCTTTTGTTTCTTTTAACAATATACATAAAGAAGAACATAGGTGGTGGGGGGTTTTCTCATCAAATGCAACAGCAAGCATTCAACTCATAGACATAACTTGCCCCCAGAGGAAAACAACATATAAGAAACAATTTCAGGACACCATAAAAGGATTTTTAACTCCATTATGTTTTCTACCTAATAACACAAAAAACATATGACATTGGAAAGAAACATAAAATGCCCCCCCTCCTTCAAATCCCCTTTTCCTTCAGCCTTAAATGTCTTTGAGTTTTGGTTGGGTATTTTTTTTACTGTCTAACCTGGAAAGATGCAATCTTTGAGCATCTCTTTCTCCCTTTTCCTGTTCATCTTGCCTTTTTGCTTCCTTTGAGAGAGGGATAATGAGAAATCTTCAGTTTTTATAACTTGTCCCTCCTGTAGGTGTTTTTTTCCAGTTTGTTTTAAAGCTCAGCTGAGACACTTGATTCTTACTAATCATCCTACACAAGTTAGTCTTTCTTAGCACTTTACTGGAGGTGCTGTCCAAGTGCATGGATGATGATCAAGCAGAAAATTTTAATTTCATTGTAATGTATATTTTCCCCTTAATATTGAGACTACAGAAATAAGATATTATCATAAAATATTTTATAGTCAAAATAGAAAACAGATGGAAATATTTAGAGTGATCTGAATATGTATAGATATACTGACCCATAGTACTTTGCTCTGATATATGAATTTGATCCC
Organism: Gallinula chloropus; assembly: GCF_964237585.1. Lineage (NCBI taxonomy): Eukaryota > Metazoa > Chordata > Aves > Gruiformes > Rallidae > Gallinula > Gallinula chloropus. Next base: position 9,610,034 of record NC_140099.1, on the reverse strand, counting down.
TAAACACAGTGACATTAAACTTAATGTAACTTTGGCTTTGGCTTCTAGTATTTTTCTGTGCTTTTCTTTTCAATGATTGAAGTATTAAAGTATCCAATTTATCTTTAACAATTTGCAGCTACAATTTCAAGTTCAAAGTCTTTATATATGTTTTCCCTGTAATATTAGTAAGTTAAATGTTTTTGGAGATTTTTGCACTGTAATCTGAAAATTATTTTTTGGGTTCTTTGTGGAGAAATCATTATTTAGAAATTCTATATCCCTGGTGTTTCTATGGAAACACTTTCACCTTATGCTAATGAAACACACATTATGGGAAAATAGTCTTTTAGCATAGAAGAGTATTATAAGAGTATTTTTTTATTTGGTTGGGTTGTGGGGGTTTTTTGCAAATTGGGAAATTTTAATGCAAATACTTGGTCAACTCCAATATCTCAGTACAGCTGTCAGTACAGATTCAGAAATGGTGTGGGTTCATCCTGTTCAGTGTGGAATACCTGAAGCTGGATAGGTTACCATGCAAGTAAAACAAATGTGCTGTTTACTGGCAATAATGCGTCAAAGTCCTTTATTTTAATCTGAGTTTAGGCATCTGGGCTCAGCAAAGACTCTGCCTATGCATGTTTTCTAGTACAAGTAATGTACTAGAATGTTTTGGTTTTGCTTTGCCTTATCCAACACAGTGTAGTTGGCAATTAACCACTGTGATATCTTTATTCTTCCCAGAACTGGGGAGTAGCAGGTAAAAGCTGGTAGCACTACTACTGTCATTAAGAAAGTTGGGTTTATTCCCAGTTCTAGCAGATCTAGCTCTGATCCATTTTCTTGCAACAGATGACAGAATTTCTTCTGGCTTCTCTGGTAACTGCACCAGTTCTTCCAGGACTTATGGGTTCTCCTTGGACCAGACCCACTGGGCTCTGAAAGTGGAGCAGTCAGTTGGAGAGCTGAACAAACTATATCCAGATGTTCTATATTCACTGCAGTGAACAAAGCCCATGTGGTCTTCACCTGTGCTCTCAGGCAGAGGGTGCTGCTTGGGCACTGTGCTGTGGATCTGATCTGGGAGGGCTATGCACTCAGTAAAGGCAGGTGTGATCTATGACCACTGGGCACAGGCTGCCCCGGGGCAAATGTGGCTGTAAAAATAGTCTTGTCACAAATATTTGCAGCTCAGTGCTCCCAAATGTCCTGAAAGATCACTTTGGGTAAGTTTTTCAAGGTCATCTTGGTCCTGATAGTGGAGGGCAGGGGTAGTTGGTGGTGCTTTTGGGGATTTGTGTTACCTAGTGTTGGGTGTTATTTTGTTAGGGAATACTTCTGTGAGAAGGACAGAAAGAAAGGCAAAGCTCAGCTTTAAATGTTTGTGGCTGGTGTTTTCTATTTATTTTGGTAGGTTCTTCCTTTTATCAAAACATAAACCTGAAATGGATGAAAAAATATTAAGGAATGTAATTTTTTTTAAATCCATTCCTGTAAGGCATGTTGTCTTTGACAGGTCAGCAATTTGCTTGAGTTGTGTTACTTCCACAAGAAGAAATTCTATATAGTCTGCCATGTTTTGTCACCTCAGTTTTTCATTGTGAAAAGTCCAGGCTCTCTTTGCAGTGCAGAAGATGCATGTTACTGTATACAGGCCATGCACTGGGATTGTAAAAAGCACCAATAGGATCCTATATGCATTTGCAGTAATGAAAAGGGCTACCCAGAACAGAGATGATTTTTCTCTGGCTATGGATGTAACATATACACACAAATCTCTATGAACATTAATTTTAGAAATTAAAGACTCCAGTGCTGCTTCACACATGACATTACCTCATTTAGTGTGTGCAAACATATAAATGGACAGGCAGGGATGTACCTGCTAAATAAATCATTCCAGCAGGACATTAATAATTTTAAACTATATAACAGATCCAACATTTTATTTCATATTATATTTCTGCAGGTACAGTATTTCACAGTATTTCATAGCAAGAGACAAGCACACAGGTACAGTAAGTTCTAATATGTAACTACCTATACAAGAATGTACGCAATGCTGAGCACTGTTTATGTAGTTGTAAATACTACATATGCTTGGAAAATACATGTATCTTCTTGCACTAGTTATCTGTAAAATTAGTTTGAGAGTGGTGCATTCTCGTACTGTTTGTCCTTGAATAACTTTGAAATCACTCAACAATATTTACAGGGCTTTTTTTCTTTAAAAGGAAGGTAGGCAAGAGAAATACCTACCTCATTTACACCAAGAGTTGTCTGATATTTTAGTGAGTTTGGAGCTTTGATGAGCCATGAAATAGCTCTTGGAAGAGCAGCTATGAGATGGTCATATACAAATCCTAGAAAATGTTGCCACCAGATGCTCCACACAGGTTTTACTGACAGCATACAATAACTATTAATCTTAAAAACAAGGTTTTAGTTGAAAAGATCCATCAATAGAGAGGACAATAAAGGTTAGAGCTGGTATATAAAGGTTTTCACATGGAGAAAATGGTTCCTCTTGAACGGTTGTTATTTGGAAGAATCCCAGGCATAGATACAGACTGGGAGAAGAGCTCCTTGAGAGCAGCCCTGCTGAGAAGGACTTGGGGATTCTGGTAGATGAGAAAGTTAACATGAGCCTGCAGCGTGCTCTTGCAGCTCACAAGGCCAATGGTATCCTGGGCTCCATCAGAAGAGAGGTGACAGCAGGGACAGGGAGAGGATTGTCTCTCTCTACTCTGCCCTCATGAGGCCCCATCTGGAGTCCTGTGTCCAGAGCTGGGGCCCCAGTACAAGAAAGATGTGGAACTGTTGGAGGGGGGTCAGAGGAGCCACAAAGATGATTAGAGGGCTGGAGCACCTGCACTACAGAGGCTGAGGGAACTGGGTTTGTTCAGCCTAGAGAAGAGAAGGCTGTGGGGGGACCTCATTGCAGCCTTCCAGTACCTGAAGGGAACATACAAACAGGAGGGGAATCAACTTTTTAAAAGGATAGACAATGACAGGACAAGGGGGAATGGATTAAAGCTAAAGGAAGGAAGGTTTAGATTAGATATTAGGGGGAAGTTTTTTACAGAGAGAGTGGTGAGGTTCTGGAACAGGCTGCCTGGAGAGGTGGTGGCTGCCCCGTCCCTGGAGGTGTTCAAGGTCAGGTTGGATGGGGCCCTGGGCAACCTTGTGTAGATCCAGGCCTGGAGGGTTGGTGTCCCTGCCTGTGGCAGGGGGGTTGGAGCTCTATGATCCTTGGGGTCCCTTCTAACCCATGTTATTCTATGATTGGTAATAACTATCGTTAGAGTAAGAATTTACTCAGACTTTAGCTTAAATTTTGTTCATGACTGATATTAATAACTCATGCCTCTTGCAGTTACATAGGTAAAAGGCAAATGTGACCTGTTGCTCATTTACCTATTGCTGAATAACACCATTGTTCTTGGTTGGAGAAAGAAATTTGCCCTGCAAATAGGAAAAATATATAACCATCAGTAGCCTCAGAAAGTTGCCTTTGCTGATAATTGTGTTCAGCCAGAAATTTTCTGTCAACTCAGCCTCCTGCTGCCACCCACAGCCAGCTGTGTTTAGGAGTTGTTCAGCTGACAATAGCCTCACATAAAGTTGAAGAATAAATGTAAATTGAAGGCGCAAAGCAATGCCTGTTTACAGGAGGTGTCCAGAGGAGGATTGAAGGGGCATTTGGAAAAGAGGAAGAGCTACAGATTTTTTTTAAAAAGTCAGACGTAGGCATGGAGAGTGGAGTCACAGTCATGATCCAAGGGTAGAGTTAAGCAGTTGTGCTTTTGGTGCTTATATGTCTCTAATGCTGATGCTTGAAATGTCTGTATTTCATTCGATCTGTCCCTGTGCTTAAACATTATGGGGAAGAATTTCCAGTGGCTTGTGACTGGGAGATGATGCTGAAGGGAAACATTAGAAGGCCATGATTGGATTTCAGACACCTACCCTGGTATTTCATCCAAGTCTCTATATCCTTGAAATACTTTGGGCTATAATTTGGTTTCAGGGGATGCAGGAACTTTCTGCTCATCAGTGTACACCCTAGCACATGTGACATTTGGGGTTATGCATTTCCCTCAGAGCTTGAGCTACTCACCTGTCCAAAAGGAGAATTAACGTGATAGGAATACAACAGAGAATTGTGCATGAAAAGAAATTTATATGCCTTAAGCACTAATTTATGCCATGATGTTACACAGTTTCTAGTCACGTACAGAGCCTGAAGTGATTTATTCTACCCACTTATTTATAGCTAACATTTCATAACAAAGATCATGCTTTATTGCCAGCATTGTAATACAAGAATTAATAAATATGCAACGTTATCTGTTATTGCGCAGAGTCATGAGTAATGAACATCTTGTATATCACACTGTGATGGCTGTTCTTGTTTATCTGTCTTTGGCTGCTGTACTACTGAGATTATTTTGTCTTATCCTTGCTTTCTAATTTATATTTTTGCCTTGTTTTAAAAGCTCTCTCCTGTAACAACTGCTGTGCATGTCTCTTGATGCTAAATACAAGTTACAGTGCATTAAATCTGCTCATTATTTTAAAATGCTTTGCATAGATGCTTGGTAATAAACTTTATCTCATGTATTAGTAGAGAGTATGTTTTTGTGCGCTCAGATATTGAACAGCATGTTCAAAGCTGAGCAGGAAAAAAAGTCAGAAAACCTGAACAGAGGTGGCTGGCAGTTGGCTTAAGAAATGTGATTTACCCAGGACTGTTTTTCTAGCTCACATCCAGTTGTAATAGGATGAAAAATGTCTGTTATGTTTTCATCTGTTACTTGTAAAAGCTAGTAAGCATAACAGCAGCTCTTCTGGATCAAGACTTTGATTGTTTTCCTTGGGATTTTTGATTGGTCCTGAAGCCTGATTTCCAGAGCTGAAACTCCCTTAATGAGAAAGCTTCTTTCTAAACAGCACAAACTTATTTTCCTAACATGATTTGAATCTCTTCCCCATCCTACTTGAAGAGGTTTTCCAGAATGTATGGGTCTGGTTTTAGTCTTAACTGGCAATGTAACAGAGCAAAGCCTTGAAATCATGCAGACTATTCGGTCTGTGTTATACAGGGACTGTCTCCAAACAAGAAATTTTCACATCAAATCTAATTCTCATCTATATAGTCTGCCTTAGTTTTTTTTCTGGTCTTTATATACTTCTTTACTCCTTTCATCTATCGCTATATACACATAAGTAGACTTTGGTGTGATAGTTCTTTAAACACTGAGTAAACTAGGTAAATCTGTAAATAATTTCTTTTTAAATCCTGTAAGATATATGAGGAGAGATCCCTTCATTTACCACTAAAATCCTGCAAACTGACTGATAATACCTGCCTAGCAGTACATAATAATGCCTAAAAGAAACACATAGTAGTTCAGGAATATGTAATGCCTTCCTTACATTTGGAAATTAATTGGATCAGCAAAATATCATCTCTGATAAGATTAGCTTATGGTTCTTGGTTGCCAGAGCTTTTGGGGTACTGGGAAATGAATGGTTCTGAACTGCAACTGAAGGTGACAGGATTTGGGAGTGACTGTCAGTAAGGGAAGGGAGCAATGCAAGCAGGTCAGCCTGAGGAAGCATTCCTGTATTGTTTTTTTTATTATTTTTTTAAATTTTATTTTACATAACAGAACCAGTTGCCAGGAACACGAATTTTGCCTGAAGGTCTCAGCAGCTTCTGTACTAAACAGTTGAATTTTATCCAGTTTGTGTCTGTTTGGATAATGTCTTTAATAGTCAGGGATTTAAGCCAAACCTCTGGAGAGGTTTTAAGCCAAAATTCCTGTGGGATGAAAAGGGAAGAAGGCAACAAGAGGATGTTTAACAGTCAGGAGTGGCCTCAGTAAAAGAGCACCCACCCAGAGATGAACTGTGCTGCTAGCACAAGTGCTGGGTGTGCAGAGGTGTCTTGCTTGGCCAAAGCTGGAGGAGCTGTGGTTTTCCTCTCAGTTGCAAGTTGACACCAGCCACACCACTGCTACTTCTATAGCCAGTGAGGGAGCACAGGTGGGAGAACTGGGGCTTGCCCCTTCCCAGCTGCTCCTCACCAGTTTGCTTGGGCATGTCCTCTGCCTACAGCAGGGAAACCTCTGCTGCCTTGCTGGAAGCTTTCAGCAAGAAGGGAAATGCTGTTTGGTATTAGGGGGGTGGAAACCAACCCATTAGGGAGGCAGTCCAACTCTGGAACAGGAGCCCAGAGGCTGTGGAAACTCCATCTTTGGAGACATTAAAATGTACTTGTGTGCAGTCAGAAGCAACCTGATTTAACCCTGAAGGCGGGTGCTCTGCTTTGAGCAAGGGCTAGATCAGGTGGCTGCTGGAGACTCCTTCAAAGTTACATTACTCTGAGGCTCTGTGACTTGGTCATCTCTGTCTGTCACTGTTTCCTTACCAGAGCCTTTCTTTCAGCAGAAAAAAATTCTTAAATCTGCTTCAATGAGATGTCCAGCTCTTCCTAAAATAAATGCCAATATTTGATTACTTTGCACATTTCTGCCTTTTTATTTTTGGCTACAATCTTTTAATTTCTCTTCCTGAGTTGGTTTACCTTTTTTGTCTTGCATCATGATGGCTGCAGTTCTACTCAGGGAGTCTGCTGACTGGTGGGTTGAGCCCAGCTGTCTTGTTGATGGAGAGGTGACCATGTCACCTTCCACATGGTGAGTAGGGGCTGCATGGACCTCCTGCATCTTTTTGTGGCAGCATCAGCATCTGCTTTGTGACCTGCTGTAAGGAGAAGATGAGAAAAGTCTGTAGGAATGCAAAAAGTTAACAGATGGTCCAAAGTTTTTCAAATGTCTTTAAATTTGAAAATAAAACTATATGTTGGCTTTTTTTTTAGGGATTTCAGAAATGAGATGTTAGTGAATCTTCTTTGAACTAAAACAATATATAAGTGCTAAGAATTTCATGAAAGTGTAAGTAAAACACAGGTCATGTGGTGTTTGTCATGAAGTACCAGCAGAGTTCAGAGGTGAAGCTGCCAAGCTATTGAGTGAATGCAAAGGAATGGTCAGGGGTAAAAGTGACACCAATTAACCCCAAACAATTCAGGTGGCATAAAAGGTACTATGCACCTTTAAATCTGACTTTCATGCAAGGAAAATTAGCGTTTAGGAAAAAAACCCTGACAAAACCCAAGCAAAACAAAATCCACCCTAGAAAAAATGCTAAAACTTATATATGCATTGTTAGGCATATAGAGGAATAGCTAATATAATTATTGTAAAAGTGTCCTTGTAAAAAATTATTATTTTGATGGAATGTTATCATAACATAAATACTTATTTATATATTCAATTTTTCTGTCTACATTTAGGTCTTTAAAAAGCTTTTGACCAACATTTTTCAATGAATGTTCTTTTAGAAACCAAAACTTATCATAGAACAAAAGAAAAGGCCTTTTCCTGGCTTAATAAGTAGTTAATGGAGAGGGTTAGAACAAATTTGCAGCAGAGGGAAGGTATCAGTGACATCCTGCAGGGATCCATGAAGGGATCTGTGCTATCCTGCCTGTCTGCTGGTGTCCTAGAAAAAAGATGAAAAGTGAGGTGGCAAAACTTGCTGATGAAAGAAATTTTTTCAACATCGTCAAATGGCAATCCAGCTGTGCAAGAGGAATCTTACACTACTAAGCTTCTGGGCAAAAATTAACAGGAGTTCAGCATTGACAAATGCCAGTTGAGCTTTCAGGGGAAAATAACCCTAAATATACATACACACCAAATATCTCTAAATTAGTTCTCACCATTACAGGAAGGAATCTAGGAGGGATTTCTGCTAGTGCTCTGGAAGTATCACCATAGTACTCAATTGTGGTCAAAGAAAGCAAAATAAGGTGGTAGGAAGTACTAGGAAAGGAGTAAGGAAGTAAGCAGGAAACATGGTTATGCTACTATTCAAATTCAAAGTGCACCTGCATCTTGAACAATACAAGCAACTTTGCAGTTGGTCCCTTTCAGGTTTCAGAGGAAATGAAAAGCAACGAAGAATGACAGCAAGGGAGATGGGAAGCTTCTGCGTAAGGAGAGGCTGATTGGATTAGGACCCTTTGCCTGAAAAGGTATGACAGAAGTCAGATATTCTAGATGAGATATAGTGAATGCCATGTAGGAAATGGGTGGAGAATATTATTCGCTGTTTCTGAGAACACAATAACAAGGAAATAGCAAATAAAATATTCCAATATCAAGCCTGTAGGATGCTGTGGAGGCCGGTAGCTTAGTTGAGTTCAAAAAGCTCTTACATATGCCAATGGAAGGAAAATTCTGGTAGGTTGCTGTAAAGAGCTACAGCTTCTGGTTTCCATTTTGGAGGATATGGAAGGGTGTTTCACTGCACACTTACCCTGTGATTACCCTCTATCCCATGCAAATACTGGGGGAGATAACCTTTCTTAAAATCTCTTATAAGAATTTGGCCCAGGTTTATTCACCTTCCTACTGCAAGAACGAATTTTTTAGTATCCCAGCTCTAACTCAAACACGCTGAGTCAATGCAGTCTTTTCACTGACTTCAAAGTCCCCAACACTGGGGCCTCAGATGAAATCTCAGTGCAGTCAAAACTGATGGATTTCAACAGGAGAAGAATTTCAAGTAGGTCCCTAGTATTTCTAAAGCGTAAGAGGAATGTCTCCTCGCTTGGAGCTGAGTTTTATGCATTGGGGAGTAACAGATTGCATGTTTGAAAGGAAACGGAAATGTGCTTAACAACAGATGAGATCACTGCATAGGCATTCTATCAGGATAATTTCATGTCTTTCAGCCCAGTGTCAGGAACATTGTTTCACTCCTCCTTAGATAATTAATCCTCTACCAAACAAATCACAGCCCTGACAGAGCAAAGGTAGAACAGCTTTTCTGGACTGAAGTGCCTGCAAGTGCATCTTTTTCATCTGATTTCAGATGGAGAAGTTTTAAAAGGTGATAGGGGAAAAATGCTATGCTCCAAAGAGGAATTAATTTTCATTTAAGGTGTGTTTAATCTTCTATAAGTATAGTTTGCTTTGACTTATTTTTACTTTGCTATGTGCTCCAGGCCTAATTATGGTCTTTATGTATGTACGCAAATAAGTAGGGCCCCTGGGCCACCATCTCTTGTGCATTAGCTGGCTGAGATACAGGAGGATATGGGATTAGAACCATCTTTTCTAAGGCCAGCAGACAGCTTGGAAAGCACAGCTGTGAATGCTGCTCCCTGTTGTGTGGACCTGCTCCTGTTGAGCTCTGGAAAGATTTCAGAGATAGCTTTGTTTTGTGCTCAGTAGTAGGAAATTTCTTCAAGTCTTAATCTTGCCTCATACCTAATGACAGTGAGCCGTGTTATCGAAGTTGTGAAATCAATCTGTTTGGGATAATTAAAAAATCTTAGTTTGTAATTAAACCTACTTAAAGCAGATTTTGCTATAAATAGTTTATCTGGGCTAGAAGCCATCTTCTGTTGTATGGCTGACAGAAATGGTGCAGGATAATAACACAAAAGCAAGATCATTTACCAAGTTTTGCTGCCTTGAATAATACCCTAAAATATTTTCTGTATAGAACTAAGAGTACATCTTTAGTATAATTAAGAGTACAAGAAGCTAAACTGTACTGTTATACTGTACAAAAATAGATGCTTGAACTTCATGAAAATGTTATACCTGTACATATAGAGGCACATATAGTGACTCCAGCTTCTCTAGTTCTAAACTTCGATTATAAGTTAGGCAGCAGTAATCAAAGACGTATTCAAAGTTAGAATGCCACACTGAACTGAATCACCAATACCTAACTTCTAGTTAGCCCTCATTTTGTGTAGGAAAGACAAAGCCTTTAAGCTCAGAAGATTTGTAAAAATGGCTTTGGATGCTTTAGTATTGTATTCAAGTCTTTCCTTTTCCCCTGCTCCATTATATAAGACAACTCAAATTACAATTATTACAAAGCATACTTCTTAATGTTAGGTAACTGATTAAGCAAACAATATGGATCAAAGGAAATTCAATAATTATGCATCTAAGTCTGCATCTAAGTTTTAAAAACCCCGTGATTTAAAATGATGAATTATTCACAGCTCAAGATGAAATGGGGAATATTCCAACTTATGCTTTTGAAGTGTCATCATATTAAACTAGGCCACTTTATGCACATCTATAGTCTTTTCATCTCTAGAGATCTCTGCAAGATGGTGAGTTCATGTCGCTAAATTTCTGTTGGCAGGGAGTCAAGAAACAAGTATTTTAAAACTCAGTTTATTACTATTGTGATTCAGTTAATATCAGGATTCCTAAAGGAGCTGTGAATAATACGATCACACTTTTTTCCTTTTTTTTTTGCTTCTGTGGTTTTCTTTTCTCCCCTCCAGTTATTTATGCATATTTGTTAGATGATTTTTTAATTAGTTGCCCTCATACTCAGATATCCTTTTTAACCTGCTCTTCCCTGCCCCCACTCTCCACCACCCTAGTCAGGCAGCTTCAATGGAATTCTGTTATTTAGAATACGTGTAATTCCACAGCTGGATCCAAACTGAACATTTACAAAGAAAAACAATTGAGAGAAATCAGCTCCATATGCAAGTATTTTAGCCAGTCCCTATTTTAAAAAAAAAGTAAACAAGAAGGAAAAAAACCCAAAACTTCATTCCAGCACTACAGATTTCTGTCTACTTTCAAATTTGGTCCTTTTTTCAAGAATGAGGTATGTTTTCATTCAAACATTTGAAAGGTTTCTATTCATGGCTTTGTAGAGTAGTCTCTTACCAAGAAAGTGCAAAAGTAACAATGCCATAAAGTCATTTAAATGGCAGTTCCTGCCCATGGCAGAGCAATGGAACTAGATGATCTTTGAAGTCCCTTCCAACCTAAAGCACTCTGTCTTTACCATAACAAAATCCATGAATGACTTATGGACTTGCTAAATTTCAAAATATAAAGAATATGCAATTCTAGGATTAATGCATGGATGCTGACGCTGGGTGTGTAGGGTATGATGCAAGTTAGGCTATATTGTGCAAGGGGTGTGTGACCCACCCCTCAAACTGAGAACTGACCTGGCCCTGGTTTCCAGCTCCTCTGGGCTAAAGATCTGTGGCTCATCTCAGACCCTTCCTCCGTGCCGTTGCAGTCTCCTTCTTCCTGTCCTAGAACTAATTGTACCCCAAAGTTTATCCCAGTGTTTTCTCCTACTCTCCTCTTCTCACAAGGTCAGCCATCCTCAGATCCCTATCCTTGGAGTCTCATTCCCTACCCCAGCATCTCTTCCATGAATACATTCAGATTCTTTAAGCTTTGGGTTTTCACACATAGACAATAGCAAATGCTGGATTTTCTGGTGGTTTTTTTTTTTTTTTTTTTTTAGGCAGACATATACTAGATAATGGGGTAAAACAGTGCCAGGTTGGAAAAAGAGGCTATAAGAAGAATGCTCTAATAGGCTGACCTTTCAATCTTACCCCATTATACCTCACCCACCTCTCCCTCTCTTCTTTCCAGTGCTGTATTAGAGATAAAACCTTCAGAGTTCCTTGGTTTTCGCACAAGAATCCAATAGATGTTAATGAATAGTATCTCATACATAAACATTGCAGTATGATGTTATAATATGCTAATGACCTGCCTGCACAAATTGCTAGTATGACCATCCACAGAAAGCAGAGTATGCTGAGTTCAGCTGTTCCTTTCAATACAGGAAGGAAAGAAGCCTGCAGTACCAGTCATCTACAGGAACAGTAAAATGATAAGAGCCTCAGAACTGCTCGCAATAAATGAACTGTTTATGAAAAGATACAATTCAGATATTTCCTGTGTACTTGTAAAAATGAAATGACCCTTTAATAATTCTCCATCAAAGTACTTATTAATGTCTTTCCTTCAAATTCTTCATAAATGTTTCACAAGCACTTCAGTAATAGTATTTAATTTTCTGGCTAACAGAGATCATCCTAATATTTCTGTACATTAAGTAGTGTTCTTGAGTGGGTCCCCTTGCTTGCTTTGAATGTTTCTGCACAGCCCAGAGAGTTTTATTCTAGCTGAAGCATGTATAATTTCTCCTTGGGGATATTGTGGACTACATTCTGTTTCCATAGTGCAGGTCTTACTACTAGACACCGTGACTGGCCTCAGAAGCATGTTAGGTTGGAAAAGGTGTTTCTTGCAAATCCCTTACTCTCATTTCTGTGGAAAAAAAACAAATGGTCCCATACAGGAGAAAAACCTCCTCCTCACTGGCCAAAGACATAACACTATGAAGTAACTTTAAGATGAGTGAATGAACAGTAGGTGCTAAATCTGTTAAGTACTGAGGCTCCTCGGTATGAGAGACACTTTGCCAGGAGACCCCAAACAGAAACCTAGAAAAAGGAACATACCCCTTGAGTGCCTAAAGTTTGAAATCCACTGATAAAGTTGATTACTACAATGCACCATTCTTGCATAAAGGGAGATAGGTGAAAGCCAAGTTATCTGGTCATTAAAGAAAACTCACTAGTTCTTTCCTTCTCTGATTAGTTCAATCTTTGTGTTAATTGCTTCTACAACAAACATTACATTTGCCTGAATAACTACACCAAATGTTCTGAATGCATTTCAGAGACTCCAGGTCCAAACTCCACAAACAGCTTTCATAAGATAAGGCAGGTTTTCTTCTTAAATGTATGAGAATTCCGGTATCTGAACTCCCTGCTCTGCCCGGACAAAAGGAAGCATTCAGCTTTATGGTTTGCAAACCTGCATGGCATGGGCCTGGGCCTGCTGGAACAGTCCCATCTGTGTGGTTTGTGAGGGAAGTGAGCACCTAGGTTGATTACAAAGTCATAACAAACTATGTGCTGGAGTTGCTATGCCAGATTGCTTGGACAGTCGGGTTAGGAAATTTTGTCTTGTCAAGTATTCCAATTCCTGTCTATGCAAGTAGAGTTCAGCATTACCTGGATCTGTAGGTTTTCTACAAATTGGACTAATCTGTATTTCTGTGCCAAATTATCTCGTAACACTCAGCTACTTCCTTGTGTGGGATGACTCATTTTATGAATTTAATAGCTTATAGCTATATGTATCTTTTGACTACAATCCAGTCAACAAAATAACCCAAATCTATGCAAAGCAATTGAAGGCTGAGAGGTCTCTTCGTTAGAAATAGTCTATGAGGTTTTACATAGCAAAGAATAAGGATGCAAATCCAATTTACAGCTCACAGTCTACTCATCTGAATTTTTGACAGGGAACAGATGCTTTCTTTGCTGTATGAAATCCTGAGACAACAAATGTAAAACATAGTGTTGCTGTTAGCGACTGGGATGAATAACGACTCAAAGGCAGGAGCTTTTTGGAAGGCAAAAGGAAGTGCTTCTCTCCCTGACCACTGCCTTTCTCTTGGATTAAATATGTTGAGAAATCTCTGCTTTATATAACTTCTTATAGATACAGAATCAGGAGCTTTCAATGGAAAAAAAGAAGGAGCTATATACCTTCCCTGCTTCTGCCTGACTTTAAATTCAATTAAGTATCTTCCTACTTACCTTTTCTTAGGATATTATTCTCATTTGAAATCATGCTGGCAATATAAATGCAGGCATGCAAATTAATTTTATACAATTGTACTTTATCTTTTGACTTGCTGCTTTTTCTAATAAAATAGTCAGTACTATTTTGCTACATGAAGTGCCAACTGCATTTGCCTGTCATTAATTTCCTGTCTTTTTTGCATATCAAGGCATGGTTGAGAAGAACTGAAAAGCCATTTCAGACTTTGAAATAATGGTTTGTGTCCTTATGCCTGTTTCCACCTGAAAAAGACAAAGTAATCTGAAAATATGAATGGTTTCAAGCTCCAAAGCTGCTTCTAAGTGACATCTGAATCAATGTGCTTATATGAAAAATACAAATCCACAAATGTTATATGACTTTCCTGAGGTGCAAGAAAATGTCTAACACGGCTAGGAAGAAGTATAGATGACAATTCTTGACTCACTTTACTTGTGGCATACCTACAATCTGCCTTTCATTTTCTTCTGTTGAGTTGTTTTTTTTGGTAACCACTACTGAGGTATTCCTAGCACAGAATTTCTTTGTATTTTCTGACTCTCTTATTGTACATAATTTGATTACTTCCAGCTGAGTAGATCTCAGGGATTCTTTGGCTCTTTAGAGGAAAACAGCACCTAAATGAACAATAGGAAAAAAAAATCTTTACAAAAATGAGAGATAAATAACTTCTGCAATAGGAACTGGATGTTTAACTTTTAGTTATTAACCGCAAAACAGAGTTAAGACTGCTATACCAGAAGAGTGGAGATACCCCAGTTAGGCTAAGCTTTCATGTGACACGAACATGTGTATGTATGTAACAAAACGTGATTTCATACTAACTTCCCTCATCCTCTTGTCTAGTTTGGGTCATTCCACTTTCTTAGTGCCAGGTGGCCATTTTGACCTTTGTCAAAATGTTTTGTTCACTGTGAACATATCTATAGCAGTAAATTGTGTGGCATGAGCATTTCAAAGTACTTAAGCCAGCTGTTGTAGAATGATTTATATCTGGGCTAGCAAATTAGCTCACCTCTCCAAAAAGGAATAATTGAATTTCAACTGCCCAATGGAAAGATCTGGGATATACACTGGGTCCTCAGCCATTCATGGGAGCAGCTTTAGAGTGTTTTATGTAGAACATACCTAAAGGTGTCTGGGACAATTCTAGCAGTTTATCATTAGATGTTCTTGGGAATGCTTGAATTTCCTGGTAGAGACAGTCCATGGAGAAGTCAGGTGAAATGCAAACTGGGTTATCCAAAAGATTGTTCAGTTTTCCTCAAAACACACCCCATGGCTTATTTTTTGAAGTAGATCTGAGAAGAAAATACACAAAGTGCTCAAGCATATATTCAGCTTGGATTAAGCTACAGAAGGCTCATAGCACATAGGTCTTCATAGACTGGATATCCCTAAAAATACAATAAGGACTCTTGTTCCTACTGAATTCCCATGAAACTTATACTATTCACTGGTGAGATTTCATGCATGACAGAAATCTTATTGGGAATGAAACCTTTTAGGCCTTGCGGATAAAATAATCAAAGCCATTTGGCACACATTACTAACCTGAACTAACACCATCATGCTGTGACTACAGAGGAAGGTCAGCTGGGTCATCTGATGGTCCGTTCTACCTACTACTTATGATTATACAGATGATGCAGGTATGTAGCAGGCTATTTTTAATGAAAAGAAATCTATTTCAGGTAGCTGTGAGCTCTGAAATAGGTCTGAGAAGAATGAGGTTATCAGTGAGACTGTGATCTTTATCAGGCTGTTTGCCACTCTGAGTCATGAGATGTGGTGCTGTGAACTCTAATCAGTTTTATACGCAGAAAATCTATTTTAAAAGACCATCAACTAGGAGAGCATTTGGGAAGGTTTGCTTCCTAGGAAATGCTAGATGGCCTCAAAGTCATCTTTGGTCCTTGTGCATGTCAAATTTTATTTAATTGTGTGCTTATTCTTTTTTTTTTTTTTTTCCTGTGGTGTGTGTTGTTCGAGCCCATATATGAAGGCAAACAAATTAATTTCTGTATGGAAAACATCAAAGTTTACAGTGACTTCTCATGGAAATTTTTAATTTCCTTTGAAAGTAATGGCAAAAGTCCATTTCCCAGCACAGTTCATTACCTGACTGTCCTCCAATTTGGGCTCACCTGACTCCTGAAAGTTAAACTTTGATACCCTGATGGAGGCTTTAACTAGGTCTTCCCAATTTGGCAGCTGAGGTGGCAGGAAACCAGCCAGCCATGGGACCTGTTAGAGCTTGAATGAAAAAACATTTTGATTTTTTTTTTTATTTAAGAATGAGTTATCTTTCGCTGGAAGTTGTCTGACCACCTCTATTTGCAAAATGACGTACAAAGAAATCCAAGTACTTGATATACAGCTTTGAGCTTCACCCATTTTGTGAAAGTAAAGAAAGATATGAACAATATTGCTCACCATCTTGTAGCTTTTATTGTGGATAATGAATATTCAGCATGTTGTGCTTCCAGGAACTTTGCTAAAAATAGTACAGTATCCTTGTTTTAAAATGTGATGAGCATAACTGTGAAGAATGACTTTGACGCTTTTCCTTCCTCTTCTTCCGTCTGGTTTGTTAACTCCTTATATGATAACTTTTCTGCTCATCATCCAACTGCTGCTTCCTCAGCACGCAAACCAGAGAAGCATGAAGGCACAGATGTGGAAAACTGAGGCTGGAGGGGAGTTCCAGTTTTTGTTCCCTCTGCTCTCAGCTCTTTGGTGGGATAAAATTTATATGAGGCACTCCTAGAATTGCATCTCTGCTGGTGTTTAACACAATTTTTCATGACACATAATCTGCTACAAACAAAATGATGAACAAATATCTGAGTCTGTATAACTGCCTTTTAACACCTTCGTCCTTACCTCAGTGACCCGGATTTATGAAATTCTCAGCCCTCTTAATCCTGCTTTGGCAGGGGAGTTGGACTAGATGATCTTTTAAGGTCCCTTCCAACCCCTAATGTTCTGTGATTCTGTGTGATCCTCTCCAGTTTGTCACCTCTTTTGGTAAATAGTAGTGTGTGATTCAGTCTTCCAGGTGAGTGCTTCTCAACAGCAGCTACCATCAAACAGTTTATATCTAATCTGAAATGGTCCTACTGATACTTCTCAGAATGACATAGGTCTGTCTTGCAGCAGGAGGTCCAGTGATCTGGTATTAAATTGTATTCGGTTTGTCAACTAATATAACTTCCCCACCCCAGATCTTTCCTCCTATACTACAGGGATCAGATTATATTCCGTGATTTATATTCATTAATACATGGGCAAGGTTTCCTTTCCTATCTTTTTATTTAATTTCATCCTTTTGAAATTTTTGATACAGTGTCTAAGTTATCAGCAATTTCCAGTTCTGATTTCCCTTTTTTCCCCTTAGAATTTTTTTCCCAAAGGGACCCTACCAGAGTCTCTCAAAACCTAATCTGAAAGCTCATTACCCTTACTGTCTAAATTTGCTCTCTTTTGGAGTTCAGAATTGTGAACTCTATAATTGCATACTCCTTTCATTCCACTTCCATCTTCAGATTCCTGTCCAATTCCTTTTTTATTTTTCGGGATCAAATATAAACCCAAATATTTGTAAGGTTATAATTTCCTTTGCCTTCTGAAACAGAGATCAGTTTCTAGGACCTTCCCATTCATTGGAGGTGGCCAAAGTGCTTTCTAAGACGTAAATGACCCAAGTTCAAGTACTTCCCCTGCCTCATATTAAATGAAAAATCAAATCTGAGTAAGAGGCATGAGACTACAGTGTCAGTCTCCCAGGCATAGTGAATATTCATTCCACCAAAAGAAATTTAGAGAACAAATCAGTCATTGTAATCTATTCTGAGACACAATCCCTTGGCAACTGGGTTTTCTGAGATGGGAGTTTTAACTCTGTGTGGCCTTCAGGATCTGTTGGAGTTTCCTCATGCAAGTTTCACTGAAACAAACTTTCTTCTTAAAAGCTTCAGTTTTGAAACAACAGTACTGACCAATGGGGGAAGGAGGGGTGGGGCAGGGGGCCTGGTCAAAACAATCCTAACCAGGATAATATTTATTTAAACAGTACAGATCTACCTTCCAGCTGCCTGCGTCGAATGTTGGCTTCCACACAAAGAAAACAGAGTGAGACTGCTGTTATCACTTCAGATGTGATGTTGGAGAGCTCATAAAACCTCTCCAGTTAAGGAATACAACAGATGTCACCAGACTGTGATGGGTTTTTGTCATGTTTTAAAGCTTGAGGTGTCCAATTCTGCTTAATGCTGTGCAGAGAGGATAGACAGGCAGGGAAAAGAAAGAACGCTCTGAGCTATGCTGCTTCCAGATTCACTCATTTAAAAAAATGCACTTCTCAGTGACACTAGGACCTAAATGGATATTGAGAAAGAAAATAAGGGTGTGCTCTGTTAGCCTTGGGTACCATTTAGCCTGTAGCAGAGGTACATTTTTATGCATGCAGAGATTAAATCTGGTAAACAAAGACTGCATAAAATAAACAGTGTTATTCAGGATTTAGCTAGGCATCTGGCTCTAATTTTACATAAACTAATTCTACTGCTGTCTCCATCTCTATCAGTTGTCTCTCCTCCTTTAGGCTTTTGTTTTCAATTGCCATCTTTTGTGGGGCAATAGCCACACAAATACCAGAATACTCCTTGCTTGAACCTTAACACATGCTTTTGAAGCATGCCAAATGTAAAGATACAAAGGATGCACATGACTTTTGAAGCCTGAAGCTGAATGTCACAGAATTAGCATTTTAAAGAGTATTATGAAAATAAATGCCTTTTACAAGAAATACATGCGGGGTAAACGTCTTGGGTTATATTTTACCTTGTTCTAAATGGCTAGCTCCCATGAAGCAAACATTTCAGATCTCAGTACATAGTTGATCCACATGGATTCATATAAATTATGGAATGTTTGAAGTTTCTTAGTTCTGTTGATACCATCGTGGTTGAAAACAATATCGTCTGCTCAGAGAAACTAAATTTCACTAGACAAACTGCATAATTCAAAAAATTATTATTAATGTATGTGTCACTTTTATTCAGTTCACTTCTATAGGCAGGTAAAATTGATTTATAAACTTTAGTCTCTATTGAATATGAATAAATCAATTACCTTGCACATCGTTATCTTGGGTGCTTATAAATATTTCTGCTGGCTTGTGTTTTAATGAATGATGCTATATGTGGAAGTTTTTGTTTGAATATGCAGATCTGAGCTGAGAGGGGATTGACTGAGAACAGTGAGAGAATGCATGATGAGGCTGTACCCTACAGCTAAGCCCTGTACAGGTACAGGGGTTGGGAAAGCAATTCAGAAAGGCACAAATTCGGTTACAGGTCAGTGAGGTTTTAGAGGGGGGGAAAAACCCAACAACAAAAACCTTAAGGAGGGAGTAAAGTTGCGGGAGAAAGTTGATTCATTATCAAGGGTATTGAAAATAGAAACACTTATTGTGGTTTAACCTAGTAGGCAGCTAAACATCACACAGACATCTGCTTGCTTCCCCAGTGGGATCATGGAGAGAATCAGGAGGGGAAAAAAAAAAAAAAGGTAAAATTCATAGATGAGACAAAAACATTCTAATAGGACAGAAAAGGAAGATAATTTTTTTTTTTAAATGCAAAACAGGTGATGTACAACACAATTGCTTACCACCCACTGACCAATGCCCAGCCAGTTAGCAAGCAGCAGCCTCTGTCCCCTAGATAACTCCCTCCAGGTGTTTTTTGTTCTCCATGATACCATATGGTATGGGACATCCCTTTGGCTGGTTTGGGTCAGCTGTCCTAGCTGTGTCCCCTCCCAGGTTCTTGTGCACTCCCAGCCTATTTGCTGATAAGGTAGTACGAGAAGCTGAAAAGGCCTTGACTTAGTGTAAGCACAACTCAGCAACAACTAGAACATCAGTGTCTTAGCAACATTGTTCTCATCCTAAATCCAAAGTAGTGCTATACCTGCCACAAGGAAAAAAATTACCTCTATTCCAGCTGAAACCAGGCACACACCTTATGTTGTCCTGTCTGGCTTTATGAATTTTTCCAAAAAAAGTGTTTTCTATAAGTGCTCTATATTTTATATTGTAAACAAATTTCCAGAAGACTCAGGGAAACTTTATGAAAGATCTAGTCAAGGAGTCACTGTCTGAAGGCACTCTTTCCACTCCTTAACAATGATTTTACAGAGTACAGGAGATCAGCACACCAAGTAGAGGTTTAAAGCTGATATAAAGTCTCATTAAATTAAACCTGGGCTGAGTGAAATCAATAACATCTTCAACTTCAGCAAACAGTATTACTTAACTTGAGCACTGTATAACTACCATGACTCTCTTCTCTTAAAATTCCATTACCAGTTTTAGCACTTTAACTCAAAGTAAACAACACTGAAAGTTACTTTCAAGCATGTTTGGTAGAAAGAGATCTTTGCTGCAATAACATATATTTGCAATCATTAAAACTAGTATGAAATTTTGAGTGTGCTGACTGAATAGTCTTAATGGCTGTACACTGAATGGAGATCTTTGTTATTAAGTACCATAATGCCAACAGGCTATACTCTTTTGAAAGATCTTGATTCTCTAACATACCTGCTTTGATATTTCCAGCCACTCTACCTCGTAGAAAAGATATAGCAATACAGAAGACTTCAAAACATTCTCATCATCAAACGAATAAATGGGGCCATAAAGGAATGTATTTTATATTTTTGCATTCAATTTGTCTCTTTTCTCCCTAAGCTTTCAGATAAAGACTGCAAATGGTAACATTAGTCTGAGAAAAGAGATTGCCAAGCGATCAGTAATGTTTTGAGCTTTATGTTATCCTGTTCTAATCAGCTATGTTGGTAATGCCTTTATATAGAAAGAAGAGTGACAACAGCAGCCTCCTTGCTGACTGTTTTCAGTTCACATGTTCTGTGGCATGCTATATGCTGATGTTCCACTGCGATCTAAAGAAATCTCATGCTTTTCCGAAGTAATCAAGTGGCATTTTTACAGTGTTTCTCTTCAGTAGGATCTTTACACCATCCTCTTTTCCTATCCTGTACTACTGGGGGGAAAAGTCCATACCCAGGGAAAAGCACATAATGTAACCTATGTGTGGGCTAGTACAACACAAAAAAAGTCCCCAAACAGCCCCTTTTTCAAGGCTAAATTCCCTTGTATTCCCACAATCTCTAACCACTCTCTCCAAATTTGTCTCTATGAATCATCTGGAAAAGATGTCTTAAAACAGCCATCAGTATATCCCACTACCTAACCCTTTCTCAGTTAGAATCCTGAAGAGGATTGTTACTGGTCAAAGCAGTGAACTTTCACAGTAAGGCTGTGACTCTTCCATCACTTGCAAGGAACCAGATCTAGTCCTAGGAACCACCTGCACACTCTCCTCAGTCAAATAGTGAAGGACTATTTAATTTTTTCAGTCTTTACTTTGAAGAGGTCTTTCTGCCAGCCTTTGAATTTCTGACTGATTTTGTGGACCTAATCAGATGTGTGGGGACAATTAGAGCCTTAGATTATATTTAGCCTGTAAATGGGGCATGCATTCTCCAGATGTTAAGTCCCTTTTTATATCATCTTAAACACCTGTTTATTTTCACAACTAGACTTCTGTAATGACATACTAGGCAAAATTCTTTTTCATTAAAGTCTTTTTTTTTCTAAAGAAAGTTATGTTGCCGTGATTCTTTTGCCTTAAACCAAATATATTCAGAACTTATTTCAGTTCCTACTGTGATGGTTCCCATTAAAATGTAAACTGTTAAAAATTAGATTTTTTTTTTTTAAGCAAACACTTCATATATTTTTGTCAGTATATATGTATATATTTGGCAGGCTTTTAATGCATCCTGGAATCTCACTGTTCAGTCTCATATAGTTGGTTTTAATGTCAGTCATCCCAGATAGGTGAATAGGTGTTATCATCTCTATAGATAGGGAAGCAAAGACCAATATAGGGTCTGAGGTAGCGCAGTGCAAAATAATGACAGCTTCCACTGACTTCAGTAGCTGTTACTGCTCATCACTTCTGAAGATCAAGCTACTTGTGTTGACTGTTAGACAAAGACAGACCTTTTTTTTTAATGAGTTTTGTCCTTCTAAAATGTCACATGAAAGCTATTCAAGTTATTCTGGGAAGTACTGCATTTCTCTACCTCAGAAACTTCACAAGTTTAACACTTTCATTAATATCAGGTGAACATTAATAAAATAAATTCCTTAGCAGTCATTATCATACTTGCAATCTCCCTGGATAAGCAAGGACAAGACAAATGACAGATTTTGAGCTCTCCTCTTCTGGGATCATCTCTTTCATGCAAAATAACTACATTTCTGTCTCCAAATTCGTATGCTTACTTTTGCTTTGTCAAATACACTTATACCTAGTAGAAAATCTAAGACAAGGTTCAGCTAGCATCTCAGAGATCTAATTGCTTCCATGTCTCCTTTATCACTCAAAGGTTCGGTAATAAACAACAAATACCTAGCAGTGCAGCAAAACTGTTAAACCAGTTGCTTAAATCACAGAGAGTCTTATGTACTTACACTTGTACTTAAAAGCTTTGCTGAACAGGGATAGAGTGTTGGTCTGAGACCAGAAAGCATTGCCTGGGGCCATCAAAGTTATTAGTTTCAGCACCAGAATTAGAGCTCGAGATCCCCGTTCCCAAGCACGTATGCAGGTCGCTAAACTGTGCTTTACTTCAGAGTGAAGTTGATTTTACTAATAATACTCTTTTTGCTGGTGTAACAAATCAGAATAAGAATAGCTTGATATGGAGGAAACAGTTGCATAATTCAATTTAATGCATCAGTTCTTTTTATTACATGAGTAATTTACATTTATTATGAAAGCAGAGACTATGTTTAGCAGATTTTCATTGGTTTTATTCCTGGGAATATGAAAAGGGGATGCAATTGCTTTTGTTTCCACATACCTGTAATACTGATAATTTTTAATAACATTTAAGAGTGAGGGTTTTTCTTATCAGTGATAAGATTTCTTCTCCTCACAGACCCTGAAGACAAGTGAGGGGAAATTTGTATGTGTATGTCATGATGTACAGACCACACAATGAATTACTTGTTTCTTTAAAGTTATATCCAGTTAATCTCAAGACATTTTGAATAACATTCCCACCCACACACAAAAAAAGGGGGTTTTCTGTTTTCTTCTTATTTTTCTTTCCAGCTGTTACTGTCTTAGTATGTCAAACTCAATTCCCTTAGTGTGTGAGACTCAGTTAATCTCAATAAAATGCAGAAAAAATTAATATCCTGAACCATTACAGCCACTGGACTTTAAGGAAATGTTTTAGAAATCTTACAAATTCTCCCTCTCAGCATAGCTGCAGAGACTACATTTCAGTCCCATGCCAGCTAAAGTGTGAGTGCATTCACGGATGATGAAGGCAGAGATCAATTATTCAAGGCTGATGCATCTGATGAAGGATGCTTAAACATCCATCTTCTCATCACCCAGATGGAATCTGTATGCGTTCCCTATGATGAAGATAGATTAGGCACCGATTCAGTAAAGTACTTGCAGGTGTGGATTTGACAGGGCAGTGGGGTAAGAAAGAAGAGAAAGGATTAAAAAAAAAATTATCTGCAAAAGATGAAGCAAGATACCTCACATCACATTCATAAAGAAATGGCTTTTGGATTTTCTATCCAGACTACAGAATTCTCGTTAATAGCTAGTTGCCAAAACAGATGCCCTGATTAATGAGAACAGATGGATTTCTCCAGAGGGTCTGCAGATTTAGACAGTACTTTCACTAAATGAAATGCTAATGATCTGGCACTGTGCTCCTCTGTGTGGATTAGACACCAGTAATATTATTTTATTTGTATTTGGTGGAGTTAGAACAATCAATTTTAGACTTTCCATCAATTTTAGACATTCCAGATATAAAGTTCAAGTATTTTACATCACCTCCACCTCACTGACAGCTGTAGATAAAAGACCCACATGCATGTGCTGGATTTCATGACATGTAAACTTTTTTGGTATATTATACCTTTTTAACAAGTTCTTCTCCAGATCTAGAGGAATATCTGGTTTTTGTATTTTTAAAAATGCAGCTTCCCAAGGCAAATGAATCACTTGATTAATTCTGGTTGAAGATATGACTATATGAACATTTTTCACTGTTATATGCAGCACAAGCTGGTTTCCTTGAATTTCTTCTACCACAATTTTCAAATAAAATTAATCTGACAATTCATAGCACAGACATTGTGGAACTGATCTGCTTTGTTCTTCAAATCTGCCATTAATCAATATTTCTGTTACTAAAAAAGAAAATATTTTAAAATGCTGGTTTGTTTTTTGTTTGTTTTTTTTTTTAAATAGTTGATGAATTCTGCTCTAAAGTACTTGACTCAAACCCCTCTTTTCTTCTACCTAAAAAATACTCTTTGGTGCCATATAATATTTTTTTTGTTTTATTTTTCTGAGTTGCCAATAGGGTTATTTCAAGACTAATCAGCTCTCTGTACAATTCACACTTGACTAGCTATACCCTTCTGTCATCTTCTTTTCTTTCTGGAAAGACTGTGAGGAAAACAATGCAGAACAGCTCAGTTATTCATACGGATATTTTAGGACTAACCCCACTCCTCAGTAAAAAAAAATAAATAATGAAAGTCTCATTAATCTCAAGAGAAGGATCCCTAGGTGTTAATTGCTTTAAAGGATCTGCATGCACAGTCTAGCAGATATGTAAGCCATAAACAGCTGATTTGCACTTGTAAACTAAACATCCTTTCAGAATCATTAAATAACAGGAAGCTCCTTTAGGAACTCTTGCAAATGTATGCACCAGAGGTGGGTGTAAAAATTAGAGACCAGAACTAGAAAGTTGACAGGACAATAAAACAGTGTAAAAAGGATAAAGGAGCCTGCAATTTACAATCATCATAGTGACTGACTGGGAAAGATGCCACTGACATTTCTCCTAAAAGAGAAACAAAAAATAATTCCTGTGTTCAGGTACTGAATACTGTTCCATTGAAAGAGGAATCAATAAGAGCTGAAAGTGACAGTAAATTTGGGGCAGCAGCTTGTGAGGAAAGTTCTACCTATAGCATGTGTCGGTGCTGTGAACTGTGTCCCCAGCTGAGAAGTGCCGGTGCGGCAGGGATGCCAGAGAACTCCTTGTGTGATCTCACAAAATAACCTGGCAAGCAGCAGGCAGTTTCATTTTGTTCTAGTATCACTGCACCATCAGTGATGTGCCAACCTGTTACTTTCCATAACATTTTATCAGGAGTATAATATTTGTGGCAGACTGTCTAATCCGTGCTGCTACACTGAGGAAGAGAGGACAGCTTAAAATAACTTAAAATTGGATGCAGAGTGGCTTCGGTTCCCGTGATTTAATTAAAGAAAGGATAGGAGACCACTTGGAGCAGACATTTGATGATGACTCCCCCTTTCAGAATTAATTTTCCATGCCAGCTGTCTTGCCCCTTCTAAATCCATTTCACAGGCACTCCAGTTTCTGCTCTTTCTCTTTTCTTATTCACTGCACTTTATGCTATCTTGCCCGTACACTGACACTATTGCATTCACCAACTATATTTGTACTCTCAGAAAAACAGTATGAGATTTGACATGTTCTGGGTTCTATGAATTCACACTGATTGACATTAATTATATTTCTTGCCTTTAGTTACTTATTAATCACATAAGCTTCTTATTCAGTTTTCTCCTTCTATGGGGTTGTGTAGGACCTCAGCTCTGATAGGAAGAAAAAAAATATCCTAAGAAAAAGGCAGTGTGGGATGATGTGGTTCCAACTTACTGGAGCTAAAGAAGTAATCTTGCCAAATGGCCCGTAAAAGTCCTCTGTTCCCATCCCTCATTGTAAACATTACAAGCCATCAAAATTCTCCAACTCTCTATTGACCCTACTGTGAGTCCATTAATATACCTCAGGATGAAGGTTGACTTTAAACTTTCAAATAGGTTCTAGTTGTAGTGCAGCAAGCTTGTCCACTAGGGAAAAGGGTATGGACTGCTTAAATCAACTGAAATTCAAACCCTTTACTGCAGAAGTGAAACATGAGACCATGTGCTACTTAAGCCATGTTAAACACAATGCAAAGTGACCACATTGTCATAAGTGAGCCCTGGATGTGACAGTGGGAAATTTAAATCACTTTCTTTATATGTAGCACTCAAAAACCATCAGGAAGTGGGTTTTGTATTTGAACTGAATGTGGCCATAAATGCAGCCATCTGTGCTGCTTGCCTTGCTGTCTGCCACTAAAAGATGACAATAGATGAGCCCTGACCATATGATATTTATGCTGCATTAACTTCCTGATAGATTCCACATATGTTCAGGCCAGCAGGATGAATACTGTGGATCTTTGCCCTCACTTCTGCTATCAGAACTGCATGGAAACATCTTCTCTAGGGCTGTGGACCCTGAGCCTGTGTAGTGCTGGAGTCAGGACCATTCCACTGAAAGAGCTGACGTCCCTCTGTGGGACAGCAGGTTTTCATGGAGAGGGAGCTCTCCTCAATGCTCCTGCTGACTGTTACAGTAGTTTTGTGACTCTCTCCAACTTCAAATGTAAGGATTTTCACCATCCTTTAATTTGCAGAAGTATCTTGTGAGGAACTAGTACGGAACTAGTACTAGTATGGAATTTTTTT
Organism: Gallinula chloropus; assembly: GCF_964237585.1. Taxonomy (NCBI): domain Eukaryota; kingdom Metazoa; phylum Chordata; class Aves; order Gruiformes; family Rallidae; genus Gallinula; species Gallinula chloropus. The sequence continues at coordinate 9,583,783 of NC_140099.1, read as the reverse complement.
ATATAAAGCGCTAGGAGAAAAATATTTCTGAAGGCAGAAAAAAAAACTTCTGGGAATGAAGAGGGAGATTAAACCTGTCAACCTTCTATGGGTTTTGGTTTTGTTTTTTCTGGCACTGTTAAGCTTGTAATAAACAATCTTTTTGATGAATTACCATGAGAATTAAAGGAGAGCCTTTAAATTCTCACATGAAACTGAAAAACACTTAACCAGATCTGATTTATTCTAACATAATCTGCATTGGCTTCCTTGTATGTACGGTTTACATCATGTTAAGGTAGTTGAAGTATTGCAGAAAATGTTAGAGTATAAATTACTCGGGTCTCACTCTTTATCTGATTGAGTACAAGCATCAATTCTTTGGTTTTGGCCACATTACATGAGTTTCTTACATTGCTGGAAACGATTCTGTGGGCTTTAATATATCCACAAACCCAGCTCAGTCCCTGAAAGAAATATAGTGAGAGAACCAATTCTTATCACTAGATAATAATGAATGCAAACCCCATCTTTAAACATCACCACGATCATAGTTACATGACAACTGCAAACCCAATTTGTACAGTTTACAAGGAAAAAAATACTTTTATTTTCATTTTGCAAACTCAGCCTGGGATTAGAGATCTAGGTGGATTTTTTTTTCCAGCTCATGCATCAGTTTGGAAAAAAATTTACAAACATACAGCAGATACAGCTTGGCTAACAAGGCTGTAAGTGATGTGCAAGGCAGAATTTGAACCTAGCTCTCATTCTCAACAGTTTAATTGGCTCCCTGGAGCAAACTGTCAAGAAGGGAAACAGATATGACTCTGGATTTGAGGTGGCCTAAAAGCAGTTTCAGATCATTTGAAATGTAACCCTCGGCTCTCTGAGTTACTCTACTTATGCTTCTTGAAAGCAGGATTTTACACAATTTGTGAGTGCACAATAAATATTTGTTGTCTAACAGACATAGTAAATTGCTGGGACTAATACACTACTAGGTCAAACATTCACAGGCTTATTCCTACCCGCTCACTGCAGGCACTACAGCCAAGTCTTAGACAGGTAAACTTTAAGAAGACATCAGGGAGAACTTTGTTACTTGGAACAGGCTAATACTTACTTTTCCCAAGCTGTTATTTTCACTCAGGATTTTGCTTTTTTTCTTTTCTTCTCAGGTTCTTGTACCTTTTCATATCAGCATTTATCTCTTGTGACTTTGAGTTACTTACTATTCCCAAATCAGCCCTCTGTTTCTAGGGTTTTTTTAATCTTACGTGTTCCTGCTTTATGGGCTCTTTCACAGGTTGTTTTTGTCAATAAAACTGAGCCAATCTCACATATCTGAACATCACAAAATTGGATCCTTGCTCACAAAGGCACAGATCTTCAAGGAGAGGCTAAAGAACTGTAGACACCTCAATTAGTCCCCATTTCCTCTGTCCTTGTGTCATCATCTTCTATGGAGTTGCTGTAGTGCCACAGTTATGAAGACCAGGATATATGGAAGGAAGAGAACAGTGGTTGAAAGTTGAGTTATCCCTGCAGACGATCCGTGAGCATCTATATACATTCATAGGCAGTGAAAGAAACAGCTGCTTTCAGGGACCAGACTTCCACATCTGTACATATTTGAGGGGATTACTTCAAGTTAACCCTATTCCATTCCAAGGACCCAAACTGCTGCTGGTGGCTGAGGTGTACTACCGGGGCAGCTGCAGCACATCTTCTGATTTGGTTTCATTGAGAAGGAACACCGCTCTGCGTGCTCTGAGACAGAGCACAGGAAGTGGAGTGGAGCAAGCGAGAGATTCACTTCAGAAAACCATCGCTGATCCAAATGTTCATGCTACATTGGTACACAGAATACTCAAATCCAGAAACAGAAAAAGAAAAATGTTATTCTTATTTATCTCCCTGCATAGAAGCAAACCACAGCCATCCTTAAAATACAGTATTCAAAGGCATGCTTTCAGTGTGGATCTTTCCCTCACCCAAACACATACAACTCAAATCTGTAACCTAGAAAAAGTCCAATCCTATATGACTGGATGCCCTTGTAAAGTCTGCAGTGTAAAATATTGCAGTGGATTTTGTGTTCTACAGAGAGATGTGGAAATCATAATGCTTCTGTTCTGCCCTCATTCTGTCCTCCAGCCCCCTGAATCTTCACTACATGTCTCTTCTTTCTTCTACAGGATTCAGCTCACAATATTAATCCTGCTCTTGACCCTTAGAATCCTGCCAACTACAAGTAACAATTCACTGCAGCTATGTAATTGTCCTATTATGTTTACTCTACTAGTGAATAACTGAAAACTGGGAATGTACAAGAATTTGGGTTTTGCCAAAGACTGGTTCAGTGCTTTTTTTTCCTGGTCATAAGGACTGTACAGAAAGCACCAAGTGCTTCTCACTGCCTTAAAGTAAATGCTTATGAGCCCTGGTCTTCAGTGGGAACCCATTGTGGTAGGCATCATTGCAAAGTCAGTCAATTTTTCTCACTGCTTTTATAACCATCATGTTCCTTCATATTTGTTTTCGTCAGTCACAAACTGATTAAATTAACCTTGATTTAATATAGTGCCTAAACCTTCTTTCATTAAAGGCAGTGGTAAATCTGTGGCTGCAGAGAGGTATAGGTGGTATATACTTATTCAAACATTAAAATTTGTTAAAAGAACTTCCCTTGATACCTATTTGCATCTCAGATTGTGGCTACACCTCATGAGTATTTGGAACAATCTAATCTCCCAAAGTATAAACAAGACTAAACCAGATTTGTACAGCACAGCACATTGCTCTTTGGTATCAAGTGAAACTGCTAACTCCAGCACGTACATTGGCTCTTTCACCTGAATTCCAGACTCAGAGTTAATTAAAATAGTGACATTAATACTAATAATGGAAACAGAAAAGGGGAAGGAGAACTAAAGACAGAAGGACTTAAATTCTTCATGGGAAGCAGATGTCTAAGATCCAGAAAGACGTGTAAACTTGTGTTGCAGGAGTAGGGATGCATACAGCCTCAGTATGTTCTGCCATAAAAACAATACCCAACACATTCAGGTACAATCAGGGAAATGAATGCTGATACTGTGATTCCAACTATTTTCTCTAGCAAGTGGATTCAGAGAGCGTTAAGAACACTTAACAGATGCCTATCTGTGCAATATGTGCTAGGGAGCTGCTCTGGCAGGGGGGTTGGACCCAATGATCTCTCGAGGTCCCTTCCAACCCCTACAATTCTGTGATTCTGTGATGACTGAAATGAATTGTTTCTCTGTGCTTCCACGGGGGAAAATTTGGCTTTTTGCTTCAGCCCAGGAAGAGGATTTTTCAGAAAATATGAAAATAGCTGGGGACCGAACACTATCTGATTCTCTTCTTCACCTCATTGATTTCTAATCTGAGAAGGGAGGGGGGAGGAACACTGTAAACTAAGCCAGATTTAGGTTAGCAGAAGAGGGACTGGGGCAGGATTCACTGCTGAGGAAAAATTCCTGAATGTGCTTTGTTTTTCTTATTCTTGCTTATCTTCCAGCTTCTGCTTCCAGCAAGAAACAATTCAATTCACAGAGGTAGGCATGATTTCTTGAGTACAGTTTCAGTCTGAGACATTGACTATGGCAAAGCTGGAGAGGACTTTATTTCATTGCTTTTCCAATGTGGATAAATTGTTTCTGAAAGTGGGAATCAGTTTCATCATGCCTGCCTGAGAGATGATGCCAAATTATCATTGAAATTGAGATGACTGATGAATCAGGAGCTGATACACAGGGACAATATAGTGTTTGTAATTGGAGGAGCCAAATGAAAGTTTCCTACCCTCATGAGCACAGCACTGCTGCAGGGCAGGCTGGCTGTCACTCGCCCAGGGCTGGCTCACAGTCTCACCCATGCTTTGTTCCCTTCCCTGACCGATGGCAGACTGCAGCGTCTATAAGAATTGGAGCGGAAACCTACTTGGGCTTGGCAGTTCTGCTTAGAGCCAACTGGCATTACAAGAGAGCTGAATATCAGTGGTTTGTTACAGCTGAATGACCCTTTTCAGGACCAGGCATCAAATGTTTCTGGTTTTCCAAACACAGACACTCTCTAGCCTTTTTTTTTTGTAGCTGGCATCTGTGTTAGTGCCCAGAAGCTTTCCAGCATTTCTGGCCGGCTGGAGTTAAGCTGCTGCTTCTTGGGTTGATGATCTCTTCAGCCAGTCCTCACAGGGAAGAACTTGTGTGTGTGCTGCTCTAGCTGGTGTTTATACAGGTCTAAAGGAGGAAAGGAAGAGTTAATGCTTGTTGGTCAAGTAGTGCTTCTTCACAGCTTTATATTCTGAAGATCCTGCCAAGAGATCCTGCCAGAAAAGAAAACTCTTTTTTTCACTATTCTACAGAGCAGACTAGTTTAGTAGGGGAAAATGGGATCACTATCACTCTAAGATTATTTGCATTGCAGCCTGTCTTGAGGGTTCCTTGTTTTGAACTGGCAGGAATAAAAAGAGATGGGCTTATAATAAGCTGTTTTCTCAGTCAAGTTAACACGTTCAGAAATCATATTGAGCACCTTGAAGCTGTAAACTACCCAACAGCAGGAGTCTTATGTGCAGAGATTGCGGTGTTGATAAAAGTTAGCCAACGTGAGCTCAGGCTTGCACTCCCCTTTGTGACATAAGCATTACGTTTCCAACTGCATCTATATTCCCATCGAGGCAGATACAACCAGATGAGAGGAATGACACTCCCATTTTTGAGAACAGCAATGTGTCTTGCAATGTCAGAAATGTGTTACATTCTTAGTTTGCATTAGCCAGTTGCAATAACAATTATTCATCTGATTGTGAATAACAATTGGTAGCATCATGAATAGAGTTTCCTCTTTGAACTGATTGTGATTACATCAGGTTCGCATTTGGATTATTCCTTTCTTCAGGACAGCAAGTTGTAAATTTGTGTGCATACCTGTAAGAGATCTAGAAAATCTCTTCTGAATGGAGTCCTATTGACTTCAACAGGTTAAAGCATGTCTGGGACCTTACTCCTTGACCGCTGAAATTAACAGTAATTTGGCATAATACCATCTTCTGCTGTGTTTCTTATGCTTACTTATGATTTTCCTGTTATAACCTCATAAACCCTCCAAAGCTCCAGTACAATTCAAATTCTCTGCTTGCTACAATTTAGACTTAAAGTCAATTACCCCTGTTCCCATCTTTTTTGGATACTATAGTCCTGAATGAAAAACTATGGTCATTACAAAGCCTACAGTGTGGTAATTATTGCAGATGAGACAGTCAGTCTTTTAAAAGTTAACCTGACTTTTCTTTAAGTGGCTTCTCTTTTTATTTGATGATATCAGAAACACAGTTGGCTAGATTTTCTGCTGGAATAATGGGGTAAAGCTGCACCCATTTATAGCAGCAGAAAATTTTGCCCAGAATTATTAAAGCTCCCACAGCAGCATATAATTTATGGGGTTTTCTGTAACAATGTTCACTGTTACACAGCATGCCTGAAACCAAACAAACCTTTGTGAGACAGATGGTTATTATTGGAACCAAAATGATTTCCTAAAAAAAAAAAAAAAAAAAATCACATACATGATTTTCCCAAAAAGGGCTAGTGGCTTTATTTTTAGGTTTTTTGGCTAAAGAAGAAAAACTGGGCACATGAGGAACAAGGAAAGTTCGGGCCAAGTTCTTAAACTATTATCTGCATTGTACAGCTTTGAGCTTGGAGATGTATAAAATGTGTCCTTGTGTAACCTAAATATAGGCCTATATAAAGGTCAAGCTTAGAGGTTCAGATTCTTTTAAAACTTATGTGTTCTTTGAACTGCTTCTTCCTTGCCTTGCTGTGGTGAAAGCAAGTACTGATCAACATCCTCCAGAGCGTAGGAAACCGTAGGTCTGCTGTGTGTGCCTCTGAGTTCTAATGTACTTTGAGTACTAATGTACTGAGATATTTCAAGGCTTGTTTCCTTTGCTTAAAGCATCTCATAGTGTTACAGCTAACTTTGAAATTAAAAATCAGTCTCTAGAAGAGATCACAGCAGTGAAATGGTTTGGACAGGGTAGGGGGTAAGTACAGATTATAGATCAGCACAGAATGCCACTTGGCAGGAAAATCCACTGTTCCAGTAAGTTGGGTTTTTTTTTTTTCATTTCAGAAACGAAGTAAAACAAACCAGAAAAAAATCCCAGAAGTGCAACTACAGCAATTTAAAATTTTATAAATATATAAAGAAATCACATTTATTTGCCAGCATTATGTTGTTAAAAATGACAGATATCACCCAGTGATTTAGGACATTAGCAAAATCCCACTTCCAATTGGAAAAGTGTTCTGGTGCTCTGATTCTATTCCTCTGAAGTACGCAGTGGTGCAGATCGGAAGAGGAGGAGTAGATGCTTCTATGTACCAGCTACTGCCCATGCTATTGCTGAAGCAAGTGAAAACTCAAGGTTTGAGGTTAGCATTCTTCGATGAATTGGAGGACTTCAAAGCCATGTCTACTTTTTTTTCCTTTTTTTCTTTCTATTTTTTTGGGGGGGAGGGAGTGCTCTGTGCTTTGGAGGGTTTCAGTATGCAGAGCCTGACTGATTAATTCCACCTCTCAGAATAACCTTGTTAATTCTGTGAAGGGAACATGTTTCCTATCTTGTGGCATCTCAACAGCCTGGCTCCCCAAATGTAAGCATGATTTGCCTTCTCATGTGTAGTTCATTTTGAACTATGGGTTGCACGGAAAGAAAAAGCTGAAGAAATATCAAGAGACTTAAAGATTCTTTGGCAGTCAGCTTCTTGAAAAGAGCAGGAAAGTCACTTTCCTCTAGGAATATAAAGCTTGTAGGTGATGAGTCACATTGGAAGGTGTGGTGTTCCTTCACATTATTTGAATGACGCTCCATTTCTTCCATACTACATGGTCTCCATTTTAGAGCTAATTACACTTCTGACAGGATTGCATCACAATCAAGACAACGAGTTCATCCAGTTGGCTAAACTCTTGGGGTTTAGTGGTTGGTGACCTATGAGGACTACTGTGTCTAATTCTTATGGGCCACAAAAATCATAAAAATGTAGAGTCTTAAATTTGTTCATCAGCCATCCATCTATGTGAGCTAGGCTGATACCATAGCTGGGATAAGGTAGTAGATTTTTGGGATTCTGGGAATATGGTTGGTAGATTTTTGTAAATGCAAATCTATTGAAATCAAATTTTGCTTCCCACTCTCACAAAGAGAGAGGACTTATTTCAGGATGGCATGTGGAATAGGTTGTTTTTTTTCTCGTGCACATGTATTTTTATCTGTACTTCCTTTGCTGGGTGTTAGTGAAAATAATTTATCACCAGAAGAGAAAAAATTCTTCTCCTGTGTGGCGAAACAACACAACTTAGAAAGTAGACTTTAATTCCCTTTTCTTATTTTTTGCATATAAAACTGTCTCCTTTGCTTTTATTATCTCATAGCAACACAGGTAACCTCAAAATTAAAAAGGAGTCTGTCCAAAAGCCACAGTGTGTATAATGGGTTTCTTTGCAAAAATTTGTTTCTTTAGGCAAGTTTAGAATTTTCAATGCCACATATTTCTGTGCTCATAAAGACCTCTGTGGCAGAAATATTGTCTTTAGCAATTGTTAATCACCTCCATTACCTATTTGAGAGGCAAATGAAGTTTCTGAACTATTTTTTCTCATATAGAAAATCATGTTCATTCCAAAACGTATATAGTAAAGACCAATAGATTGTAAAATGCAGCTTTCTCTATTGCAAACAAAATTTCTTCGAAGTTTATCTGAGCATTTTGCAAACAAAAGTCAACAAGGATGGAAAACCAAATACACTGTTAATCATCTGATTGTACATGCAAATCAGGTAGGCAGGAACATGATGATTCAGATTGGCAGCTTAAGGACTTAGATATTGTTGGTACAAACCCTAGCTGGAAGAAAATTTATTGAACTTATAAAAATGTACTTGTTAATAATTTACTGTCCATAAATAGATCCTCTCCAGGAGAAAAATTATCTGTACTCTGAGATGTGAGAATCCTTTCTTAAAACCTGTTCATTTATTGAATTTTGGAGTCATGGTAGTAGCAAAAGCTCAGTTGCAATGCAGCAACTGGGTGTGGATCTTTCTCTTTGAACACCTCTGTAGTATGATGATAGATTGTAGTTGCAGACCACACTTTCTGTGTCTCCAGAGTCTTTTGTGAAAGGGATCAAGCTCGAGCTACCTGGTCAAGTTTCAAGTTACCATTGTACTTGGCATATACCTTAAATGATGAGTCTCGTCCAAGAGAGATGACAGTCTAACATAAGAAAAAATGTGGAAATTAAGTTTACCATCTCTCATTACTGTAGAATACCTTATCCAGCAGAAATCAAAACATTTTTGTTGTTGGGTTTTTGTTTTACTCTAACTCATTTTATTTTTTTTTTACAATAACTCATGGAACTGGAATATCTTTGAGGTCCTTTCCAACCCAAAGCATCCTATGATTCTATGATACACTTTTCTGGTCTCATTTAAATGATTAAATTATCACTTGAAAATGGGTAAAAAGTGGCCTTTCTGTTATCTAAGTGATTTAGGAACACAAGTCCAACTGGAGAGTCACTTTATAAAGATATTTCTCATTTCTTTAAGATAATAAGTAGGACAGATATTCCTAGATGATGAGGGTTAATAGACAAGTATTTTTGAACAGGAGCCTAGAAGAAAGTTTTGAGGCTCACCTGCCTTTGTTGAAGTGTATGGATGTTTCCTTTATTTCCATCTTTGTAGGTGCAGTGGCTAATGGAAGAAATGGGAATTTTTCTAAAAGCATCTAACACTGAAGTAGTGCTGGGGGAGTTAGTCTATCATTAGCTCAGAAAAGGTCACCCTGACAACCTAGTTATATATAGTTTAACCATGATAATATAGTTATATGGTTTGATTTTCTTCTGTGGGAATCTTTTCTCATTCTGTCATTTAAAAAAAAAAATAAATTACTTCTACTCAACAAGATGACTCCTGAAAACATCTTCTACTTCAAATGCAATTGAAAGTGCAGGACTTTCAGAATTTAATTACCCAGATGTTTGTTGAGGGCAAAAGGCTTACTTCTCTGCTCTTTTGTGAACTCATCCAGTATGCACAGGGGGTTTACTTTCATGTGTGATCTTCTTGGCCTGACCTACCCTTGTGATAAAGCACACAAGAAAGGAGGTATCTTGTGTTTCTCCTTCCGCTCAGTGGCAGGAGACCAGGTTGTGTATAGCTAATAGCTTATTTTGGTTTGATCCTCTGTTTTCTTCCTTCCACAAAGCCACCTATATCCTGACAGGGAATCCCAGCTTCAGAAAGCAGATCCACACCTAGAAATCCCCCCAAATTGACAGTGTTTTAATTTGGGCAGTTGAGTAGGGCTAATTTCTAATAGGCAGAGCACTTCAATATAAGCTGTTGCTTTTGAAGAAACAGCACAGTGAAGACTATAAATAGCTGTTCAAAGAATAGATGATAATCGCTGTATCATTACTGAATTGTGTATTTCAAATACTAACGCTGGGCTATAAACCAAATTAACTATATTTAACCGCATTTACTATTCATAGAATGTCTTAAATGTGCAAGCTAAGAATTGTTCTTGTTTGCCTGAGCTATATTCCAAGTGGACACCCTTATGCACTCTATAAAGCCCACTGCATCTGACTTGTGAAGGCTGAACTGTTTCTAGTTACCACAAGCAGAGTCTGAGTCTTTCTTCACATTTCATAGATGTAAAGCAAAAGAGCTTGTAACTGAGGACACCATCAAGCATCTTGATGGAGAGAAATGAGAAAATGTATCCATAAACTCATTGCTCCTCTCCTGACCAACAGCCTTTTAAGCACAGCAGACTACTGTCTCTGTTCAACTAAGGTTTGGAGCTAAACACCATCCTTCAGAACTGGTGCCTGGTTTTGAAAATGGCTTGACCATGTGGCCAGTATGTTTACACATCTACTCTGTATTTGTATTTATATTTAAATTACAAGTGCATAGCTACTGGATGTAGCAAACTAGATTGTTTCCATCTGACTCGCATTCCCAAAACCTTTTGTGCTCTCCTAGGGACAGCCTGAGGCAGGGCTCATTGGGGCAGCCTGTGAATAAACAGAGAACACAAGCCAACCAGACCCTTTTTCCAAGACAAGTATTCATTGATATATCTCAGCACACCAACAGTCTAACCTTTTCATCTTCATAATTATTGTGGGTATTAAAGAGCAGAACTGTTTCCTTAATGAACACTCCCTCACTAACAAATCTCATTCTTCTTGCCTTTGACTCTGCATTTTCTGCTGCAATATAAAGCCATCTCATGCTCTCACTGTGAAAAGCCATCTCTTCAGAGAAGGCTTAAGCATCAGCTGAACCTTTACTAAATCATACACAAGATTTAAATCTGGACCAGTAGCCATTTATCTTTATCTAGGTCTGTTAGCCTTCTGATGTCTCCGGCCTGTTGAGGTATGTCTCTGCTTGCAAAGTGCAGTCAAAAGTCTAACACAGTGGTTGGGCACAGCTCAGCCCAGTTCTGATCATCCATACTGCAAGAGCATCTTACATTATCACCTCTTTTTGCTCTAAATGCATCTCAATTTGGATATGTCACTGGAATTTCTTTGGTCATGCTCCACAGCTCTTTCATCTGCAGTAAATTCTGTAGTGTTCTGTATATTCTGTAGCAGTACTTGCTGGCAAATTGTGAGGGGAAAAAAGTGTTTTCTGAGCACTTTGGGAAACAAATTAATCCTTTTCAGGTGATTAAACTTTCCTTCTTATTGTAGTGGGAAAGAACTACTAACAATAGTAACAGTGGTACCCACCTTTTCCATTTAAAACAGGTGGAAAATATCACTACATGTGTGTGAGAAGCTTTTCTGACTGGGAAGGTTATTCTGGCAAGGCAGTTCCTTCATTCTCAGGCACTGGTCCTTTCACCAGCTCTCACTGCCAGGTTATCCTATGAGCTGCACTCTTTAGGAGTTATGACCTTCAACATACATCATCACTTTATGCTGTGGTCTGAACCTGGTTCCAGCAAGCCCATTCCTTGCTATGACAATAATGCTCTGTATTTTTTTTGCTGATGTCTGACAGAAGACAACCTTGCCCCACTGCAGCTTGGCAAGCCTAGCAGCTTTATCTATGGAGACAGGATGGAGGGAGGTGGGCAGTGGCAAGCAGTGGACATCAGCAGGGCAGCAGGTTCAGTTTTGTTGCTTGAACCTGGGTTCTCACTAAAAGGGTGAAATCTGAAGCTTCAACCACTCCCTGAATCCTGCTTTCTTGGCCAGAGGGCTCAATGTTCCCTCATAACCACTTTCAGCCACACCCAAATACTAATTGTTTGGTAATGAAAACTTTAATTATCACATTATTAACTAGGAGACTGTCAGAGGCTGAGGTCAGAATACCAAAGATGTATTATTTTTATATAATCATGAAGCCTGATTTCTGTTCACCCAGGAAGAAATCTGTTTACAAGCATGATATTTATAAGGTTTTATTCCTGTTCTAGGCAAGATTTATATGAAAAATCCCAAGGTGCTTCTAACATTTACTATGCAGCCAGCATGGATTAAACCTCACATGAAAGATTTTTATCTCTTGGTTTCCAAATTTGCAGAAGGTCTTATCCAAACCTGTTTTAAGTATATAAATGCTCAGGCAAATCATTGCCTGTAACCAAAAGATAGAGAGGCTTAGAAAATATGACCTTACAATAGAAAAACTTATACAGGGAACAGATTGCTGCAAAGAGAAAGAGAATTATCTGTTCCTAGTATCTACAGTGAACAGGACAAGAAGTAATGAGGCTAAATTAGATCAAAGGAGATTAAGATAGACATGAGGGAAAACTCTCTAATGGTGGTGATAATTAACGACTGAAATAGCTTACCTTGAGAGAACATGGGCTCCCCGTGGTTAAGGCTTTTTAAGGACAGATTGAAAAGGCATCTAAGAGGAGTGGATTAGGTTTCCCAGTTCCTGGCTTGCTGTGGGGTAAAGGACTAGATGTTTTTCTGCACTCTTGCCTGTATCTTTATCAGCCATTAGTCTGTGAAGTCAGAATGAGACTATATGTTTAATTGAGCATTGTGGTTTTATAATGAATTAGATGCAGGATTGGCGATTTAAATGTATTTACATAATGCAAGCACTCTGACAATGGCGTTCAGGCAAAGCAGGTATTGCAGCTCTGAAACACGTGCTAGAACGGGAGCTGTTGGCTTCTCTTGCTCTCTAGAAGACAATTGCAGAGCATTTGTTTCATGGACAGTTAGAGATATGTTTGTAAGGTCTTTTGCTGTGAATCGCAGAGTTGTTAGTTATTTTCCATATAGACTATGAGAAATGCTTAGTGTTCTGCTCAGGGCAGGCTGCTAGAAAACAAATGTATCTCCTGTTCTTTCATGAAGATGGGACTTTTATCCTTTGGGGCAACGTACTAATAATCTGAAATAAAAGTAACATATCTGGGTATTATGCTTCTTTGAGAGAGATGCGTCAAAGTGTTTGGACAAAACTTTTCAGCGTGTTCTATTCAGGTACATTAAGGGATATTCAGATTAGTCTGTAGCTTCTACACAAAAAACTTGGATTATTTTAACTGCCACTACACTCTGTGAGCTGGCTAAAGCAGATTGGCTCTTGGATAGATATTAAGACAATTTTTCATGGTTTTATATTTAGAACTCTGTGGGGGATCTGCTGCGACTGCTCCCACTCACAAATGAAGCTTTTCACATTTCACAGGAAAAATTATATATTGGTCACACGGGAAAAAAAAATACATAAAAATGTTACCTCCTTACCTAAAACTGTTTTTTTCTGCCAGTAGGGCCTTACAATTTTGCAAAAGTACAATAAATCAGAAATAGAATCAGCTACTTTTGGAATCAGCAGTTATTTTACAAGGTGTGTGTGGGGGTGGCTGTCTAAATAATTTATTTGCAGGAAGATTGTTTATAGGGCAGTGTGGAGTTATGTTTCAGCAAGGGATCTGTGTGAAGACAAAAACCCAGCATGGAACACAAGTGAGAGAAACCTCATGGTTAAGTAAAACATCAAAGGAAAAGCAGACAAGTGGGCAGGCGGAGAAGGAAAGAATGGTTGGCATAAGGAAATAGAAGGAAGGGGAGCAGACAGATGTGAAAGTAGAAATATAAGTGAAATGCAGCTTCAAAGACCTTCTCAAAAGAAGACCAGATGCTCAAATTTGGTGCCAAGGGTCAGAAAAAAATAATCAAGTAAGAGCCATGTAATTCAAAGTGACAAAAATATAAGGTTAGGTAGCTTCAAGAGCCAAGTCTGGAGAAAGTAGTTCAGTGGGGATATTTTTAGAATACTTCTAGACACCCCCTCCAGTCAATGAACATGAGAAACTCAGAGAAATGTTGAAGAAATTCCAGAGAAATAAGCAGTTAGCATGAAAGAGAGGTGGTAGTGATCATGAGTGGTTGCAATAATGTCCATGTATGGATTCCCACTCATTCATAGGACAACAACAAGAAAATCATGACTCCAGGAAATGTCTGAGGACCTAAACAGGCCTGGAGCAAGAACAGCTATTATTACACTGTGATATATTTGTATCTATGACCTGTGAAAGGTAATAAACCAAAACCACAACAGGAGAAAATAAATAGCTGCGCCAGGATTTATGTATAGCCAGGCTGTATACTCTTGAACCATAAGTATGTTAGCAGTCATGTTTAACTCCATCACGCCACAACCCAGGCCATTTGCAAGTGCATAGAGAGGATTAAATATGTCCATGAGTGACTCAATTATGGTGATCTGAATTCAAGGGAATGCTTGGCCATAGCAGTTAGTTTCTTCTAGCAAGCCTTAAGGAAACTAGTTTATATTTAGGCAGCTAAAGAGTTCAATATTGAAATCTAAGAGCTGTTTGTTGACTCTGGATATATTGTTTCAATCCAGAGGCTGCATAAAATGTTAATGAGCATGTCCTTTATTTTCTCAGTAGACTAGGAAGCAGGGATTTAGGCAGCTAATTTATTATCACTTACACCAGCATGCAAATGAATCTGTCATTCTCTAAACCTGAAGTAAGAAATAGCCTTAGAGACAAAGGTGAATCAGAGACATGAAATACACCACTCTCCTCTACCCCAAGTGAGCCCCTTTTTAAAATGGAATATATGTTTCTTGCACATAATTTCATGCACTTTGATCTGTTTCTTTCTGTCCCTCTGGCTGGGAAAGGTGTGAGACAGAGACGGCAGATGTAAGCATCAAGAAGGTTAGTGGGTGCTAGGCCTTCCAAACACTGGCTGTCAGGTCAAATGACTCTGCATGGTGAGCAGGAGCTTTCCCACTGTGGGCTTGGCAGCTACAAGCAGAGACACAACCCACCAACACTCCGGTACATAAATGCCTGAGTGGCTTGCCAGAAACCAAGTAGAAAATTAAATTTTGGCACAGATGATAATTGAAAAATAGAGAAACTGCTTTAGGATCTGTGAAAAAGACCTGAGGAGGTTTGGGGGAAGGAGCAAATATGAAAGCAAAGGAGACTGGCAATGGAGAAAGGGAAAAGGAAATAGGAAAGAAGATTTAACTCACCCAATTAGCATTCAGTCCAAAAGACACTGAACAGGTCTGATTTAAAGTGTTTGCAGTAGTACAGAGTGTACACCACAAAGTAATAAGATTTGCCATCATGTAATATAGATCCGGTGTTAATAAAGCTGACGAGGAATTTGCTAGGATGGAGTGTCACAGGCTATGTCATCTGCCAGAACTACAGGATGTCTACTGAGAAATCTAACCCACCAGCAGCGTCAGACAGAGTGACTGCTGACGATTTAAAAACTATGGCAGGAATTAGAGACCAAATATGAAATCTAAAGTAATTTGACTATGAGGTCTTTTGCTGTTCTTTATTATTGTTAAAAACCTGGTATTAAAAATACTGTTCAGCAAGTGATCATAAGACCCAGTAAACCTTTAGTGCCCTTCTTGCATTCTGCATCACTTCCCACCACTCCACTGGCTCACTGCAGCCCAGGTTTGGGGTCTGATCTCTTAAATCCAGTCTCTAACCCAGACTAGCAGAAGAGAGAAGGAAGGAGATACTTGTAAGTATGGATTTTTGCAAAGGCTGTAACATGGTCCTAAAATACAACTAAAACATGATGTTGTCACATCTGTCTTACAGATGCCTGGTCTCTATCTATCCTAGTCGTAGGAGTTGACTCTAGGGAAGCTGTGTGTGAGTAATCCTGATGTTCAAGGTCAGCCAGGCCTTGTATAAAATACAGCACAGGTTTCTCTTTTTTTTCATAACCCAGTTGAACTGTTACGGATGTTCTTTCTTCGCTTAACTGCATGTTAGGTCATAGGCTAAAGAAGGAATGAAATGCCTCCATCAGGTACTTCCATTCCCTCCCTTCCTGACATTAGTTGTCCCCACTAGGACTCTTCCTCCTTTAGTTCTTATATAGCTCAAAGTAGCTCCAGGTCATAGGAGAGGGCAACAGGAAATCCTGAAATAAGTTGCATACATGCAAAATTCTATGTCTGTATTAAACACAAAACTTAATATAAGGAGATATAATAAAAAAAAGTTTGCTAACTCTGTGTGGACCTAATTACAACAACATGTTCTTCTACAAAGCTAATAATTCGTTAAGCTTAAAGAAGTAATTCCATTTTTCCATCCTCAGTATCCCCCACTAAGGATGCATGGAATTAGTATTTCATTTGTTGGTTATCAAACTTATTTACAAAACTTTCTTGTTTAGGAACACCAAAAGGATGTAGTACGATGCTATGTGACTTCGCTGTCCTTATGTAGTGTTAATTTCTTTTCTCTGTTCAAAGCTCTTCTACAAGACCATTTAATAAGTACTGAAAAAAAGGATTTGCTAACTTTTATAATGAAAAATTCAATAAGCATTGCTTATAATTCTGATCATTGTGTTTACATTTATTCCTTTATCCTAACTGAGTAGTTTAAAGCTGAATAATTGAGGGATATTTTTTAGAAAAAGTATAGTGATGGAGTCAGTTGTTGCCTCCTCACTACTCCAGTAAGCATGTGAAAAGCTATGTTTGTAGACCCAGCTGAAACTAACATAAGTATTTCCTTTGTTAACTTTCCAACAATTCTTTCAGTCAGCACTCAGCCCCAAAAGTGGCATTTTTCTTGTTCTTGGCCATTCTCAAAGGAATGGCTTAGACTAAAGCCCAGGTCATGTGGCAACCTTCTCTCTGGCTTTTTTTTCGCTCAGCATGGGCCTCCTCAAGCCAATTGACAGCAAAAATCTTTACAAGATTTCGTGACAGACCAACCAGCTTTGGCACCATCGTGTGTTGGCATGGAACAGCTCTTCCTACTGTGGTAGTTAACGTGTCAAACCCAGCTCAGTGTCTCTTTACATGCTACCACATGTATGCAATAAAAGGCCTACTTTTATGGTGGAGGGAACTATTAGTTGTAGTGGGTTCTTAACACAAACCCATGTAGTGGGTTCTTAACAATTTACCTCAAGGTCTTGTAGTTATAACAGTCCACCCACTTCAGTAAGATTTAATGAAACCTATAATGTTGTTTCCCATTGCCTTAAGGGGTTTTTTTAACTCTATAATTTTTATAATTGTTTTGAGAGGACAAGGTTGAATAAATCATTATAGGAAATGTAACTAAAGCTATTATCCCAGCTGTAGGCCAGGCACATTGCATTTTAAAACACCAGGGAATTCCACGTGGAGCGAGTGCATATGGTAAGAAGGATAAGAATTAACATTTATAGTAAGGGGTTATAATTTTCTCATGCTCCTCCTAAACTATTGTTTGTTGCAGATGTAAGATAATGATATCACACTTGGATGTCACAAATTATTTGTTGTCATATTGAATTAAAATTATGTATATGTATAGAATGAAAGAAATTGTTTTACCAGTTTATAAGAAATGTCTTTTGCAAAGTTAGTTATAGACAGAGGCATTATTGCAGATCATTTAGATATATTGTAAAAATTAACAAACATGGAAGCAAAAAAGAATTTCAAAGTTTGGCCAGAATTTTCTCCAGTTTTGTGCCATTTTCCTTTTATAGCAAAAATTGAAAGATTCTGAGAGCATACATTTCTGCTTAGTAGAAACCCATTTTTCCACCAAAAATACTTCAGTTGCAAATTTCAACCATCTCTGAAGGACCTGGTTTCAAAGGGTTACTTATTTGTCACATCTACATTTATAGAAAGAAGGATATTACATTTGTGGCCATATAGTTTTGATGTTTGCTTGGCAATGTACAGGAATTGTTAGGATAATGCTGGATTTCCTCAGGAAAGAGAGCCAATATCCTCTCCTCAACTGTATTGTGTATTTATTAAAAGACAGGACCAAGAATTGAGTTTCTGTATCATCCAAATGTCACATAGTGGTGTCTACTTACTTCACTGAGGATAATCTTGCCACACTTCAGCAACATATCAGCTCAGAATATAGGGGTGCATTACCAGGTCAGATGCTCAGGAAGAAGCCTTCAGTTGCCCTAAATCAACATTTTGAAATTCTCCATAGGTAGAAGAGACTCACAGGAAAGCAACAAAAAAGAAATAACTACACTTTGAATCTCACTCTTCCTCCTCCACCCTCCTGGATATGAGGTTCACCGATTGCTCCCACATTCAACTCAAATGCCTGTCATAGTGTTTGTGGTAAGACATCTCTCAGGCCTTCTTTAGTCACACATGGGAATGAGAAGAACAGAGCAGTTGAAGCCGCTAAATAAGAAAATCAAGGTAGAGGTGTCAGTGCCCTCCCAGGTTCCACTGTCCCAAGGGGAGACCCCTCCTCTTAATAAAGCAATTTGTCACATAAACTCTCCCCTATCCATCCAACATCTGTGAGGAGGTGTTCCCAAAGCAGCACTGATCTTTTCATCTTTCTCCTGGCTGGATTTGTTGTCCTCATAGCAGAGGTCCAGCTGCTCCCTTGAGCCTTTGAAGATTCACTCTTAGGTGGTGAGAGAGGAAGGTCAGGGCTGAAAAGGGTGGGGCTAACTCACAGACCCTGAGGTGATGAAATGGTGCCTAACCAAGTTTTGACAGCAGCAGTGCTGTAGCCAAACTGGTCCCTTACCTCACTAGCAGGGAGAGCAGACATCTGGTGTGACGCTGGCTTTTGCTTGCCTCCTGCTTCAGCAGAGCTAAGGCAGAGCTTGCTGCCAGCCAGCAACCAGCCTGTAGCGCATTGTAATTACAGCTTTTCCCTTCCTTTGTCTGCTTTATCTGTCCGCTCATCTGCGTGTACCTCGGGAAAGCTGCCTGAAATCAAAAGTTCACTATTTCTTCCTCCAGCCACAGTATGTCGGTTACTCAAATTAAAGGCCAGAACCTGCTGTGAAATAGAAAGTGTTCCCCAACTTGCAGCGATTTCTCATAGAGATATTGTACCAATCAGTTCGATACCTGTAGCTTCCTAATAAAGCCAAATGGTATTTCACAGCAGCTAACCAAGCACACAAAGATGTACAAATTAAGCAACATTCTCTTTATTCGCCTTTTGCCTTTAAGTGACTGCTTTGTGTGCATAGAAACACAAAAGGATATTTTTTTTTTTCTTTTTAAAGGCAGCCAATGAGAATAACTAGATTTTGGCTTCAGAATACAGAAATTCTTCCAATAATAAAACAGGATTAATTTTCTACTTTAAAAGCATTTTTCTATTTGAATTGAAATTTGTATTTGTACCCAAATCTCTACTATTAAAGAAATGTGCCCAGTATGAAACCATAAGCTCACTGACATAACCACCAAGACATATCCTTTAGCAAAAGATGGTTTAATTTTTGGAGTAAGATTAGATGTTGAGTCATTTGTACTTCAAGAACTCTATGTGCCCCTTGAAGAATATCAGCTCAACAACTGCTGGTTAAGATGGGAATTTTTATTTCTGAGTTCTGTCTAAGAAACCTGTCCTAAAGACAAGTGAAGGCAAGTCTTTTCCATGGGGCAGCAGCTGTAGGTAGATTGGACTCATCCATGAATCCATTTACAAACTGCCTGCCACTAGAAACCCCAGACACACAGAATATCTATATACCTTCTCTAAGATAGAAGTATAGCTGCTAAATGACTTGAAAAACCCGGACATATAACATGAGCTGTCCTTGTCATCAGAGAAGACAAAAACCATATGACAGATACAAGCCATACTCTGTATTGTGGTGCTAAAAGGCACTTGGGTGGTGTGTTAGAGAATGCTGCCTCTGATGTGCTGCAAAAGTAAGGCCAGGAGGCTGCTTGGTGGTTCTGCAAACCTCTCACAAGACACATGAACTTTTCTCCTAAAATATCACTCCCCAGTAGAGTGAGCAACTATATCCTTTGCATATTTCTCTTTATAAATGTTGCATATTTAATATTTATCCCTGTAATTAAGCTTATCAGAACATATTCCACTCTGATTTCTTAGGGTGCTTTGCATTAGGACAGAAGTATGATAATGTTTTTGATGTATTCTTATGCTGTAATCAAGAGTGACTGTTCACTTTTCCTGAACTTTCTCCAAGATTATAATGCATCATAATTTTGCATTCACTGAAATTCATTTCCCCCAGTTTTTCCTGTAGATATCTGAAATTCTTTATTTTTCTGTGCTGAAGGTTAAGGTTTTCCTAAATTTCTAGGTCATCCTTTCCTTCAGAGCTGTCCGTTACCTAATTGCAAAGAACAGGAACCAGATCCTTGTGTTGTATAAATTAACTAACCTCCACTAAATTTGAAGAAGATAGTTTCCATTCACTTAAGAGCTATATTTTCTTCATGTCTTTAAGGTAAAAGAGAAGAGAAAGTAGAGAAATTTTTTCACATAAATAGTATAATCAAAACAACCCACTTAAAAGTCATAGCATGCATTTATAAACATGTATAGCTTGATTTTCACATATGTATAACTTTATTTTCAGCTCTGGTCAAAGTTTTTCCAGCAGACAGTTATCTTTTCCTTGACCATCCTACCTCACCCAGTTTTTAAGCCATTTTTCACTCTTGTATATCTTAAAGCCATGTCTCTGACATTCACACAGCAGCTGGCAGGTGAAACGTTTTTCTGGCATGTGGGGAGGTAGAATGGCATGTTGGTTTTTCCCTCCATTTTCTATATTGCAGTGTCCTGGTTTTGCCTGGGATAGAGTTAATTTTCTTACTAGCAGCTGGTACAGTGCTATAGGTTTAGGATGAGAATAATGTTGATAACACCTGACGCTTATAGTTGTTGCCAAGCAGTCAAGGGCTCTTCAACTTTGCATACTGTCCTGCCATGGAGAAGGTGGGGTCACCCAAGAAATTGGGAGGATGCTGAGAGGGCTGACACAAACTACCTGTGTGGTTGTTTTAACTGCCTGCAGGGTTAAACCAAGACACAGCTATACCACCCATGAAATCTGGAAGCCACCATTGCTAGAAGATAAGGGGGTGTGTAACTACATGGTAGCCTACTCTGTTTTTTATAGTATCAGACACTGTGAATCTCCAGGCTGATCCAGCATACCTATTTTTATTTTAACCTTAGTACTGGATTGAGACTTCAATCATTTTGAGGATAAAAACACCTGGAGGCATCCAAGATAATAAAAAATCAATACACAAAACTAAAACTGTAAAATAAAAGTTGCAAAACAATGAAAGACACTTGTATTGCTCACTGCAGAGAACAAACACATTTGATCCTACAGTACCTGATACATTAAATGTTCAGATGAAACTACTGTGCATTTAGGAGATGTATGATGAAAATTAGTGTGTTTTGTTGATGCAGTGATACACAGTGGATGGCAAGAGAATAGCTGCAAATGTCTGAAGTAGGGAGATAACTAAAACTCCAACAGTGAGAAGGCAATACATATCAATCCAGCTCACATCTTCTTAACTCAGCTGCCTCTCAGCTGTCAGAAAGGCATCTAAATGGGAAAGAAAATCTGGTGGATTCTCTTTGGGGACATACAGGGCTAGATTCTTTGGCACCACAAGATCTATTCCACAGAGGGAGCCCACCTACACCTCCCAGATTCTCCAGCTACCTGGCTTTGTATGTAAGACTAACAGCTTTTCAATTGATCCTGGTTATTAAAGAACATTCTTAAGTTTTTGATCAGTGTGGCATAGTTTCCCTCTCTTGTCTCCCTGAACAAATCACATTGCCTCTTTCCTTGTTTTGTCTACCACATCTGTTATGCCAGGACGTTGTGCGACAGTTCATATCTCAGTGTTCTGCATGGCTTTGAGCCAACTAAGGATGCTTCCATTTATGAGTTGGCAGCAGGTGCTTCCAGAGCTTTCCCCCTAATCAGGTTGCTTGCCAGCAGGGATGTTTGCTTTTGTCCATAGCTGCGATGGACAAGCTCTCTTTGGCTGCTTATTCTTGCTTTATGTTATGTTCCTTGAAGAGACTAATTGGCAAGATGGACCCCTCTACAAGGAGAAGATTCTTCCTTCCCAAGGGATGTATTTGGGGTTTCTGTGGCACAAGAATTCTGGCTCAGAACAGGGACCATGCAGCTCATGCACAGACTGAGAAATTTTAAGAGGAATGGAGAGCAGAAATTTGGGACTCTGAGATTATGGAAATAGATATTGCGGGGCCAGGAGGGGTGGTTTGGGGATTTTTGCAACAGGGAAGTATTTTATGCTGTCTGAAATCTGTCCCTGGAACAACAATGTACTTGCAAGAACACAGTGGGCAGGAATCATCTGGGCTATAACATGACACTAGCATAGCCATGTTAAATGAAAGGTGCTATCACAGTAAAAATGAGAGATCATATAAAAAACATTTTTAAAACCTAAAGATTTATCAGTCACATCATCCTTACCCTTACTTACATTGATTTCTGGAAAGAACTATAAAAGATTTATAATTAAGAGTTTCCCTTTACAAAAACCATGTTGAATTCTCACAGAAAAAACAGGTTGACCCTTGCCAGTTAAATCAAATGTACCACTTGCCCATTTCTTCCATTCTTTATTATAGTTTCTACTAATTTGCTGTATATAACTATTAGGCTTTATAGACCTGTAACTGCTCTGGAAACATTTTTTAAAAATAGACGTCTTAATGTCACTCCTAAGGACTCAGGTATAGATGCAATTTAAGTCAGAGGGCATACACTATGATTAGTAATTCAGCTATTTCATCCCTGACTTCTTTTGAATTTCATGAGTGAACACACTCTGGTCCTGATGATATGTGACTGTTCATTTTTTAGTGAGTCCCAGCACCACTTCAGCATCACTTCAGGTTCTGATGAGTCCCCCAAGAAAGAATGATTTTTCAATGGGAATATTGCTTGTTGCTTCTGTGGTGATCACTGATGCAATAAAAGTACCACCTCTGGGATTGCTGTGTCTTCTTTAGAGGTGTCTTCCATAACCTGATCATCAATGGACCCTGCAAATTTCTGTCAGGCTTTTGGTTTCTTATGAGTATTAGTTGTGCTGGTTTTGGCTGGGACAGAGTTAATTTCCTTCACAGTAGCTGTCACAGGGCTGTGATTTGGATTTGTGCTGCAAACAGTGTTGGTGACACAGGGATGTTCCAGTCACTGCTGAGCAGGGCTTACACAGAGCCAAGGCCTTTGCTGCTACTCACCTCACTCCACCAGCGAATAGGCTGGAGGGGCACAAGGTGTTGAGAGGGGACACAGCCGGGACAGGTGACCCCAACTGCCCAGAGGGATATCCCACACCATATGGTGTCATGCTCAGCATATAGAGCTGGGAGATGAAGAGAAAGGGAGGGGACATTTGGAGCAATGGCATTTGTCTTCCCAAGTCACAATTAGGTGTGATGGAGCCCTGCTTTCCTGGGGATGGCTGAACACCTGCCTGCCCATTGGAAATGGGGAATGAATTCCTAGGTTTGCCCTGCTTGTATGTGCAGCTTTTGCTTCACCTATTAAACTGTCTTTATCTCAACCGAGGAGTTTTTTTGCTTTTACTCTTTGTTTCTTTCCCTCATCCCACCAGACAGAGTGAGCAGTGGCTGTGTGGGGCTTAGCTGCCAGCTGGGGTTAAAACAGAACAGTAGTTTTGATTACTTTGGTTAGTTGCTCTTCAGTGTCATTGTTGTTTCTTCTTTTGTTTCGAGACATATGAAAAGCATATACATCTATCTATTTCTGTTCCTTCCTAGCCAGACATTACTAGGTTCCTCTGTTTTAAAGCTAATGCTTTAGTCTACATTACAGTAACTAGTTTGAGTTGTTTATCTTTTCAGTCTTTGAGAGATCACTATAGGAGAAGGTCTAGGCAAAGCTTTCCCAGAACACTGGCTAATTTAAGATCCCTTTATAACACTATTTTTCCTCTACATCCTACAAAAGGCTCTAATTTGATTTCTAACTTCCCCAAACAGAAGTCATCAGCAGCCCAGCATCTGCACAGATCAGAAGGGAAAAATATGCTTCTAAGGATCTTCAGGAAAGTGTTTGACTTCAGCAGTAATACAGAATGCTTCCAAAACAACTCTAGCAGAACAGTTTATGTTTAGTTAATCATCAGTTTTTGTTTTCAAATTTACAAGTAAATATATGTTTGATGCTCTTGAGTACCTGTTCTTTTTCATATTGTATGCTTCTTGTCATTGAATCTTCCACCCACCAGCGTAAATCTCAAGACAGAACATCTGTTACTAAGTCTTGGTGTGTGAGCCTGGACTTTCATTTGAAGAAACCACACAGGAAATTAGACCCTGCTGTCTAGTGCTTGGTATCTATGCAGCGTTTTAAAAGCTTTAAGGTCTCACTGCTTTAGAGAAATACCCCAAAACTGTATCACATTTGGGAGGCTGAAAGCTTGCCTCATGAAAGAAGAAAATACTGAAAAGCTTAATTAGAATACAGTAGTAGCAGGGGACAATCTCCAGACTGCCCCCACCTCAGCACTAGTAGCATTAATCTTCCAGAGGGCCAAACCCTCTGTGTGAAAAATGCCTGAAAATCTCTTCTCTGCAGTGACCTCTCATGATGGCTGCCCTTAGAAACTATAAAATGCGGGGGATTTTGAATGTGTGAGCTCAAACAAAGTGATGTTTTTGAAGCAGTTCTTGGAAACAAAATTAACTGAGACTCTCAAAAATTTTGTGTCCAAATGTAGCATTCATTTAAATAGTTTCCTTTTTCTCCAGTCATTTATTTATACATACACAAGCCGCCCTCAGTCTTCCTATACGTGCAGACATAAACAAATTAATTAATTGTATTCTGAAGCAGACTTAAAAAGGAAATCATGTGAGAACTTTTCTGTTTCTAAATGCTTGGAAGCTGCTACTAAAGGGACCTGATAATTACCAGAGTGACAAGAAAGAAGCGAGTCTTAAAATGGGAATAGACATGATGTTTCCTTGAATCATCAAGATCTGCAATAGAAGTTTAATCACTCTTCACATGACAAGGCTATCAAGAGGAAGGATTATGGCTGTAAGGCAAATCACATGGCAGGAATAGAGACCAAACAGCAACAATTTCAAAACAGTGGCTTTTTTACTAAAAAACAGGAGATGTCATCACTGCCTATCTGGATGCATTTCTGAATAAGTCAAAGGCACAACCTGTGTTAGCACCAGTGATATTAGAGAAGTGCTGAGAATGTCTACAGGCTAAATTTATGTGGCAATACTAGGAAAAAGAACTGTAGAAAGACAGGCCTTGAAGATAGGTTCTGGGTCACCCAGCACCTTCACCAATTGCACCACAAGATCTCTTCATAAAAGTGTCAAGAACCCCTCCACAGTAAGTGTGTTTTATTTGCTCTTGATATTCCTTCTAAAAGGCTGTTTACTAGTCATTTATAAGCATTCATAATTAACAGCCAGATTAAACTAATCTAGTTTTGTGCTAGCTTTGTCTTCTCCACAGAAAACTCTTGTTTTGGAGTGACACTTCAAATTAACAAGATTTTGCAGTGCCCATTTGTGGATTGTTTTTCTGAGAAACTGTGTTTATCTGGCACCAGAAATCAGTCCCAGATCTGCTGTTAGGCTGTGGTCTGATCCTTCTCTTCAGTCTCCTCAGGAGCTCATGACTTTTAAAATCTGCGTCCTCAAATGCACAAATTTGCATGACATGTAATTGAACTCCATCTCATTTCACCTCCTATTAATCTATTTACTTCATTACATCTTTTCTTTTATGGAGATCTTATGAGATCTTCACCATTTACAAGATGAGGGTTTCCTGGGCAAAATTCTATTTTTGTTCCAAGACCTTTACAAAAATATTAAGCCAATATTACTCTGGACAAATACAAAAAACCTCCTGTAATATCTCTCCATTCAGCCAGATACTTTCTACTTTTCCTATTGCCAGGATATTGCCTGGGTATTCCTTCCCCAGATTATAGTTCATGCACTTTAATCCCCGACTTTTCCACTTAACTAAATTCCCACGTGACACTGCTGTGTTCATATCCAGATAGTTTCCCTTTCAGTTGTCTAGAAAATCAATTACCATATTGAAGTGATCATTTTTTTCTTATAACATCTGTGTTTGGTAAAACCCTTTTACATCTTTGCCATTCACCATGATATTCAAAATAGAAAATTCCTTCAGGAAAGAATTTCCTTAAAAGCATTCTTGAAGAGAAAAGCAACAGTAGTGAGCAAAAATGATGATGGAGACTAGGGAGAAACCTGTGTACAAGTCTTTATTGTTTAATCTCTTATATGAATTCTTACGCAACACTTTGTTTTGACATTGGTTTTGAGCCAATTTAAGCAGAAATCCCAAGGAGACAAACTTGTTCATTTAATAGCAAAAACATAGAGGGAAGGGAGACCCACTCCATGAGTGTTAAGCAGGGAAATCGCCTGTTGCTAAGAGCTGCTCCTGTCAAGGGTACATAGATTTGTAAAGCACATCCCCCCCTGTGACAGGAACAGATATGTATCCCCAAATCTCCTAAAAACCAGAAAGTAATTACATCTGGTCTAGGGGGACACATTATATATACACTACTCACTGACATGATATTTGAAAAAAACTAGTATAGAAGTTTAAACAACAGCAGACAAGTAGATACAGAGTCTGGTACGTCAGAGCAAGATTCTTGATTTGAATTCTTAAGTTCTGCAACAATACAAATGATTATTCTGATCACCAGTAACAATAATAATAGCAATATTAATAATAATAGTATCATAAAGACTTCTATAGCAAACCACAATATTTATAAGTTGTCTTAGCATGCTGAAACTTTAAGTTGTAGTATGGAAAATGCCTCAAAGACTGGGTAAAGCCCTTCCAAGCATATATCTTGGGTGATCTGTATTTCAGAAGCCAATATTTCTTTAAAGAAATAGAGCCAAGTTACCTCTGGGGACAATAGGCTTGTGGTAAAGTATTTTTCCTTTCTGCACCAGCAGAGGTAGTTGGGAGAGCAAGCACTGCCTACCCTCATCTACATCAGATGGAGAACAGTCTTTATTCACTGTTCTAAATCAGACCTCAGGGTTATCTTACACGTTTCTTATGCATACATTAGACATGTCAGCAGCTTCTACTCCAGAGAAAATATTTTCTTCCTGATGCGGTGAATATAGTTCTGCCCCTACCTCTATAAGCCACTGTTGGTTTCCTTACATATTTTATTTGCAGCACTATGCTAGCATTAGAAATTAGATGACCTCTCTTGGAATTTCAAATAAATAAATCCCCATCTCATTCATCCAATTCCTCTTGGAAAAAATAAAACCAACCCTCTTTTCAAATAAATGCTATATTCAGAGCAACAGACCTCTGTCACTTTGGCTGAGCTGCACCTCTCATCTTGCAGAGGTCAGTGCAACACAGTGGGATGACAATGGATGACTCTTACTTTATTTTTTTTTAGACTATCATCAGCCCACAGCAGTCAAGCAGCAAGGCAGCTCAGAGCAGCATTCTGCGTTGGGTAGCACATTGTCATGGCAACCAAACAAATGGGTCATCCCACTCCTGCTCGGTTTCATTGTTGCATAGTGTGTAAGAGAAATCACAGCACGAGCGTGAATGTGTCTTTGAGCTTCTGCGAGACCGAGCCAAGTTCCCTTCCTAATCTGCCTTTGGGCACAGTACCTCTTGGGGAGGCAGTGGGCTGGTGTGCCTGCTCAGGGACATGCAGATGTTTAGGTTTCTGAGCTTGAGCTCAGGGGGTGAAGAAAAGAATTTTAGAGTGAAAGCAACTGCTAGGGGCCAGAGATGATCTTCTCCAACAAATTATTGGGTGATAGAGAGAAATACACTACTAAAGCAAAGGCAGTACAGTGGAAATGTCTGAGACACGTGATGGTGGGGGAATAACTGGGAAATGTGCTGATTTAGTGGGACAAGTGGATGAGGGAATCCTCTGAGCAGACACACTGCTGAGCACTGATTTCATCTGACTTTCGCTCTGTGCTTTCTTCCCTGTTGCAGTGTTGTTGTTCTTCATGGTTTTTCTCATTCACATTCTTTCCTTCTTTTCTCATTCCAATTCTTTTGTCTATTCTATGATATTCCTTCACTGAAACTTCACCTTCTACTCCGGTGCTACAATTAGCTCACACCCACCCTGCCACCCTCCATAGGTTCTGGTAGGACTGTTTCAGCATCACTGATCCTTCACATTGCAAGATACTTTCTATCATGATTTTTTGTTTTCAGAAAGATGAGAACTTAATCAATTTTATAGCTATTCCAGCTGGAGTTTTGTGTGCCAAACATCTGCCTGAAGACTGTATTTTATTGAAGTTTATGTCATTATGGTCAGCCAAAATTAATAAAACATTTCCAAGATTCAGGACAGGGATGAAATGGAGCTGGGCCAAAATCATGGTAAACTTAAAAAAATTTAAACAAATTTCCCACTCTTTACCCTATCCTCATGCTACAGAGTAGGGATTTGCAGTTTTTCAGGACATGCTGCAGTTTCCTTCAGGGCATGATTCTGGGTTTTATTAAGAATATCTGCTCTTTGACAAATAAGATCTAAGCCCCTGAAAAAGTGCCGTTTGCACATCTCAACGGAAAACTCCTAGTGTTTACCACAGAAGACCCCAACAGGATTTGTTTATATCGTGCATGCTGCAGGGCAGAGACTGGAGTGCAGTGTTCCCCAAGGGGAGGATGAGCCTGTAGTCAGAAAAAGGTGAGCAGACTCTTGAGATGGGAGCTGTATCAAGAGGAATCTCAAGACTACGAGACAAGAAGATAAATTTAAAACGATGAGCAGAGTGATAGAATGGTTTGGATTGGAAGGGACCTTCGAAATCCTTTAGTACCAACCCCCTGCCATGGGCAGGGAGACACCCCACCAGCCCAGGCTTCCCAAAGCCACCCAGCCTGGCCTTGAACACTGCCAGAGAGGGGGCAGCCACAGCTTCTCTGGGCAGCCTGTGCCAGGGCCTCACCAACCCTCACGGGGAAGAATTTATTTCTTATATTTAATCTAAATCTACCCTCTTTCAGTTTAAATCTCTTACCCCTATCACTACACTCTCTGATGAAGAGTCCCTCCTACCTTTCCTGTAGGAAGAACATGATTTGAAGCCAGTGACTAGCTGTTTTCAGAGACCAGATCTAATGTGTGAACAAATGAGAAGAGAGAAGAAGGGTTCTGGATTTTATGATAGTCCCAGATGCTGAGGGAGAACTGGGACTGGACAGGCAAGATCATTGTGGGGAGTGAGCCTGTAGTGAAAACACACTGAGTGCAGTTTTGCAGATGATTAACTGCTTAGGTGAGAACAGGGAGGCACAGGAGGCAGCTATGGGGAGTGAAAGGAGATACGATAAATGAAATGACTCAACTCTCTGTAGAGCAGTGGTGCAGTGAGAGGAAAAGAAGGAGCAAGACAGATTGCTTGAGGACTAGGAAAGGAGAAAGTGGGACTGATTGCAAAGGAAGACAGGTCTAAGAAATCCAAGAAAGTGTAATAGAGAATGAGAGCAAGAGCTATAAAATACTCTAATAAGAAAATGCTGGAAACATGGAGAGTAGGGATTTATCCTATAGAGAAACAGCAGGAGTTATGCCTGGAATGGAATTAAAAATTCCTAATCTTCTGTCAGAAAATATGTGTAAAACTCCTCAGAAAAGGTCTCACTGCCCACTTAGAAGGAAAATTTGCCATGGCCAGCAGCTACTTCACTAGCTCAATCTGCAGCGTTCTGTGCAGTGGCTCTAGTTGTTGCCACCATGCAGGCAAACAATGAAGACACCATTATGATGCCACACTATGGGATATCCTGCTCCTGTTTCTGTTTAAAAAACAAACAAAGCATCCAAAAAAAGCAGCATATTACCTGTACACTGCCTTTAAAACACCACCAAGCTCTCTCAAAACATTAGAAATGCACTTCTCTCTGTGCAGTCTTTTCTCACCTGCTCATACAACTTTCTTATGGTGGAAGGCTTACTTAAAAGTCATGCACTGTTATTGTAACATGAATTGGGACTCAGTTTTATGGAAGTCTGTTGTGAAAATAGAGTTTTGCTGTGAAAGGTGTACAGTTTGCAGGCCCACAGGTCAGAAGGTGTGTACAGAGGGAAGAGAAAGTTTGCTCTCTGCATTAAAGCTTCAGCAGAATTAATTATCTTATACCCAGCTTCTTTCCATGATGTCATCTACAATGCTAGGCAAGTCACAAGAGCCAAACTATTCATGTGTGGCAATTAATTATGTTTTACTCATTATCTGGGTCTTTCATGTGAGCCTGAATTGAAAAGGTGTTGTGCTTCCACCATTGCTTTTCATGTCTTCAAGGGATGTGCTTTGAATGTCTAATGTGCTAAATGCACTGAAAAAAGTTTTCTGTTGGTAACTCAAAATAAGCAAAAATTATTTTAATTTCTTTTGTTCTTCAGTCCTCCAGATATAAAGTGAATGTATGAATACTGCCTTATATTACAGAGGTGTTCTGAAAATATGTTCATTTCTATTTGTGTAGCTGTTGGATGTCAATATGAAGCATGAAAAGTCTCAGAGAAAGTTCAATAGCTCTGTCTTTAGAATGGGCTTTGAAAAGTGCAGGAGTCACATGGGTAAACAAAATACTGAAAAGATATTTAGAAGGTGAGTACTCAATCAGGCAAATGTGCCATGAAGAATACAGTATGTAATGATGAGATTACAGATGGAATTAGAAAGCATAATCATAAAAAGCCAAATTTAGTTTGCGCACACATCTTAATTCTTACATTTCCTGTCTATTGAGGGCTTGACTTTTCAGACTCAACAATTATATAATAATATATTGGTTCAACATGGATTAACCAATTGGAAATCATGCTTGACCAATTTGATAGCCTTCAATGATAGCATGATTGGCTGGGTAGATGAGGGGAGAGCCATGGATGTTGTCTACCTTGACATCAGCAAGGCTTTTGACACCATCTCCTCTAACATCCTCATAGGTAAGCTTTGAAGGTATGGGTCAAACGAGTGGTCAGAGAGGTGCATCAAGAACAGGCTGAATGTCAGAGCCCAGAGTGGTGAGATAAGAGGCACAGCGTCCAGTTAGAGGCTAGTAGCCAGTATGGGCCACAGGGGTCAGTACTGCATCCAGTCTTGTTCAACATATTCATGAGTGACCTGGATGAAGGGACAGAGTATGCTCTCAGCAAGTTTGCTGAGGGTACAAAACTGGGAGGAGTGGCTGATAGACCCGGAGAGACCTGAACAGGCTGCAGAGTTGGGCAGAGAGGAACCTAATGAAATCCAACAAGGATAGTATCAGGTCCTGCAGCTGGGGAGGAATAACCTCAGGCACCAGTACAGGTTAGGGCTTGACCTGTTGGGAAGCAGCACTGCAGAGAAGGGCCTGGGAGTCCTGGTAGACAACAAGCCTTCCATCAGCCAGCAGTGTACCCTCTTGGCCAAGAAGGCCAATGATATCCTGAGGTGCATTAAGAAGAGTGTGGCCAGCAGGTCAACCCTCTTCTCTGCTCTGCCCTGGAGAGGCCACATCTGTAGTACTGTGTCCAGTTCTGGACTCCCCAGTTCAAGAAAGACTATTGGAAAGAGTCCAACAGAGAACTACAGATATGATGTCTCACATGAGGAAAGGCTGAGAGACCTGGAGGTCTTTAGCCTGGAGACAACTGAGATGGTAGTGATCAACATTTATAAACATCTAAAGGGTGGATATCTAGAGCACGGGGCCAGACCCTTCTCACTGGTGCCCAGTGACAGGGCAAGGCAAACAGGCACAAACTGAAATGCAGAGTTCTGTCTGAAGGTGTCAGAGCACTGGGACAGGCTTCTCAGAGACATTGTGGAATCTCCTCCTCTGGAGATATCCAAAACCCACCTGGATGCAATCCTATGCCACCTGCTCTAGGTGATCCTGCTTTAGCAGAGCGTTGGACTAGATGATCTCCAGAGGTGCCTTCCAACCCTGACCGTTTTGGGATTGTGTGATATAATAATATAACATTATGTAGGTTTTATACATTCATACTTGCTGTGACAGAAACAAACAAACATTGAACCAATAAGAAAACCTCATTGTTCAGAGCCATTGGCTTAGTGTGCTCTTTTCTAGGTCAGCGTGATCATGTTATGTGGGTGTGATTGTAACCTAGTCTGTGTTCTACTTTCATTTTTGTATTCTTTCAGATTCTTTCTGACTAAGAGTGTATCTTTCTACATAAATATATATACAGTGCCATGTGCAGTCAAATAATAGTCCTGAGAGCAGATGTGAGATGTTTAATGCAACACAAAAATCACATTATTGTCAAAATCACTAGCAGCCCATCAGAGAGACAGGTATTTTAGAAAAGCAGTATAAAAAGGCACCCCTTGACCTAAGGAGGTCAAGACACAGTGCATGTAAGACACAGCCACATAAATAAGACACAAGCAGATTAAATAATAATAAAATACATTGGTCATAGCAGCAAAAACTTGATACTTTTCTGCATCTAGACAAACATAATTGAGAACATTGTCATATCTTTCATATCAGAAGTGTTTCCCATTGCTTTCCAAAGCTGCAGTTAAAGGGATAGCTATTTATTCTCCTTGTCACTATAGGCTTTTACCTATAGTAAGCAAAATGCAAGCCAGTGATCAGGCAATATATGATAGATTCTTTGTTCTGTTTCCAGTTCCCAAAGTCCTGTTGTGGACTATAATCATCATTTATATTATTATCTAAAAAATTAAATTTACTAAGATATAATAAAATGAGAGAATAGATCAAAATCTAGATGATAGTAATCGTGAACATTTCTAAATCAGAAACTAATTTATTCAGTGTTACTGCATTATGCAAGAGATTGTGACTTAAAAGATTTATGAAGCATTTGTGTTTGAAGATGGGAAGGAAATAGTGGGAAAAACATACTTTTGAATGAAATACCTAAATATTTTTGCACTAGGAAAAGAAATATCACATTTGTGACCATTTTTAACATTGGCAAACAATATATAGATGAAATATTTAATTAATCTATAAAACACTTAGAAGTGTGATCAGTTTATAGCTGGTATAATTCATGTTAGCAGTGGAAAAGACAAACAGGAAAAAAATTCAGGAACATAAGTGCACAGATTTTCCAGCAGAAGATCCACACCATATTAGTTTGGGAAACTGAAAATTGAGTGAGATGAAGAAAGAGGGATGCAGGAGAGCTGACCATGCATACCTGACTTTGCCAAGTGTGCTGGGGGAGTTTGAACTAGCTAATTTCCTCCCCTGTGCCTCAGCTTTTCTCTCTGTGAAATGGAGCCAACAACGGACTAGTACAAAAGCAGGATCTCAGCATATTCTACAGTGAGTGAAAAAACTCATTCCTGCATGTTATTTGTCTTTATTTGATATGCAAAAATCTTATCAGTTATATCTGATCCAGGGGAAAACCAAATCAAGGCTAATTCAGTCTTGTCTTAGCCACCTCCATCATCTCCACCACTAAGGAATGGAGGTTTTTCAGGCACAACAGTAATGACATACCTGCTTAATTAATTTCCAATTTTAACCTCAAAACTTGCTGTATAAAACCATTCCTATCACTGAGCATTCTACATTAATATGCATTAGGTATTGCATCAGGTTACTGGAGTAGTTCATTTGTTTCATTGGAAATATTTCAATGAAAATCGTCATTCCAAAGTTAAAGAATAACTTGGGACTGACAGAGGAATTACAAGGCAAGAGAGTTGTACTTTTTATTTTGTAGGAATTCAGGCTTCCTGACTGCACATATCTACCAGCATTAACAATTTTGAGTATATTATTGTGGTGCCAATATTGAACATTTGTCCTTCAGTGGTAAATTCTTCCATTTCAAGATAAGGCTAGAAAAAAGAAAGATTTCCTGGGAAACACAGAGCTGAGACACAAACTAAACCAAAGAGTATAAGCTACATATCTTTGTGAAAATTACTTTTTCAGTATTACATCTGTATAAAGGGTTGATATTTTGCCATCTTTCCGTTTCTTGTCCTCAGTGCTAGACTGAGAAAAAAAGCTTCTGGCTATGGCATACAGGATGGCTTCTGGCATGCTCAGCTTTATTATTTCTATCAGATATTTCTTCTGGTTTGGGCTCTTTTTATATCTCAAATAATTATTTTTATGGCACCAACGGCTATAAAATCTTATTCTTACATTTACAATTGGAACAATACTCTTGAGGCCGTTTCTCCGTGTGTCCCTTACCCAGGAGGTAAAAATTCATTGATAGAGAACAGCAGAAATTTCAACAAAACTGATATTTTTCAACTGATGGTTATATAATATACTGTAACAAAATAAAGATTAAATAGACCTAGACAAAATGGAAGGTAAACATCATAAGGCAAGAGAGCTTAGTTTAGGTTTCATTTTATAGTTTAACATTATCATTAAAAAGAGCGATGAAAACCATAATGATAAGATGGTACATTAAAACAATAGTAGCAGAGAAACTAATTAGAAACAGTATGGAAAAGGAAAGAATTGTACAGCATAGTGACGTTTATAATGAGGGGTGTGGGGAAACAAGAAAGAAATGGTAAGCTGGAACTATGACATAGGTAAGCTAACCTCATTTCTAGCATTGCTAGAGGTATATAAAAGGAAAGGAATTTCAGCAATAAACCTCTATATCACCTACCACACCCAAAAAAAACCCCAAACAAAAACAACACCCAAACAAAAAACTCACAATCAAAAAAAATAAAATAAAAAAAACCCCACACATCCCGAAGTGAATAGAGGAAAGTTCTGGTTTCTTTGTCAGAAGACAAATTAAAAACACCGGAAACTTTGCATGCGAAGGGAAACAGCAGACAATAAATACCCATATGTGGTGTGTATAAATAACAACGGAACTGTTAGGAGTTGTATACAACGGAAGTAACTGCAGTATCTTTCCTTTAAAATGGCACAAAACCAGAGAAAGCACTGAGTGAAAATAACAGCTTGCTTCCGTAGTTAGCAAAAAAATCCAGCTGAGATTTAGACTAAATCAAAGATTGAATAGCTACTAGAATTCTGACAACAGTAATGAGTCTTAAAAGGCATGTGGATTGTTTTTCATTTGCTTTTTGCTAAACACCAACTTCTCCCTCGGCTACTGCAAGCACCTAAAACCTCCATCATGGCCAGTTCAAAGCATTAAAAACACTGGGCCTCACTAAGGATCTGCATTTAGGTTGAAACTGTTAGTATCAGAAGATGCTAGAGATTTCAAAGTATAAAGTTTTTTAAGTTGTCAGAGTATTTTTTTTTTGTACTGATAAACTGTATTTATAAATAAGGTTTCTTCATGTATTTATTTCTGTTATATAATTGCCCTGTATCAGTTTGTTTCCCTGTTCACTATATATAGATATCATATACTATAATGGTCATATGTAAGTATACTCTAAACACACTTGGAAATATATGACAATGCTTACTCTTTATGGATTATCCATATGTAGACAATTTTCCAAAATGCTTGAACAGTGGTTTGATGTACAATTTCCCTTCTCTCAGACGTTTAATCTTTAATGACTCACCATTGTTTCAAACTCCATGTGATTAAAATTAAGCTGTTCATTTTGATATAGTCTGTCTCACTGCAAACTGTCCATTTTTCTTTATGAATATACCTTTCAGCCAGAAGACAGAATAATTTATTCTCTTCATCCAGAAAATGATAAAAATGTAGTTGCCTTAATAGAGAGACTATTTCTCCTTCCCTTACTTTCTCTCCTGTATATACACAGGCAGCCCCTGCCCTGAAATGAAATCTCAGATCTAGTTATATTTTATATAGGAAGTAAAATTACTTTACTAGCCTCAGGAAAGGACTTTAAAATATTTTTTTAAATTGGAATATCACTAACAAGGTGACAAAAATGTTCTGTTTGCTAGCTAACTATTAAGAATAGGTGCATATTCACTGCACCACATCTTTCACATTGCAGGAAAATAAAACATTGTAACTTACAACCTGAACATTATCTTTCTCTCCAAGAAGGTGAAGTGTGCTGGATATGTTGGACATATTATGATACAAACTTCCTGGCTGCTGTTAACATGTGTCAGACTGTCAAGCGCCTTTTAAAAATTCCTTGGATTCAGGCTTTTTTAACATGTTTGCGAAGAAATGTTTTCCTCTCTGAAAGATAATGCATGAGTGGTGGCTTTGAATAGGACATCTTGGATAATCTAATCCAAATACCTGCTTCAAGTAATGACAGTTTTCTATTAGTCATCCCATAAATGTATTTAACATCTCCTTAAAGGCATCTGTTTTGCCTCTGCTCTCATGATAAACTGTCATATGATCTGATCAGCTTCAGTGTTAAAGAAAATATCTACATATCCAGGTTAACTTACTCTTTCCTCCAACTAAAGTTCTGGCCATTACTTCTACCCACTACAAATTTTTGCACTTCTGTCTTTCCTGTTTTCACACATTATGATGGATTTATCTTTTAGCATTTCTCTCTTTTTAGACTAAAAAAACCTCCTTCCACAATTCTCACACTGCCTTTCAATGAACCTGTCTACATTATTCTGTATTTCAAGGACAGACAGCCCAGTACTATATAAAATGATGGTGATACCCTCCCAGCTCTTTGGAAAAAAAAATCTTTGCTTAGATTTCTTTAAATACATATGTATTCTTTTTGTAACAGCTTCATAGAATATCTCATTTATGTTTGCATTAGCAACGGAATCTTATTTCCTGAATATATCTGATTTTACTTTATGCCTGTGCTACATGTATGTCTCCTTGAGTTTCTCATCTTTTGTGCTGCGAATAGCAGGATGGAAAAAATCTACTGGAAGAATGAGGTTGTCTTGATTTGCTTTTCATATAGCAGTTTCTCAATACTGTATTTTAATTGCTAGGTGCATGCAACTATCAATGGAATAACTTTGAATGTAGAGCCTTACTGAATATTTCAGTTTTCTACATTTAGGGCTTTTTCTTTACAATACCAAAGAACTGCTAGACTGTGATCTCAGGGATGGCAAAAGCTCTGACTTTTCTAGCATTGACAAAGGGGGAAATTGCATTCATTTTTTTGATCAAGATTGTTACAGTCAATGTAAAGCTGCCCTAGTGATGAAAGTTTTGCCTCAGTCTTCAGAGTGGCCAAGATTTTATATATTGTATTTTCTAAAACAGATGGCAGAATTCTCTGTGCTATAGTAATTGGGTGATAGATAGCACAGAACTAGGGCTTTGTCAATAGTTTGAGGGAGGTTATGAGGATTTTCAGTGTTAGGCAAGGGAATGTGTCTGGCTTTAACTCCTGTAAATTATTGTTGTAATTTTTAGCTCTGCACACTCTGGCTACTGTTCCAACAGGAAAAAAAAAAAACTACTGTGATTTAAAAAAATATTTTGGCAATCTCTAGCTAGCTGTTGATAGCTGATAATTCTGTGTGTAGTGAAATCTGTGCAGAAAATCTTTCTTGTTTATATGCCCTGATACCAAAGGTACTGGACACTACATCTCTCTCCCCACTGACATTCACCTGTCACCTTTTGTGAGGGCAGGAACATGTTCTTGAAGTGGGTGTGATAACAGCAGAATTAATTCCATGTTTTTCCTGTCAATCATCTGCCAGCACAGTGTACTGAATCAGGTCACTGGAGGTAAAGGTGGCATGTGTGCATCTGTGCAGCTGGGACACAGCAACGAACTTAGGAGAAAAGGAGAGAAAGGATGCTCTGCTCAACCCCAACAAGCTCGTAGGCTGCCTTAGTCTGACTCAACCAGCCACATATGAGGATGGGACAGCCTAACATAAATAGTCCTTATAGAAGGAACTATAAATAGTTCCTTCAGGCTCCAGATGCATTAGTGATGTCAGATTGGCATTTCTATAGTGGACAATGGTACTCACAGAGTACAGTATGGGATAGAAACTCCTAAAATCAGTTATCATATCCTAAAACTTTGTGCCTATGTATATCCATTAATGATACAATCCCTTCAAGGGATAAAGGATAAACTTCTCCACCAGTAACATTAAAGTTTCTGATACTCTCATTTGCAAAGTATTGCTGTTTGGCCAGTGATATGAGACTCCTCTTTAATTGATATTCTTTTCTTTATCTCTTTGATATGCATAAGGATTGCCCAAATTAATCAGTTATCTCTCCTTCTCATGTGGGGTCTTGGATTATTATTTCTATGTGATTCTACAGTTACTCTCAGATTTTAGTTACCAGGAGTTTGCAGGGACATTTAGAAGCTGTTACACTGATGATTTCCTTTATGTTTCTTGTCACTGGTAAAGATTCTCCATCTCCAGATTCTTGCAATAATGAAGTAAAAATCTGATTGAATTGAAAGGTATTAGTAGGTAAAAAGGCACTTGGGAGTATGAGTGCTCCTGTCCAGGACCAAACTTCAGGACTCCTTCACTGCCTCTGGATTTCCAGACTTTGCAAAGTTACTTGCATGCTGCTGACCAGGAGGTTGAAATGTTCTGTTTCTATATTCAATGTACAAAAGGAAGTTCTTATCAAGGTTAAGTTCTCAATCTCAGAGTGCTTTTTCCCGTAGCTCAGTCCCTGAACACGTTCATTATTCCTGTCTAAGAATACAGGATTTTTGTGTACCATTTTCTTGGAAAACATGAAATAACAATATCTCAGTTTCTGGAAAAGGATCCAATAAGACTTGTCTCTGCATTCAGTGGTTGCAATGAGTGTGATGCCCCTGACTCCTGTAACAAGTTCCAAAGTAAATCTCCCAAGGTCTCAAGAATGAGTGATGGACTGTTAGGAGCTCACTAAACCAACACTACTCAGTCTGTACTCAGGGCTCTGATATGTTCAAGTGAAGCAGTCGGACCTTGAATATAACACCTTGAATGTAACACCTTGAATAATCTCCATACATAGTCAATGATTACATGAGGTTCTTTACTCTCCCATTTCTAATGCGAAGACCTCAAAACAAAGCTCTTTTAAGTAGAAATCACTAAGATCTGCCAGAACACAGTTACTGTAATTTTCAAGGACTGTTGTGAAGACTATGGAGATTTGGATCAGAGTGGTTTTGGCAGCAAGCAAGCTAAGTAAAATGATTTGCAGTTTGGTTTGCTCAGGTTGAAGAAGAGGACATAAGAGAATTAGTCTGGATTTACAGAACACTGGGGTTTCTGTTTTGAAATTATTTTGGATTAGTACCCTGGCAAATTTTGTTCCAACAGATTCTGGTTATGTTGGATAGACTCCACTCAAACAAAAAGGATTCTGACATCTCAGAAATAAAATTAGCAGGTTTTGTTTAGGTGGCTAAGAAGGAAGTAGAAAAGATGGAAAAATGGACATTTGTCCTAATTTCAGCAATCCGAGAGGCAGCCCTGACACAGAAGATTAAAAAGTAGAGTTCCTCTAAAAAAAATAGATTATTTTTGCCTAGCAGTGTATATATGCAAAAAAGGAAAAAATAAAAGAAAAAAGCCTTAAAAACAAGCAAGAAAAAGAGAGTACAAAAATTGAATTTTGCACTGCTGATTATCACTTATCATGGAAAGGATTTTGAGAAGAAGATTTTCCTAATGATTTTTTCATAAGTTATCAGTTTTGGACAATACAACTGACATTCAGTAGTTAATTCAGAAAATAGAAGACGTGTGTCATCAAAAGTCAGAGTATATATTTACAATGCAAATTAGATGAGATAATTTGATAGTGATGAGTGTACAGGTAAAATCTGAATTGTACAAACTCTCTACTTTTAAGGTCTGAAGAAAAAAGAATACAAGGAGGAATTTCTGCCAGCTGTCCGGGTTAGAAGGCAGAGAGATTAAAGCCTTCCTTTGGCCAGTTGGTCAGGCTACTATAGGAATATTTGAAAGCATCGGATATTTTTAGGCTTTGTAACTAGGCAAGATATTTTCTGGTCCAAAAAAAAAAAAAAAAAGCAAACAAAGGTTTAACATAAGAAGGGTTGTACGTCAGCCAGCAGAGAATTTAGGACCTAAAGGGGGAATAAGCAGCCCTGGACCTACAACAGCCTGGTTGTAAACAAGTAACTAAGAAAGTCAGAATAAAAGCGAAGTGAACAGACAAACAAGGAGTTGCTAGAAAATCACAGGTTCTCAGAAGAGCAGAGGAAGGGATTAAACAGCCATTACCGGTCCACATTTTCACTTCTCTAGAGTGTCATTCACCATACCCCAGCAAGGCTTGGTTTGGCGAGCCACAGCGAAGGCTGTGATGCCAAGTAACCTTTCCTTAACAGCAGGTAATGTTTCAGTAGTAAAGGGGAAGCAAGGCAGGCAGAAAAGGCATGAAGGCAATCTGCGCTATGGAGTCAGATACGCACAGTTTATCTTGGATACCAAAACTTTTGGAGAACTTTGAAGAAGCAATGCCGACCTCTCACACCTTACGCCTAAGTGTCGTCTATTAAGCATCCTCTGCTCTTCTTTTCTCTGTCCTTCACTTCCTCCATTCTTGGTTAAAACTGAAAGTCAGCATTAGTAGAAGCAAACTTTTTCAACCTAAGTGACACCATTGTCTCCAAGTACCAGTAAATGGGCTATCTGAAGCTAACGCCTGCTTATTTTCAGGCAGGTAATCTTGAATTAGCCCATTGTAATTCTAGAGAGAAAGCAGATGATTGTATAGTGTTCTTGCCATATTATAGGGATGTCTAGTCCCATAAATGCCGAGTAATCGGTAAATGAAGTCTGGGGGAAGCAAGCTCTACATCAGCAAGCAGAAGAAAACGGGTCCCTTAGGAATCCTAAAACTCAGACAGAGGAAAACAAGGAACAAGAAAGAATGTGAATACGAAATAGCCGGTCTATTTCCATAAGGGATAACTCAAAGAAAGAATAAAAAGTTAGAAAAGAGGAAGTAACAGTCACATAAAAAAATG
Source organism: Gallinula chloropus (assembly GCF_964237585.1). Taxonomy (NCBI): domain Eukaryota; kingdom Metazoa; phylum Chordata; class Aves; order Gruiformes; family Rallidae; genus Gallinula; species Gallinula chloropus. Next base: position 9,543,431 of record NC_140099.1, on the reverse strand, counting down.
CTGTATTTCAATTGCCTTTTGGTGGAAGTAATGTTTCCTCTTGATTTGTTTATTAAAGACTACTAAAGGTAGAGTTTGAGGCAGTTTTGCTTGGTTTGGGATTTTTTTTTTAACTCTTTAGCGTCAGAAACATAGAATGTTTTACCTCCCTTGCTTTTGCTCGGGTTTTCCCTGAGAAAGTTGGAGGTCTGACATGAATGCCTAAGGAGAGAAATCTGCAGATTTCTGAAGAAAAGCCTCAAGTTGGCACGATGTAAATTTAACGAGATAAGAGGCGTGCTTAACACATCCCCACTAGACTATCCTTCTCCCGCGCCCTTCCAGATTTCCTCCCCTTGCCCGCGACCGCGCAAACCGGGGTGCGCAAGGTGCTCGGCTTCTCCCTCCGTCCCCGCGCAGGAGAGCGGACTCGGAGCGGCAGAATTAGGCAGCGGCTACATCGCCCCGCGAGCAGGTCCCCAGCCCGCGAGTGCAGGGCAGGAGGGCCGGTGGGAGGCGGGCAGCCCTCCCCTCTCTCCCGTCCCTCCCTCCTCCCGCCCCGTCGCTCCGGAGCCTGACGGCGCTGCGGGCGGGGGGTGCCGCCTTCCCGGCCGCCGCCGCCCGGTGAGGAAGCTGCGCGCCCTCCGCCGAGCACCCCGCGGGGCTGCGCGGAGCGGCCCCGGCCATGGGGTTGCGCGCCGCCGGGCTGATCGGCTGCTGCTGCCTGCTGCCCCTCGTCCTCCCCGCAGCCCCAGGTAACGCCGGCCGCGGGGAGCGCTGGAGCTGGGCGGCGGGAGGGTGGCGAGTAGTGAACCCCCCGGCGTCTGCCGCGGGGACCGGCGCAGCGAGGGGAGGCGAGTTGGGAAAGTTTTCGGAGTTTGACGGGGCCGGGAGGAAAGCGGAGCGGCAGCCCTCCCGCAGCCCCCCGAGGGAAAAGCCTCCCCCAGCGCTGGCTCCGGCCGAAGGTGCCGGTGGCGGTCAGGAGGCTTCTCCTTTGCGTCCGACGGGGCGTGTGTCTGGTGGCGGTTGCGTGGGATGGCAGCGGGTAACGGTGGCATTTCGGGGGAGCATTGCTTGGTGCGCTTGATGCGAATACTCCAAACAACCAACCAACCAACCAAAACTGTGACTGAGACCTCTTCTCCTCAACTTAGATTATTCATGCATGATTTAATGAAAATGGGGGTTGCTTTTCCTTCAGCCGACGTAGGGTTGGAATGGATTCAACACTTACACTGTAAGTTGGGTTTTTTCTGACAAAAGGTGTTTTGGTGTTTCAAGGAGTCCTAAAGCAACGCAGACGGAGTGGCATGCTGTGAAATGACAGACATGGATCCCTTCTGAAATTTCCTTTTTAAAGTAGTGTGTAGTGATACGAGAGACACTTTGCATACGCTAAAGTGACTTTGTATTATCCTGTGGTTAATTCTTTGGCATTTCTCTTAGCCTATATGAACTCTGTGCAACATGCTCCAGATAAAGTTAATTTAAAAAAATTTATGTTGCAAAAACATGTGTTTGAAGAAAAAAAAAACCCCAGAACATCATGCCATCTGGATTCTTTTAAAACACCTGTAATGGGTATGTGACATGTTATTTCTTTTTCCTCATTGAAGATTTTTCTGGTTTGATATTATAAATCTTTTCTTTCAGGCGTGAACTGTAAAGCTGGCTGCCACCCAGAGAATGGATTTTGTGAATTTCCCAGTGAATGCAGGTAAGAAGAGCTGTCAGATAAGGCTATCAGCACAGGAATGGATGGCTTCAATAATTCATAGTCCTGGTGAAATAGAAGCTGAAAAGATTTTCCCTCAGAAAATATGGAACTGTAATGCAAAAACACTCTATTGGGATACAGTAGCTAGAATCATGAGCATAGACGTCTAGATGCCTTTTTACCCTACTTTTTCCAGTAAAATAGTTTGTACATTGGTTAACAGGTTTTTTCCTTACTGAATGAAATGCTTTTCTTCACATAAACTGGTTCTAGTATCCCAGAAGCATCAATGGTATCTTTTTGTTCAAACGTGCTGCATAGTACAATTTTGTATCCGAAAGTTTATTTCTTGTGCCTCGAAAAGGGGAACATCCGTGTAATTATGTTTATTAAAAATAAACTATGCCTCTGTCTTGTCTTTTATCTCTTTCAGGTGTCAGCCTGGTTGGCAGGGTGCTCTTTGTAATCAGTGTGTTCCTTTCCCTGGGTGTTTGCACGGCAGCTGTGCCAAGCCTTGGCAGTGCATCTGTGAGGAGGGCTGGGTTGGCAGCCTCTGTGACATAGGTTTGCACATCCTTTCCTATCCGTGAGCAAGTGAGGTGGAACAGCCCCACCTGGCGCTAGAGACAGGAAAAAGTCCTTCTGCATAACTAATTTTAAAAGATTGACTGATAGGGACAGATAATAAAGGGATACTGGGTAGCAGCACATAAACCTGGGACTGTTATAATAATTCAGGCAAAAGCATGCAAGTCTTTTGTAACTGGGCATGTGTATGAGCAAAGCATAACTTCATCATTCTGTTTTAAACATTGATCATCAGGGACAAAGTCAACAAATAACTGCTCCCTTGTTGCCATATAAGACTTTTCTATAAAAATACAAGTTATCTTGTATATATTAAAACATTTGAAATATTTTCGTGACACTATATACATATACTACTTTCTGTTCAGAAAGGTGTGAGCATAATACATAATATATCTTAAAAACACCGTGCTTGTTACTGCTTTTCTTAGTGCAGCGATGATTCAATGAAGTGTCACAGATTCACAGTTATATGGTTGGGAAAGACCTTTAAGACCAACAGTTTCTGTAGCCCTAGTGTGAAAAAGGTCTGCCTGAACAGACTGCCACTTCCCTCTCAGATCTGAGGGATAAGCACAGTTCGTGTGTGCACTCTCACCCCCTGCTACTCAGAATGAGCCAGCTTAGCATAGCCAAAGAACTGGTCTTTGCTGAGCTGGTTTATTTTGGCTGACACAGCCACATGTTCCACCAGAGATCTGAGGGGTCCGAATCTGCAGGAGCATGTGCCTATTCAGCCTGTGTAGCTGCAGCTGGAGAAGGACAAGTGTCCAGGGCCTCATTCTCCTTTTATGTCTTTCAGGCTTTCATGGTTATACAGTTTATAATTTACAAAGCATGCCTGCATTCTGCCCATGCAGACCCAAAACAGTTATTAATGATGACACAGTTTGAACTAGATAAAATTTTCAAGCTGACTAAAAGACTCAGAAGATTTCAGGTAGGTAGTTCACATTATTGCAGTAGCATGGAGCTTGCTTGGCACAAGGTACTCAAGTTCTCATTTAGCTTCTCATCAGGCTTTGCTGCCTATACTTACTCGCTGCACACATAAGCTTAGACAGACTTCTTAGTCTAATGATAGTCCTGGTATGTTTGTGGGAGCTCCCATAGCTATGGTGCAGATATGGATACAAGCACTCAGAGATTTCTTCTGGACACCTCTGACAGATGTGTTTGTACCTAAGACAGTGACCTAGATTGTCATTACAATTATTGAGGAGGAATGGGTCTGTCATCTACAATCATAGGTTTCTAAAACTAGACAGAATGACCACCCCTTCCCCCCACCACATTAGTAGGATCAGTTCTATTTCTTGCCAATGACTCCAAAGGACCAGATTTTTAAATGTACCATCTTCACATCCAAAGATTCCTGTAAGGTTTGTGTTTTGGGTTTGTTGGTTTGTTTTGGGTTTTTTTTTCAAATTGGGCATACTTTTAAAAGCCACATGAACTTCCAAGCTGAATTTCTAGGTGCTTAAATAAATTTGCAGTTCTGAGCCTTGAAACCTTTCTCTCTTGTGAATAGTACTTTAAATGCAAAACAGTGCTCTGGAAACTGTACACATCTATGGTAAAAGATTATTTTAATACGTATTAATTAAGCTAGTTTTATAATTAAAAAAAACAGGTATCCCTTGCTTAAGCTCAGAAAATATTATTTCTCCACACACTCAGAGTCTTCTCAGAGCTTTCTTTGTGACTTGTAATCTAGATCTCTGTAACAAGCTGCCAAGAATATTCAGCCAAAAAGAAATAGCCATCTTTTCATCTGCAGGAACCTGTTATGTTGAAAGTCTTTCATCTCAGTGGATTTACCTACTTTAAATGCATTGCTTTGCCACAAGGACCCTCCTTTTCTTGTTGCTGGAAATTTGCTACAAGTTGTTATCTTGACCCAGTAAAACAGTGAAACTTCAAATGGGTTAATTGCTCAGCCACTGATCTCATCGTCTTCTACCAAAAAGTTTCCTGGCTGTATAAAGTCATTATTGACTGCTATAACCTATTGACAGGTACCACTAAATGAAACGTGATTAGGCAGGGTCCTGCTTTTGGGATCACTGGCAACATAACTAACTGACTTTTAAATATGGAAATACATATCCATCAATTTCTTATGATGAAGTATGAGGCTCCCTGCTTCTCTCTTCTTCATTTGTCTGATGAAAGCAGGCCACAGTTGTTATATTTTTTCACATGCATATGGATTAAATGCCATTTTTTAGCTATCGGAGACAATTTTTATCTTCAGCTGTGTAATGAGATAAAGCATGTTAGAAAGCTGCATTTCTGTTGCTTCTTGGGAGACTGATGAAGGGTCATGAGTACTGCAGTTTTGGTACTCTCCTGAAATTCTTCCTTTTTGCTGCTTTAGAAAGTGTAATATTTGCCAGGGAATTTCTGGTATAGCCACTGTTTCACCAATACCAATTGTGAGCAAATGGCAACTCACAAGGATGGCAAAACAGTGAATGGAAAACAGGAGGAATCTGAAGTTCATTTGGCCACTACTGTACACGTGAAATATTTTTAATATCTAGTCTTAGCAGATTATTTGCTTGCTAAGTGTGGAAGGAAAAAAAAAAGGTGATTCAGACTGGTGGTGATTTCTTTTTTCTATTTTCCTTGGCTTGGTTGTTCCTTTCTGGAGTAGTTTTAGATCAACAAGTGATTTTCTAATCCATCTGACTGTCTTTACTATGGGCAGGCTGCTCCTCAGTTCAGCTCAAGAATGATTTTCCCAGTAATTTATAGGCATGCAGATTATAGGTTGGGCTCAATCCACTGTAAACACGTAGGTCAGGATCAGTGGTATCATTTATGGACATTATTGCAGTTGTGTGGACAGTCATGGTGCTCAAAAAGAATCGATGATTTGTTATTAGCATTATCACAGCCAGTTAACCTCTTTGCAATGAAGTACACCAGTCTGCCTAAGTGAATCCCATGGCATCTTCTCATCCTCTGGAAATGCAATCTTGCAATTGGGAATATGGAACCAGGCTGCACAGCACAGGGTTTCCCTCTGTGGCCCTCTGACATACACTACATAGTACAGGAACTGTACTATGGTTAAAATTTTGCAGTATCTCATGACATTTTTCATGTTATTGTGGTAATCAAAATATAAATGCCATTAAACCCCTTTTCATCTTCTTAGAAAGTGTATGTATGCACATGTGTGTGCAAGTCATCAGATAGGTTGCAGCCAGAACTTGTCTGCAGCTGCTCAGCTAGTTGGCTAAAATATCCACTTTGTTTGTTTATTTATTTTTAATTATTTTTAAAATTCAGTAATCATTTGAGTGGGAGGTGGCTCAGCAGGGAAATTGTAAAGTAAATGAGATGTGTGACTTTGGGTCCAGATGTCATACAGCTCTCTCTTCTGGTACAGTTACATAAGGGTTGGATGCAGCCCAGACAAAAGATGGAAATTTAAGAAATTTTTGTAACTTGCTGATCTATGTTATTATGAGATGTTTGTTCATAAGCACATAATGATAGGCTCTCAGTCAAGGAGCAGGGAGAATTCACTGTTCCTGATTGCTTCATCAGAATTCTGCTCATGGAGAAGCGAAGGTTGTGAAAGGATGGCTAGACTATCTCGTTCTTTCTCCCCTACGAAGATTTTATTGATAATATTACTTATTTATAGACATGAACAATTCAAATGTATTCTACTAGTAGGAACTAGGAAAACAGAAACAAGTTGAAAGTATTTGAAATAGTTGAACAATCTGAACTCCATTTTAACAGAGGGAGGAATAAATCAGAATTTATAAAATGCAGGATGAAGGACTACTAAAGTTGTATTTTATTTGAAGCATTATATACTATTCACTGATTATTTCTCATTAGAGTAATTAAGCCCTGGGTTTTTTTGTTGTGGTGTTTTTTCTTTTTGTTAAACAGATATTCACCCATGTTCTACAAAGCCCTGCACCAATAACTCAACATGCATAGAGACCGGTGACGGGGGATATATTTGTCTGTGTGCCCAGGGATTTACAGGAAAGAACTGCCATATCAAAAAAGGACCCTGCATTATTAATGGGTAAATATTGATTTCTGATATGAATGTAAACTTCACATTCTTATTGACTATTCAGAATTCTTTGCTAAGTGGAAGTTACCTATGTACATAAATACCTGTTGGGGAGACGCAAAGAAGACAAAGCTGCAGTCTTTTTAGACATGCCCAATGAAAGGGCAAGAGGCAACAGACATGGACTGGAAAAACTTCCAGCAGTATCACTGGTAGAATTTCTTGAAAATAGGATGACATTTCAAGGTTGGGTTTTATAGAAAACAAAAGTGGATGGGTGTTTTTGTTGAAATCTAGAAAGTCCTTGTCCTCTAGCTCATCAAGTATCTGATCCCATAAGCATAAAGAATGCTTTTCGGGTGGGTACAAGTTTGGTAAAACTAACACCTGAAATTCAGTTTTCTTTTAGGATATTGCTTTCTTTTACTCTAGCTCCATATTAGTACCCTCTAATTCTCTTTTTCCTCAGCAACAGATAATTACGAATATTCATATCTACTTTAGGACTAAATCTTCCTGAAGACTTAACACCTCTCACTATCTGGCAAGAATAGCCATTCTTACAACTTTGGCAGTGGCATTTTTTTGCCAGTGCTTTTAACTGGGGGATAGCCACAAGATTCTGTCTGTTGCTTTCTCCACTTTTCATCTGTAGAGCAAGTATTTTGGTAATTCAATGTGGATGTATATTAACTATCCCAAAGAACAGGTGAGGTACAGTATCAGTAAAGTAACACAGGCTCATTCCATGTACTTTATTAAAATTCTCATGGTTTTAAACTGCTAAAAAGTCCTTTTTTTTTTTTTTTGTGAGCAGTTTTTCATATTGAAACAGCAACTCCTTTTCTCTAGGAAGCTGTCTTTTTCAGGAAAATTAGTAGCAGATGATGACTAAATCTTCTTTTAGTTCAAGAGGACAAATGATGTCAGCATAAGCACTCTGTGTCTGCTCATATTTCACAGTACACCTCACATCCTGGGAAAAGACATCATATGATGTCATCTTGTTCACATCTCACTTCCTCTCTTCCTGAGCAGTAATCTCAACAATGTTGATATCACTAAGTATTGCCACCAGCTCCTTAGTTAATATACACAAACGGAACTGAGACAATTCACATATCAAAATGATTGTTCTAGTCTGCCTACAAAATCAGGCAAAGGTATCTGCAGTAGTGACCTCTCTGTAGTGTTTTAAAGTTCTGCTCTGAAGCAGAGCAGTAAGTGGTATTTTCTAAAGTGAAAGCATTTAGAAAGCAAAGTTGTATGTCCACATTTCACAACCAGTCCTTCATGTACCAAACCTTCCTGAACATGGATTAAACTCCAAAAATGCAAAGTAACTAAATCTATTCAAGGAGATTAATATTAATGCCTTATTCATTTAAACATTAAAATTAGGCAAATGCAATTCAGTGTTATTAATAAAGATACATTTTCAAAATTCTGTATATTTTCCCTTAAATGTTCTTTATTTAAATGTTTTACACTTCTGAAAGGTTCAAAAAAATTTACACTTCCATTCTGCAGCAGTTTCTTTCTATTTCAATGGAAAGTACTGTAACTGAAACATCCATGAGGGTTCAAACACTGCCACATCCAAAGCAGTTTGTCAGATTTTCAATGAGACCTGTAAAGGTAAGAGAGGGTGCTAGAGCCTCCGTGACAGGCTATAACCACTTGTTTACTCAAGGACTGTGCAACTACAGCTTCTGTGTTTTGCTTCAAGCAGACACAGCAGCTATTGATTGCCACAAAGCTTGTTGTTGGCATGATCACCTCAAGTTGCACCAATGACTCTATGCCAAACTCCAGGGTCAACACCTTTCACTTTCCTAATACTGCTTCCAGACTTTGAATTTGTTCTTTCAGTAGCCTTTTTTCCAGCCAGCATCTACAGTGAAGTGCAATATAAGAGGATAGAGCAATTTATGTGGAAGCAGAAAAAAACAGGCAGGTGATTCAGGCTTCCTAATGGGTGTGCACCGAGTGCTTCAGTTACCAGTAAAGCCAGAGGTGCTTGGTGTAGTCTGTCATAGCTACTCCCAAAAGCAATGTCTGGGCTTTTGAGAAGCTCAACCTTATCTTGACCTGTGGTCAAGGACCATTTGTAGTCCAGAGCTTGTATCTCTTTCTCTTAAATCTCTGTGTCCCACATGGAAGTCTGTAGTGGCCAGTTGCTACTGACCATTGCATATGTGAAATGTCAATGCTGATGAAGCTGTGATCTTCGTTACCACTGGGACTTTCCCCAGGAAATTGAACACTTAAGTAACAGCTTGGACTTTTCAACTATGTCTTGATACTACGTTGTATGTCTTCAGAGATTTCTAAATATTAGGAAAACCGTTCAGAAGGCTAGTTTTAAAAGCATTGTTCATCTACGATGAACTCCCATGAAAGGGAGTCTTGAGATTTATTTGTAAACCTGTGTCCCAGGGGCTCTTTTCCACCAGTATGGCTAATCTCAGGACCAAGTCCACATTGCATAGCTCCACTCAACTTGCACAGTTGTGCCTTTCTGTCAGTGAATGGGCCTTCCTTTTGACATTACACACAGTAAGGCACAGTTACATTGCATAGGTAGAAAAAGGTGTCTTAGTGAATTTACATCACTTAAAACATAGTATCAGGCTATTAATAATTAAGTTCTTAAAGGGTTTGCAGAAGTACTTGGTTTTCTGTGGTCCTGTCCCTATAATATAGCTACCTTTGCTAACCCTGAAACTATCACACTTTTTAAATTATTATGATGTTTATCAAAAAAATCTTTTGTTGAACAGCAGTTTGCAGAAAAGTATGTTTCTCCTCTAAATTTCTTTGTGCTATAGAACGCTAGAGAGGAGAATAAAAACAATATATCTGCTATGGCAGAATATTGTGCTTTGCCAATACAATACATAGTTTATTTTACGAGTTATCAGTTAGAAAAGAAAGATATGCTGCTCATGTCTTTGTTAAGTCTTGTCTGAATAGTTGCTCAGCTAAATAGCTCCAAGCATATGAAAACATTGGGAAGCTTACTTTGAATAAATGTTTGAAATAATTTAAAATCCCTTCACAGCTCTTCAAGCTGAGTTTATATACTAGTGTACTAATCCTGCCCGAAGGGTCAGCAGAAGATATAATAATCTGTATTGACAAAGCTTGTGAACTGGCTCTTGTAAAGAAAACCAGCTCCTTTTATTGTATAAAATGTTTCCTAATAGCTTCTTTCATTCAACTTTAATTCAGTTCTGTCTCTGTGTTTGTTCTCTGTTCTAGCTCTCCCTGTCAGAATGGAGGAACATGCATTGACGACAATGGTTTTGCACCACATGCTTCTTGTCTGTGCCCTTCTGGTTTTGCTGGCAACTTCTGTGAAATAGATAGAGATGACTGTGAAACCAACCCCTGTGAAAATGGAGGAACATGTACGGACATTGGTGTGGATTTCAGCTGTTTCTGTCCCCATGGCTATACGGGGAAGCTCTGCAGCAGCCGTGTCACATTCTGTGCAAGCGATCCATGTGAGAATGGAGGGACATGCAAGGAACATCCCCAGGGAGGATTCAAATGCATCTGTAAACCAGAATTTGTTGGTGTGACCTGCAAACAACCCAGCAAAAACAGAAGCCTCTCTGGAGTGAATATGGAGACAAAGCATATGCAGAATTACAAGCCACCCCCAAAACCTCATCACCGATCGGTGCATCATCAACAAGAAATCCTGAAAATAACAATGAAAGAAACAATCCAAAGTGCAGATCCCTTGCTCAGTAGAAGCCAGGTGATATGTTTTGTTGTCCTGGGCTTGCTTACATGTCTTGTTGTCCTGGGTACAACTGGAATTGTATTTTTTTCAAAATGTGAAATGTGGCTTGCTAATGCCAAATACAGTCATCTCCTACGCAAGAAAAAGAACTTCTTTCTGAAATCTAACAATGGGGAAAACCTCTCGGTTAATATCATCTTCCCAGAGAAGATCAAATTGACAAATTACACTAAGAACTACACTGCCATCTAGGCCCTTGAAAGCCAAGCAACAACTTGTCATAGCAATATGTGAAATAGATTGAATGTCTGGGATTGGCCTCAATATTTGTGGGTACATTTGCTGTAGCTTGTGCTGAGTGATAATGAAGAAATATAATGTATCTCTTGCTAAGGATTTTTTCATTCCTCAAAATAAAAGTTTGGAAAAAAAATATTAAAGACCAGGGAATGTTAATTTGATTTATTTTCAAGGCAGCTAATTTTTGTAAAATAAAAGGTAATTTACCACTTGTACTGTATTGCAGCTTTCTTGTTCTGTGCATAGTTTATTTGGCAAATGTTGTGCCTGTAAATTACTCACTAATGCTTTCAGTAATGCTCTCTTTTTTTTTTTTTTAATAAACAGCAATTAAGGGCTATATGGTTTATTGATTGATTTGTAAATGTTATGCTACAGCAAAGTCTACAAGTGTCCCCACCTAATTCTTCTGCTGTCTGTTGTAAGAACATTAGGGACTGTGATCAACAGGAGCACATTCGTACTGGTGTCTCAGTTAGTTTTGCTATTTTTTTACATCCATATAAGATAGATTTTTCCTTCTATAGAATATAATAAGTCTTTGTGATACTAATTTCAGGATAAAAGTCTCAGTTGCTTGTGATGCTGCTTCCATAAATTGTTCTGTTTACCTACCTAAATATTAAAAAGGCATTCAGTGTCTTTGGCCATACTTTATAGAGACCTGGACAAGAGGTAAAGGATCTGTTCTGACTTTTCTATAAATATTCCTCAAGGAACTCTGCCCAGAAAAGTATCCTTCATGCCTGCATCATGGGGACAATGAAAAGATATTATGTGTCACCTGAAAGAAGACTATTTTTAACTTTTCATTTCAGCTTCTTCTCTGTCATATTTCAAGGAGAGGCCAAGATTTTCAACAGTCAAAAGCAGCAGTGGCAAAGGGGAAAAGGCTCATGAAAGACACAAAGTTGTTAGATGTCTGAGGGCATTAATAGATCCTGAACTCCCTGGGGAGCCTCACTGAGGCCCTCATCCACCCAGTCAACAAGCCTCTCGCAGGTCAGCCCAGGGTTATTAGTCCTGATCTGAGCCACGCTGGAAAAGTGCTAGTCTCCACCTCTGCCTGCTGGATGGACTTCAGACCTGAACTCTAGGTAGTCTATTTGTTGGATGGGCCCTTTGGACCTGCGGTTCAGCCCTGTCTGTGGCACTGTCTCCTTATGCTCCTGACTGGAGTCCATGGATAGACCCTGGACCTGGTTCATCACTTGCTGTGTCTGAGAATGTTGCTGGACCCAGTTACCAGCACCAGCTCTGGCAATGTGTTCACACCTGCTGGACTGTGCTGTTGGTGAGGGCATGTGACTCTCCTGGGTATCCCAGCTTGGTTTCCTTACTGGGAAACCTAACTCAGGCTGGTCTCTTTCAAAATGCAATGGTTCAAGGTGTCTTTAGCTGCTGTTAAGTAGCAATTTACTTCCCCACCCACCCTAAATAGAAACATTTAGCAGCTGCTTCTAACCAGTGTGGTAACTACTATTCCTAAATCCATTTACACCTGCTCAAATTAAACCAAAAAAAAAAAGGAAAAAAGTCTTAAAGCACATGCAGGTCATTGCCCTAAGATTTTTTCTGTTGGCATCTCTCTTAATTGCTAGGAGTATTTAGCAAGTTTGCTGTGTTTCTGATAATATTTGTACATATTATGGCATTACAATGTAGTGTGAAGGTTAGAGCTAACAGGGAAAATTGTGTGGTAATACTACATTGGAAAGTGATGGCCTCTAGAGAACAGGATAGGAATTTTAAAGCAAGCAGATGCTCCCTCTCAAAACTCCTGTTGAGAAGACTAATAATTCATCAAACCCAGCAACTTTTCAACCAGTCTTAGCAAAGATGACTAACTTTGGTATCCAGATGAAGGTAAAACCAGGTAAGCAGTGTTGAATGTAAAGCCATGAAAGAGGAGTCAGGGGGGTTTACACATTTCTTTTAAAACAATATATTTAAAAGAAGTGTAATTTAAACATGTAACTCAGTGCTGTACATTTTAATGTGATATTTTCTGTGATTTGAAGTGCATTAGGGTCAATTTGGAGGTAATCAGAAACACTGAATAGCTTCATTGTTATGGAGTAAATCATATAGCTTTGATTCAAAATCAGTTGCAACATTAGGTACCTGCTAGGAATCAGTGATTCAGTTTCAAACTTGGCTGTGCACCTTCCTTCTCCCTTTGAAGAGAGGCTCAGCCTCTATAGCTTGCTCTGCTCTGAGATAGAGCAAGGCTTTGAGTCACAAAGCATGTGCTTAAAATACAAAATCCAGGTAATTTAAACTTATATCTACAAACTGTCACATGACTTTTTGCCATGGTGACCTAGTTGGCAGCTCGTCCATCACAGTGTGTTTCTTCACACAGGAGAGCCTCTTTCAAGAGAAGGTCATTAGCTCAGCATGGGAAAACCCACAAATTTCAGCTCTCTGCATCCTTCCTGTCACTGGTGGTGTCAGTGAAGAAGTATAGGAGGCTGCTTTTGTCCTGCTACACTCTCTAAAGGGAAAAAGTCTTATGTTAAACATGAAACACTGGAAAAATATAATAGCTGTCTTTAGCTGTCTTTCTCTGTTCCAGAAAAACATTAAATGCATGTATGGGAGTTTCTCATATCTATGCTGCTAGCGTAGTGTATAGCTCCGAATCCTGATCACCACATAAGTGACAGAGAACTGGGACGATAAATTAAGAAAGCTACAGTGTTGAATCAATTGCCTGCAACCCGTCTCCAAAGCAGGAAGTTTAAAACAAGCATTTTGCAGAAACACTGACATAAAGGCAAAGGGGAGACAAAGAGCATTGATACCATTTCAGTGATGCTTTTATTCTAATGGACAGCAAACAACATATCTATGATACCCATTGCTAGAGGTACCAACCTATACTGCCATTTTGCAGTATATTTTTGTTTCTGAATGCTCTGCCTTAGTCAAGCAAGATATGTCTGAGCCTCAAACCCTATCTCTGCCTTAGCATCTGTAAAAAATAAATAAGGACAACTAGGCTGAGGGACAGGTTGAAATACTAGGGCAGTTTGTTAAGGACAGTAGCTCCTTCTTGTCCCCAGGCTATAGTAGAATACATTAAATGTGGTTTTACTTTAAACATTTCCCTTTGAGCTGTCTTAGTCTCTGGTCCTGTTATGTTAACAAAAACAAAACAAAACAAAAAAATCCACCCAAAAAGGACCCATAGATGTTCCACAAAGATCAGGTTTTTAAAGAGGGGATGTGGATGTTTTCCTGGGGTCTTCGTGGCTGGATTTTTTTCCAGGGCTATGGTGGGTGAGAAGTCTGTCCGCTGTAAATGTAGAACATATGAAGTAATAATCGCCAAACTCTGGACAAGGATGCCTGAATAGAGAATACGTGCATGGCTTTTCTTTTTACTGCTGTTCTTGATATCTGTCCATAAATTAATAATGTGTTTATTGCTTTTGATTAATAAGGATTCTATTTGTAAATGCTAAACCAGCTGCTGCTGATGTACCCACAACTGCCCAGATGATCTTCACTTCCAGGTTGATAACCTGAGTTCTGTTTTAAATGAAGTATTTAGGTCCAGATGGACTTAAAACAGACCTTCACCTTTTGAGGGTGAAACAGTGTTAAGGGTCTGGCTGCAGGAATATACACAAACTGAGGACAATGCCCCCACATTGCACTGCTTGAGTCCTTCCCTTTCCAAGTTCTCAGACTTGCCTGTGCTTTGGCAAAATTTATTTACCATCACAGCCTTAAGGGTAAAAATAATTTGCTACAGATATAGGACTCTTTTTTTTTTTTTTTTTTTTTTTTAAAATCCAGGACTTTCCTGGCAGAACTACATGCATAAGCATCCAGAACACACTAAATTATTGCACACGTACTGTGCATGCACTGTTGATTTTCCAGAACGCATCGCATTAGCTATGCATTTCTTGTGAATGAGCCATGGACAAATCTTGCATTCCTGGATGTCACGCAGCCTAGGAAAATATCCAGTTCTGCCTGGCTTAGGTGAAGGTAGAGTCTTGAGAGAAGACTTGTGGTTGCTCAACCCATATTGAAGCCAGTACTCGAGGCCCATAAAGACAGGCCAATTTTACTGCATCTCTGTGGCCATTAAATGAGCTCAACCCTGAAAATGTACTGTGTGTTAGATTTTTCTCTTACAATATTCAGTAATATTTTGACCTTTCTTCCTATTTTATTTGCAGGAAATGAGGATGTGGTTCTTTTAAAGCTTTGCAAGAGGGGCAACAAGGCTTTATAATAAAAGGGGACTATTTCAATCTCAAATACAAATCAAACTGTTACTCTGGGATTTGAAGAAAACCACTGAATTAATTTATTTTTGTCATTGGCTCTAAAGCTCAAAGAGTAACTTTCTTCTGTCTTGCTCCCCGATAGATCTTTGAGATGAGGGAGCTTTGCTGAAGTTCCTCAGGGCTCAGACAAGTTCATGGTAACACAATGCATCACCTAGTCCTTATCCTTACCAACCCAGACAAATTTGGCAGGCACAGAGCAACTTCCCTATGTTCATGCTCTCTCAATAACAAGTTAGAGAAATTTTAAAGATGCTAAAATATGAAAGTGATAAAATACAAAGAAGAGGGACTGTCAGGCTTAAGTAGAAGTATCAATTAGACCAAAAATGTTTTTATAACGTTTTGCCACATTAAACTTGGAACAAACATTTCTTTTCTTCTACCTCCCTCCATCCACTTTCCTCTTTCAAAATGATAGCCTTGCTATTGATTGCAGCCTTCTACTATGTATATCCACTTGATGGCAGCATTTGAACACAGAACTATTTAAATCTCTTCAAGTGCTGTTCCCTTTGTATTTTGCATCGGGAGGTTTGTAACCCATCCCAAGTGTTGGTTATGGGAAAAGAGTAAAAGGGGAGAATGAGAGCAAGCTTATGGTTTTTCACCTGTAGGTATCTACTGTTCATGACCTGGTGAGCTGCTGCAAAACCACATCTGCATCGGTAGAGACAGAGAGCAGTGTTACCCCAACAGAATTACTTGTCTCCTTTGGAATTAAACTGGTGAGTAGAGATCTGACATCTACAGAGCCATGGGGTTAATGATACTTCTGGAAAGGTTACTGTAATAAGAATACTCAGATTGGATCTTCTGCCGTCATATACGAACATATGCATGTCTATATATTCATAAGTAATGCTGGATTCAGTGCACTACTTGTAGTATGCAAAATTTATCCACTCTTAGTACTTGTACATGGCTTTTCATAAACCAAACACAGACATTATGCATTTGATAAACAAAACTACCTGAATGGTTTAAATGAACAGTCACTGAGGAAATGAAGAACAATGGAAGGAAAACCAAGAAAATATTTTATTTAAGTTGAGGTAAATGAAAAAAACAGGTACACTTGTACACTTCTAACCTCTCACATTCTGCTCATCTAACTTTTTTCAACACAAAAAGGCATACATAACAACTTTGTCAGTAATCTCATTCATTCTCATGCTCTCCACAGCATACAGAGAAATCTTTATTTGTCTGCCTCTTAATGACTTGCAAAAGTGTTCAAATTATGAGGAAAATATATATTTTAATTTTTAAAACATCCAAGGCCAGAATTTCACTTGGTTTTCCAAAGCAGTGGCAGGCATCTCACAGTTGTGAATCCACAACATTTCCAGCAAGTAATGATTACTATTTTGACAAACCAAGTAATTGTGGTGTTAACTGGAATTATTCTATTCTATCTTCCACTGGTAAATTACTGGAAGTGTTTCAAGAGTGCTGCATCTTACCATGAGGCAAGTGTAAGTTTTTAAGGGATTTAAGCCTCAATCTCATCTGTCCCTGATTTTCTTCCTAAGTAATGGGACTTGGAGGACTGAGGATATATCTGACTGATCCAATGGCTGAGAACCTGAATTGCTGAGAGATCCGAGAGGCATAGTCTGTTTTCACAACAGGAAAACTCCTGTTTTCAAGGAGTAGCAGAGCAGTCCTTGTGATTTTGAGCCCAAGAGAAGAGTTAGTGATGGGTCCTTGCTGAGGACGAGCAAAGATTTCCTGGAAGCCAGAGATGAAAGCGTAAGGAATCACGTGGTGGGTGCGACGCATAGAGGGACCGAGTCTGATGTGGAACCCTGTCTGAGGGGGTTTTTCTTAAGACAACTGCAGGGGTATTATAGTGCTAACAGATGAGCTCATTGGGGAATATCTTACCTTTTGCTTTATAGACCACATGTAAGTTTCAGGGGGCTAAGAGGGAGAAGCTGCAGCTGTACCAGGTTTGCTCTCCACAGCTGCCTGCAGGCCCAGTCCCTCCAAAAAGCTGGAATTGTCCAATACTTCCAATGAGACCGCCACTACTAGTTAGAGGTGTTGTCTGTCTTTTGGATATTAGTCCTTTTCATCTTTTTCTCATTACTACCCACACTGTGCATTGATCTTGAATGGATATTTTAATTTTTCTATCCTATGGTTATGGTCTTCATGAAAAGAAGTACTTATCCATGGAAAAGGCTGTGGAAAATTTATGCTGTCCCTCAGTCACAAGCCTTTCTTCTCCAGAGAAGCCAACAAGAAAGGTTAGAGATGATTAGCTCTGTTGGCCAAGTTATAAAATTAAGTGTGACATGCAAATGGCTTTCCACTAGCTCTTTCCAGTTTCTAAGTAGGGAGATCCAGGGTCATCATGTCCACTGATACCATTTGCAGAAGTATGATGTTAGGAGTAAAAGGGCTTGTTTTACACTGTAGCTATTAGTGTCTCAAATTCATCTTTCTTTGAAAATAACTACATGCCAATTTATATTAAGCATGAATAAAAGCAAACAAATAGAGTGGTTACAAAGCACTTAGGAATCATGCCCAAAACAGCGCAGCCATAATCCAGTAACAACTTTAGCAAAGGGCTTCTTGTGTTCTACTTTGTGGAGGCACACAAAAAAGGAGAAGAAAAAGGAGAAATAGCCTAGTTTGAAGGGACAATGGAATGGTGAGTTCAAGCATTTGCTTTGAGGATGTGAAGTAAAACAGTGTGGTGGGATTGTCTCCACAGAGCCCCAAGACAGAAATGAAGGCCACCCAGTTAACCTGGAAACAATGAACCTCAAAGGCCTTGTCAGTCTAGCAGGCGCAACTAGCTTGAGGCAGGGGAGGAAATCTAAGTAGGTGGCATAGCTAGAAGAAGCAGGGAATTTGGGCTTTCTTTTCCTCTGCCCCTCCCGAGATGTGCTGGTTAGATTTGTGATACTTTACCCAATTGCTTACAGGCAGAAGGGTATGTGTGACCACTACAAAATCATAAGGAAACTGGCCATCCTGTAATGGATGAGTGTCTACAATTCATCTTACAATTTAAACAGAGGTAGAAAGTAAGAAGCCTAAAATGGGATAGACGGTCGCTCATGCTTATTGAGCAAAAATAAACCCATATATTCGTGGGCTTTCTGTAGCCTGATGATGCCTATTGCTAGGCAAAAATAGTGTTGTTCCACTGGGTAGGACTATGATGTAGTCCTTTTCAGAAAAACAACTGTAGCTTAAGAGGATTTCTAGCTGTTCAGTCTTCCCTTCAGCCTTTGGAATAAGTCAATGTTAAGGACACAAAATGTTATTATAGCCTGTGGTACAAATGTTGGAGCATTAAACTATCAGACTAAATAGGTCTTCAGAGGGATTCACGTAATAAAAACATATGTTCTGTATCTTGTGGGCAGTGCTGAGTTTGCAAACAAGTGAGTTTCCGTTGAAGAAGTTCCAGCTAAGGCTGCCCACAAAGCTCTGCCCAACCAATATTGATGTTTCTCCCACAGAACCACATTTGGCATAAAATTTCAGTGAATCCAAGTGATTGTGTGTAATACCTGCCTCCTGCTGCCTCCAAATCTCCAAATTTTGTTGGACAGTATGAGCTAGAATGTTTGCAAGGTGCCTTAGCAGGCCATCGCTGTGGCAGTGAGCAGAGCTGTGACTAGATGGTGCACTTGCCATGTAGTATATAGAAACGGCAAATAGAGTGGTAGTAGCTGCTCCATACACAGGTATTTGTGAAAGATCTGGTAGTGATTACTGTGTGCATATCTGTATTCATCTGTGGTAATTTCAGCCATGTGATAAGTGTGGGTTTGAGGTCTAAAGCCATTTAATAATGTATACTCAGTATAATAAGTGCAACACACTCCCTCCTCCTCCCCCCCCCAAAAAAACAAAAAAAAAAAAGAAAAAGAAGAAACCAACAAACAAATAAAAATACCCACCCACAACACACACTGCAGTGTTTGTGTCTGCACAGACAGCAAGCCTTATGCACTAGTTTTTGTATTGCCTGGGTTGCGATTATACTGTAAGTCTGCCTGTAGAGAAAGTTGTCTTACACTCCTCTTTCTAGGAGCTTGTGCTGGGGCTGCAATAGCGATGCCTGATGCAAATCATCCACATTCAGGTTTCCCATGCTCAGTGTCTGGCTCAGGTCAATGTTGTTTTAAGTTTCAGGAAAAAAACAGCTTGGTTTCCAAGGACGAGAAGAGATCATCTCTTCTGCTTGTTATTTAAAAATAGTAGTCTGACAGTCATCTTGAAGCAAAACAGTACTATTCTGAGAGTGGCTCAAACAAACTTCATGTCCTTTTAATGTGAGTTTTATTGGGGTGTCATGAATTTCTAGTTATTAATGCAATAGTTAAAACAAGTGTGAGGGCAGTAAACGCCAGGTTTATTGGAAACAACCGATCCAGATAAATGTCAAACCATTTAAAAGTAGAAGTACACATAGACCATCGCTTACAAAGTCATTAAGCTTCTGGCTGAAATATAGTCTCATAGGTAATGAGTTTTGGGGCCTTAAGTGGCCCTGGTTACAAGCTCCATGAAGCTGCCTATCCTGCCTGGACCAAACAAAAGAGTTATTTGAGCTGTTTTGTCTTCCAGTTTAAGTGAACTCCTGATGTCTTGTTTGCTGTGAGCTGAGTTTCACATGATCACAAGATGCAGCTGGCCATGGTGATCTGTTATCACACAGGGTTATGTAGGTCTCTCTGTGTGGAGTGTGATGGACCTGAGATCCTTATTCTCAACATCTTGCAGAGGCAGAGATGAGCATATTAAGACTGTTATACTGAAAAGCTTTGTAATATCAATTCAACATCTGTCTGAAATCCCTGCTCACAAAAGGGCAAGTGGGAAGAAAATACACTTGCAATTTGATTCAATTTTTTTTTGTACGTGTGTCTTGTGAGAATTTCAGGATAAAGCTGCTACTCTGAAATTAGAACTGAAACTGAGCCACAGAAGGTCTTAGGGTTGCATTTTCATTGACACGAGTGCATTCTTCTCAAAGTTCAGTGAGAATATCACATGAGTGCTGGGATATTTAAGTTTAGTACTTCAACAAAGCGTCATGCATCACACTTATGGCGAACTTGTTTTGCCTTGGCGCAGAGCTACTGGTGCAGCTCAAAACGTCTGGCTGGAGCAAAGCTCCAGCAATTCTTTCACTCTATCCCAATGGTCACTTTCCTTTAACAAGTGCACTCTGCAGAATCAATTTCTACAGCACCAAGCTTGACTGAGTTCAAGAAGCATCGGGACGATGCCTTTGACACTTTTCCCCACAGCATCCTCCTGGAGAAACTAGCTGTTCATGGATTAGATGGGTATAATCTTCACTGGGTTAAAAACTGGCTGGATGGCCAGGCCCAAAGAGTTGTGGTGAACAGAGTTAAATCCAGCTGGCGGCAGGTCACAAGTGGTGTTCCCCAGGGCTCAGTGCTGGGGCCATTCCTCTTTAACATGTTTATTAATGATCTGCACAAGGGGATCAAGTGCACCCTCAGTAAGTTTGCAGATGACAACTGGGAGTGTCCATCTGCTGGAAGGCAGGAAGGCTCTGCAGAGGGACCTGGACAGGCTGGATCAATGGGCAGAGGCCAATTTTATCTGGTTCAACAAGGCCAAGAGCCAGGTCCTGCACTTTGGTCACAATAACCCCAAGTAATGCTACAGGCTTGGGGCAGAGTGACTGGACAACCCCCTGGAGGAAAAGGACCTGGACAGTCCACTGAACATGAGTTGGCAGTGTGCCCAGATGGCCAAGAAGGCCAACAGTGTCCTGGCCTGTATCAGGAACAATGTGACTAGCAGGAGTAGGGAAGTGATTGTTCCATTATACTCATCTCTGGTGAGACTGCACCTCAAGTACTGCGTCCAGTTTTTGACCCCTCACTACAAGAAGGATGGTGAGATGCTGGAGTGTGTCCAGAGAAGGACAACAAAGTTGGTGAAGGGTTTGAAGCACAAGTCCTATGAGGAGTGGCTGAGTGAGCTGGGGCTTTTTAGTCTTAAGAAACGGAGGCTGAGGGGACAGTTTATTGCTCTTTACAACTATCTGCAAGGAGGATGTAGAGGTGGAAGTCCATCTCTTCTCTCAGGTAACAAGTGATAGGACAAGAAATTTATTTCAAATTGCACCAGGGGAGATTTAGCTTAGATATCAGGAAGAATTTCTTTACTGAAAGGGTAGTCAAGTATTACAACAGGCTGCCCAGGAAAGTCATGGAGTCACCATTCCTGGAGGTATTTAGAAGGCATTTAGATATTGTGCTTGGGAACATGGTCTAGAGGTGGACTAGGTAGGGTTAGGCTGTGGTTGGACTCAGTGATCTAAAAGGTCTCTCCCAACCTAAGTGATTTTATGATTCTACACACTCAGTCACATGCTCTGATTTGGGTGGCCCTGTGTGGAGCCAGGAGTTGGACTCGATGATCATTATAGGTCCCTTCTAACTCAGGATATCCTATGATTTTAAGATTTTGACATGAGGGAGCAAAAAGGGGCTATGAAATACACTCTTTTGTTCATGCTGAACAATGTAACTGAACTGACTTAGGAAAAAAAAATCAAAAGTGCCAAAAGTTTCTTTAAACCATTACCGAAAGGTTAGTCTTGCTGTATTTTATTTCAGATCCTCTTCAGGACAACCAAGTCATTGAGCCTTGGCAGTGGCAGAGGAGTGCTGAAGGGTTTTCTTGGGTGCAATTATTTTAGAAGGATTTATCACCAAAATCACCAGTAGGATGGGTTTAGGTTTTGAATTCTTTTTTTTCTCTCAGAAACAGGGATGCAAATACTGTTTTAATTTGTACCAGATAGAAACATTTCCAGTCTAAGAATAAGAGTGACTTATTTAAACCACACTTCAGTGTGCACTGGTTTTGACTTTTCCTTCTGAATTCTCATTTGAGCTTCTTTCTAATCAGCAACATTGAAATACTCTTAGACTAAGTGCTTTGATTAACAAATATCGCCTTATTCTTTTGGCATCCCTGTGACAAGTAAGTATTTTGATTTTCCTCAAAATTAAAGAACTGTTGCTTTGCTGGGGTTCTGAGCTCTGACTCAAAATTTCTGCCATCAAAACCCTAGACTTTTAGTTTTTCAGCCTTGGGAAACATCTTTTTTATGGGTTTGTTTTGCTCCATGAATGTTATGGCAATTGTAAGGGAACTACCAACTGTCCTCCCGTGAGGAAAAATCAATCTTGATCCCTCTCCGTCTACTACCTTAAAGCTGCTTCGTTACTCTGTGCTTCTCGAACTGTTGAAAGACAAATGTCTCAGAGCAAAGATTTGAAAAGAAATTTCAGAAGTGTAATTCCTGTTTTTCCCCTTTGTGTACTGGTTTTGTGTCTGTGGTCAGATGGTAAAATACACTGCGCAACAACCCGTGGTATTGCTTGCAGCTGAGTAAACCCTCTTTAAACTTCCTAAACCAAACGAAATGGCGTTATGTTTTCCAGCAGGAATATAGACTCTGTTAGCATAAGGTAGTCAAAGGGTAGTTGATGATACATATTTACCAATGAAGGAGTGAGATTGAGCTGGTAAAACATATGTGCTGAGGAGGCTGAAGAAACAGAAGGTTTCATAGGGGCAGGGAGGTTACTTTAACTGTCATGTTATGACAGCATGTGTTCATTACTTTTCTGAGCATGGCCCTTTGTTCTAGTGCCTTGCTGTATGTGTTAAATCCTACGTAGCACTGGAGCTCCGTAGACTCAGTACAGTAAAAAAATAAAATAAATTCCACCATACAGTGCCAGGCTGAGTGTTAACCTGCACATTCAGGAGAGCATGGGGCGGGCATCCAGCTGCATTGGGAGAGCAAGGGGAACTGTCTTAGTCCTGCACTGCCCCTGAGGCTGCAAACCCATTCCCTAGCTGGGTTTTTATGTCAGGGAAGCAATGCACTTGACAGGATTGTGCTAATTTTGCTGCCAGACCCCAGGCAGTCAGGACCAACATTCTCCCTCTACACCAGCCACTGTGGGTTTAGCCAGACCTCAGGGTCCTGAGTGACTGGGTTTCCTTGAAAATCACATTCTGAACATCATTCTGCTGAATCTAAAGAACCAGTGAAAGGCCAGCAAAAAACCTCAGTTTCTTCTCATGGTCATATTCAGTTGCCCTCTTCTCATTTCCCACAACTTTATAATTTAAACTAAGCCAGTAGTAATTAAATCTGAAAATCTGTGAAGAAATCTGTTCACAGGTACTGGTATCATGAAAAATGCAAAGTAAGACATATCTGTTTTGACTGCCAGTAGACTGTCTTTACCTACGTGATAAGACTTAAATTGTGCAAGCTGGAGGAGTGTATTTCTCACTGTGTGGAAGAAGCAAATGTTGGTGGAACAGAGCACTCCTGAAGAAAAAGGACTCTCCATCACTTAACAGCTTTGCAAAAGGTCTTTGGGGGAAGAAAAGGGGAGATGAACTTGGATACAGCTTTCATATGAAAACATGTCATGGTATGGAATAGCAAACGGATGCAAGTGCAGTAGAAATATTACTGCCTGTCTGGATGCTCACACGAACACAGCACAGTCAGAACTCAGTTTTGCACCCTTCTATAGTTCAAACCCTTCTATAGTTCAAACCCTTCTATAGTTCAAACCCTCATTCATTTCAGTTCCTCATATAGGACCAAGCCCTAGGTTAGTGTTTGCTTTCTTCTAGAATAATTTTTTTAAAATACACACAAAAATAAATTTATTTTACCAACAAATGTTTTTAATAAAGCTAAAAAGTAAGGAAGGTCAGTAGTGTTGTTCCATTCAATCAGATGAGAGTGGGATACAACGTACCCTTGTTGTTTTTGAACTTGGTCTTGCAAACCTTTGTGTTGGTGTTGCAGAAAAGGTTATGAGAGATACTAGTTGCATTTCCCACCCGCAGCGAGAGGTGGTAGTTTGGATAACCACAGATAGAACTGAACCTTTCTGTTCGATTTAGATTGGCTTGATTTTCTTGTGCTATGTTTTCTTTTGGTGCCAAATGCAGGAGATATTGCAGAAGAAAATTAAAAACACCTAATTTTTTTAGATCTGCATCCTGATCTTGTAGACCAGAGATTTGGCTGACTATCCAAACATCTGGATGCTTCCTAAAAACATCTTTAATGATTTTAAAGTCTGTTCTTTTGCTTGATGGTCTCTAATGGATTTTGCAACCTTATAAATGATAGCATTACCAGTGTGTATATCTCTCCACGCACCAGTTAAATTAAGCCTACCTGCAAACAGGTGTCACTGATTCAAAGACAGTGATTTGTTGTGTCCCTCTTTACCTCTGCAAGAAGTCTCACATTGTCTGTGTTCCCACAGAAGTATTTATTTGACTTCTAAAGAGATGAAAATTTTCTTTCTGAAAATTTGCCTTACTACCAAACAGTATATAGGCTCTAGTTTCTTCTATTCTGCAGGAAAAAAATTTGGGTACAGGAAAAGAATTCTGTGCTCCAGCTGAGCAGGTGAGAAGAATTACATGCAGAAACTCCCAGAAAGAAAGATGCATGCAGTTAACCCACCTGCCCCTTTTACACTACTGAAACCTCACTTATAGTTGGTCACTGAAGTCTTCAGTCTTGGCACTCTCATCTTTTATTTTAAATTTGCTCAATGTAAGAATGTAAATAATGTGCAGCTTGTCAAGGTCCCCATTTAAATATCCCTATCTTTCTCCTGTGACTGTTCGAGGGTGGAAAGCCCCAAAACTAATAGCAAGATTAAAAAATCCCCAAACCTGTATTCCTCCCTGTGACCCTATCCAACTCTCTTCCACAGCATCTGTAGACCTGCATCCATCTCCCCAGGTGGAATTCATGCCAGTCAGTAAGGGATAGGTGGAGAAACAGCAGCCAAGCTAAATCCTAAGCAACACCAAAACTTTCTATAGAGGTGTTATGAGAAGGAATGCAGAAGCTGTAAGAAGAGATTTTAGAGTCGTTCAGGATTCACTGAAGCAAGGGACTGCAGATGATGGTCAGAAACCCCTAAGATAAGGAATATTCCAGAGAAAGCTAGGAAACCTTGTTCAGTCACCCCAATTTGTACAATAGGGATTCTAGGTGTAACTTCTGAAGGCTGAGTTCTTGCAAAACTGCAAATCTTCAGTCACAAACTTAGACTAGAAATGTACTTGGTATTGTGGAGCAATTTGTGCCATCTGGCAGCTGTCAGCTTGCTTTATTCACTTCCCCCTTGCTAATGCAAAACACAGAAACTGGACTTTTTACATCTTGCTACGTGAAGAAGGTTGGTGTCTAGAGGCTTCTTAAGGCCAAACCATTGCACTGTTCTGGTGCCTGCTATCTGGGCATCCATTGCAAACATTAGTAATGACTTAACCTGGTCGGCAACAACCATATATTCCTTCTTCCCCTAATATTCCTTTATGGCTGTGTGTCTTCCAAGAACATCGCACATGTCCTCTTAAATACCTGAAATTCACCTCGTACACTGCTTCAGAAAGACTTAGAAAACAGCTGGTGTTTATTTCATAGCTATCTCCATTTTTAGCTGCAGTTTACTGACCTCCATCATTTTTATCTAAGATTACATTCTTTTTTTTTTTCTTTTTTCCAGAACACTTACAGCTATTCTCAAATCTTTTTTAGTCAGCACTGACACTTTGCTATAAGCCACCTGTGACACAAAGTGATTAATTTACTTGTTTTCCATTTGTATTTTGCCCTGTGAGAAAGACACTGGGTCAGACAGGATCTTCAAGGGATTTTGAAGAGGTTGTGCCTTTCCTGGATGGCAGGGCAGGGGCAGAGACTTGAGGACAAGAAGGCAAGGCAAAGCAGCAGCCAGGCATAGCTGCAGCAAGTAGCCAGGAATTTGCCCTGCAGACAGACTGCCAAGGTTGTGTGAGCAGTGAGCGGCCAGACCTTCATGTGAGGGAAAGACACGCTCACTGGTGAGCAGAGTGGGCTGTGCAGATTTTGAATTGGTGAAAAAGAAGCCTGGAAAAAGTTGTTCCTAAAAAGAGACAGTGTGGAAAAGCAGCTTGCTTTATAAATTCCTTTATTCTGTTACAGAGTAACTAGATTCCTGTATGTCCAAAAATGGGATGTTAAAGCACAAACATTCTCAGCTGAAAAAAGTATTTTCTTTGTTGTTTGATTGTTTTGAAATTATTGTTGGGGTGTGAACTATAAGGAAAAAGTCTGCATGCACTTGTCCTAAAGCATAAGGAGCTGCGCAGAACATCATGCTCTGAATTGACATTTCATTGCCAGGATCATTCCTGCCTATCAAAGCTGATCTGGATTTGCTCTCTGGAGACAGTTTTAAAGTCAAAGGCTTTTGATGTTCATAATGTGAACTAAAATCTCATGTATTTCACAGAGTGGCCTTAAAGCACCTGTCTTTGCCCTGAGGTGCTCAGCTACCTGGAGGGCCCAGCTCGTGCACAACTGAGTTCATTCTAATGTCTGGGAGAAAAAGAGAAATCTCACTGTAATTTTTCTCTGCAGCTACACATTTCAGATGAGAATAGTGTAGGGCAAAGAGTGGAAAATAAATCCCTGCTGCTTTTAAAGCAGAAAGGTAGGATGGTGCATGAACCTTACTTTTTTTTGAGTTTTGTGCCTTTAGATTGGAGTTAGTGTTCGTGGAGCACTCCAGAGTGGTGAGATTTTCTGCGTCAGGATGTCACAGTGCTGTGAGCATGCATCGTAGGCAATTGGTTGCCAATCCCTACAACAGTGCCAGCTTCAGAAATGAAAGATGTTGGTGGGGGTGCTGCTAACCACACATCTTACGTTCCAAAAAAATAACATATTACCTGGGCGAAGTCCATCTGCTGAAGCTGTAAAAATTCTGAGCTCTCAAAGGCCATAACAAACCTCACTGTGGA
Source organism: Gallinula chloropus (assembly GCF_964237585.1). Classification (NCBI taxonomy): domain Eukaryota; kingdom Metazoa; phylum Chordata; class Aves; order Gruiformes; family Rallidae; genus Gallinula; species Gallinula chloropus. The sequence continues at coordinate 9,516,861 of NC_140099.1, read as the reverse complement.
AACTTGATTCTCCACTATTCAAAGAAATTTTCCCTGTTCAGCACCTTGCCAAATGTCTACAAGGTTCTGGCTTTACAAATTTCTGTAGGTTCTTTCTTGGTTCCATTTTACTTTTATCCCATTCCTCCAAGACACCAGGCCACCTCTGCTTGTACCATTTCCCATTTTTTCCATTTTAAAATGATTTCTGAATAGCTGTTCTCTGAATGTAGCTGTTCAATTTTAACATAGCATTATCTGTACTAATCAACCAAGATCAGGATAGCATTGTGTCACACTATGTTGGAACAGAGCAGGAGACAAATCACTGTCCCAAAGGCATGTAAACAAACCATAATGGAGCGAAGGGTAAGAAGGTGGGAACATCTTTACAAGGTGGATCGGGTTTTGTTAACAATCACGACTCGGGAAACAAGTCTGAGCCTGATTATCAAAAGTGCTGTCTTACACCCAGAGCCTGGTGGCATAAGCCCAGTCTTATCTCTTAACATGATGTGGTAGGTTTGTAAGCATCCCCAGAGTTGGCTGCAAGCAGCACTATTTGAAACAAGACACTGAACATGCCAGCACTAATTCCAGGACTCTTCTACAACACTCCTCTGTGATTGTTTCCTCAAAAGCAGAACTAAAGGAATTCAGCTTGATCAAAATTATTTTATTCTGTTTCATATGTTTGCAGCTCCTACCTCCCAAGAATCTGTTCGGCTTGCTAAAAAATGAAATTGCTACAGATGGATATTTCTTTCAATTACTGTAAAAACATGTAACAAAGCCTCTGGCATGCCAAGAACCAGGCATCAAAGCTCAAGAGCTTACATATTCTATTAAGTGGTTTAATATTGTAGAGAAGAACAGAAAAAAAATACAGTGTTTTGTCCCTCATGGCCTTCATTAGGAGACCTCAGGGAACCAAAAGGTTGCAGTTTTCCTGGTCTCCCTGCTCTAATATTAAACCACTTAATAGAATATGTAAGCACTTGAGCTTTGATGCCTGGTTCTTGGCATAGCAAGTACAGTTCATACTGGTTTGATGATTTAGGGTGGTCTGTGGGAGATTATTTTCCCCTCCTGTTGAGAAACCACAGGAAACACAGGCCTGGCGCACAGACTTTTCCTTTTTGTCTTGGGGTATAACTTGCTGCTACTTTCCCTTGCACTGGTACTTGTTACCTAAAAAAACTTTTCTTTTAAAGGGAATAGTTCCAGCAAAGGTAGGCGGATAGGCTCAGAGCTCCTACTCTACAATGGAGATTTTCCATCATATGGACCCATCTGGGGCTGTAGACTGAATCACACATAGCACCAGAAATGCAAAGAAAGCCAAGCATTATCAGAGACCTGAGGTGTCCTGTGGCTTGTTGAAAACAGATCATCTTACATGTCAGTGTGGGCTGACTAGTAGGCCATTTCATCATGTCCCCATCTACCGACACACTCCTGTAGTAGCTGTGTATGCTCTAGAACTGAAGCTGTGAAAAGACATCCTAAAACCAATATTATTTTCGCTTATTTTTCCAGGGATACAGGTGTTCAAACTGGAACTGAGAAAGAGTAGGAAGTCTTGCTCCATGGGAAATTATTTCAGACTTTATTGGAATAGTTGGGACTAAAAGCATACTTAATTTGGAAATGTTAATTTTTATTTTCTTTAGGGCCTTTTTCATGTAGATTCATTTAAACACCATATTGTATTTTGAAATTAACTTTGTTGGCTTGAAGGTCTGGAACCCAGAGCCCAGATTCCCCAGGATGGATCTCCAGACATGCACCAGCCATGTGACTCCGATGTAGTGCCCCATGGCTTTGAAGTAAATCACGATATTGCCAAAGGAAAAGAAAAAAATCCTCTAACTTGAAATGAACATAGAAAAGGAGAACCCTAGACAGTAGGTCTCAATGGCACTTCAGCAAAGATAACGTACCAAAGGACTTGATTAATATGACAGAACAGGGTAAAGGGCTTCAGCCTTTACAGGGGCATTGGCCAAGAGGGAAATGAAATCTATCACTTTATTGGAATTAAATATTGTAGACTAGATTGAAGGGGGACAGGGAAGGAGTGAAAAATAGACTAACTTGGATAAATGAAATATTTAATCATTAATATTTCGTGCCAACGTCAACTATTCTCACAGAATCATCTGCTTTACTGAAATTTCAGCTCACTTTGACAGAAAATTATTTTACCTGCCTCTTTTCCAAAACTAAGCTCAAGAGGCTTCCTCTGAGAAGTTTTGTTAATGATTTCAATACTGTGTCTCTGGACCATCTCTCCTTTTAAGGTTGGATTCTTCTCTCACTCTTATTGCTTTTATCTCAGTACAACTTTAGGCACTTGGACGCCAAACAAAGACACAAACTGGTCTATGGCCTGAAAACATGCCAATCTCTTCTAATTTTAACAGCAGGAATAGCAAACATTTCCTAAGTCCTGTACTCCCCCTTCACCAGCTCAACATCGGCCTAAATGAATCTCTCTTCAAATGCTTTGTGAGTGCTATAATGAAATACTCTGGCTGTGTACTGGATGTGGAAACATGTTCTTAAGCCTTGTTTCTAATTTTGGGAAGAGTATTATGAAGGATTTCTATTCCTTGTTCATTTAAAATCTGATTTAATAGCAGTAGAAGAGGCTATTGAAGGGGGTCACCAAAATACTCAGCTGAGCTTTGATAAACCTACATTTCCCTCATTAACATGAGGGGAATTTATTGTTTGATAAATTTCTTTCCTTCCATCTCCCAGATGCAGTTTAGGCCAGTTCTTTGCTTGAGTGTGTATTGATTTGGGGTTCTTAGATACACTATTGATTAAATCCCACAACAACAAGTATTTATAGCTTCATACGCCATCTCTAGGGCTCTTCAAAAACAACTGCCCAAATTCTTGTCTATGCCAGGAAATCTGTGCTAAGATCACAGATCACAGATCAGAGAATGGCTGAGGTTGGAAGGAACTTCTGGAGGTCATCTGGTCCAACTTCCCCTGCTCAAGCAGGGCCACCTAAAGCCAATTGCCCAGGACCATGTCCTGGAAGAATTTTAATATCTCCAAGTTGGGAGACTCTGTAACTTCTCTCAGCAACCTGTACCAGACCCTGCCTATGTATTCTTTGCACTCTCCCTTCAGATATTTTTATATATTGATAAGATCCCCCTTGAGCCCTCTCTTCTCTAGACTTAATAGTCACAGCTCTCTAAGCCTTTCCTCACTACAGAGATGCTCTAAACTTTTAATATACCTTTGTTGGACTTTCTCCAACACTTTCACCCTCTTTTGCAACCAGAGAGCTAGAAGTTGTTTCACATTTGCTAGTGGGGAAATAAATAATAAAATGCCAAATCCATGTGACTGTATCCTGCCTTCCAGTAGGGCTTATATTTTACAAGGCTTCACAAACTTGCTTACATGACCATGGTAGGAAAGACACATGCTGACTTTTGGGAAGACAGGGGTATCTCAGAATATTAAATGACACATTCATGCTTGGTATAAACTTTCAAGGGGTAGTTGGCAGTAGAAAAAGCTTTAAGCTGACAGAAAAAGTTATAACAATTCAGAAGTTGGAAGATGAAGCCAGCTGAACACACAGGAATCTATTTTCTGTTTTGTAAATGAAGAAAGTAATATCTGAAACAATGCTCCCAGTGTTGCAATGTGTTTCATGTACCTTTAATTCTTCACACAAAGGCTAGATATCCAAAGAGAGACCATAGCTTGTTTCCTTGCCACGGTATATATTTATATTAAGATTCAAAAAGAGCAAAACAAATCAATTTGGCTTTTCAGAAACCCAGCTAATGCACAACTGATACTGTAGTATACAAAGAACCCTCGATGCTAATGGCCTATACTGTAAAATAAGAACATGAAATAATAAAAGCTCTTACACTGGTAACACCTCATTCTGTATGGTTAAAATGTTATAAAGTAACACAGATTCTTTAAACAAGTTTCCTGTAAGACATTTGGGTTTTTCTGTAGTTTGACAGTGCTAAGTATACACTGAAGAGTGCATTCTATTTCGATTTATGTTCTAAAGCATGTACTAAAAACCAGAAAGTTCTATGTTATTGAGTGCTGGTTATGACTTCCTGAAAATTTTGTAGCCACCCATGTACACTAGTTCATTATAATTACTGCTTCAGTATATTAGTGAGTGAGCATAAACATTTTAAGTCATAACTTAGCAGCTTTTATGTTTGCTTTACCTGCTTCTTAGACACACTAATACCTTTTAATAAAGCTTTGCAATTCAAGATTATAGGACTTTCATGGAGAAGCCCTCAAAGCACTTTACAAATTCCATTCACAAAACCCTGTGGATAAGGATTATCCTCATTGTAGAAGATCAGTAAATTAAGAAACAGGGTTTCAATAATCTGCTTAAGGTAACTGTGCAGTACAACCCTCAGTTCTTAATTTTAGCCCATGTTCTAATAATTTCATATCCTTTTTTTTTCCTGAAGGAATGTTTCAAATGGAAGTTGATGTTAATTCATAAAACCTATAAAAGTATGTTTGAAAGAAGAAAATTTGGCAAGACAGCGTACACTTTTTAGTATACACCTATCTAAAAACATGAGGTTTCTAAGTCCTTCTGATATGCATGAACATCTTTTAAGAAAAATGCCCCAGTCCTCTTTTTTTTTTTCATATTTCTTCTACAAATAACAAATTGGACTTGTCTTTGAGTTCAACAGTGCCACATCTGAGCAGTGCAATACTGAGAAGTGCTACCTCTTCTCCAGCCTGCAGCAGGGTGTCCCTTCAGATGGTGTTTAGTACTGTTCAAAGCTTGCTTGTAGACTCTTTCCTACCATTTCAATTGGTCCTTTTAGTGCACTTTTCTTCACTTGATTGATAAAGAGAGGAAATGCAGCCTGTCAGATGTGCCCTTGTGCGGTGATGTCTTCACATTCAGATCTGCTGCAGACCTGACTTCTTACGACTGTCCTTAAGGCTAAGAACTGGTAGACCTTCCCCAGTGATGCTCTCTAGGGTCATTGTTCTCCTTGTCTACGATGGGAGTCCAAATTAGTTTGACTGTACTGATGTACTCCAACAAGCAAATAAGGGTTACATTCCCACCTCAACATATTGTTTGGTTATATATAAGTCCCTGTCCCTTTTTGTTCTTTACTTGCTTTTCAGGTGCTGATCTCATGCTTTTCAGCTGCCAGCTACTACTGTCTCTCCTCTCAGTTATTCACGAGCATGTCTCCTACTTTTTTCCATATCTGAGAAGAGAGACTCAAGAAAATTAAAACCCAATGTTTTACTGTCTCTCCTGGTTTCAACTGAGAGTTAATAGTCTTCGTGGTAGCTGGTACGGGGATGTGTTGTCATATTCATCATATAACTGGCTGGGGGAAGAAGAAGAAAGAGGGGGGAGACAGGACATTCAGAGTGATGGCATTTGTCTTCCCAAATAATCATTATGTGTGATGGAACCCTGCTCTCCTGGAGATAGCTGAACACCTGCCTCCCTATGGGAAGTGGGGAATGAATTCCTGGTTTTGCTTTGCTTGCACATTCAGCTTTTGTTTTATTTATTAAACTGTCTTTATCTCAGTCCATGAGTTTTCTCACCTTTATCCTCCTGATTCTCTCCCTCATCCCACCAGGGAGAGTGAGTAAGTCGCTGCATGGGGCTTAGTTGCCTGCTGGGGTAAAACCATGACACTGTCATTAAAAAGAAATTGGAGAATGGAATATCACCTTGTCCTTCCACAGTGGATCTCAGCTCACCATCCCTTTAAACTCACCATAGCACAACAACCACTCAGTAATGATACCAAAGCAAAACCTTATGCGTGTGATTTGATGAGACATAATATGCAGATCATAAAAGTATTTCAAAGTGGTGCAGTAGCCATACCCTGTATTATTCACTAAGATTACACGGATATCCCAATCATAACATTAGAACTGTAGCCATTGTGTTAATGCCCTAGAGTACTGTAACTTTAAGGTGTCCTTAAATAACTTGTAAAACCAGCCTAGAAAGAATAAAGATCAGATAGTGAAAAAATTTATATTATGTAAGACATCAGTATTCTTTTAGTCTAGCCTTTTTTGTGGCTAAGCTGAAACAAAAGAATACATATTTCCAGAGAAAAGCAGTAAAAGAGCAGATTGTAATGTAGAAATCCAACAAGACTAAACAGTGCTTTTTTCTTTTTTTTTTTTTTAAATTGCTGAAGAGTTGTGCATGTTATTTTGTAACTAATACCCCATGTTCAGGAACTATCATGGGCTGAAAGACTTCAAATACTGATGGTTTGTTAAATGGTGTTACTGACTACTCTAAATTTTTACAGAAATCTCTTAACAGTCTGATCAAACTATTGTTGTTACTACACAAAATACTCCAAGTTTCGAAGACATCCTTTAGAGATGGATTCTCTCACCTACACTCCTGTGTAGTACTTCAGTCTCCAAATACTCCTTCTGAATCCAGTGTAAGAGTCATACAGCTCTGACTTGACAAAACATGAAAGCAGTTTAAACTAGCTAGTTTGGTTTGCCATCTCCCAGCACAGACTTGTAATGTCATAATCAGAAGAACAATTCGGTGTATGATATCTCAGGTCATCCTGATCCACCCCCAGAGGAAGGCATGTTACAGTACTGGAGTAAACAGTAGTAATAACTCAGAAATCCTCAAAACCTGCATCAGTCTCATAACTAGGGTGGTTTTATTCTAGTTTCTTGGGACAGGAACTTGTTGAGTGCTGTGAGTTGGAGCAGCAGAAAGTGTCCTTTTGATGATTAAAAGTAAAGAACAATGCTCAGTTCTCTATGTACCCTGACTCAATATCTTGCTATATGTGGTCTCCTTCACCTTGTAGAAACATGTGCAAGGCAATCCTGAGAAAGGATAAGCTCGCTCTGATGTGAGCTGTACAACATGCATGGCATTTAAATGGTATAATCAAAACATAGATTTTTGCTGGTAGCAGTATATATGGCAGAAAGATGGCATTAGTATTTAGAGGGAGACTGCATCTGTAGCAGGAGTAGAAATGGTGTGGCAGAAGGCAAATATGGAAAGGAAATCTTTTCTTAAATTAAAGAAAAACTTGAGAGCTGGCAAGGTGCTGAATACAGAGACCCCCTAAGCTACATTAAACTTTTCCCTTGTAATTCCTCCACCCTCTAAGATGAACTGTTTGAAAGTCCAATTAGTCCCTTAATAATCATGACTGTTATCTAATGATGAATAAACCATCTGCAGAAAATATTGCAATCACAGACACAGCTGTTACCATATGCTGAAACTTTCCTACATGACCTTGGTTGCTACAGTACCTACCAGCTGAAATAAGACGTGAAATATTGCCAGCTTCAATTAGACTAGCAAGCTGTTCCTTTCCCAAGGCTGTTTAAGCACTTCAGCCATTAACATAAAACACAAACCAAGGAGTTATTACAAATTTTGACTACCCGTTCCTAAGCTGAAGAGGTGAAATTCTGGAAAGAATTTCAGTTCATCATTATTGCTGTGGCTAAAAATAGAAAATGCAAGTACTTGATTTCAAAAGATCCTCAATTATCTGTTGCTTCTAGAAAAGCAATTTTAAGCTGGGGCAGGGGTGGGAGCAGTGGAGGAGGCAGAAAGGCCCTGGAAATGAGCTGGCTTGGGTTTATTTAGAACAAAGGCACAAAAGAGGATTTTTGGCACAGTCCAGCATGCTTTTCTTTATTCAACAGGTAGGAAGTATGTGACCTTGTGTGGGATTTACTGTTTGTCTACCATGAGGTCTATTTCTAGCAACCCAAGACATTTTAATAAAAGTAATCCTTTAAAACCTTTCCAGATCTAAACTTTCAAACATGCATTTGTAGTAAGGAGGTGCCAGCTTAATTATGTATGCCTTTTTCAAGTAGTAAATATTTTAATCTTTTGGTGATTTTATTTTAGCCTTTCTAATCCATGTAACCCTTTCTATATTACACCAATATCAAAATGCTGTATTTTGATAGAAACCTTAAAAAGTCTAATGAAACCAATGTAATTTCTTGGGCCAGGAAAATTATTTTGTCTTTTAAATGCTTAAATTATCCATTCTGTTTAATTTAATGCAATAAAGGAATAAGAGATGGAGAAAATGAAGAGTGTAGGTTGAGTTACAATGCATTCACAGACCTCTTTTGTTTTATAGATTGCTCACTAGCAGTTCAGTCTGTGATATCAGTATTTAAAATCCAATTTCTCCAGTAATTTTTGTAGGGTGACTAGGTCACGGGGCCTTTTTCTACTCTCTGAAAGGTGAAATTAATTCTGTAAGGGGGTTCTGTGGTCAAGATGATAACTCTACTTACCAATTTTCCATGGATAGTCTCTAATATGTACTTTAAAAGTAATGTTTCTGCAGATATTTCAATTGTTGAAATTATTCATTGCAATAGGGGTACTAGAATTTCTCATGGGATGCTTGGTCATGATTTATGGCTTTTCATTCCTTCTTCTATTGGCTAATTATCTCACCTTAAGTGAGAAGGATATTAAATGTAGAACTATTGTACAAACACTACACATCACTTCAAAGGACAGAAGATGTGGTGTATATTCAGATGTAGTCTAGCTTTTCAGCAGGTAAGGAAGGAAGGGAAAAATAGAAGTAGCCAGTCGCAGAAATCGCCTGGCTTCTGTCTCCACCACACTCACCTTTTCATAGTTCATTAGTAATTCTCTTCTTTTCTTCCCCTACTCAATAAACTCTCATTCTCTATTTTAGTACCCCTTTAAAACACACTTCAGGTGTCACACTAGAGAAGTGCAAAATGTCTGTGCCATTCCCAGACTGAGAGCTCATTCATAAACTGTGGCATCTGACCTGTGTTTTTCAGGTCTGTGGTCCTGGGACATGCTGAAAGCACCAAGGTTGACTGACCTACCTAACTGTGTAACCACCTTGTCGTGTGTCCTGCTAAAAAAATCAGTTCCACTCAATAGATAAAAAAACAATTAACAGGCTGTTGCTAATATGTTTTATAGTAAGGGAAACCCTGGCTTAGTGAGGACAATGTGAGTTTTGATATCGACTTTGCAAAAGCCAAGCCTTTCCTCACTACAACCCAGTGGAATTGTGCTGCTGTATGATTTAGAATGCTTGTGATTATCACTAGTTCATACGATTAAACAGCTCAATGTTTGAATCAGATTATTTACAGCACAGTTAGAAGAATGTATTTGCAGATATGCTTATTTATAACCAAGTGTACTGACTTTGGAATAGTAAGCCATATATTAACCTAAAAGTTGTATGAATTGGTAGTAAACTCTTACTGGTACAGCTCAAAGTGCTTTGTGATTGCAGTTTGAGAACTCTTTACCATTACTGCAAAGTCTACTTATCCTGTTTGTTAAGCCTTTGTAGAAATCAGTCCATGCCTTCATCAACAAAGCCAATAAACTTCTAAATCAATAACCATGTGAGACAGCCTAAAGTGACTTCTAATTAGAAGGGATAATGCTTTCATATAACCAATTTGTATTTTCTAATGCTTTCAGGGAAGCACAAAAGAGAAAAAAAAGTCCCAAACTAGCTTCTAGACATAGACTAGCTTTTGACATCATGGCATTTAGACTAGCACAGGACTGGAATCTGAGACTAGGAAGTCCTTTCCAGTCTTATGTTTCTAATTATTAGTAGTAAATATGTGTTTACTGACGGAAAAAAAAATCTTTTTACAATGGTTTTACACGTGTGTACCTTAGCACATTCCTTTCACCAATCTCATGAGAGAGGCAAAAAAATCAAGATTGATCTATTTATAATATAAATCAAAGAGTCAGGACCCTTGCCAGACCTGGATGTCACTTATTTCAACAGGCAGATTTGTAACCCTTCCAACAGCACGTATTTTTCAGGGACCATACCTGTTTTAGGTTGATAGTTGATTTATGATCTTTCTGGCCTTCTTATGAGAGTACAGTGTGCTTGCCTCTAGCATCTGTTTGAAAAGTAGTGCATTAGAAACTGGATCCAACGTCATGCTGAGTTAGGAACACATTAGAAGGTAGCAATGGAAGTTACAAAACTGCTTTTTTGTTTGTTTGTTTGTTTCTTTAAAACTCTTGCATTGTCTTCCTTAATAGCATTACCATCATGATGGCACCTAATTGTTTACTGCCTGAACCTGGCATCTACACTGCTGCCTCAGCAATCTCTGCTATTTGGCTGCTTCACAAATTTATTTTTATTTGGGTGAAAAATTGTTTCCAAAGTATGTTCAGGATCTATCTTTTCTTTCTGCATATTCCCTCCAGTTCAACCATCTGTGCAAACTAGGAATGCTGAAATACTTATTAAAGCTTTTTTCACCCTTGATTAACACTTCTCACATTTAGTAAAGTCTCTTAGAAATTGTGGATCAAATATTCAGACCACATATATCAAATGGACCCAGGTCTACAAAGATACTTAGGCATGACGATGCTGAGGTTCGCACCACCTCAAATTTCTGTCTCCAAAGCACCTAAAACAATGACTGAATGGAAGATGTGCCATGCCAGCTTGTGACCTGTCAGGCTGCATAAAAAAAGCCTGTCCAGAAAAGGTAAAGAATTCTGCAGACATGTCTCAAATTTTGCCTGTTTCATGGACTTTCATGAAACTCTCAGCTGTAGTTGTATAACACCATGAAACCTGAATGCACAAAACTGAGGTTTTTTGGGAACGTAGGCAGGCACAAGAAGATTTAGGTTGAGGAGAGTTGTAAACATTGAAGGGGCACTTTATGCGATTCCACCTTCATCAGGAACACTGCTCTCAACAAAGCTGTGTGTGGAGGTGTACCAGCACTCACAGCTTCTGGGAGTGAGCTACAACATGGATATCTCCATCATAGACATGCTCTGGAAAAGGATGACTGGGGAGTCAGAATCAGAGATTGCGGAGCCAGGGCCAGGGTCCAGTATTCTCTTACAGAACAGCCTACAGTGTGATTTCTTTATTCAATTCTGGGACATCTGTTCAGACTTGATACACTTTGAGCAGAAGATTCATTTACTTTCTAAAACTATCTAGTCAAAACAAACTTTTAACACTTCAAATTGTGCAAATTAAAGTTCTAGGAAAATGTGATCAAAACTAGAGTTGTGTTGTAATGCTAGATTCTTGAAATAGCCCTGAATCTTTCCTTCCTTCTTCTCTCTCTGACAATATTGTGGAGACAGAAGGAAGGAATGGATGGGTTCAGAATAACACTGTAGAAAATGGGGTACAGGCAAAATAGGGGGATTGCATTCAGAATTGGGTTTATATTTACCCAAATATTTCATTATTTGGAAAATAAAACCAAGCAATTTTTTGAAAGACCATGTTGTAACTACCAGAGAACAGGATATAAAAATCTCTTTGGCTCATTTTTCATCTATAAACCTAACATCTTAGACAGCCTGACCTAAAGACATGCATTTTATATATGTTTATTCCAGGTGTTGTAATTCGTGCTGACAGCCTGATTCTAAAGATCCACTCTGTAGGCCAGCATTTCTTAATTTCATTTAATTGAATGACCATAAGGATGTTTTTAGGAAAAAAAGAAAACCCACAGACCATCTCTACAGTGTTCCCACAATTGTCTTCATTTACAAGCAACTAAAAATTAGGCTAAAGTTTGAATGTTCATTTATTACAAAATGAAAGGAAGTCTGTTTGCTTGGAAGTATGGGGAATATGTGTGGTTTCTTTCTAATTTCACAGACCGATATATTAAATTCTACCAGTGAGCACAGTTTGAGAGACACAACCCAGAAGAACTATTGGAGATACTACATTGGATGCAGGTTGTGCGATATCTTGGTTCCTAGGACAGCTGTGTAATGTATTAATGTGCAGGAAATGTCCACGCCTGGTCATTCAACTGCGCTCTCTGATGCATCTGCTAAAAAGTGAGCAGATCTGATTGCACCAGATAAGAAGCTTGTTACTGTTGTATACGTGAAATTTGGCTCCTAGCTGTCTTGTATCTCAACAAACAACTACAGTCAACACTGGGTAAAGCCTGAAGTTTGGCAAGGCTGCCATTGTCAGCTTGGAGGACAGAGGGAGAGAACTTTATAGGAACCATGTGAGGGATTGCACAGATTTATTTCCCTCTTTCCTCTCTGCCCAATGCTTTCAGTATAAAAAAGGCTCTCTGCTGAAAAATGAAATTAAGAAGTGGTGATACACTACCAGTGTAAAACCAAGAACTCAACACAGATTCTATACCTTCCTGAATCCACAGATCTTTAAAATTTCATTTCAGATGACAGCATACCAAAAAAAATAATTAGTCAATAATTCATCAAATTAAGAAATTCCTATTTTGAGCATGGCAAAGCTGTTTCATTGACATAACAACTCCTCCTTAAGGTTGTAAGGTTCAAATGCTACCCTTTCCAAAGAAAATAACAACTCAGATACCTTCTGTGGCTCTCTTGTATTACTGGTTTTCTTTTACATTGCTCATTCAGAAACTGATTAGCTACACAATTTCCCTTCCCTTGCTTAGGAAAGTGATATCTGGGATTGTGATCCTCAGCTTTGCTGTTCAGTCTTGTCAATGGATCTCAATCAATTTCATTTTCTAGAAATACTGGTAATGCACAAAATGTGCATCTTATTAGAACCCATTTAAAATCCCTGGGACAGCTGTTTTAGAAGATATTTCCTTGGAAATAATTTTCAGCCTGAAAAGGAGGATTAATTAGCTTTGCAATGACCTACATAGATTGTTCAAAGTGCCTGATTGCTATCAGCCATCCAAGGAAAAAGCTAAGCAAATTGCACTTGATCTCATACAGGGGACATGGAAAAAGAGTATATTATTTACAGGGGAAATAAATAACATCCTAGAGACATCAAACAACCTATTGACATCATCTGGCAGCTCATTTGAATTTATACTCAAGGAAAAATATATTAGAACCTGTGGGCCAAGGCAATAGCAGAAAATAAGTTCACTATCATTATTATGAACAAAAGTAACTGTTGACAGTCTCTGTCTGATGATGATTTTTAGTGCTGCCTGTCTGCCAAAAAAGATAAAAAACGGTTGTATTTTTAATCTCTTCCTGGTCATACAGTACCTCTCACTTTTTATCTGGCACTCCCCATGCAGTTTGTAAGTACTCTGAAATTCAGTCCTCTGTGGTGTATTTTTATGGCATGTTGTACACTGCATAGACACTTGACTGTGTGTGTGGCTCTTTGTAAAGGAATATGACTTAACATAATATATGCAACACTTGTTTATTCTCCTACAGTGATGAACAATAATGGCAAAATTGCACAATGTGGAAATGGTGGGATATATGAGGAAAGGATACATCAACTCTTTGGGTTTAATGGACTTCAATCTCTTGTGCTGCTGCAATAATCCCACAAAGAAAGCCTAGGTGGGGGCACACTAGAATAGTGACTGTCAGGATAGCTGCTCAGTAACTGATACAGGGCCAGGAGGATTTGTCTTTCCAACACCCAGATCAGCAGGGTTGATGTAGACCAGGAGGGAACAAGATAAAAATGATGAAGGAAGGAATCAGCTTTAGGAGAAACCGAATGCAAAGGTAAAAATCTTGCAAGGAGCAGTGGTCACAGACAAATTCACTGGGTCTCTGGACAGAGAATTCTTCAAAGTTTTGTCTACATTACAATTCCCTCAACTTTCTCCACTCCACGTTGAAGTTTGTCCCTCTACACAGCAGTTTCTCCATACTGCCTGTCATTTCATTTGCTCTTCTCCGTATTTTTTCTACTTCCACTATGTCCTTCACAGAAGGCAGAGTCCCAAACTATACACAAAACTCAAGAAGTAATGCAAAACGACACTCTGCCTCATCCTTAGTTACCCCTCCTGGTGATCCCTAACATTGTGTTGTGGGGTTTTTCCAGACATCTGCTACATAGTGGTTGTGGAGGATTCTCCATGATTACTCCAAGAACTGCCCCAAAGAGTTGCAGCTGCCTGCTCATAGCTCTGCATCATCTAAATATGGTTTAGACTGTTGTTCTGTTGATACCTAACATGTTTTCAACACTGCTGATTTGAGAACCTCTTGCCTGCTCGCTCACTCAGTTTGGTGAGGCTGTTCTGAGGTTCTTCACTACAGGTCAGGCATTTCCTTTCCCAGGGCATTGATGAAGATGTCATATAAAACTAGTACCACTTCTTTGGGGACTCTGTTTTTTTCAGTAGTGATAAACAGCAAAAATGAGACCTATGAAGTGGAATGTAAGGTGGGTAATTTTAATGCAGCTAGATCAGAATCTGGCTGGTTTATTTAACTCTTATTGAATCCAGCATGAAGAGTCCATGTGCAGCAGTGAGAAGTGCTGCAGTACAAAATAGATCTTTGCCAGCACTGTTAAGAAGGCAAAGGCTTATCTACCCAGACCACAGAGATTTTGCTGTATTAAAAGCCTTCCTCCCTCATGTAGTCTGCCTAACTTAGTAACTTTGCCACATCCAGGACCTGAAGTTGTTTCAGCTGGTTGGAAAGTACTTACAGAGCACAGAAGATGGGCTTTGTCTAATGACTAAACCAGCAGAGCCAGTCGAGATTAGGATGGACTCTGTCACCCAATTTTTTTCCCTATTTTATCCTTAAATTCCACTGTACATGAATTGTTGCTAATAACTGCACCTCCTGGGGAAGTGAGAAAGCTTTGCTCCTTAACATTTGCAGAGTTCAGAGCTGAATACAAAAATGGTATTAAGTTACAAAGTAAAATCATAACAGTAAGCGTTTCCCTGAGAAGCCAAGTTTAAACTGGATCCAAAATATGTCATCTCCCTTGAGCTCTGTGTTACATCTGTGATACCAGATACAAAAAACTTGGTAAAATCTCTCTGAGTAACTAAAAGGCAAGCTGAAAAAGCCAAGGCCAAAGAAGATATAAAAATTATCCAGCCAAATATACAGTCTGCTTGCAAGAGCACAGAGACTAGGAGTACTAAAAGCCTTAAGGCTGTTTTTTGCAACTGTTTCAGGCAGACAACTTGGGCAATGACTTGAAAAACCTAGGTGCTCAGCCCATAAAAGCATCTGTCCCAGCTGTGTCTGCCTCCTTTGTGATTAACATCAACTTTGTTCTCCTGAAACAGGAGAGGGGAGTCGCCAAGAGAGAAGTCACTCTGAAGCACCAGGCCCAGAGCTGTGTCTGAAAGGCACCAGAACTGGGATTCTGCAGCAAACACCATTAACCAGGGATTCAGAGTAGCTAACTTGTTTCTACAGGTAAGCAAAAGAGGCAGCCAGCTTTTGTGCACTAGCTCAGTTGCAGGAGGAACTAGGTTCTGGACTATCACAAACTGATCCCATTTCAAAACTGGTGTGGGTGGGGGGAAATAATACAACAGTTATTTTATTTTTGAAGACTGAACACAGGCAGTGAAGCAAATAAGGGCTGACAGCAATTTATACAAGCAGTGATCTCCTTATTCTTGCAGACCAGATTTGCAGATAAAAGCTTTTAATCAATGACAGTATAAAACTTCCTCCTACTTAGTTTGTTACAGTCTCAAAAAAGCAACATCTCAGTCAGGCAGAACTCCTCTTGTCTTGGGGCAGAAGGATACACCAGGACAAGCATTATTCCAGAACCATTTTCTGCAGTAATAATTTAGAGAACTTGCAAAATAACTTAAAAGTCCACTCAGGAAAGCTAAGTGTTTCTGTAGAATGTGTTAAATTTCGTAATATGATGAGAGGCAAGAAGAAACTGCAGCTCTGTGTGGTAGAATGAAGGCTAACTGAATGTTGCTCATTTGGAAATGTCCTAGAGGGCATGCTATAATATAAATTGTTTTATGGTATTAATAAGAAGAGAATTCAAAGGATGATTGTTGGCAGAGGAGAACTTAACCTGGCCCAAAACTTTGAAATTACCCAAAGTAATAGAAGCAGCACTGAAAAATTATAAGATATCCGAGTACAGCACAGAGACAATCAAACTGCTTCAGTAAACAAAATATTAAGCCAGTTGGAAAGAACTTGCTCTCTGGAGGGTTGTTTCCATGTGGAGGAGCTCGTTTTACATCAGGTTGTCAGCATAACATGGCCCAATGTCATAAGTGCCTGAAGATACAATGCTAGGCCAGAAAATCCAATGGTGACTGTCAAGCAGAGTATCAAACTCAGGGTACAAACCCCATCCAAGAAAACGATGAGGAGGCAAGCAGAGGAGGGGGGAAATTATTTAATCCTGAGGAGACAGAATGCATCCTAATGCATAAAAAAATAAAACCCAATGTTTAGACACTATGAGTAGGACCTCTTTAATATGGATCCAGAGATGTCAGCTACAGCAACGAGTTTGTATCTATGACTCTGGCAAATGCCCTAACAGGTGGGGAGCTCTCAACTTTCCACTGCACATGTATGCATCTCAACGGCCTGAAGTCCAAGGCAAAGTCTGATAGGCAGTAAGCACCCTAAAGAATAAAAGTTACTATCTCTTATTTTTCTGAGCACAAAGGCACATTTTTCAGGTGCAAAAGCAGTCTGGTTGCTGTCAGCTTGACAGTGGAAAACAGGCCAGTGTGTAAGACCTGAGCTGAAGTGGTACTAGATCTACTAATATTGCCTGTAATGTATATATGGTGGTTCTATGTGTCTGTTGGAAGAGATCATTACTAACTACCTCAACTAGATACCAGAGGAAGATTTCAAGGCAAGGAAACAAATTGACTCAGGTTGGAAACAGAAATTTAAGGAATTCAATGCACATTTAAATCAAGTAGTACAGAAGAAAGCAAAGAATAAGTCAAATCCTGGGAGTTACAGGAAGCATCATGGGCATTTACTGAATGAAATCTTTGTATTTATGTCAAAACATGGAGGAAGACAAGTAGAAAAGAAGGGGTGAAGGACAGGAAAGCTATAGATATTTAACCTACTATCAAATGCTCCAAACTTCGTAACATCTAGAACACCAATAAATTCTATATAGCCATCAAAATTTTTACTGGTGTGTATATTGAGTAACAAATGTTCAGGAGAAAAGCTCTGCTGTTCACTGATAGTCCTGCTGATGTTACCGATAAAGAAATGGGACAATCTGTTAAGAAGCATAAAAAGAGGAATTTATTTTATAGACTGTTTCAGTTATTAGCGTACTTTGGTTACTGTTTCAGTTATTAGTATACTTTGGTTACTGTATTTCCCCTGCTATACTTCCCCTACTTCTTTAAGTTCATGGACTTTCTGGACTGACGTTTTGATCTAGACTGACGTGCTTGATTAGTGTGTGCCCTGTGAATCTCTTTTTCTTTGCTAATTTTGTTGGTTTGGTTTTGAACTTATATGGACTTTTTGCTTCTACAACATTATCTGCCAATGAGTTGTTTATTCAAATATTTCAGTTTGTGGAAGGAACTTTAAAAACCTGCTTATTTCATGGCTTTGAATGTTCTATGCTTCCATGCTTCTATATAAAACAAAAGGTCAGCAGTTTTCCTACATATTACTTCAGTGTTCATGTTTATATACGTCTTTCCTTTCCAAGTTGAAAAGTCCATTTTTTTGCTCTTTCTTTGTCTGAAAGTTGTTCCAAACATCTGGTTATTCTTGTTCTTGTCTATACCTTTCTTAGGTCTACTTCATCTGCACTAGTTCTAGTTCTACTGTATGGAATGATCAGGTCTACACACTGTATTCAAGCTAGGTAGCATTCAGAGCAGGATACTGATATCTTTTCTGTGCCCAGCAATGCTTCAAAGCAATTCCTCTATCATGGAATCCAATGCCCAGATTTCAGATTACTTTCTCCTATTCCTTCATCCTACATAAGAATTAGTGTTGCCTCTTGATCATTTGTAAACCAGAGAAAAATCTCTGGCAGATTCCCCCTTTACAACATGAAAAAAATGTTACATTTTTTACCAAGTTGCTCCTCTTTTTCTTGGTCTTTTTCTTTCTTTTTTTTTCCCCACTCCAGGTTCTTATATTTTGCTCTTTCTTTGGTATAGTTTATGCCCTTTTTTGTTTCCCCCAGCTGAATATGACTTCCACCTTTTTGGGAGTCTGCCTTTTTTATAACTACTTTCCTCTTTCATTTGGTTGTTTCATGAAGCTATATCCTTTTCTTTTGTAGTTGAGTTTTCATTGAATGGTTCTGTGTAATTAGCACTGTTCATTGACTGCGATCCTCTGATGTGGTCGTTTTAAACATTGTCCATGCAAACTATTAAAAAAAAAAAATCATCCTTCTAGTTACTCCTTTTTAGCTTCCTTTTAACTAGCTTTCACATAGTAATGTGGTTATATTTTAAAAAAGAAAATGTCATTGCATTGCATTTTCTTTTCCTATAATCCAGTTTCACATACTTATATGAGAGCATATAATGGTCATTTTGCAGTGTCTCTGCAATATATTTTTTTTAATGTAGATAAAAACTAGTTAGCTATAAAAAGAAGGACTATTTTCAGAAACAAACTCTTATCTGGATGAAGACAAAGACTGCCTTTGTATAGTAAGCAGATCAGGTTTTTAGTATGGGACACTAAGACCCAGTTGCCAGTTTGTGCTGTCATTCTTCTACATCAGGTTTACCTTAAAAAAAAAAAAAAAAAAAAGAAAAAAAGGCTTGGCTCCATCTGCCTTAAAAAAAACATATAAAGATGCATGGAAGATGATGCCCACAGAGAATCACTGCTGCCTCTAAACTGTGCCTAGTGAGCAGGAAGAGCCACAGTGCATCAGTGCCTTTGACATAAGTTACTTAGGAAGCCAAGTGAAATGACTGATGTAAGTTATCTCAGTCAAAATTATTGAAATAGCTAAATGTAATTCTTCTGACTTGGAATAGGAGAGTTAGGTATGTTTACCTAAAACAAATTACTTGTATTTACTATTCAATTGCTGTAAAGGAGAAAAAGTAGATGTTTCATATTCCTGCAATCTTTTCTGGACGATTCTTTCTCCTTCAATATTCCCTTTAATTTGCAGTTCAATTGTACTAAAGTAATCTTATGTGGCATACTCCTGCCACATAATGTCCTGATTTGAGATTTGTCGCATAATGTTACGTACTGAATTTATGCCAAGATATCCCTATTTTATAGCCCAAAATAAAGGCTCAGTCTGCTATGAGTACATATTGTCCATCACTCATGATATATTTTCTTCCTGAGTTCTGATTTTGCTGTATTGGAAAACATTGGCAATGAAGTCCATAATAAGTGGAAATAATGTCTGAGTAAAAACTGCAGGAGCACAACTTATTCACAAGTTATATCATATACTCATTGTATATTGTTTCTCCACATAAAATGTTTCCTGACAATCTCTAACACCAGGGCCAAGACTAACTTGCTTGATGGCAGCAACTGAAGCATATAATTAAAATTAAAGCCAGAAGACTTGCAGGGACTGTCTGATTGGAAGGAAAAAAAGACCAAGAGATATTTGAAGATCTCTGTATATCCATACAATGCACATCTGTGGTGAAGTAAACAGAGCAAGAAACCTAAGTGACCTAAGTAGGATGAGATATGAAGGATTTGGATCTTAATATTCGTGGTACTTAGAAACATAAGTAGGAGAAAGACAACCTATAGTTCATAAAATTTAAATGCTATTTAAAATACAGAATTAAATGATAGCATACACTGCAAATTCAGGTGTGTTTGTTTTGTTTTTTAATCCCATTTACTAACAAAAGTTATCTAATAATTTCACTGAAAACTTGATTAGCTAACAACTTACTATGATAATTGTCAGGAATTTCAGGTATGCATTTCGTACAGCCAATGAAAGAATGCTAGATGCACATGATATGTCAGTCATGATGTGTGCCCTAGCTAAGCAGGATGTAAAAAGTTCTAAAGGTGGTATCTCTCAGAACTTCTATGTCTATGTAAGGAATAGAATTAGTAAATCTTATAAGATAACTAAAATAAACACTATGATCGTTTTGAATAACATGGACAGTTCTTGGCAAACTTCAATTTTTATTACTCATTCTCTTTTGCAATGGCTATTGTAGAGGGTCAGAGAAAATTATTACCACTCTTTGTACTGTACTACAGAATGGTTTACACCGTCTCATTATATTGTCTTCTCTCTTATATTGTCTTCTCTCCAGGCTCCTTCTCACTTGTTTATAAGATAAAACAATACCAAGAACTTGGCCATCTGGAACTTAAATGGAACTTAGATGCCCATGTGCAAACCAAAATCCCTCTTAGCTACTAAAAAATTTGCCTAAACGTTACAATTAATCCAGTGTATATTGTTGTACCTGTGAAAATGCTCGATACCTTGGCACCATACTTGAGCTTTCTAGATCTCAAGCCTTGTTAGGGAAGCAAGGTTCCTCCAGCAAATTCAGACCGTGCAATCAGACCATGTCTAATATGGTGACTAGTTCTGTTTCTTCAGAAAAGGCAGATCTATCTTCTATTTTCTTGTAAGACTGAGGAAAATGTACTTCAATATTACTCTTCACAACATTTATTCAGAAAGTGGGAAAGCTAGGAGGAAGATGGAATAGTAAACACTGTGACAAATGAACAAATGTACAAATGCAGGATGGGTTAGTGAGAAGTCAGACAGCAATTCTATAGAATAAGACCTAAGGGAGGTTTTGCATAATGTCTGTCAGAGAAAAGAATGAATGTGATCGAAGTGATTAGTTTTTGCACGTACTTTCTTGTTTTTCTCAATGTCACTCTGCCTGGCTCACGACTGGTGGAATAGGACCTGAAGTCTTATCTCTGAGAACAATTTAATGGGCAGTTTTCATATTAAACAAATGTGTAGTACACAAGACTAACCAGCAGAGAGCAACACTATTTAAATTTGAGCTGAGCGTGATATCTTGACAAACTAATTATTACATTACTGTGCATAAAACTGTATAATGCAGTATGTTAAATGTAAGGCTCTGTTACATTAGTCACAGCCACTCACTGCCAATGCATTCCAGTGTAATGTCTAACCCAGAAAAACATGTATGCAAATCATCTGAATACTTGCTTTTAATTTGCATGATGTTGAGGGGTTCTTCTGAGGTTATGATGTATGGCAAACTTGTAAAATTAAATGCAGATGTACTTCTATTTTACACACAAAATTTAACTTCAAAACCTTAACAAGGAATTTGCACAAGAAAATCATTCCCTCCAGCCACCTGAAGTGGTCAGCTGGTTCAGAATGAACTCAGACTGCAGAAGGTATATTGGGCAAATAAAACCCATCTTTTTTATCTGCAAGTTTTTCAACATGTGCTGGTTGAAAAAGTTTGTCAGCTCCTTTACGTAGCAGTCCCTGAAATTTCACAGTTTGGAATTGTTCCATCCACTCTCTTGGTGTGATCACCGGACAACAGCTATGAAACTGTCTGCATATTTTAGGCTGAGGGCATTGGTGATGTGACCCGATGATTCCAGTCAGCCTGAGAGATGCAGCAGGATTCTGCTCTTCAGTGAAATTGGTAGTCTAGGCAATGACTTTTCATGCTCTTGCCTCCGTTTCTTCCAGCTTCCTGAAGATGTAGGAACCAGCACAAAAATCCAGTCTTTAAATTGTACCAGGAAGGGCAGAGTAACAGGCTTTCCCAGATGCTGGTAGACTCTGGCACCATGCCTATCCCAGCCCACAGGGTTATACTGGAAAATTATGTGTCTGCTGAGGAGCATTAACATTTCATACAGCTGCCAGCGAGCAGAACATCTCTACCATTTTCTGCCTGGATGTTACAAAGCAGACGTGATTATTCAGGGAGGTATCTTGGAACAGTTTTCAAATTTATAGTAAGAATCATTGTAAGATAGAAGTGAATTCCCTGGCAAATACGAAATAGGCTCTGAAGGGAGAAATCCTGAACTGTCCAAGTCATGTAATCTCTCTAATGTACTTTTGCCATCTCTATTATTTTTCCATTGAACCTCAAACCAAAGGTTGCAAAAAGGGAAAGTCCATCCCTAATTTCTTTTGGATGAAATTAGAAATCTGATATTTGATCAAATCTCAGAAAACAACAAAAAGTAGAAAAACCCCAAAGGTTAACCAACAGTGTAGCTATATACTTAGAAAGATAACTGACTTATTGAGCATCTTACAGTTGAGAGAGTACATATATGATGGTTGAGTAGGCACCAAACTTTCCATGAATATCTTCCTGGTTGGCCAAATTAAATGATTTGGTCTGTTTCTATGCTGTTTCACCCACAAAGTATTCCTGTAGTCTGCCTTGCAAAAAAGGGTATTCACTGTAAATTTTAATTAAATATTGCTAAACATCCAGAAAGTGAACTTGAAATTAACACAAATACTCCGCAGTGGCAGTCTAATCTAAAAAACTGTGCTCAGCTAGTCAGGGGAAAGGAATTGTAGCACACGTCTAGGCAAAATATTGGATCAGTTATAAACTGTAGTGTTCAGAAGATACAGAGATCAAGCACAAGTTATTTTGGTTTGTTAGTCAGATTAACTTCCCAGATCATCTGAGAGAGTATTGAGAACTTTACTATACAAAAATGTGAAAATATCACCAAGTTAATTACTTTGCTTCAAAAGATCCTCCAGTCTTGCCTGTAATCTTGAAGTCACAGGCATGCATCACAGTGGAAAGGTTGTAATATAAAGTCTTAAAGCAAGAATATGGGACTTTTCAGTTCTTAGAGCTATCAAGAATTGTAACAGCACCAGGAAGAGCTAAAGAGATAGAAATTCCTCTGTGCCTTTGTGGTTGTTTCTTGGGCTGCTTGTTCTGGCATGGCTGAACGGTGAAAGCCAGCTGAGCTCAGGTAGTTTCCTCACTAATCTAGCAGATAATGCTTGTGGTACAAAGAGTGAGTGATAATATCTTGAAAAAATGCATATAATGCCATGAGCTATGCTATTGTGTGTGAACATGGTATAGAATACTGTTAACTATCTTTATTCAATAGCATCATAATGTGACATACCTTAAGTCATTCAGTTCACCTGGAAAATATGGTCGCTACACTTCTCTCATTACTAAATGTCACTGGCATTTGTGTCACAGGTGGCCATGGGGCTGGATACCAATGGGGAAGATGACAAACCTCTAACTGGTAATTCAAGCCAAAAGAGTAATATGCCTCAGGAAGAACAGGTGTGAGGGAACCCTCAAAAAGGAAGGTCTCCTTGCAAAAGAAATTATGGATTCCATCTGAACTGGAAGGATTAGGGAAAAGAACTAGAAGAACATGATTTCATTAAGAGAAACCGTATAGGAGGCAAAAGACCCCTGTGCCTTCTAGGAAAATTACTTAATCCCATCATATCCTGTGTTCTTGCTGGCACTCCAGCCAGCCAGATTTGTCTTTCCAAGTAACAAGAAGGACTAAGGATAATGAAAACTGAAGCACATCTTTTCCAGCTCATGCAATATCTCCTCTTATTCTTTATCTTCTTATTTTTCATAACAGCATTATTTAAAGTAAAGAAGCAGGCACAAGGCAGGCTGGGGATTCGCTTCAGTGCCACATGGTGAAGCGCACTTAGCACTCCCTCCTACTTGTGCCTGAGCACAGCCCTGCCCTGGATTGCTATAGCTCTGTGATGTGTCTGCTTATAAGGTACAACAAATTGCTACAAGATCCAGCAGATTGAGTCTAGAGTGTATTTATTCCAGTAACACCTCTGGGGCTAAAGAAACATTAGGTTTGCATGACAGCACACAGAATGAAGTCATAGCTTTTCAGTATTACAGCCCAAAGATTCCTACTAACCTGCATCATTGGGGATTTCTCCTCTGACATTCAGCATAGGCAGATAGACATACATCTTCAGTAGGTGCAGATGTGAGCTGAGCTGAGCTGAACTGTGTATATGCGAGAGTGCATGTAGCATCACAACATAAGATTGGGCTCCTCTGCTCCCACTGCTTCACACCACACATTATTTCCCCTTCAGCTTTTTGCTGTGCCAGGATGACTGCAAAGTCTTAGAACATATGCATGTCTGTATCTTAGCAATGCTGTAATATCAGCATTTTTCCTAGGGATGTACACCAGCTTTCAGTAAATGGCTGTCAGTTTACAAGAATTATGATACTTCTGTTTCTCCTACATTAACCTGTTACTGGCTGGTCCTTTTCATGGCTTTTGACACCATCAAGATCTCCAGAACTACATTTGAGTACGATGTTCTGATCCCAGTGGACACATACAAGATCATAGATCATCTGGGGGATTTGCCAAAAACTTTGACTCAATCATTGCCTTCTCAGCTGCGCAGGTCAGCACTGTCTGGAGCACTGGCCTGATGGCTGAGGATGATAGTTCATTATATAATCATAGAATCATAGAATGTGTAAGGTTGGAAGGGATATTTAAAGGTCATCTAGCCCAACCTCCCTGCAGTAAGCTGGGACATCTTCACTAGATCAGGTCACTCAGTGGCCCATCAAGCCTCACCTTGAATATCTCCAGGGATGAGATCTCCACTGTGTCTCTGGGCAACCTGTTCCAGTGATCTACCACCCTCAAATTATGTGTGGCCTTTTCTTTGCATGCTTTACAATCTACTATATTGTCTATGTAACTATCTGCCACTGCTGCCTTTCCTGACTGCTGGAATAACAGGGGGGTCAAGTGGGATGAACTGGGCTATCCAGATGCAAGCGGAGGGCAGGACTGCTGTAGAACTTTTCTTTCCAAGGGAAGGCATAGACACATCTGTGAACAGCTCAAAACCCAGTGCTCATTACCTCTTAATACTCGCCAGCCTTCAGAAGTTCTGAACTTTTTCCAGTTAGGGCTACACCAGCTCTTTCCAGGGTCTTGAGCCTCCCTTTGAAAGCCCTCATACCTTAAACAGAAGAGCTAACACCACCTAAAATTAGATGTGTAAAGAAGAATAAAATAGTAGGACAAACATACTACCAAGAATACTCACCCAGCCTACAGCAAATTGCAGCCCAGGAAATTTCTGATCCTAATGTACAATCACTGTGCAGCAATGAATGGATTATTCCCCCATGAATGTGTCTAGAAGGCTTGCAGATGCATTTTCACCGTGGGGCAGGCTCACTTATACTTGGCTTTTTCTTAGCACCACTGCTGAGCCTGAGAAGACATACTTAAGCATAATCACATCTTCCTGAACAGCACATTTCTAAGTTCTGAGTGAATTCTTTGGGAAATTTTCCCAGTTACCATTTTGTTAGACAATTTGTGAACTGTGAGATTGGATTTGGGAAAACCAAAAGGTAAGTATCCATCATGTGAACACACATGTAGCAAGTTAATGACCCTTGCATGCAGAAGAGATGCTAGGCACCAAATAAATCCATAGGAGGGTTAGAGGCCTAGTCTTCCAGCATTCTGACTGTTTCAAGCTACAAAATGAAAGCATCAATTTAAAAAGTATTCTTAATAATTGAACTAACCCCTCTTTTGGAGATTGGCTTTAAGAAACAGGAAAGAGTTATGAAAGCTTCTTTGGAAGATGGCATAATTTTCAAAATCATCCCAGTGAGTACATTTCCAACTAGTTATTTTAACAGAGCTGCTAATCCATCATGTTCATTTTATGGAAAGACCTTCCTCTTTATTCAAATCTGTTGGGCTGCGAGCTAGTCATGGTTTGTTGTGTCTTCACCTGTATTCTTTGACTGGAAGCCTCGGGATAAAAGATATTATCCATCTTTTGTGCCAAGTTCTTGAATGGTAGGGATAAAAATATGGTTTGGAATCTGCTTATTGCTACATTATGCAGTCACTTTTAAAATAGTTAAAACCCAAAAACCCCAAGTTAGGTAAGTTGGAATACCATTTGCTGAACATAAATTTCTAGATGTCTGCCCACAAGGGAAAGAGAAGTCAGTTTATGTATTTGTTGAACAGAAAATGTGGCATTGCAAAGCCTATGAATTACATAGTGTTCTCCCTGAAAAATAGAATTGCATAATATGTTGTTTTACTACTGCACGTAGTAAAAAATCATTCTTAGGTCCCAAAGCCAGAAAAAACAACACATGAAAGGACAAACTGACTACAAGTTCACTGCTTTGGATATAAAAAGGTATCTGGCATGATGAAGTCTTTTTTAGTCCATGTGTTTTTCATTTGAATTGGTTCATGTAAGGTTCTTTCAAGAGGAGGAAAAAAAATGCGATAAATCTCCTTAGGAATAGAGCTGTGCAAGCTTGGGAAACTCTCTGGGCAAGCCAGCTTCTTTTGTCCGCCAAATTCTAGGGGCACAAGAGCCTAATGAGAGCATAATTAAAATTGATGTGAAAAAATTAAACACTTTAAAGTATTGTTTTAGGGCTTGCAAAGCTCATGCCAGTGAAAGTCAATCATTTTATGGCTTTGAAAATTAGTTCAATTAATATTTTTTCATTTCATCTGCAGGCCTTTCTTGCTATCTCTTGTCTCTCCACATGAAACGAAACAAACTAGGAAAATGCTGCTAGAACAAGCCCATCCATCTGTTTTCCTCAGTTTCCCTGAGTCCAGGGGAGAGAATATTTAAGTGTTCACATCAGAGTTTAGATGCTCTTCCCCTTTCAGGACATTTTTCTATGTGGTCTTTTGCAGGCAGGCATGAAATTATGATGTTTGCACTCTGAGCATATGTGCATTCACTCTACACATCCTTGGATGCAGCAGACTGCTGAGCACAAATTGATATTTTCTGTCTTTCAGCAGGGGCTTTAGTTTGAGCTCTGCACTGTAAATGCAGTAACATGGCTTCCAGTTCAGGGCTGTCATACATCCAACTGGCTCAAGTCATGGGCAAAGAAACTTTTATTCTGCCTGCAAAAGACTATGTAGACATACTCTGATACTCATTCACACTGGGCTTGATCTGATGCCTGCTGGAATCAATGATAGTCTTTATACTTCAATAGATTTTGCAATAATATTCTTTTTCAATGCCTTACATGAAGTATTTATCACTCAGAACTTCTAGGGACTTAGGTGGGCCTCAGGATTCTCAATATCTAGAAGCGTTAGTTTTTCCCATTTCAATTCAGACATCCCTTTCACACAAAAATCAACACTCTTGTTCCAAGTGAATTTCCATTTCGGTGACAGATTTAGTGAGCATGAGCATCATTCATCATGTCAGTGATTCTGTTGGCACCTCTGCTTGGAGAACTTTGAACTCTAGTAAGTTCAGGGATGCAAGCGGAGCTCATTTTGTTTGTAGCATTGCCTGATTAGAGCCTACTGTTTCCCAGTGGAAATAGGGTCTGGGAATAGGTGGTGTTACATCGACCTGAGGAAGGTGAATAATCAGGCTTTAAGATGATAATGGTTGCTTGAAAGAGAAATGTCATCAGAAGTTAATGCATTTTCTAATAGAACATTTTTTTCTAGTCCCTTAAAAGTAACAGTTTCCATAGGTACTCTAACAAGTTTTCAATGACAGGCAATTAATTCTCTGTTTATTTTTACATCAAACATATTTACTCAAGCTAGAACAGAAAAGTTTACTCTATCAGCAGTGATTTTTGGGGGTTGTTGATTTTTTCATTTGGCAAAAGAAACCAAAATAAACATAGGGCTTCTTTAAAAAAGGCTTCTGGGTTTGGGAGGAAAAAACCCACTTCCTGAAGTGGTTAATCTTGAAAACAGAATTTTGGGACCCTTCTGTTATGACTTTGTATTACAAACCCAGTAGAAAAACAAAACAAGCTGAGTGGTGGAGCAACATCATCAGCTGTTTTTTAGCTAAATTAAGCCTTTCTATGAGCTGCGCCAATGGATATCAGCTATCTCAGGACACGAACATATTTGTGTCTCAAGGGAATACTATGGGTATTTTGGTGAGTAAGTCCAGCCTCTAGACAGCACAACAGAGTCTATTTCTTACATGTTGTTCCCAGGGAAACCAAACTGAAAGCAGAACTTTCCAAAGAGGAAGTAGCCATCGCAAAACACTGGCCAGCTGTAGGTGGATGTGCTTCACAGAAATACCACTTCTGGGCTTTTTCTTTTATTATTATTAATTTTTTTTAGACTGTGAATAGATCTTTCAATCCCATTGCTCCTGCAGGTGAATTTGACAGAATAAGAACCTGCTTTTGCAGAGGCATCACGTTTATATTTGTAAAAGTACACTGCAGTCATTTCAGTAAACACAAAATTCCATCCCCAGGACTGAGGTGCGATTACACTGAACAAAAAGCCGAACCAGAAGCATCAGTCCAACTGAATTTTCCAATGAAGACATTTCTGCAAGTCAGCAGCAGCAAAGCAATCAAGTTCAAGCACTGTAAATTCATTTATAAATTTGTTTTGTAATAATCATCCATACCTCTGTACTAAAGCCAGTTTCTTATATTGTATGCACTCTGATATTTTCTTTCCGTACTCTCTTCTCTACAATGAACTTTTAAAGCCAAGTTATAGCACTATTAGAGTCAACCCAGAATCTTTTGATGAAATAATCAAATTAAATATCAAAAGGCAATTAAAAATAAAAAAGATTTCAGTCTACTTCCACTTTTCAGCTGAGCATGATGAAAGCATTATCATTATTTTATTTCCTCCCACTTTCTTGGGTCCTGCTGTATGGCTGGGGTGATATGGATACACAATTATTGAAGCAGGTTTAACTTAGATCAAAGCATTACGGAATTCAAAATTTTAACACTTTCTCTGAATTTCAGAGATAACCATTCTATGGGGGGTTTTTCTCACCCATTGCCATATAGTACAGCAAATTCTCAGTTCACACAACACTTTTTACATACCCAAATTCATCCAACACATCACAAAGCATTGCTACTGCACTTATATTTTTCATTCCCTATTGATTCTTTTCTTCATTTTCAATTACATATTATTACCAAGAGGCAAAAAGATCTTCCTTTTTTGTTTTTTTTTATAACCATGGTATCTAGTATTGTAGTATATAATGTGGACGGTATGCTGTTGTTGCTATTATTATTAGTGATAGTTTTTCTATGTGTTAGGTACTGCGTACTTTACACAACATTCCAAAAAAGCATGTTCCTGTGCCCAGAGTATTTATGTTTTAGAGGGACAGGTTGCACCAGTTGCTTCTAGAGGAACCACTATACAGAAGCACAGAAGAGTGGCCTTAAGAGCTCAGGCATGTTGTGGGTGGGATGATGGAAATATGCCTTAACAATCACCACCAGAACCATACCCCCTTTTTTTCTCTCACCTACCAAATCTCACTCCTCTCCTCTCACCTACTAAACCTCATTACCAAGCCTTTTTCCTCTCACCTACCAAATCTCATTCCTACCACACTACATCACCACCACGGGTCAGGTTTAAAGTGGCTTGTTCCAAGGACCTAATGACTATGCAAGGAGCCATCCTGAAGATATGGGGAAAGCATTCCTTCCACATTCCACCCAAAAGGTATCAGGAGAGACATCAAGAGCCATTCACACATCAGGAGAGCATTCCACCATCAGGAAAAACATCAGGAGCCATTCGCACATTGGGCCTTCTCTTATCCACCCTGAAGCATTCCCACAGCCAGGTGGAAGGTTGTGACTATGCCAAGGATGACTACAAAAAGTGAACATTCTGGCCATGGAAAGAAGAACCAAGCAACCAGAGGAACAAAGCAACTGAGGAACAAGACATCACAAGAAGAAGCCAAGTAGATATGGATACATAAAGGAATGTTCCCCACCATGGGACCCGAAGAATGCTCTGCCATTGGACCTGAGGTCATCTGACTGACGGGATGCCTCCGTGGTGGTAGATATAGTTTCTCTCTCTTCCTCTTTTCCACTCTCTCTATCTCTATCTCTCTATTTTCCACTCTTTTCTCTTTCTTCCCATGCATGTTTGTTGTGGGCCAGATAAAGCAATTTAAACCTTGACTCCATTTTGAGTCTTAATTCTGTCCTCTGAGAATTGTGAAGAACTGATCACAATAAAACACCTAGTAATTGGATGTCACTTGGGGTGAAGCCCAGCTGCCCCCAGCCACCCAGAGCGATCTGAGTTTCGGTTGGAATGCAAGGGGGTTTAACCTCTGCCAAATTAAGTCTTGTATAGGTTGTGGATCCTGACAGATGGATATGCTTTCCTATATGTGACCAGCCAACTCTGCTTGCCCCAAAGCAAAATACTGGCTCCATAGGCTCTCCAGTTGGTTAGGCTGCCAAGAAGGTATTTGTCTCGTCTGACCTGAAACGCATATTGTACAGGCATATTTTAAGAGGCTGGCCTCCCTAGACTGGCCTCCACACATAGACTGAATGGAAAGAAATGGATCCCTTAAGAGGAATTCAAAGCAGGATGGGTCCTGAAACACTGTTTGCAAAGGCATTTTTGTTTCTCTGGTCATTTTAGGAGGAGTCAAGGAAACCTCCTAAATCGGGCACTTAGTGGTAAGATATTAGGCAATGTGAATGCTGCAGTGGTACAAGGACAGAATAATCCGACTACTCCTTTGAGGGTTCAGCCTAGTTTTTCCATTGCATTTCCAGAATCTTTACAACAAGAGCTTTGGCCTCTCCGCACCCTTCACATTTCCCAAAACCTAGACAGCCATCTGCAGAGCAGCAGAGTTCGGACGCCAAGGCAGTACAGAAAAGAAAAAGGCAAAAAAAAAGAAGCACATTGTGACATTAGTTTGTGTGTGTGTCTGCCATGATGGTTTAAATGTGGTTTGGTGCTGATATGTCTGTAGGAAGAAAAGAACAAAATAATTTTGAAAAGTTATTACAACAATAAGGTGATTGTGAGGGAACATAATTGAAGGAAGGCTGGGAGTACTGATTCAACACAGTGGAAAGGGGAAAGAAATCAGAGACATGGAAACATGCTTGCTAATGTAGGATCTTAGAAGCTGAAGCCAAGAATTTGACTACATAAAATATACATCAGGAGCCCAAGGATGTGCTCTTGTCCAGTAGACAAAAGCCAGACACAGTGGGTCTTGCTATGCAGCTTTGTGTCACTATTACATATTGGTTGCATTAACTCTGTCTTCATTAAGTGTTATTAACTCATCATCACCACTGGCTGTCTTTTGGTCATGTAAAGCTTTATACCCTGAGCAAATAATCATTCATTGTTTACAGTTCCCCCCAAGGAGAAGAGTGATACCTTCATGGCTGGAAGGACTGTCATGATATCCAAATTGCTGGAGCACACAGAGGAAGTGTGGCAGATCCTGCCAGTGAGCTTGTGCCTTTGTGAAGGAAAATAGAGCAACTACTAGGATGTTAATCCTATTGGTCCTTCTCTTATATCTCTAAAATGCATAACTGTATGTAGCTAAAAATACTCAGATCAAATGATCTCTGCATTGTGAAAAAACATGAGGGTTTGGGACCCAGAAAATATGACATCTCATCTGAACCTTAATTTGCTTTAAAGAGAAAAATATTTTTCATCCTTAATTTTTAATGAAGTTATGACCAGGATTTTTTCAATGCTGAATACTGGTTTCAGTGTCAGCTACTTAACTACTGAAGTATTTAAAATGTATCTCCAAATTGCAAGGGTTGTCCTTCACAACAGATTCTTCAGCTTGTGCAAGACCCGCAACCGTCATTTTAGCTGAGTTTACTTTCAGATTCACATTAAGAATAGATTTCATCAGATGAATTAAACGTCCCTCTTTATACTAGTATTTACATATAAGGTATTTATTATTTGTGATGTCACAGCTGACACTTTTCTAGAGAAATTTCCTGGCTAACTTGTTCTGGTGCTTTATTTATTTATTTATTTATTTGCTTTCATTATTAAGCAGTGCTATTCATTCCTCAGTAAGACCCTAATGAGGAAATCACCCTTTCACATTTGAAATGACTCTCTGCTTTGGTTTAACTTGCAGCAGATTAATCCCATCTCTTGCATTAAGTTTAGTTGCCTGTGACTCCCCTGCAAAAGCAGGTATTTATTCTTTGTGAATAAAGTTTGCTTCTCTGAGACATCACTTGGCTTTGTGAAGCCACTGTGCAAAGTATCCGAACTCAGAGAGGATGCTCACCAGGTTTCTTTTGTAACCTTCTCTGCACCAGGCATAGGCATTTTCTACGCAGTTTATCTTTTCCCTAGGAAAGATGTGCAATCCCTACCTGCAAGGTTTCTTCCCACTTTCACAGAAAGGCAAGGCAGAGACTTCTGCTGGTGGTAGTTTTTCCCATCTTGCCTTGCTGCCACCTGAGGTTATTGGTAGGCAGAGTAGTGATGATGGCTTGTTTCCCCTGGCTCAGGGACGTGTAGCACCAGTTGAGTCTCAGAAGATGCATGGCATGAGTGCGATGTCCCCATTTCAGTGAGCCAGCCACAAAACATCTGTTCAGCATATGACCACGTTACCCATTTTGCTCTGTCGTGCACAGAAGGGTCTCTCAGAATAGCTGGATGGGTGACACAGCAGATAATGGCAGCTGCAAGCTGAGTGAGAGGTATCTGATTCTACCTCTAACCGGACACAGAACATGTCCCAGCACTGCACTCATGGTTAGTCCCTGAATGCTTTGCTCCCATTAAAAATCTCCATCCATTTCTTGAAGCCCATTTATTTTAAGGAACATCTGTTATGTCAGTGCAACTGGAGGGCATGTTGTGCTGGTGTAAACAAGCCCAGGGGAAGTTTCATGCCGTGTTCCCACCATGCCCTCTTTGTTCTGCTCCCTTCTCATCTCAGTGACAGCTGTGTCCTGGACAAAACTTGCCATTTATGTGGAAATGTGTGGTATTTTTAGCCTGATTGCCTAATAAAATTAGAATTGTGAGATCATGTCCTCTATGTGACCATGTTTGTTGCGAGGATGGACATTGCATATGTATCCGATAGCCCCTCACCCTTCCTGGCAATTTTTTACACTGTTTATCAGTCTCAACCGAATATGCCAGAATGTTGAAAAGCTCTGAAATGTCAAATGTCTGGTATGTTCTCTGAGAAAAAGGGGCCATTAGAAGGAAAACACTATCCATGGCAATAACAGCACACTGAATATGAGATATCAGAAAATTTGCAAGGCTTCCCTTCCCTCTCCTCTCCATCCATGAGATACAAACATGTAAGAAATCAAAATTCAGTCCTGCTGCTTGCTAAATTACTTTTTTCTGTAAGGCTCATTGTAAACATGGGAAGTCTCACTGAACATCCCTTCCAGTCTCACTTTGGTACATAGATGATACTAACAGACAAGGACTGACTCCTGCGAGCTGTGAAATGAACAAAACACAGGCAAATGCATGTCACAGTGGCACCATTTTATCTCTTCTGCTCTCAGTTTGCCAAAGCTTCATCACTATGAAGGTTCAGGGCTTATGTCCTTGTAAATATTTTTGATTTGCTTTTTATTTTGTTCATCTTGCTGTTTCTGTACCTTTTCTGGTAACTGTAGGCGGTGATAAGGTCCCCCCTCAGCCTCCTCTTCTCCAGGCTAAATACCCACAGTTCCCTCAGCCACTCCTCATAAGGTTTGCTCTCCAGTCCTTTCACCAG
Organism: Gallinula chloropus; assembly: GCF_964237585.1. Classification (NCBI taxonomy): domain Eukaryota; kingdom Metazoa; phylum Chordata; class Aves; order Gruiformes; family Rallidae; genus Gallinula; species Gallinula chloropus. The sequence goes on along the minus strand of NC_140099.1, from coordinate 9,483,469 downwards.
CCAGCCTGGTTGCCCTTCTCTGGACACACGACGGGGTCTTGATGTCTTTCTTGTAGTGAGGGGCCCAAAACTGAACCCAGTGCTCAAGGTGTGGCCTCACCAATGCCAGGAGCACAATCATTTCCCTGGACTTGCTGGCCACACTATTTCTGACACAAGCCAGGATGCCATTTGCCGCCTTGGCCACCTGGGCACACTGCTGGCTCATATTCAGCCTGCAGTCAACCAACACCCCCAGGTCCTTCTGCCCCAGGCAGCTATCCAGCCACTCTTCCCCAAGCCTGTAGTGCTACATGGGGTTGTTATGTCCCAGGTGAAGGACTCTGCACTTGGCCTTGTTGAGCCTCAATACCTGTTAGTGTATGTGATAGCAGAAGCATGAAATGAGAGCAGTTTCATCTAAGTCCAAATATTGCAGGTCACCTGGCCATACACAGGAAACCTGACCTCCACTGACAGCCACTTTTTTCTCTGATATTTAGAAAATGTCAGTAAGAGAGGCCATCTGTCAGACCAGACTGCCATTACATACTAAATGGATAAAATGCCACAGAACCAATAATGTTAATAATGAGTAACAGAGTCATTCAGAAGTAACTTTGGATCCCCAACCCATTCAGTCTGAAGCCTTAACATGACAGCTTCTTCTCTAATCTATTAAGAAGCTTTGTCCTACTAAATGCCTACATTTTGGTAAACTAAGAGTGACCTGGAGGGAAGTTAATTATCCTCCTGTCATGAAAGAAATGGCCTTGCTGCACACTGTAAATTCTGAGAAATCCCATTAATGTCTGTAGACAATATGCTTAGGTTTCACACTAAGAAAAACCCAAAAACCAGACTGAATGGCAATGGGCAATTTGATCCTTTTGTAAACTTTTTTCATTTTCTAACCCATGATTGTATTGCAAAACTAAATTGACCCTGAATGTAAATTTTAAAAGCATTGTAAAGACATTTCAATTTTTTTTCTCCTTGTCCTTATTCTGAAGTTAACTTAGGTTTAATCAACTCAGAGACTTATTTGCTAATAGCTACTGGCAATATTGATGCAACATTGTCCTGAATTTCCATCTTGGTCGAGTACATGGCATCAAAAATATGGAGAAGGTGATTACTTTGTATTCTGCTAGGATTCCTCAAACAGGCTGTGGAATCTGTGAAAGATTTTCAATAAATCCTGGTTTTATTTCTAGGTACAACTTTTGAAGATAATAGTTACACAACTTTTCACAGAGCAGCAGCATCCCAGCAGCACAAATTAACTTGGTCTCAGTACCATGTTACTCTAATTTTACGGCTTTTGGATCAGAGCTCTGGCATAGGGATTCACACTGGTAGTGATTCAAACCACAGAGACACTGAGCCGATGCTTTTCTACAAAAGATCATGGCCCCAGAAATGATGGAGCTGGTTGCTCTCCACTTCTGGGAGCAAAGGGAAAAGCTGGCTATTGCCTGACAGTAATGTGGGCTCCGGGAATTCAAAGAGGTAGGGAAAAATGCATTTTATAGAGCATGAGTAGATCTAGTTTTGAAGCACAAACTTCGGCTGGGAAGATAATGAGCTGTTGAAAAGCCTCCTCTTGATGTACTGAAGTAGACCAGCTAGGGAAAATACCGTAGAAGCATCCCACTTTCAGACATCTGAATATTGTTCCTGAAGTGTTTTCTGTTTTCTTCAGGCATGCAGTTTTACTTTATTTGATATAAATAGGGTAGTGTATGGTCCACCTCCTGTTAAGCTCCATGGAGAGAATCAAAAGAAGTGGAGCTGGCAAATAACCCTTGTCCATACTGCATTGTTTTAAATGGTTACTCAACTTCCCATCTTTGACATTGTTTCCAAACATACAAGCATTTTTTAATGAAAGGAGTAAACTTTCATTAAAATGTCAAATCCTTTAGATTTTCTTTTATCCTGGGTAAGCACAACTGAACCAGGCAATAGCCCTAAAAAGTTGCATAGATCTGTTACTGAGAAAGGCTTCTTTATAAGAAAACTTAGAGGAAGTAGAACATGGTAAAAAAGTGAAGAGTAGCAATATCAAATTTGTGGATGAGATGAGAGCATGAACGAGGAAATATTAGTTATGGAGAAAAGACAAAAAATGTGTGTGTGTGTGTGTGTGTGTGTGTGTATTAGTGCAATCTCATCATAATGAGTCACAGTTGGGCAATTTTGCCTTAAAGGAATTCCTTTGATTCATGGTAAGAAACTGGGAGGCTCTGGAACTGAAGAAAACCAAAAATTAGTGATGGAAAATGCCAAAAGTTTAGAATTTCAATGTTAGGTGATTATTCCAAATGTTCTGAATCTTGGAGCATTGTACTGTTAGATTTCATTATAGCACATAGAGGGGGCTGTCTGTCCCAAGTTCACCGAGGTCATTTCTCCAGTACTAGAGCAAGATGAGTTATACCTGGCTGATTTATAAGAGATTTTCCTCTAACCTGTTCTTTAAAAATTGCAAGGAAGAATGTTTCATGCTTTCCCTAGTCTGCTGTTGTATTTTACGATGTACTCCGCTATGGATCACTGATAAACCGGGGGAATTCTGTTAACCATAAATAGAATGATATACATCCACCTTGGATAAAAAACTGCTGGACTACATTTTCATAGATGCCTTCTGTCCCATTTTCCAACTTTGTGGGTCTTTAAAATCACCCTGGCTGTCCCAAAGCTTCTCTTCCTGGTGTTAGATAAAGATAACAAGGTCCTATGGTAACTATTATTTCAGCTTTAATGCCACTATTTTGTGGCAGAACAAAATTTAGATAGACTAGTATGTAACCCTCAAGAAAGTAGGATTCCATCTGAACGTCAAAGCAGGCATACACAAGTAGAATAGGGAAGCTTCTTTCCTGCTTCTGGGGGAAGTCACAGAGCAATGTACAACCGGCCTGGACTATGGGATGTTGGGGGACAAAGTGAGCAGCTACCAGTCCAAAACTTCTGCCTTCCTTAGCCGCCCTCACCAATACTCTAGATTTCCCAAAGTCAAACCTCTAAGATGTCCTGACAGGTGTAGTTGGTGAATTAATATAGCAAGTGGAGAATTAATACCGTGGTGGCAAGTTGCACACAGCACCATGAGAAAACTACTGCTGAATCATCTGATCTATGCCAAGTGTGGTATGCCAACCAACACCCAGGCCTGCAACACTCATTTGTCATTTTTCCAGGAAAATGTTTCCAACACTTTAAGTTTTCCTGCACTTATTTGAGATTTTGTTTTTAGTGGCATTTATGTGCATTTACATAACTTCTGTAAATCTGTTGCTAATTGTTGTATTTACTTCTCTATTTCATTTGTCCGATGCCCTTTGAGTGGTTTTAATAAAATCACATATTATGACTAACGTTTGCTGTCCCCCATCAGAGAGTCCTTTAATGTCTTACATAAAGAAGGTCTGACAACTTGAGCCCAAGCCTTTCTTTGTTCCTTACACACCCCGGTCTCCCATCCTACTCATTGACATAGTGGGATTCCTTCAGAATGGAGCAAGGTGATACTCACATTGTGCAGGCTGGGAAGGCATTGCATCCACATGGTAGTTAAATTTTTCACTCAGCTGGGACAATAATGAAGCACCAAGCCCAGCGTTCAAGATCTGCAAAGGAAATGCACTCAGAACTCACTTCGACAAAGAGTATTTGTGCATTCTAAATAACCATCCATATTTACACTGAAGTGCATGAGAGGAAAAAACATGGATGGCTCAACAGTAGGCAATACCATAGGGTTTTATAAAGAAACTACCCTTCTGGATAGCTTAGTGCATAAATTCATCTATGTCCAAAAATCTAATTCACAAAAAGTGGTGTATGAGCATTTTTAATGCAAATCACTACAAAAGTGACTCTACTGAACAGGACTAGTTTACTGGGACCAGAAATGGCTCTGTACTGAATAAGGCTGTTCCAGGAAAAGTTAATCCACAAGTAGCTACTCTTTTTCGTTTCTTTCTTTCTTTCTCCTCTGTCTGAAGCCAAATCTGCTTAGCACTGCAGCAGCTGGCTTCCAAGATAAAACTGTAAGATCTTACACAGACATGCTATGGTCTCTGTGCGTTCACAAATCTCAGCAGCTTTTGTGTAATGCAAGGTGCCCTCCATAGCAGCTGAGAGTAACCCGACAATGCTGTGCACTTACAAAGCCTCCCCTTATGCAAACCCAGAACCAGAGAAAGGTCATGAAGAGAAATGTGGAAGTTTGAAAGGCTGATACCATCAAATCCCACAGTTTCGGTAGCTGATCCTAGTACAACCCTGAGCAGTGAGAATATGTTGATCCTACCAACAAGTTTGGGATGCTGGTCCAGAATAGAGTATTCTTATTCCAAACAGTATCAGAACAATATTTATATATTGATTCAAAGACAATGTGGTGATTTAGGCAATAAATTATTCTAAAAAGACTATTCAACATATCCATCTTTTGTAGCCAATATTGACCTCACTGAACTAACTTTCATAAAGCATTGGTGATTGCAACTATAGTTGCTCATCCTGTTATTCTTTTGAAAGATGAAGGTCTAAAAACCCTGATCCTGACACCTTAAAAAAACTAAATGAATAATAAACCTCTAGTCCTCACCTTTGCAGAGATGTAATTCTTTCAAAAATGCATAAAATTTGGTTACAAAATCAAAAGGGAAACAAACAACATAAAGTGAGTTTTAAAAACTGTCTGTGATAGCTGCATTATTTTTGTGGCCTGGATCTTTACTTGAATACCTGGCAACTTGGAAGAAGGAGATTTCTTTCAGAAAGGAGATTGCAGTCTTTCTCGGAGTGCCCTATTCCCAATTTCATTATATATTATAGCATGCTTCACTTTAAAACAGTGGTTGGAGGCAAAAAGTAGTTCTGAAGCTAGTTAAAAAGCTGTGCTTTAGCTATTTAAATTTTTGTATTTACCATTGTATATACAGAGACATATAACAGTAAAAAGCAGCCCAAAGTAAGAATCTGCTAACTCTGGTATAAGTAGAAATGTTAGTGAAAAAAACATAATGAGGAAGTTAAAAGAGCTCAATCCTCTGAAAAAAAACCCTGTAATTTCCCAGCACTCTATCACGTGAAATGAGCTTTGGGTAAATAACAAAACAGGAAAAAAAGTCAGCTTGTGTTCCTGGGTGGAAAATAACAGGTCACCCAGAGCAGGCATTCTGCATGGCTTTGACAGCCACCTGCACCAGAAGTAAGATGTTCTCTTTGTCTTGGCCTCGGGTGAACTGCAGAGGTTCTTTAGTTAACCTCACAAGCTAGCTTAGAAATTGGAACAGCTAAAGAGCATCTGGAGTATGATCTTACTGCACTCATTTTTTTTTCATGTCTGTTTCATAACTTTGTTGCAAATTCCACATTTGCATTTTTCAAGTAAATGCATTTAAATTCTGTCTAATATGAAACCAACTGTGCGTCATATGACAGACATGGGCGAGACAGTCTTTAATATCAAACTGTGCCGCTGTCACTCTTGCAATGTCCTGGACTAGGTCCAGCATGCTAAGAGAACAAGAGAATGCCCCTGGCTGTGCTGTAAAGGCCAATATAGACATTAGCAATGTGGGTGTCTTGTGCTGAGGATGTCAGGGCCACCAGTGAGTATGTGGCACCCATGAGTGCTCTTCACATCTGTTACCCACTGGCTGCTCAAGGCTTCTTCATGAAACAGGAGAAAATAGGAAAAATAGAGCAGCTAGTCCCATAATAAGAAAGGAGGAAAAGGGGAAGAGACACAGCCTGAAGTCAACAGGGAGCACAGATAATTTATAAGAGATTCAGAGAGAACAGAGACAAAGGTGAGGAGGGACAGAAGGGAAGGACCTCTCCTGCACCTGGGCAGGCTGCATCAAGACAAACTAAAGAACATTCAAGGATTTGTGGGAGGCCTCTACAGGACCAAAGAACAAGGCACGAGGCTGAAAGGCACAAGGGACAATCCTGTGGAACCAAGAAATGCTATGAAAGAAATGAAGTTCAGGTAATCTGCAGTTGACTTTTATTGCTTTGCAGAGAAGGACAGCAGGTCTTAGCAACTTTAGAGAGTTTGAGAAGTGTCCCAAAAAAAAGCATCAATAATGAATTCTGGGAAAAGATTTATTTTGCAGAGTAACTCCTATGCAGCTAGGCAAATAGTTTCATGGGGTACAGCTTGGTTGCTTACAGGAGCTTGTAAAAAATGTGAATGGAGATAAATGGGACAAGCTCATGTAATTTCTTCACTTGATTTCAGCACACAAAGAAATCACACAAAGAAGGCAATTGGCAATTGATAAGAAAATATGAGATAAAAGATTTCCAGCAGAAATAAAATCATTTATACTGATGAGAGTTTCTATACAAGTACATAGTATGCCTCAGGAACTATGTATTAAAATTATAAAATACCCAACAAACTGAAAAATTCACATCATAAATGCAAGAAGCTTGGACAACAAAATAGAAATGATTTAGTAATAACATAGGGTAAGAAACTGGTCATGACGAATGCAGGTGCTGGACAATATGCTCTATTCAGTGAGCATATGATCAAATTGGTAAAAACAGTCCTTAGCATTTTAAGTTAATGATGTGGTATTCTGCAGAATGGGTGAAACAGAATCCTTCTGGGTCTGAATTGCACAAGGGAAGGAGAGGGAATACGACTGTACTGAAGCAGTCCTGGGAATCAGCCACAGGCAGTATGGTGAGAGGGGGGACAGACCTCTCATTAACTTTACTGGAGGCAGAAATCTGACAAGGAAAAGTCTCGTTTGGGAAGACCTTAATTTCCAGATAGAGGTTGGAAAGCAAATACAACTTTCTGCCAGGTGCAGTAAAAGGGTCTGGAGTCAATTTCAAGAGGCTCTAAAGAAATATAACAAAAGCAAACACAACCCAAGCTTTAAATGACCCCAGCTGAGATCCCTCTCAGAAATTTGTGAAACTAAATTAGCCACTTGGGCACCCAAGAATGAGCAAGATTTCCTCACTCACAGGCCATGACTCTCGCAAAAAACAAGTGATCGACCCTGAAGGAATAGTATGAAGCTGAGACAGGGGAGGTTTAGGTTGGATATTGGGAAGAGGTTCTTTACACAGAGGGTTGTTGGGTACTGGAACAGGCTCCCCAGGGAAGCGGTCACAGCACTGAGCCTGACTGAGTTAAAAAAGCATCTGGACAATGCACTCAGTCACATGCTTTGAACTGGCTGGCCCTGTGTAGAGCCAGGAGTTGGACTTGATGATCCTTATGGGTCCTTCCAACTCAGGATATTCTGTGAGAAACCTGATCTGAAATCAGGATTGATACTTTTTTAAGCAGATGTAGGACCAGAGGGTCTGAGGTCTCTTCCAATGTGAATTATCCTATTATACACCAAGAAGCTGATCATGTAGGAGATCATGTGTGTTCTTTGGAAATGCTCTGATATATACTAAATGACAGGACTAATAGTAATGCTATGTATTCAGTTTTAGGTTTTGTAAATCATGTATCATTCATGGAAAACAGTACAAAGCCTAAAATACTGAAAAGATGGGAAAAAACAGAGACAAGAACTCAGGAAATGTTCCAGACAGATTCCAACCATTGAAAGAGAGGGTAGGTTCTGTCTTTACCTGCTTAAAATATTTTAAGCCTTTTTTTTCAGTGCTTGCATCAAAGGAAAACATTAGGCATTAAGAACATTCAATCAAGAAAATTATTTGCAAGATCATAATGTGGGCAAACCAGGTTAGAATTCAGCTTTTCTCTCTTCACTCTAAATTTGGATTAATGCAAATGAGAAGAAACCAGTGTCTTTTATGGATGACCACCTAAAACATTCTAATGCTGTTATTCTTTTTTTTCTCTTTTTTTTTTTCTCTTTCTTTCAGGTAAATTCTTTATTAGATGTTATTTAGTAGGTAAGAAAAAAAGTGTGAAGTTATATCACAAATTTTGTGGCTAACATGATGCTGAAGCTGCTTATTGAACAGCTGCACAAAACATAGTAATGCCTATATTTTGTGGGTTCCACCACTTGTTTGACTGGCAGATACATACCCCAGTTGCATTCAGAAGGAAGAGTTTATGATCCATTCTGTGTACAAAAGTATTTGAATTAGCATGCAATCAACTAAAATTTCATAAACAGCACACAAATTCTGAAATGCAAGATGGGCATATAATTTGTAATAGATGATCTCCATGATCATGGCTTGTTATGAGTCTCACCCCACACTTAACATTTAATCATGAAGTTTTGTAGAAGTTTTGAATTTCCTGATTATACTATACTAAGTGAAATGTGATGCACTGATAAACTTAAAACTTGACGATTTATTTATACAGGCTGAAAACATTGAAGTAATTATAAGCATATGTCAAATATGCTGATTTATGCTCAGGAAGAGAAAGAAAGTGGGAGAGCAAGAAAGAAAGTCAAAATGGGAAGGGAAGGGAAGGGAAGGGAAGGGAAGGGAAGGGAAGGGAAGGGAAGGGAAGGGAAGGGAAGGGAAGGGAAGGGAAGGGAAGGGAAGGGAAGGGAAGGGAAGGGAAGGGAAGGGAAGGGAAGGGAAGGGAAGGGAAGGGAAGGGAAGGGAAGGGAAGGGAAGGGAAGGGAAGGGAAGGGAAGGGAAGGGAAGGGAAGGGAAGGGAAGGGAAGGGAAGGGAAGGGAAGGGAAGGGAAGGGAAGGGAAGGGAAGGGAAGGGAAGGGAAGGGGGAAAAAAAGGAACTGGAATGGAATTAAATAAAATCTGTCACATTCGCCTATTTAACAGTAAGTAGAAAAGACATAAAGCAAACTCTATTGACAAGAACAATAATGAAAAGTTAAAAAATCCTGAAAATTATAAAGGCTTTCATTGATCTACTGGTTGTGGGTACTGATTAGGGTTAGCTACCGTGTGGAAACCAATATTTGGGAGTGCTATTGCTCTATTTGAAGTGCTATTGCTCTATGCTGTCCATTGAGTCACTATTAATTCTTCAGTTCTTGACTGTGACTACTGTTACAAACAATGACTCCTGTATGGCAAAGAGGCTCAAGTTCATGGGTCCTCTGTACAGTTTTTGGTCATCCTCGTATAATTTTCACGTTAGTATCAAATTACATCCGTAGACATTTATCTAAAAGACCTTCCTGCACTCTTTGTGAAAGTGTTTCTTGATCTTTATGACAGCAAACATGAACCCAAAGGAAATGTTTTATGTTTTCTCTTGTGGTCCCTTCCACACTCAACACAACCTTACTAAATTAAAAAATAAGTGTATATAAACCCGCTTCAGATTGTGCTCAGCCATTGTAAAGCCTTTAAATAACTCTATAACTCCTTATCTTATACTTGTACTTTGCCACAGGGACACAGTGGTCTATTCAGAAGTTAAGGCTCTTTACACCTGCAGAGAGTACGTATGCATTTATACACTTCACAGGAGAAGAGGCACCTGGGTAAAAAAAAGGAGAGCCAAAAAGCTCTATCTGGCTGATGGATAACTCTGGACCTATGTAGGCAACTCAAGTTAAACAGCAATTTAATAAGATGCCAGAGGAGATCTTCAAGATGTAACTATAAATCAGGTCACCCTGCTCCCTAAGGAGATCTGCTGGCATGGCAATACAAAGGCTAATGGTAACTACTCTCTGGTGGAATGAACCAGAACTACTTTTCAGTTCACTTTCCCTTCCTTAAATTTTTAACAGGAAATTTTCCTAGGTAGCATAATGCCATAATTTGTTTTAATTTCAAAACATGTCTTACAAGAAGCTTTTGTTTTTTTGTAAGGTTAGAGAATGGTTGATGTGAGCTTTCCTCCACTGTACACGTTATGTTACTAAGTGACATTTGGTGATGAATATCGCATGTTGCTCCTGTTTCTCTGCGCCAGCAGTATTTTGCTGCTATGTTCCAGATGTTAGTGTAGTGAGATGTCATCCCTATAAGGATCTGCACTTGAACAGGGGGAGAATGAATGACTGGCAGTATCTTCAACAGCTTTATTAGTATCAAACCTGATATATTATCTGTTTTTAAATTCTTTTTATTGGCAGCTTCTAAACAGGATTTCTCAAAGCCCTTAAGGTCTTTAGGTGTTTTAGGTTGCATAATGGGATCAATATAAATCTACTTTTAAAACCATACGTTTTCTGAGATAAAAATGGAAACTTCTGTCCTTTTTTTAAAAAACTTCCTCTTTTCAATATGGAAAAATAGGTTAGAAATTCATCAAAAGGCATGTACACACCGCAACACAAAAAAGGTATTGAAGACATGGCTAATATTTCATAACGATACTGTGAAAATAAGTATGTGAATAGATATTTTGGTCTCTCTGAAATTTTATATATGATAACTATCTCATACTGTGAATTTGGCTTCTTATCCAGATACAAATTATTCCATTTTTACAACTCTTACACAGCTTGGGGCATGTATTGTATGTTGTGCAATGAACTTCTCTTTAAATATACTCAAAACCATGCCTAGAGGTCTGGGACCCAGTGTGTATGCTGTGGTTTTTAAATGCTCTTGTGCCAACATCATGACATAAATAGTAAATCAAATAGATGTAGTTCTCCAACATCAATCTTTCTTTATGTTACAGCTATGGAGATGCCAGAGACCCTGAATAAAGGTAAGCAGTAGAAGTGTTACCCTAAAGCTGATCAATGATCAAAATTTTACTAAAAATCTTATGTCCTTAGTTCCTATTCTCATACAAGAAGGGAAAAGGATTTCAAAAAGTGCCATCTTACACTTGGGTGGGTCACTTCATCCTTCTGACTCCCTCTGCTACACACTGGCAATCTGCATAAAGAGTTTGCATAAAAACTTTCACCCTTTCATAGGAGGAGGTGCAGCTTCCCTCAAGCTTTCCTCTCAGTACATATATTCCAATATATCCACTGGTGTGTTACAGGTGGCAAACATTTTGCTAAACTTGGAGTTCAATGCAAGAGCCAAGACAGTCAGACAAGTCTCTGAAGTTTTCAGAACTTGAAAGTCTAAATTGTATCCTGAAAAGTTCTTCTTACTGTTTGTGGACATGAAGTTGAGTATACAAGAAAATCGCTTTTGCCAGACCAGGGCCCCTTAACTGTAAACTAGCTGGGAATACAAAACTGGGAGGAAATGCCTCCATGAGAAATGCATTGCAGAGCCTTCTTTTCCTTGTATTGCCTCTAGATCTGTAACAGATGACAAACAAATCCATATCTCTCTGATCACTACAAAAATAAATGTTTGTCTAAAATCTATTACAGTGCAATAAAAGAGTATTTTAAATGTACTCAATCCAAAATCTTATCAGGCAGGGAAGTGGAATGAACCATCTATTTCATGCTCTTTTTCTATAAAAAGTATCATTTATGGAGAGAAACTGTGCTTAGAAGGTACATAAATTGACCAATTTAGGAGCACTGGTCAGATTAAGGATGCAGAAACAAACTCTTATTCTCCTGATTTAGTAACAGAGACAATGTTTTGTTTTCCTGGAAAAGCAACAACATAATTAAGTGAAAAGAATACAAATTAGTAGTTTAATAAGAGAAAGAGAAGAAATGGGATTTCGGAAACTGTTTAATTTGTACATGCATACATTTGTATATCATAATTGTGCAGATGTTACAATGTGAAGGGCCAGGCTGTGTTGCATGGCCTACTATTAGGTGGCTGCCCAAAGTTTACTTTCAGAATACACACCTATGAAAGTCAGTTGTCAATGTCTACTTTTATGCAGAGATGTGAAAATCCTGGAACATCTCATGAAAAACCAGATTTCTTTTCTTCAGTTGCAGAGTTTCTCACCTTCAGCTAAGGGCTTCATCTCTTTAGCTCCTGGCATCAGGCAAAAGATGGTTTAATTCTGAAAGCTGACCATTCCAAAGGAAATCCAAAATAATTTCTTTCCCCGTTACAGATAAGATTGATCCCTACTTCATTCTGTGGGAGAATGAGTTTGGTTTCCTTTCAGTTTCTTGGTTTACAACTTACTTTGGTTATTTTGTCAAAATTTCTACTTTCCAACTTCATAATTGCAAGGCATAGTACAAATAAAGAGAAGTCTTGGCCAACCCCTTTGAAAGATTTTGTTCTGCTGTATGGATTACCTTCACACAGCAGTGAAGCAAACCATTAAATGTGTGTAAATGCCTGTAGGCAACGAATGAAGTGGTAACATTATAATTGAGTTGGGTTGTTGACTTCTCTGCACACTGATATTTTTAAAAAGAAAATATTTAGATACAAATCCTGACCCTGCTGTAGAGTGACTCCTGGGGCCATGGAGCTAATACAGTTCTGTGTATACTGTGGAGATTGGACAGGATAAGCAAACGATGGATGTCCTATTAAGAAACTGCATCTCTTGTATATCTCCAGACTTAGCTCTATTAAGGCCTCAAAGAGGAAATGGTAGTCAAGAATTGTCTTTTGAAAATAGTTTAAAGGTAGGCCAAAGTGACTACACATCTGCAAAACTTAATTTATTGCATTGCACCCACCTAGAAATCAAACAAGTGACCAAATTACTTTGCATCAATATTTAAGAACTACAGCAAGCTAAACTCTAGCTAATGTGTTTTCTATGTATGAAAGCTAATATGTTGTACTATATATTAATTTTATTAATGTTAAATAACCACTGGAAGAAAACTCTTATAGCTCGTAACTGCTATAAATATTGTTGGATTGTAAACAAATGCCCTTTTCCGAAATGGAGATGTAAATCAAGTGAGGAGCATGTGAGTGCATGCAGTAATAATACCTCCACCAAACTTTAGATGGTCATTATTTTTAGAATTCAAGTTTTCCATCCCTTGAGAACTTTATTCCTACATCCTAAATCAAAATCACCAAACACATCCCAACAGTTTATTCTTTAAATATACCCTTCATTCCTTCAATACTGACAAAAAGAACATTGCTTCAAAGCTGAGCCAAAAACCAAACCAGTACTTATTCCAAAAGTGAAGTGAGGGAAATAGATTCTTGTTCAGGAATTTGTCCAAGTAGAATTGAGTGCAGTACAGCTGCAACATAATAAAAAGCAATGCTGGAATCCATGGCTAGTCTTTCCTCTGTGCTACAGACAATGCCAGAGCTCTTAACTCTTCAGAGACTCCTTGAAAGACATAACACAATGGTCAACTGGACATTAAATCCTAGAAAACTATGCATGTGGCTATGCAAATCCTATGTAAACACCTGTACTAAAATTTCAGATGAGATACATAGACTGAATAAGATGCAATAACTCAATTGAGAGCTAGGGGAGACTGTCAGAGAGAAGGAAGACAGTCAAAGAAATATGTTTGAGATTAAAAATCTGAAAGGTAACTGTTTGGCATGTGTGACTATAGTGTATGTCACCACACAGACTGAAATAAAGTGTTCTCAGTGTTGGTCTCCATAATTTATTCCCCATTTAGTCAAAATTTCCTTCAATCATTTTTTGTATGTAATGGTGGTTATGTTCCAAGGCATTTGGAGGAGTAAAAGAGCAAAGGAGGAAAGCAAAAGGATTTGAGGTGGAACGGCATGTTGAGTTGTTTGTTCCATCCTTTGATTGTGCCTATTTAGTTAAGGCATCAGATGCTTTGGTTTGCTTTTCTGTAGCAGGCAATTATTGTGGGAAAGCTACGTCAAATAAGTGAATGTTTTTCTTTGATCAAAAAGGCAATGAAATATGTGGCCATTCTGATGTGTTCTGGGGCTAAGATCCCCAGCACAGCTGCTGATCAAACTGTCATGAGTCCCACAGATAATTAGATCCCTGGTACAAGGTTGTGCTAAGGAAAATCTATTGGTTTAACAGGTTTAATTTGTCTTAGAATTCATTTCATCTGAGGACATGGCATATCTTTAATTCCATTTAGAAGATATTTTTGACACCTTTAACAAGCTATACCTGCACTTTCAAGGTTCCTTTTTTTGATAGGGTTTGAGTAGTTTTGTAACTATTTGCTACAAAGACACTTGAATGAACTTCAGTTTCAGGACTAAATGATAGAATTACATGTTTAAACAACATGCACTGAAGAAAGGGAAGTGAGAGATGTTTTTACCACCCTAGTCAGATATTCAACATAGATTTGTCATAGACAAGACTGTTGAAATACATAGAACACCTTTGAGTCTACTATATACATATGCATAGTCTCTAAATTTCTGTCTCTAGTATTTAGCAGCCTTTAATTAATTGGAAATCAATGAAACTTTTTGGAAATAGCTTTCAGTAATTGTCCATGGAAATGAAGGAATATAAAAATAAATGAAGGAATATAGAAAAAATATCTTAACTGGAGTTCATGATAAAGACAAGGCAAGAACAAAATTTGTTTCGTCATCAGCTATAGAACAGCAGTGTGATGGTAGGCCAAAGGGGTACCAGGCTTCCTGGGAATTTGAAGGAATTTCTTTTCGAACTGTCTTTGTTTCTTGTCCTTGAAGTGAGTTTTGGTGCAGAACACAAAACATCAGGGATGTAACTGGCATGCAGTGACCTTATATCTTCGTGCTTCAGAAATGTTTTTGAGTGTTATACCTCCTACTGGTTAGACTGTAGATTGTCTGCTCCGTGATAGCAGCTTGGGGCCATTGCTACATGACTGCAGAGATAAAAGTGCATAGTTCTTAAAGTAATAATGGAAGAAATGCTCAAGGATGAAAAAGATTGAAATACACAATCTATTTCAGCAGAAAATGAAGTAGCATACCATGTCTGCCCATTGCAATGCATACATATCAGGTGAATCTCTACTTTTGTTGCTACCATTGTCAATATGATTAATTTTATATCTATGGTTCAAAGGGATCAAATTCACATTGTGCTTGATATAGTACAAATGAGTAACAAAGAAGGTCATCCTTGTCCAAGATCTATAAATTGGGACACAGGGTTGAGTAACATATGGACAAATAGACTAAGGTACCTGGGGGATGCAATGAAGTCATGTACCTAACTGAGGGCAAGGTTATGCCTGAATGCATTATAATTGCAAGATCAAGTGTCCAGATGATACCAAGATCTCTACATACAGAACTCTGGTTCTTTCCTAATCAGGACAGCATTTAGGCCTGAGCTTCAGGTTGAAGCTACACAGAACATGCTCTGAAACGGATGGTACACCTGTGTGCTGGCTTGAATTGGGAAACTTTTCGAAAGACAGACTAAGGTTTCAATAGGATGGCAGAACAGGGACAACAGTAACAAGAAATAAATATATTCTCTTTTTGTCAAGTGGCTGTAATTGTTAAGTTTTACATCTGATTTTTCTGTGGCCTTGATAAATATCAAACTTGTTAGTGACCATCAGTCAAGAATTCTGTTATACAGCATCTGATGAGAGATGACAGTTAGATACAAAGTATCGGTGACATCCAAAGAAGGAAAGAAACGAAGGAAAACCAGAACCTTCGTTCTATTCAATCACACTATGCCAAACTCTATCTTGCTGTAGTACTTTGAAAGCTGGTTTAAATTAGCTGTAACTATTTGTGCAGCTGCAGTCTACAAAATCGTTAACTTATTTAACACTTTCTGTAAAAGGTGCTGCATCATTTCTCATTTCTCTTAAGAACACTTGAAACTGATTAAACATTTCCCTTGAGAAGCTACTTTATTTTATTTTGTATTTTAATTTATTTCACTGCATGACTAATTTGTAATCAAGACTTGTTTTGATTTTCCAAACTGTATTTTAAAACCAAACGTGAAGTAATAACTTGCGGATGGCTTGCAAAATAGTAAAAATGTGTTCCATTAAGAAAAAAAGAAGTATTGTGTAAATTTCATGCACCACAGAATTAACCACACTTCGGTAAGCCTTCTGAAAGTAAGTATGATCAAAGCATCCCAAAGGTCAAGTGTTGTGGGCTGATGATAAAGCCTTAGGGCCTGCAAAGTCAAGAGAACATGAATGATTGCATAGGCGCAAACGATCATCTGATCTTACATAATTGCCTCTTAAAAATTTTGACTGCAGATTTAATGTAGTTGTGCTTGCCAAATTTTTTGAACCTTTGGCAAATTAATCTCCTCCAATAATGTATTTTTTGCTTTGTTTTTATTAAAAATATATGTAAATCTCGTCCAATTTAAAATTATGCAACCAAATGTCATCACATTTCTCATGGCCCTTGTCTTCACTGAGGCTGTGCACCAGCAATGTCTAAATTAAAATCTCTTTTCAGTTAAAAATAATGTTTATTTTTTCTCATGTTAAAAAGAAAGAAAAACAAAACCAACTAAACAACTTTTGACTCCAACTTTTGCACATAGCTGATTCTCAATAGAGATCTGAAATCTTGACAAGTGCATCTTTTCCAAGAATACATCCTCAGTGCCATTTGTCCATTGGGCTTGCTAGAAGTGAGCAAATATTGTACCACTGACTCAATAGACCAATAGAAAGTTTCAAACTGCTCCAAAGAGATAATTGACCATCTGAAAGTGCACAGTAATACTAGAACTGAGATCGCTTAGTAATGTGATCTCATTCTGAATGTGGGTGTTTTATTTGTTTGCTTTTTGGGGGTGGGTTGGAATGTGTATAAGCCAACATTTGATTACCAAGGACCAAGAGTAGGGAAAGAGGCCCAAAAGACTACATTTAAAAAGAGATAAGCCAAGAAGAGCCATTTTATGCGACTTTACTGTAGAGTAATCATGAGTTTGAAGTAGAAGAGGGAGGATAGAAAAAGGTCAAGACCCCCAGTAGTATGTTTAAAACTTCTTCAGTTTCTCCCGTAGTACTTGGGAAGCAGTGAGGGCAAAGTCTTCACTGCTTTTATTTAAGTTCTCCCTGGCTTCAAAGGTTGGCAAGTTCTTACTATATTTTTACAAAGCAGACTGCTTTTCAGGCAGGTTTTCTCAAGTTCTTGCTTTATGAGTTTTGGAGAAAGATTCTGGCCAGAGATGTTCAGAAGAAAAAGTGTTTGCAGTCTTTGGAGGTTGTTAATTCCTGGAAAAACTTCTGGCAAACTCCAGCTCACCAAAATTTCACAGAAAATGTTTGTTAGAATTTGACCAGTTTAAATGAGTTTCTTGTGTTGGTGTCTTTACCTAGTGGAAGTTCGAATCGTGCTTGGTTTTACACACAAAGTCAAGCAATGCTGCCAACATATACAGCCCTCTTCTCTCCGAAATATTTTATTTATTTACTCTGGAGTCTGAAGACAGCTTGGAGACATGTCTCTTGCCAGTATTTGCAGTGGTATTCACAGAGCTGTCCTCTAATTTTTAGAGTCAGTTTGCACTTATTTCTTAGACTCATGTAGAGATTCAATTTTTAGTAATGTCTCCTAACTGTGCCTGAGGTTGTCACCATTGTTCTACATGGTCATTTACCTGGCCATCAGCCTCTAATATTACAAGTTTTACTAGACTGTCATGTAAATTCACCTTATACCTAGAAAGTAAAGAGGACATTAAAAACTTTATTTTAAAATATAGATCAAGAATCTACTGCTTTACATGTAATTATTACAAGGATGAGGGATGGGAAGAGGTATTTTGGAACATCAAATCCCTATGCCTGCTGCAGAAGCAAGTTGTACATACCATCTCTCCTAGGACTGTAACAGGTTCCATAATGAATCTAAATAGCACTTGGACATGGGTTGTGATCTTTTGCTTCCTACTACTGACACTTGAAAGCATTGATCACTGAAATATTGTCGACTGACATATACTCAATTTTCCTTGTATTGAAATAGCCTAAAATACCTTCTTCCCATGAGCACTCAGAGTGGTATTAGATCCCTCCCTCACCCTCCATTGGTGAATTGTATCTTGCAACAATGAACCCCACAGTTATTCATTTAGAATATGAGGAAAGAGCCTTTCCATTTGCCCCAGTCTGTGCAACATGTACCACAGTGCAATGAATCTGATGGCAAGGCAAATGAATCATAAAAAGAAACAAGAAATGCCATTCAAGTCTGGTAGTTTCACATGACCTGGGCTTAAGGTTCCACCTCAAATTCAGAACAGACCTGTATACATTCAAAGATAATATTCATCTGCAAAAGGATGGTACAGATGCTTCTGTGTGTCACGTGTTGTCTAATATACGTTATATTCTGAAATAGCATCCTTTAAGTTGAGGTTTGATCATAATTTGAACTGGAACTATATTGGTTTCTGGAGGGAATTTGTGTCAATTAGTGGAATGGAAAAAAATATTCTCCAAATTTTATTTAATAAGTTAAATAATAAATTACTCTCAGTTTCTAATTTATATGAAATACTAAGTATCATGGAAAACAGCTTCAAATAAGCCTCATATTCAAAATAGCATTGCCGGTTTAAAGCAGCTGAGGATCTGTCCCCTTCCTGCACAAACTCTTACATACTTCAGAAAATTTATAATCCACAAGACAACAGCTCCATACCAGGAAAATTAACAATCCACCGAAACGGAAAATAAGAAAGAAGGAAAGAAAAACAAATTTGCTTTACAAGAAGAAAACGAGACATTCCTATAGCATTTCAGGATGACCACACACCAAGTAAAAAAAAAAAAAGATGGTTAGAAATTCCTGCCCCACACAAAGGATAACTCCACTTGGCAGAATGCAAGACTATCTCCTTTTACTAAGAACAACTCACCAATCAGTCAACACCACTTTAAGTATTTTTCCACCTTTCACAGAGTATATCAAAAGTTCAACACATACTACCAGCC
Source organism: Gallinula chloropus (assembly GCF_964237585.1). Classification (NCBI taxonomy): domain Eukaryota; kingdom Metazoa; phylum Chordata; class Aves; order Gruiformes; family Rallidae; genus Gallinula; species Gallinula chloropus. Next base: position 9,464,803 of record NC_140099.1, on the reverse strand, counting down.
AAGTAGAATATCCAGTAAGCTATATACACCCACATATATATATATATACACACATACACGTACAAACATAAATGCATACAGCATCAGGTATTCCATTTTGAGAAACATAAAATCCAGATATTGACAGCAGTTATTTGGCATTGTCCATCCCACCATTCATTAAATTTCTCACTGTTTAAAACTGTCAGGTAGAAAGCTATGGAATATTTGCCTTTCCAGTCTCATCTAGACAGCCATATACATATTCATATACATACGCAAAAAAATTCAGGCAGTCTCAGAATCATTAAAATTAAGTACTCTGCAATGGTGACTGCTAAGTTAGTTCTTGTAGGTGTTCTAGTTGTACACAGAATGTAGTGAATACAGATGGAATAAAATAGTGAAAGGATATCAGAAAATTTACACTCTTTGTCTAGAGCAAGCAATGGAGGAAAACAAAAAAGGTGGAGGAAAAATTGACTTCAGTATGATCACTTTAAGCTGCTTAACAGTCCATCCCAAAGGAAAAGGGTGTTTAGAAAGGCACTTGAAGCAAAACAATGAGACAATTTTATAGAAACCTTGCAGGAAGTTTCCTCTAAATTTGACCATCAAAAACTCAAGGATCCTTGTCTGAGAGTTAACCTGGTAGTGGGAGCCTGTACGATGTGACAAATGGAAGTTGGGATAAAGAACTTTTAGTCTGAAAACAGTCAGCACTCTTATTTAATGCAATAAGAAGGATGCAGAGGGGTATATATGAAGAGGCACATGAAAGATCCCTAAACTATGAAGTAGGGATATTGTCCTTCCACTGTTTACAGAACAAATGCTAAAGGAGCAAGAATAACTTTAAAGGAGCTGAGAAAAGTATAGTGTATAATTTCAGTATCAGGAAACAAGAAGAGCCTGGGGTAGAGAAAGACATTTAGTAGGATCCATAGTGATAGGATAAGGGGTAATGGTTTTAAACTAAAGGTAGACTCAGACTAGATATGAGGGAGAGAAATTTCATAATGAGAGTAATGAAACATTGGAACAGGTTGTGTAGAGAAGTTGTGAAAATCCCGTCCCTAGAAACATTCAAGGTCAGGTTGGACAGGACTCTGAGGAACTGGATCTAATTTAAAATGTTCCTGCTTATTGCAGGAGGACTGTGCTAGAAAACCTTTAAATGTCCCTTCCAGTCCATTACATACACTTCTGTAATGCTAAGATTCTGTGTAGAGTTTCAGCAACCTGCAAGGTTAGGAAGCACTATGTGTCGGAGATGGTATGTGTGCTAAATTTAGGTGTTGCTTGGATGTGAGGATTTACATGATAAACAGATTAGGACTTTAATGATGCTTAAGACTACAGTTATTGAGAAAAACATTGTGAGAAGATCTGAGTTGGAAAAATCTGTGATATGGCCAAACTAAGTTTAAATGGTTACTAAGCCGTCCACAAAGGTGTCAGACTGAAAATATTTTTAGGACAAAATGAAACAGGAGATAAATATATTGGTAGATCTGTGACTCTTCAACAAAGAGAGGACAAGGGAATTTTTGGTTGTAGGTGCAATTACACAAACTTAGAAACCTTCAATTTCTTTACCAAGTGCTGGAGGATGCTCCAGAGGATGTGTTAAAGAAATTATTAGAGAGGTAAGAGAAGCAGCCAAGGAAAGCCAGACCTGAGGAATCAGAGATTTTGAGGAGAGCAGAACCAGACAGGCCAAGAGAAGCTACGGTTATAGCAGTGAGTATGGGTCTGGCAAAGCACATGCCATGAGATGTTGTGGAAAGAATGGTTTAATTTAAGGGTAGAGGAGGGAAGCCAGATTGGAAGAGCTCTAGGAAGAAAAAGTGTAAACAGTACATTCAGAAAGCTTAGAGATGAAAGAGCAGCTTCAGATGGGGCAGTAGCTAGAGATGGAAGAGTCAAACGTGTTTTATTTATGATGTGAGAGACATGTGAGAACATATGGTATAGCGAGCAGAACAAACTAGAAACAGTGAAAACAACAAAACAGAGGAGACCAAGAGGTTAAGGACAGCAATAAGGGAGGGGAGGAGAATGGGCACATGGGAGTTGTAGAGATCAGACAAAAAAGAGTAAGAAGAGGCAAGCAGAAAAAAAAAAAAAAGGGATTGAAAAAGAACACATGGAACTTGTTTTTGTCTGTGACCAGGGAGAAGAGGAGAACTCCGTTGAATGGGGACCATCAGCCAGCAGGAAGAGGATAGTCATTTCACGTTAAAAAAGGAAGAAAGGAAGAAAACAAGCGAGCCAGAAAGGAAGAACTTTTTAAGACCTTTCGTCAATAGAAAAGGGGAAGACTGTAAGTAGGGATTTAGAGGCAGTAATGAGATGGATAGAACCAAAAGTTTAGGGTACAAATTTGAGGCAGTACAGCTGTGCAGCTAGACTCACAGCAGAACTGAAAAAGTAGTGTTGAGTGGTTATCAGGTGAAAGTAATACGCTTTTTCAGGTACAGTAAAAATTACGGTCTTCATAGTCCTTAATTTCAAACCTCTCCTCCTAGAGTTAAAGGCCCGTATCAGAAGGGACATCCTTCGGGACAGAATGAATGCTTCATGATAGTTTCAGAACAGAATTATAAAGCTTGTTAAAAGGCAATTCTATGTGAGAATAAGCATATTTATAGTAGTCAGGAAATCACAGAAATATCTGAAATTAGCACATATGTTTTTATGACATTAATTTTTCAGTCACCATGTTATTTTGTGCAAGCTTAGTCTGAACAGAGGCAAGAGACACATTTCCAGTAAAATATTTCCAGTTGAATACAATGATATTTCCCTACCAGCCCTCTCTTTCCATAGCACAGTGTTCCTTAGCAAGGCCTGAGAGTCCTAGAGCACACACGTGCAGCAGCTGCAAGGCTAATGCAAATCACAGAAGGCAGAGACTATGACCGTAGAGCAAGATACAGACACCATTAACCATGTTGGCTGCATTATGAACCAGATCAGGAAACCAATCTAGGCTAAAACTAAACCAACAGAAGTTTTATTTTTAAACTGATTAATTTCCCAATCATCTTCACTGACTAGCAGTACAGAGGCTTACACTTGCAGAGGGAAAAAGATGGATGGGACAATGGCAGGATGGAAAGGAGAGGACAGTCTTCTTTTAGGGTAGTCTTGGATTTTTTTTTTCCTTGAGGATTAAACTACCTTGTAAAGAGGGACTGAATAACTTGTTGATTTTATTCCAATCTTGAATAAGTAAAATTATGTGGTACATAAGTCTTCCAACTTCTCCAAGCTATCCTGGACTCTCATCATGCAACAGCTTAGATTTATTTTCTACAACAGAGGTTACAGTTTATACCAGACACAAGTGAAAGTGAGCCCGAGCCTCTTGAATAGACACTTTATACTCACAGCAAATTAGTTTGGAGTTTTTTCGACTTTCATTTCCATAGATTACTTACTCTGTTCTTTCTTACATGACCTCAAACAATTCCTCTCTTCCTTCATTGTTCTGTCCATCCCTTCCAAACTTTATATTGCACCCATGCCCCCATACTTAGTCTTGTCTAAGCACCAGAGCTGTTTCTCTCCATTGAAATGGTGTACTTAAAACTGTTCAGTCCTGTGTGCCTTTGTGTTGTATCTTGCTTTCTGTACATAAGCTCCTCTATATCCTATCTCATCTATCATTTCTTCTTTCCAAGTATCTGCTCCCTGCTGAATTATCTGAATTTGTAAGCTATTGGTTAGCCCATGTTTGTAGAGAAAGTAGTAATCAAAAATGATCATTTAACTCATGCCTTCCAGCAGGCTTGGGGTCAAAAGTTGTTCAAACTTTTTTCTAACTGCCTGTGAGAATAGGCAGTGGGGACCATTTGCACGCACACAGTCTGCACCGCTGGAAAAGGTCAGCTGAAATGTGCTCTGGTAGAGACTCCTTTGGAGGAGTGCTGAATCTGCTAATACAGCAAAATCTGTGCCGCATGGCCCACAGAGCTACACTGTTTCGAATTTGAAACCATCCTAGAGCCAAGGTGTGATATGAAGAGGAGGAAGAGAAGATGCTCTGTAGTATCCAGGACCTGTCAGTTTGAACGGTTTGAACAAACACTCAAATTGGTTTTCACAGTTCCTACATCCAGATTGAATGACTCTCCTTTGTTACTTCCTTCTTCAGTTAACACTGAATTGTTTACATGAACTCTAATGGCTGCAGAGGAGAGATTGTGAGAAAGACTTGTTCAGTAACTCAATGGACAAGGAATGTACTTACCCAGACCTCCAGTTCCAAAATCCAACCATTTGTCTGGTGGGCCTTCTCAGGTAGCACCTTTTCTTTAAACCACTTTCTCAGAAAACAAAAGTGGGATGTCATAATTTTTTCTCTCAGTTCAGACAAAAATAAATGCTGAAACTTTTAAACCTTTCACAAAAAAAGGGGCCAACTGTGTTTTAGCAAGCCCTGCCTGGACCCCTCAGGTTGGAACCTCATTTCACAACGCTGAAATTGTGCCTGTTTCATGAATGAGACAAAAATGTGTGCAACAGGTGAACTCTGTGGACAACATCAATTACTGCTGATCTTTTTTTTTCTAGCCTGTTTAATAAAAGTTTTAAAATTACATAATTGTGCACTTTCAGTAATTTAAATTGAAGAATCAACTTTCACACAAGAAATGGCTAAGATTCTTCATGCTTCGGCTTGTTTCCATTTCCAGCTTGCAGCTCGAAAACAGCCAATAACTTCTCTCTGCCTTCATATATACATTGACAAGTGAGGTGTAACTCTTTGCAGACTAAGAGCAGACATATGGGTCTGGAGAGCACTTCTTAAAAAAAAAGACCACAAGGAAATGGCCCTCTGGTTCATGAAATTAATGAACAGGCAGAATGATTTGTGAAAAACAACTGTTTTATAGGACCACCACCTGCAGAATGGGCTGAATCCCACAATGTGGAAGAAATCCAGAACATCATTTTATATTAATTTCTTGACATTTCAACCTTGTCCTGCACCCCATCCACCAACACAGAACATATTCAAGAGTAACAAAGATATTTCTGGCGACACACTGTAGCCATGGGAAATTGGAATGCAAGTCATGCCATATCTACTGACAGCTCATAAAGTACTCCACAACAGTGAAAAGATGTATATTCTATGCCTGAAGATCATGTAGCTTGGTCTGGGTTTTACTAAATAGCCCTGAACTTTTGGCTGTTTATTCCCAACTCTGTGATGTAAGTTGGCCTCCCTGGAAGCCAGACTCCAAGTGCAGCAACCAATCTGTACAATGATCCATACACTGCATGGAAAGAGTTACCCGGTAATAAAAAACATATGAAGCTCTGAGATCAGTTCCCCTTTCTCCCTCCCCAGGTGTTCCTTCGTGGTTGTGATTTTTGCAAAAGCCTATAGAAAATGCTGCATATACAAGCCAAGACATACAAAGACTTTTAGACTCCCAATCCCTATATAAGCACCTAACTTTTAGGAACTTTGGGTTGCTAAAAAAGAACATGGGTCCTAAATACCTTTGTAGGTCTTGCCTGCGGGATCCAATTTGAATGTTGTGAGGGGAAGGGAGTGTGGTTTCATATTGCTGCTCACTGGCCAACAAGAACCCTGAACTTTCAGCCCAGATCGTTTCTGGAATCACTTGGCATTCAGCTAGCTCTGGCTTTATTACACAGATGCATTTATTTGTTTCATATATAATTAACATTTTAACACTCACAAAACTGACTGTTGGTTTTGCATCCACAGTATTTCAGTACTCCTCATACACCAAGATACTCTAAAACCTTTCACCCAGCAACCTTATCACAGAATTCCTTTTCTTAAACTTTTTCTTATGGTCTTAATTTTTTTTGCAAAACAAAACAAACACAGGCACAAGTTCTTTAACTGGTGGTGGACTTTGGCCTTATTCCATTGACAACAGTGTAGTTACACTGTTATGCACCAGTTTAGGATTAAAACCGTTCAACATGCAATTACGCTTTCTTTTCTGAGTTAAGTGGCTTGTTACATCAGAAACTGATCTGAAGAATTAAGACTATTTGTAGTATATTGGAAATTCTGTCCCAATGTCCTAACTCAGACCTTCTTTTCCACTGGAGCTTCATGAAACTATTTTTCACATTTTTTTCTTTTGATACCAACACCCCCACTGACACTTGCAATTCGTTCTCCCTTCATGTTACAAGCAGCTGGTGTCCTGGGGTACATTAAGAAGAGCATGGCCAGCAGGCTGACAGAGGTTATCCTTCTCCTCTACTCTGCCAGGGTGAGGCCACATCTGTAGTAGTCTCCAGTTCTGGACTCCACAGTTCAAGAAAGACAGGGTTAATGCAACACCCAGCACTTGCCAAAATCGCCATACATCGTCTCATCTACTTTTTCCTCAATCACTGGAATAGTTTTGTCAGCAAAGGAAACAGGACTGGCTTTCTGACATTCTTTTCTTGTCAATCCATGCAATGCATTTTGATTTGGGTTTTTTTTTTTTCATTTATCTTATACAATTCCTGACAGAACCTGTACTTCAGATGTAAAGCTCCTTGCTGCAGGATTGTGCACATGCAAAAAGCCTACAGGCATCCAAGAGGAAAAAGCCTACAGGCATCCAAGAGGAAAAAGCCTACAGGCATCCAAGAGGAAAGTAAACACCACAATAAATCCTCTTAGGGCTACAAAATGCAAAAGAGTACCTGAGCCACAGATTGCTGAAGACTGGAAGAGTGCTAAAAAAACTATTATTATCTATATTCTCTATATTTTCTCTCTTCCTGATGTATCTGTTATCAGTCTTTGCAGGGAAAAGATAGAGAGTTCAATGAACCTTTGGTCTAACTCTGAAAAGACTCATCCTGTCATATGTACTCATTACTTAATAGTATGGCCCCATATTTTCTAGGAAGAAAATTTAAGCTAAGCAGCCAATAAGATGAGCAATGCCTTTCCCCTTTTTCCAGTTTCTATTCTCCATAAATTCTCACAGCAATCCCTGGTCTTTTAAAGATTGCTTTTGACAGAGCTTTGAATACTTTAAGATTCCTTTTACTGGTCTCTTCTGATTTGATATATCTTCCTTAGACTGATCTTTGTTTTGGTCTGTTTTCTTATAATTTCATCAAAATTTCCTTTCCTTTTTCCTCCTTTCAAGTTACTTTTTCTTTTTCTTTATATGTTTTATGTCCGCCTTTTAAAAAGTCAGATTTCACCTTATTGTTCCTTGTATTCCTACAGCATTATACCATTTTCTACATTCATTTTTATTTGTATTTTTATTTCTACTTTGCAACCAATTAATTTCTGACTTTCTGGTTCTTGAAGGCCTCTTAAGGCATTCAGGTTTTGTCTCTTTGTGTATTTTTTAGCTCAGTTTTGCAAATTATCTCCTATTTTTCTTTGAAAACACAGAACAATTTTTACTGCCTTTTAGATCAATTGGAGTTTTTCTTATTGATTTCAGAGAACAGGGGGAGGGATTTGTCCTTCATCTTTACATATGCATGTATTGTGTGCATGCCTACAGAACCTGAGCTCATTTTGGGGGAGGTGTTTGCTTTTGTTTCAAGGGAACATGTCTGGCACATAGCCTTGGCTAACCCAGACTACTATAGCCACTGCCAGAGACATCTATCTGCCAACATCTCCAAAGATTTTTGTTCACACACTGCCTTAAAGCAGCCTTATATTTCAGCAGTGCTGTACTAGGTCACCAGCAAATAGCTGGGTCCTATGTTTTTTTTAAAAACCTTTCTTCTCTAGACTACCATGTTGCAGTACCAAACATACCTGGCAGAAACAAGAGTTAATCAGAAAGGTGAAGTCATAAATGAATTTAAAATGGAATTTCATTACATCGTATTTTGAGTGTCAGCAGATGTTGACCATCATGTGGCTGCATAAAAGTTTATAACACATTTGTTCATAAGCAGTTTGGAAAATAACTGTATCCCTCTTTACCAGTTCAATGGTATTCTATGAAAAGATTAGTGTTTGCAAAAAGGGGCATGCTTATCAACTCTGTGTATTATAATCTTATGTGTGTCTAAGAGATGCTAGATACTTCAAAGAAGTGATTTAGATTCCAGTTCTAACAACAACTAAGCATGAGAGTACTGCCTCTAAAATGCTTGGCAGATCAAGGCCATTATGAAAAAAAAGAGTCAAAACCATTATGGAGACACATAAAGAACTTAGAAAAAAATCTAATAGAGAATTATCACAATTTACTGCCTGTATTTCTTTCTATTGCTATGTAACTAGATACCCATGATAAAGGGGAAAAAGATATGCTAAGGAAGGAATAGTTTCTCAACTATTATTTACTTGTATTATGACAGTGCTTTAGTAACCCCTCTGTTCAGTAACCAGTATCTCATTGTTTTCGGCTCTACACAAAAAGGGAAGCACAGGGGAGCCCCAGCCCCAGAAAATTCCTGTCTTGGAAACAGTGTTCCTCTATGACTTGTTATACTCTAGTTCAGTGAAATGCACAGAAATATCAGGTATCTTAGAAAGATATATCAGCTGCTCTGATCTCCTGCAAGGTACAGTCAGAGGAAAAGCTTTGTTAAGTTTTGTCTCCTACAACAGGTGGTTCTGAACTACATCTTGACAGGAGAATTTTAGAGATTGCCCTGCAGCAACTGCTGAGAGTCAAAATTCCTACAATTCTGGTAAAAAAGGACAGCAGCTTCATACTAACAGCAGATTCTTGTCTCACTTGATCTCATCGACCACATGAAAAAACAGAAAGAAAGGGAGAGATCTACTCTCCTCACTTCAAAAGCATCTAAAAGAGCCAACTTGAGACTTGACAAATCTAGGCTGCCCTTCTAGCTGATGGAAGAGATGGAAAGCTCAGTGCAGTGTCTGGGGTAGATCAACTGAAGCAAGCAGCTTTGCTCTCCTGTCTGTGGGTGAAGAAAACCTGGGCAAAGGACTTGCTCCAGGCTGCCCTGGGCTGGGGGATGAGCAGCATTGAGCAGCCTGGGTGCTCCTGATGCCTGCCCAGAACAAATCCAGCATTTAGCCAACATTTGCTATGCTATTTTCAAGACAGGAACCCAAGCCAAAGGTTTGAATCAGACATGTTCAAAGTTCTGTGTTTCTAATTAAAGCTTGCAGTTTTTATGTTTTGTTTCCAGTGTTTATTTTTAGCCAGATGATGGCTCCTTTTATTATTAGAGAAGATAATTTTGATTGATTTTTTTTTTTTTTAAATTCTGAGAACAAACACAAAAAGAGGTTTTAGTGGAGCTTTGTGTTCTCAGTGAGCGTGGGAGACTGTCAGGGCATGCTGCTCTTCTCTACAAATAATTTTCAGTGTCACCAAATGTTGGCCAAGATGCAGGGGAGGGAAGGCAGACATTTACAGCAACTAGTGTGAGCTGTTCCAGGTTATATATAAGGGTCTAGCCCATGTATTTTAAAGCCAAAAAAAATTGTCACATACAGAGATATCCAAAGACCAAATCAAGTACTCTTGGGCCATTTTAATATCATGATCCATAAAAACTGACAAAGATTGTTTGGTTTAGGCATGAAGTTGGTCTAACCTGTTGAAATAAATCGGACTTTTTCCAGTGACTTTAGTGGAAGATGAGCCAAGGTACTTCTCTCCAGAATTAGTTCTATATTCTCATGGTTTCCTAAAGCACATTTTCAAAAACCTTAGCTCATTAAAAATAATTAAGAGAATTTCATATTCCTTGTTAGAGGCAATGGTGTCAATCAAAGATGATTCATAGCTACTACTACTTGGGAGCTGCCTCTTATACTTTTTTCATTCTGCAAATCCTGTTGGTCCATTTTCACATTGTTTAACAGTTCAGAAGTTGTTTCTGAATCACCTTACCAGAAGACACAGTGGTGATAGTTATACATGGACATGGTGCTCTTCCTGGCTGCCCTATGAGCTGTTTTGATATTTTTAATGACTGCATTGTTTTTTCTTCTCCATTGTTTTGCACTGAATATCTTTGCTTTCTGAGCTATTTACCAATCTTGAAATGCATCTGTGGATGCTTGCATCCCTTCTGTGTATTTCCAATTACATTGTTTCACCAACAGTGCTTGTTTCACATCATTATTCTTTTGTCACAATTATGAAATAAAGGTCCAGTTTTGGGAAGGACCTGCTTGGGTTGAAGTCCCTTCTGACTACGGAGTGTCACCGAAACAGCATGTCTGTCTTCCTAGAATGGGAGTACAAACCAACCATGTAAAAAATGGAAGGCAGAGCTTTAGAGGATACACCGGGTTTGTTGGCACATAACTTTTTTTTATCATTTGTTTCAAATACCCTCAAGTATGAAATTAAAACCTCAACCATGCAATTAAATTTTTAGACCCTTGAATTTACTTTTGAAATTATGCTTATTTGGTCTGTATAATTTCCATACACAAATGTTTTAAATCGGTTCATTAAACTCTTTGTTGTTCATGTCTTAAATTGCTTTTAATCTGTAGGTCAGCCACATCAGAATCAATATCAAATAACTTCTGTTTGCAAGACTATCTATGGAAGGAGAACACTCTTTTGATTACAGCACTAAAGTAAGAAGGAAGATGAAGAACTCTAGAAGGTTTTAGCACCTGAAAGCACTACAACTGGAAGGTAGAATGTTTAAATATTTATGGTATAATACTCTAGACGCATTCAAATGTGCTACCTAATCTTTCTATGCACAGTTTCTCATAAAGACAAATTATATTCATCCTTTTTTGAGGTTTCAGTCTCTCAGTGATGCTTATGATTTCCAGAAATGCCCTTTATTTTTTTCCAGAAACTGTAGTGAAAAGTCCAAACATGAAGTCAGATACTGGTAAGTTTGGATACACTACTGAGTGAATTCCCCTTCTAGTTTATGATGAAGGTCCTGTAATTTACATTTGTGTGACCAAATAATTTGTCATTAACTTGACCGTCAATTGTTGCACTTATATTTTATCATCTCCAAGACTGTTATTCTACCTTTATGCAAAAATTGATGCAGACTTTTATTAGGTCTGGCTGAGATGGTGGTAATTTTCTCCCTAGCCGCCCTCACAGTGCTGTGCTGTGTATTGGTAGCTAGCAAGGTGTTGATAACACAGCATGGTTTCATTTATTACTGAACAGTGCTGGTGCACATCAAGGCTGTCTCTCCAACATTCCCTCCATCAGCAGTAGGGGGTGTAGGTAAGATATTGGGACATGACACAGATGGGACAGCTGACACAAACTGATGAAAGGGATATTCCATACCATACGGCATCTTTTCAGCAATAAAAGGCTAAGAGAAAGAAGGAGGAAGAGGGAGCATTGGTTATTGAGGATGTTTGCTTTCTGGAACAATCACTGTGTACTGAAGCCCTGCTCCACAGGAAGTGGCCTTCTAATGGGAAGTAGAGAATAAATCTTTTGGGGTTTTTTCCTTTGCTTCTGCATGTAACTTTACTTTTGCTTTATTAAACTGCCTTTATCTTGACCCATGTGGGTTTTTTCCTATCTTATTTATCTTCCCTCCCTGCCCTCCTGAGGAGGAGAGTGATAGAGTGGCTTGGTAGGCACCTAGTGTCAAGCCAAGTCAACACACCTGCAATGATGAGTTGTAACCATTGACTGAAGCACAATTTTTATATCATATATAAACTGTTCCATATTCTTTCCCATCTTGAAAATTATTATCCAGACAACTGATTCTTCCTCTTTCAACTGTGTAATAACAAACAATCACTGGCATATTTTTATATTTATGCGGGTTGAGGCATTAGTGAGCACAGAGAAAAACATGCCTTTCTCACTTAGTCATTGTCTTTACATTTACATTTCATTTCCTTTTGCTTCAAAGCCTCACTGTCCTGCCTACAGACCAGAGAAAACCTCTTTGCAATACCTCCTCCTCAGCTGGAAAAAGGACTGTAAAAGGGGAACCGTAGTCCCCATTTTAAAAATGAGAAAAACAAAGACCCAGGGAACAGGCCAGTCAGTCTCATCTCTGTGCAAGATCATAGAGCAGATTCTCCTGGACACTGTGCTAAGCCACGTGGAAAATAAGGAGGTGACTGGTGACAGACAACGTGCCTTCACTAAGGGCAAATAGTACCTGACAAATATGGTGACCTTCTAGAGTGGGGTTATTAAGGGCAATGCAACCCGAGACCTCTGCAAAGATTTTGTCACTGTCCCACATGACATTCTTGTCTTTAAATTGGAGCAACAAAGACCTGACAGACCAGTCAGTGGATAAGGAATTACCTGGAAGGTTGCACTCAAAGAGCCATGATCAAGGTCTCAATGCTCAAGTGGAGTCAGTGCTGAGTGGCATTCTTCTGGAGTCAGTATGGGAACTGGCACTGTTTAGCATCTTTGTTGGTAACATAGAGTGTGGGATCAAGTGCACACCTAGCAAGTTTGCTGATGACACCAAACTGTGTGGTGCTGTCAACATGCTGGAGGGAAGGGATGCCATCCAGAGGGACCTTGACAGGCTTGAGGAGTGGGTCTGCATGAACCTCATGAAGTTCAGTAAATCCAAGTACAAGGTCCTGCACATGGTTTGGTGCAGTCCAAAGAATAAATACAGGCTGGGTGAAGAAAGCAGCCCTGAGAAGAAGGACTTGTGGGTGTTGGCAGACAAGAAGCTCAACATGAGCGAGCAATATGCACTTGCAGCCCAGGAAGCCAACTGTATCCTGGGCTTCATCACCAGCAGCATGACCAGCAGGTTGAGGGAGAGGATTTTCCCCCTATACTTTGCTCTGGTGAGACCCTACCTGGATCATCAAGCCCCTCTCTGGGATCCCCAACACAAGAAGGACATGGAGCTGTTAGAGTGAGCCCAGGGGAAGGCCACAAAGAAGATCAGATGTCTGAAGCACCACTCCTATGAAGACAGGCTGAGAAATTTGGCTTGTTCAGCCTGGAGAAGGTTCCAGGGAGACCTTATTGCACCCTTTAAGTACCTGAAGGAAGCCTTCAAGAAAGCTGGAGAGGGACTGTTCATCAGGGAGTGTAGTGACAAGAGGTAATGGCCTTAAACTGAAGGAGTGCTGATTTAGATTACGTGAAGGAAGAAATTCTTTTACTGTGGGTGTGGTGAGGCAGTGGCACAGGTTGCCCTGGGAAGTTATGGATGCCCCCTCCCTGACAGTTTTCAAGAGGACAGATGCTCATTTGCAAGGGTTTGGAACTAGATGATCTTTAAGGTCCCTTGCAACCTAAACCATTCTGTGATTCTATGACTCATCTTCTGCATCCCCAGCAGCAGGTCAGAAAGCAATGGCATGTTGCACATCCCAATCCTGCCTGCTACTCATCAGAATTCTGCAATAAACCAAGAAGCATCCATAGGTAGCAAACATTTGCTGTTTACAGAGCTGTTAATGAAATGTGTTCAGAAATTTTTTCATGCTTTCTAGCTGTCATACATAGAAAATTAAAAATCTGGGTTAATGAACTTCCCCACCCCCACAGGAGAAATCTAAATGGAAGCCAAATGGATATTTCAGGACAGCAAGGAGTAAAATCTTCAGACAATCCAAAAGAAAATGCTATTTTGTGAGGGAAGGATCTTCATGGATAGGTTTTACTTAAAGATTGGATTTCGTTCATTTAAATTCTACAGTGAAAATAAAGCTCAATTAGAAGTTTAGTTATTTAGCGTCTCTGCAAAGTACTAGTGTGTTGACTCAGCCTTTCTTTTAGGTTGGCAAGTAAAGAATGAATAATGTGATATCCCTTTGAAACAAGGAATGGATGGTGTTCCTGCCTTGATGTACTGATATTTTGGCATTGACACAACCAACAGCAGCCATAACAAAGAAAAAGGCTGAGTCCAGCTCATTTCAGACACAGGTTTAAACCCACTAAACATCACTGCAGCACACTTTTCTGGACTAAAATGCACCTACAAATCCATGATCTGCAAACTCAGATACATGCAGCTTTCTACAACAGAAGCTTTGTACCTTCACTCAGCTATAGTTCTTTAATCATGTCTTTTTTTTTAAAAGTTAAATTCAAAAGCAATAAAACACAAATTAAATAAAACTAAATTTTATACTATGCTGTTTGCCTGGCAAATCTTCTGAAAGAAATATTTGAAAGTTTACCAAATAGATCAAGCAACGATATTTTCCAGACTCTGTTTTTATCATCATGTATTTAAAGCAATGATAGATGGCTTTTGGCCATTACTGGTCAGATAAGTACTAGTCAGAGGACTGGAAGACTGTGGTGGTGGTGGTGATATTGCTGTTGTTGTTTTAGTTCTAGTCTAAGTTGATCTGTGTACCCTGAAATGGTTTTTAGCTGCTCAAAACCTCCTTTTTTCTTCCTTTTACCAATTGGGACCAATTCTTCACCTAAATAGAAAGGAATTGAACATTTTATTTGAGGGAAAAAGGAAATCCATGTGACTTCACAAATTAATTTATACATTCCTTGACATTTAAGAATACATATCTTTTACTTTTTTATATAAAAAAGTCCAAAAACTGCTTTAGACTTTTTAAAATTGTAAATATGCCAAAAAAAGAGACTAAGGATTTGTGTGCGTCCTTTGCACACACAATGTCAGACTGCCCTTTGAATTTTCCCAGGTCCCACATTAAAAAATAGAATAATCTGTAATGATACTTAATATTTTTAACGGACGTTACTGATATTTGAGAGTCCTCCATTGAACACATGCAAGCATGAAATTTCAGTATTCATGTTACAACTATTTGAGTTAATATTTATAAGAACAGGACAATACTAGTACATAAGTTCTCAACCTGCTCCAAAAAGAATGAATGCCCTGGTTATAATTCCAAATATACCTCTCTCTTTGGCTTCTCTTGTATTAACTTAAATTACAATGAACCATAATAGTGCATATTTTCTCTAGAACTTGGCTGTACCTCAGGTCTTTCTGATGGTTCCTTGTCTTTTCTCCTTCCCTGCCCATTAACAATACTGAAGTCCCTTTACACTGGCATCAAAGTCGAACATCAGTGATGAGTTAATTTTACCAACAAAGATAAGAGGGTTTTTTGTCAAGTACTTTCAGGCAAGATCCTCTAGGCAAAGTCTACATAAATTAATATATTCTTGAGCTTCTAATCTCCTTCTACAATACATTAGAAACAACTCACAAAAAAAAGATCATTGCATTTGTAGCAATGGATCTTACTTGTATCTGGTCTTAGAGAAAGTATTCTGTAAGATGCCTGTTTAAATTCTAAAATTATGACATTATATTAGATTTTTGTAGTGCTGAATTCAAATTCATATTCTCTTCCTGCCTTGGTTTCATCCCATCCTAAGTGTATTTCAGAAATAGTGTTTCCACGCCCATTTTCAATGGCTATCAGTGGTGAATATCAATATGAAAACAAGAAATGATACTTCCAGGAACCAACAAGGGTATCTACAATGAGTAATTTTCTGTGTTCTAGCATCTTCATTTATTGGCAGGAGAAAGTCTCCAGATCTATGTTTGCAACGAGCTATTATGATGTATGTCATAGTATTTCCAGGAATCTCATCCACTTAAAGGGGATTGTTTTGAAGGAGCTATTATTTGACGACTTTGGGAGCCAAACTAATTAAATGCCTTAGTATTCAAACTTTGCTTTCAAATAATCTGATCTCATATTTATAGGAGAAAGACATTTTAACTATTATTGCAATGCCACTCCCTGGAAACATTAACTCATCCCAACAGATTAAATATTCTAAAATATAAACCTATTGTAGCAGATGCTCAGCTGCAAAATGATTGTTTCCTGGGGTGGAAAAAAGCAAAAGCATTATTAGTTTATCTTTTTTACTGGGCAAGTAAATAATAGATTTTAGAAATATATTTCTTCATGGTCAGAAAAGAATAATTCAAGAAGAAAAGGGAAAGGAAAATGGAAAGAGAAAGGGAAAAGGAAAGGAAAAGGAACAAGAAAAAGGAAGAGAAAAAGGGAAAAGAAAAAGAAAAAGGAAAAAGAAGAGGAAAAATAAAAATGAAAAAAGAAAAAGAGAAAAGTAAAATAAAAAGAAAAAGGGAAAAGGAAAAATAGGAAAGAGAGGAAAGAGGAAAAAGAAAGAGAAGAAGAAAAAAATAGACTTTCCTTCACTAACTGGAATGATGCCTTTCATCTTAAGTGTATGGGCAAAATTCTGGTTATCTTTCAAAAAAAATAAATATCCAGGTACAAGTGAGCTCAGCCATAAGAACATTCAAAAATCATATTTTTGCTGAAATATGTTCTGTCAAATTGACTGTATTATTTCTGTTCTTCATTTGCTGTCCCTTAAATGTCTAGGAAAACTGATTTATTATTACATGCAAGTCCAAGTCAGATACAGCATGGACTAAATGAATGTTTGCATTTTTCAAAGCAATGAAAGGGATTTGATTAAGTTTTACATCCTGATGTTAATATTTTAACACAGATATGATTAATTTGGATATTCTGTGTATACACTTGAAAATAGGGCTAAATAATAGAATCTATGGGAACTGTCTCTCAATGCTAGCTAAATCATTAACAATAATCACAGATTCAGCTTTTCTATTTCGTTTTTAGACCTTTTTATATATTCACAGTATTATAAAAAGTTATTTTCTTGGGATTCATTTAGCTTATCAAGCACTAGGGAACAGCTTAATCTAGTCAGGCAACCCAGTCCTGGCTTTGGCAGGAGGTTTCCCAGACTAAATCCTGTGGCATCCATCCTGCCTTGGACCCAAATGCACAGACCCAAACGCAACCCCAGCTGGGCTGCAAGCACCCTGACCCATACCAAGTTGCAAGATCAAAGTTTTGGTAGCTTGCTGCCATTGGATTCAGTCTTCACAAGTCTCAGTCCTGTAACACGGGAGATGAGCACTGCCATCCTTAGGAGTAAGGAAAAACCGAGCTACGAGGACGGTTGCTTTATTTGCATATGGCCACACAGCAAGTCAGTGATAGAGCAGCACAGGAGCTGGGGAGCTGCTGGCCCGCGAGAGGCCACAAGCACACCGTGTTGCTGTAGTGGTCAGGCCATCCGCCAGTACAAGCCGAGACATTCTAGGATAAATTGGCAGTACGCGCTCTGCAGTTTTCCTCCATTTATTTTATTAGGTAGTGAGTGATACAGCAAAATACCCTATCTTAGAAGGATATAAAATAGCCATACTCATGCACTGAGGCTTTATACCACTGAATGCCAGCCTGAAGAAATGGACTGGAACAAGCTGAAAAGCAACATTTTAAAAACCAGGTCCTTTTGTCATAAGAAATCGTTACAAGAAACGTGTAAGTTCATAATTTTCTTTTTTAGGTCACATTTTAAAGCATTTTAAATACACATGATTTATTTACAGAAATCTTATTAAAATGCTCAACAAAACATTTAGCTGATAGGTTGGACAGCAAAGAAAGTGATATTTTTAAAAGTCTCTTAGGAGAAGGAAGAGACTGAAGGAATTCTCACATCGCCATTAGTTTGTAGGATGAAAACAATTCATTGATATCTATTCCACGTGTTAGCCTCTGGCCCTCAGGGAGGCAATAGGACTGTTCAACTTGAAGAAAACAAGATTTAAAAAAAAAAAGTGCTTGAAAAAAATTTCCCCGGAAAATCTGCTTAATGTTGGCAATATTAGGTCATGGGCATAGCTCTGTGGCTTGGGACTCTTGGAGCACTGTGCAAAAACTTGAAACTGGGCCTCTGGGTCCCTGGTGACCAAGTCAGTGTAATGTTACAGGAATGCTCATGTTTTTTGAACACAGGGAAGACTTCAGCAGTTGATCCTTGCTCCTTTTCTCTCCCCATTCTTCTTTTCTTTGCAGAAATGTCATTTATTTAATTAGAATAAATGGGCTACACTAAGTATTTGAACCAAATCTGGGATGTAGCAATATTTGGATGTGCCCTCAACCACAAACTCAGCATGCCCGTGACTCTACAATGTTGACTTTGGACTCTTGAGAACCCAAGCACAACTGGGGCACATGGGGCAGGACAACTGGATAAGAAGAAGAAATTTGTGGGCCAATGAGCTTGACTAAACATTGTGTTCTAAAAGGCAGCTCTGTACACAAAGAATAAGGGGAGCAATAGTTTATTCAACTGGCTCAACACAAAACAGATGGTAAGATTTCAACAGAGCAAAGGACTGATGGGTAGCTAAAGAAGGAAGGCACACTTAGGCAACCACCCTCAGAAGAGTGATATGCTTAATACTGTGATATCCTATGAGACTTAGACTTCTGAAGCCAAAGTGAGTGTTTCAGTATTTAAATGGACAAGCAATTTCCTCAAAGGAATCTGACCTCTTTCTAAAAACATCATTTCTGTGTTTATGGAAACAGTTTCACAGGTCAGATGTTGCTTTATGGGTTTGGGGTTTTGGTTTTTTTTTTAATTTTCACCTAAATAAAAAAGAAGCAGACAGTCACCCTAAAAGTGTTTGTGTATTTCTGTGAGACTTTCTCACCTCCAGGTAGGCTCCCTACCCTAGAAGGGACCCTTTCCTCTAAAGTGTAGACAATATCTATTGACTTAATATGCTGTCCTTGTTTTCACATTCCAGACAACCACATCAAAATATCCCCTATGTACAGAGAAGGAAAAAGTAAAATAGGAAGCCATAAAGAAAAAATAAAATAAAATCAGAGGTATGACTTTGGCTTCTGGTGACAGGAATGATGAGACTTCTAATTTTGTCAAATTTATAACAAACTCTAAAATCATGGGGTTTTGAGACAGAATAGAACTCTAAACTATTAAGCTTAAATTTCCTTTTGCTTCTGGTAAAACACAAGTTCTAGGTTATAGCAGGTTTTTCTGTTTTGTTTTGCTATAATTTTATTCCCCTGGTAATCCCAGAAGCAGGAGAAAAATTAATTTTGAACAAGGATCTTTACTGTTTGCACAGCTCAGTATTCGGTTTAATTACAAAAACATGTTTGTTGTTTCTTTAATTTAATTTTCTTTGAGAAAATTATGGTTCAAATTAAAGGGGAAAATGTTTTGCAAAACTCAACAGTTTTGTGAAACCTTAAACTGTTTTTCTTTATGTTGCCTAAAGTTTTGAAAACCCCTAAATGCTACCAGGTTTTTTTATTATTTTTTTAAAGGATCAAAGCTCTAAATCAGTTATTGATTATGGTCAGTTAAGCCCAGGCAAATAACAGTGGATGAATTTCCTAATTAAACTATCTCACTAATATATATTTTTTTCTATTCACGGTGTGTGAAATTATTGTGATCATGGAACACAACAAACAGATTATTAGTCACCAAAATTTCACTTACAGATCAGACTTCCATATTTCAATGAAGACCATGTAGATTCTCACTGAAGAAGACAAACATCTGTTGATCAGAGAAGGAAGGGTTAGTCAGCTTTCTCTGAGAAATAAGAATTACAGTTAAAGAGGATATAAACTGCAAATTTAGTTCACATTCAAAATCACCAAAGTTCCAGCCAAAGCTTTGGTGTCACATGAAACTTAACATCCATTGGAAGAGGGATGTCACAAGATGCAAGTTTATTTCTACATAATCTATGTTGCATTCTTTGCAGATCACTGGAGGTTCTCCTAACGCATATCAGTGAAAAAGCCATGAAACCCCAGAACAATCTTGAACTTTTGAAGGAAATTATCTGATTTGAAAATTTGGCCACAAATATTTTATTTGCTAGTGATATTTTAAAACATTGCAGGCTTCCAATAATGAAAAAATAACCTCAGTTTGTTACTAGCATTTTAGCAGAAGAGCCAGTAAGATTTTTCTGCAATGGATATCCAAAGGCTAAGGCTGGCTTTTGCTTTTTGATGATCATACAAAAATGTTCTCTTAGCATTCAGGAAAAAACAACCCCCTTGGTAAATAGCGTTATTTAGGCACATAAGATCTATGTTTCTTTACAACAGAAATGTCTGATAAAACTCAGCTATATACCTAATCTATGGAATTCCATCAAAGTCATTAAAAATCAGAGAAGGTTGGAAATCATGTAGCTCTGAGTGCTACCCTTGGGAAACGTCTCCCATTTGGTCTAATTGCATCATTCCAAAGTTTATATATTCCAGAAATAGGTTGTCTCCAGGTGGTGTACTCTACCAGAATCCAAAGTTTAACATTGTTTCATTGGGTGCAAAAGAAGTACCAAAAAACTCCCGTAATCTACTGTGATTTTCAAAAATATAACATTAAATAAATGGAACAGAAAAAATAAAGTAAATCTTGATGGATATATAACACAATTAATGTGATGCAGATTTTGATAACATATGTGCAATTAACCATATCCCAGACAGTGATTCATTATGCATAAATCTTTTGTACTTGAAAGTCAAGTATAATAAAGGTGAAATCTCAACTTTTTTGAAGGGAGTGGGAGTTTTCTCTTTGATTTCTAGGGGACTGAATTTTACCCTAGGCACATTTTCACTTCTAAAAGCACAATTCACATGGAATTAATTGAACCGATAAATTATATTCAAGTGGGTTTGTTGTCTGTTTCTCTCTTTAGAAATACATCCTGTACTGTAGACCTAAGATGGTACTAAAGGGAGACTGATATGAATGAAAGACTTTCTTGATTTCAAAGAGCCAGTGATATAAACTCAATTTGTCTATTTACACATGTTTATGATACTATGATCACTGAAATTACTCCACTGAACAATGTTCTCGCACACTTATATTTTATATCTCAGAAATGAAATTAACCTACCATCTATAAGAAGATTTTATTATCAAAATACTTAAGTACTTTATTTGAATAATATCCTATAAATATTTGAATAACCTGTTTGATCATATCTGCCAATTATTCTCATTGAAATATTTGTGAATTCTATATTCTAGTTTAATCAGATACATAAATGGGAAGGTGAGGAATATTTAAATAATTAACTCATTGTATGTCTAAAATTCATTCAAATAAGTGTTTAGCCAAGTAGCATGGAGGCATCATTTCTGCAGAGCCAATATTAGGCCCTGGCTCAGCTGGGTGCTAAACTATATGCTGCCCTGCAAAAATGTGAGATATACTTGCCTGCAAAAATAGGAGCATTGCTGTCAGCTTCAGTTCTTGTGTCTTAAATTAGACATATCCTCAGACTCTAGCTGAATTCTGAGTCTTAGGATTAACTATTCAAAACCCAATGTTTGAACGATGAAGTCTCTGACATGAAGAACATTCCTTGGTTTAACTTCTGAGTGATCTGTGAATTCCTCCATGAGCTTCCTTTCCCTTGATGACCTGAGATGACCTGAATTAACTGTGATGCACTATGCAGAAAACATTTTTTCCAATTTGTCCTCCCCCATTTCTCACTTTTAATTTATTGTCCACC
Source organism: Gallinula chloropus (assembly GCF_964237585.1). Lineage (NCBI taxonomy): Eukaryota > Metazoa > Chordata > Aves > Gruiformes > Rallidae > Gallinula > Gallinula chloropus. Next base: position 9,443,502 of record NC_140099.1, on the reverse strand, counting down.
CACCCCTCTTTTTTTTCTTTTTGTTGTTGCCCAAATTTTCCTATTTCCAGCATATGTTTTAAGATTAAAAAACTCTTATTTGGCAGACGATATAAACACTGTACCTCAACAGATGTTTTTAGTGTTAGTGCAAGAAACGGCCACACGCTGATGCGGTTCTGCTTGGCACCATTTCTTGTCTGGAGAGACTGACACTGCATGAATATATTCATTTTACTGCTGGGTTCTTTTTGTCTTCCTGGGTTTTTTTTTCCCTCCTTTTCCCTCTCATGACATTGTGGCAAATTTGGTGTTTCTGTGACTTGTTCTCTCTTTGTGTATGTCTTTGTTTCAGAAGTCATGTAAGTCTTGTTTTTGAAGATGCCAACTGACCTGAATTTACCTCTGAATACCTCTCCCTCCCCTTTAACTGTGCTACCAGGAATATGTTTTCAGGTTAACTTGTAGCCTTTACCAACTGTTTTCATGTTTCTCAATATCACTATTTCTCTCCAAAATGTATTGCTATGCAGGCACATGTATCAGAATAGTTAGGGCGTCAGTAAGTACTAGCCACAAGTTCAACGTTTTTTTCTATTTACTCAGCTGGTCGTGTTCTTGTACAAAGGAGGGTTTTTTTCAAGCTGTATTTGAAACAGGGGACAGGTTATGTAAGGGCATAATAAAAATATGGCTCTTGTGAAGGCACAGGCATGATCCAAAAGAGACTTTCTAAATCTCCTTCCGTCTCCTAATCTGAATGGATTTTTCTGGCTTTCTGATGACAGGGGAGGTTCTTCTGTGCAAATTCGTGCCAGGTAACAGCTGAAAATGAGAACTGAAACAGTGGACAAGAGCAAAATAGTTCGAAAATAAAGACTATGAATTTAGAGTGCACACTGGCCATAAAAATCTCTGCTGAATAAATGTTACCAAATAGTGCCATATGAGACACCACAACATTTCCCTAAGCTTGCGAAAGGCCATAATTGTGGTGCTCCAGATAATCTCATGCGGTAACTGCTTATAAAAATTGACTCTTTAATGGCAGTTTCCATGCTATATCTTGTCCTTTATTGCCCCTCTGCAAGAAAAGGAAGCAGATGGTGGATGAAAAAAAGCATCAAGTAATGGGACACTTTCTTTCAAAGAACAAGTATATTTGCCCCATCCACAGCCTCACTATGAGGATTCTCACCTGCATGATGGAATTCAGATGAGGGACCTGAGAAGATTTTCCCCAGTTAACGGCCTTAGCTAGCAAGAGTGCTCTGCTGCATCATTCACTCCTAATCTGTTGCCTTCCCAACTGCTCAGAGAAGGAATACACTCCTTTGGGCCACCTTTAAGAAACTGGAAAACTAGAGTGTAAACCCATTCAAACTGGAAGAAGGGGTCTGTAACCAATTTTGTCCACTTTCCAGTTGCTAACTACTAGACAAAGCATAGATCTCTACTACCATAACTTTTTAAAAATGAGTCCCAGGTAGACTGCCCTGCATCCACAGCCTAAGGAGTTCAGATACATTGGCTCCCCTTTTTGCAAACCATCTCCTGGAGGTACTTCTCCCCAGACACTGTCTGTGAGCTCCCTGCTGGGCTTGGGCACATGTTTTAGGTATAGATACTTTTATACTAAAACCATCCCTTTGGAACTCATTCCAGCAGATTACCAGCAAATGACGCTGCCCAAAAGTGTGTGTCCTCCTCCTCAAGGGCTTCAAGAAAAATGATCCTGCTGTTTGGAAGGAGCAGTGCAATGAGCAGCTCCAAGGGGCAGCCCCACTGCACATATTTGTTTTTCACTTCCTACAGTCCTTGCTGGACTTCCTGGACCTTCCTTCTCTCTCTGCTTTTTGCAAGTAGCCAAAGACGTTACTTCAAAAGTTAGGGTGATGGAGCTCAGCCTGACCTCAGATAACACTCAGTGGACCATCATATCTCTACTGCAGCCGGCACAAACACACAAGCCTTTAGTGTCAGGGGTACATGTCTCATTCTTCCGGCTGCTTTTCTCGCAAACAAATATTTATTTTGGAGAAAGCAGGGGAAATCCAATTCTCTACTTGTGGTTTCGATTCCCTTTGTCTGCAACATGTTCTGCTAGGGAAGTGATGCACAGCGGTTTCTTTTTCAAATTTGCTTCTGGCTCAGCAAGAAGGTGGGTGGCAGGGCAGTTGGAAGTCATCAAGCACAAGCAATAATGTTTAGTAACCTTTTGTATAACTCTGCCCTCCAACCATTGCAATGGCTTCCTTTTTCTGTTCTTACTGGGGGACAGATCCTGGGAGGTCCTGAGTAACTTTGAATTTAGCTGAGAAATTCCAAGTCCTGAACTTAAGTTCCTAAACATAGAACAGAAATGCATCAGAAAATCTTATCCATGCTGCAAAAAGAGGCCAGACATACAACTAGGGTAAAGTGAAGCAAGACCTCTGTGGTCATTAGAATGCAGCAGCAACAGGGCAATTAACACAAGCAGCACACAATAACCCACTCACACTAAGAATCAAATCCTAATCGCCCGAGCACCAGTTGAGTATATAGGATCTCTATGGAATATTTGTATCCAGAAAGGAGCAGGTGTCAGATTTTTCTCATCCCAGTGGCAAACATAGCTGTCTTATTGCCACCAGTTAAGCAAATGTCAGCATGAAAGACGTGTTCAAAACAACAACAAAAAAATTGCCTCTAGATCCCAGTAGTTGCAACTGGTTACTCCCTAATGACAAACAGTGACAATTGGTGATATTTATTCATGTCATAGACTTTCAAAGCAAGTAGAGCCTAGCATCCATGGCTAGTGCTATTCTAAAGACATTATGATGGCCCATTCAATGTGCTAATGCCCACTTATATCAGCATTTTTCATGTGCAGATTTTGGGAAAGGAGACAACTTACCAGCAAATGGAGCATTTTTTCATATACATAGTGCACAAATACATTCATGATATGGAAGAAGGCAGGGGCAATACCTGCTTCCTGACCATATAATTTTTATTTCTACAGTACTTTCCCTTCCAGTCCTTTCTCTAGAGGAAAAAATTATTCTCTGTCTTCCTTGATGTTCACTGTGAGGTGAAAAGGTAAGAAATCTATATGCACATTACGAAGAAACTTTCTTAAATAAGGTGTTCTATTTTACAGTGATTGCCCACATGCATATTGACACAACGTGAGCACAGAGGAAGGCTGCATATTTACCACAGAGAGGTAATGAAAGTTCTTCATACCAATAAAGACTAAGAACACTGCCAAGTGCAGCACCATTACCGGATCCTTCAAAGATGGCCCAGGGCCTCATGAAATTGAAAAGAGCTCCACATGAATGACTGGAAGATGACAGGAAAGGTGAAGTTTCTCAGCTTTACCATCCACTTAGCTGAAGAGCTAGTGTTCATTCCAATCATGGATGCAGCCTTGACTGCAGTCTTAAAACAGGCCATGACAGCCTGTTATCTACATGAATGGTGTGCATACAGAGATGACAATATCCCCAGATCATTCAGCTGTTGACAGAAAGAGCTTCAGAAAAGATCTTGAATTTTTGATTCTGTCAGAAATCAGGAATAATAAGAGAAATAAGAAATGAGGTAGAGCTTCATTGGCATTCAGAGTGTGGAGAAAAGACGTGGATATCAGATAAAATTTAAGGTTTTGACTGATACAGAGTTCTGAGCCAGAAATAAGGATGGCTTTCAAAAGAAACATCCCATGAAGAATGGATATCATACAGAGAAAAATACTCCCTTACCCTCAAGGAGAAGACAATATTCAATATCTTTGGCAGACATACCAGTGAGGAAGTTGCTGCAAGTTCACAGGAAGGTTGTAAGTGTAATAAGTAATTGTTCTCAAACCTTCTATGACTGTAAATAAGCAACTAGGGCAAAGGGGAACCATTGTTCCATCACTAGTAACACCCTGAAAGAACTTCAGATCTTGCTGAGTTGGTGCCTGTGGTAGACTATGGCTGTGAATAGGTAACCAGGTCAAAAGGGGAACCATTGTTTTATCACTAGCAACATCCTGATAGGATTAAATGAGTTAACCAAATAAGATACTGAACACAACGTAGAGGAGGACTACGGGGGACCAGGACGACCCCCACTACCAGCTTACACAGCTACAGAAAAACACCGGAATATGCCACGTGTACCCGGAACTACAGGACTATAAAAAGGGGACTCCAGAAGGGTGAGGGGCGTGCCGTTTGCAGGAGCAAGGGTCTCCTCCGGACGCCCAGCGCTGATATTTGCCTATATCTTGCGGGCTTGCTTAATTAATAAATTGTTGTTTGGCTTTATCAACTGGAGTATGTCTCAAATTTATAACAATTTGGTGCCGTGACTCGGATGCAACTCACGAGATGGGACTCTTGGTCTTATCAGGGAGGCGCCCCGCCTGTTGTTTGGCGGCCTTGGTAGCCCATTTCCCATCTCGATTGCACCGACGAACCCAAATTCCAAGATATTAGGCAAGGGAGGCCGGCAGACCCTATAAACTTTGTGCACAAAGGTCCGGACGAAGACGCAGGACGCGTGAGTATCTGGGGGGGAAATCCGTTCGGTCTGGGTCGGGGATCCTGGAAGCGCGGCGAGTGTGTGTGTGCATGAGAGGGGGACCGGCAGCTCGCATTCCCCAAGCGAGTGCGGACCCTCAGTAGTGCGGTTCTCATTGCCCGCGAGGGCGTGAGCCACGAACCAGGGGAAGCGAGTGAATATATTGTTGACTGAGTGCGCTCCAGATGATGGGACAGAAGAAGAGCAAGCTGTCTGATCCCATGGGTAGCCCAAGGGTAGTGCTACACGGTAAGCCGCCAGACAGTCCTTTGGGGTTAATGATTGCCCACTGAGGGGACTAGCTGTCTAGGCGATGAAAGAATAAAGAGTGTATGATGTGGGTAACGTAAACTGTGTAACTACAGTGTGACCTCCTGAAAGTGAACAGGGGAAATTTGGATACTACAGTGTGGCCCTCTCAGGATGTATTGCCCCTGTGAAGTTTGTATGTAATTATAGGATGGCCGCCTCTAAGGCAGTCAGTATCTCTAATGATGCTTCTTCCCTGGCCTGGGGGATAGATAAGTTTTGCAATCTTGAGATGCACTGATCTTGTCCCTTACCCCAGGGACAGGATTGGGTGAAAAACTGCTGGCTCCATTAAATTATCTGGGCTGGCAGAATCAGTGCAAAAAGGCTGTGTGTATTCAAGCATGTATGAGCCATGGAGGCAAGGCATTCCCCTTGCCACACCTTAAACCACTGATTAGGGGTCTTCCTGATAGCTTGAAAATCTATGTGCAAAGCTTAAAGGAAAAGATTCTGCGAGCAATTGATCACAATACTTGCTACCCCAACTAGCAGAAACAGCCTGTTTTAACATGGGAGATTTAAGAAACCTAATCATAGAAGGTATAAAGGAGGCTGCTCCTAAGTCTCAAAACTTTACTAAAGCCTTTGAGATTGAGCAGGAAAAAGATGAGACACCCTCAGTGTTTTTACAGCGACTGAGAGATCAAATGAGAAAATATTCGGGTATGAATCCTGAAGATCCTGTAGCACAAGGTCTTCTGAAAGTTTATTTTGTGACTAAAGCATGACCTGATATTAGGCGAAAGGTACAGAAGATAGATGGTTGGAGTGAAAGATCTTTGGAAGATTTACTAAGAGAGGCTCAGAAAGTGTTTGTGAAAAGAGAGTAAGAAAAGCAGAAGCAGAAAGCAAAAATGATGGTATCTGCTGTTGATGAGGTAGTAAAGAAAAGAACAGAGCCAGTCTCACCTAGAGATAGAGGGAAAAGCTGGACAAAAGGAAGTGGGAGGGGTGTGAGAAACATGAATGAAGGAGGAATTGGCCGAGGTAGGAGAAAACTTTGGCAATCCCTATGGGCTGGTTTTCTCTCAGCAGGATGTTACGGGTGTAGCAAACAGGGACATCTTAAGTGAGAATGTCCTGAGCTAAGAAAAGAAGAAAGGGTAATTCCCTTCATGTCCTTTGAACATGAATAGGGAAGTCAGGGGTTTATTAATTTAAGGTCCTACCAAGAACCCTTGATAAAATTGAAGGTGGGACCCCAGGAGGAGGAGGATGTTGTCTCCCTGGTTGAGCTTCTAGGACTTCCTTAAATTTTATACCTCAAGGACTGAAGCTATCAGACCAAAGTATAACTGTATCGGGGTAAAAGGGAAAGGATTCCCAGTCCCCATGTTTGAAAAATACCACTTTAAGATTAGGTGATGAGAAAATTTGTGGGCAATTTATATATCCCTGATTCCGGAACTAATTTATTGGGAAGAGATTCGATAATACAATTAGGATTGGAATTGAAAACCCAGGATGACCAAATTGTGGTATCCATGGCTTTACTAACAGAGGAAGATGAAAACCAAATTGATCCAATAGCGTGGGTGCGAGAGGGTAATCGAGGTGGATTAAACATTACCACTTTAAAGATTAAACTTAAAAGGGACAATGAAATTATTTGCCAAAAAACAGTATGCTATTTCATTGGAAGGCTGTAAAAGTCTCCAACCATTTATAGAGAGTTTAATTAAAGATAAGCTTTGGAAACCATGTATGTCTCCTTTTAATACCGCAATCTTATCAGTAAAAAAAAAAAAAGACAACAAACAAACAAACAAACAAAACCCCCGATGGGTCATATCCTTTGGTACAGGATTTAAGACAGTTAAACCAAATAGTTCAAGTGCGTCACCCAGTAGTTCCTAAACCTTACACTCTATTGAGTAAAATACCAGATGACCACAGATGGTTTAGTGTGATTGATTTAAAGGATGCTTTCTGGACCTGTCCACTGGACCCTGATAGTAGAGACATGTTTGCTTTTGAATGGGAAGATCCTTTCACAGGACAAAAGCAACAAATTATTTAGATGGACAGTTTTACCTCAGGGATTCACTGAATCACCAAATTTATTTGGACAAGCATTGAAACAAGTATTAGAAAAGTTTAAAGTCCCAACTGAAGTCACCCTTCTACAATATGTAGATGATCTTTTAATCTCAGGGAAAAATAAGAGAATCGTAAAGGAAACAACAAATGCTTTGCTAAATTTCCTAGGGAAACAGGGACTAAAAGTATCAAAAAAAACAAACTGCAGTACATGGAAAAGAAAGTTAAATATTTAGGACATCTAATCAGTGAAGGGAGACAGAAAATAAACCCTGAGAAGATAAGAGGAGTAGTTGAGTTACTTCTGCCGAAAACTAAGAAAGAGCTGTGAAAATTTTTGGGATTGACAGACTATTGTCGCCTATGGATTGAATCATTTGTACTAAAAACAAAGGGATTATATTTTAAATTGTTAGAAGAGCCTAATGACTTGGTATGGAGTAATGAAGAAAAAGAATTAATACAAGGATTAAAACAAAACTTGATCACTACTCCTGTGTTGGCACTGCCCTCCCTTAACAAACCATTCCACTTGTTTGCTACCATAGATAAGGAAACAGCCCTGGGGGAGAGGGGGGGAGTTACTCAAAAGTGGGGAGGCAAACGACAGCTAATTGCCTATTTATCTAAACTGCTGGACCCAATATCCCGAGGGTGGCCTGAATGTGTACAGGCAGTAGCAGCCACAGCCCTCTTGGTGGTAGAAAGCAGAAGGCTAACTTTTGGAAGAGCACTTATAGTAAGCACTCCACATCAAGTAAGGACAATTCTGACTCAGAAGGCAGGAAGAGGTCTCACTGATTCTAGGATTTTGAAGTATGAAGCAATTTTAATGGAAAAAGATGATTTAGTTATAACTGCTGAATCATGCCTCAATCCTGCCACCTTTTTATCAAAAGGGGAGACTAATAACCAAAAACTTGAGCATAACTGCTTAGACATAATAGAATATCATATTGAAGTGTGACCTGACTTGAGGGACATACCCTTGCCAACAGGTCGCTGTTTATTTATCCACTGGGTAGTACAGGCACTAGTGGACCACTTTGGAACCAAGTATATGTGTATTGGAATTTATAAAATCGCCAAAAGGATGGTGGGAAAGTGCCTGACATGCCAGAAGGTCAATAAACAACAACTCAGAAAAAAAAGATACCGGGGGGGAGGGACCCTTTCTTGCGTTGCTTACCACAGATACTGCGGTTTGAACGGCCGAAAGAGGTTGGACGCACACGAGCAGAATAAAGACCGGTTCCAGAATCTCCGTGGGAAACTACAAACAATCCTGACAACTTAAACGCCACCTTTCGAAGAACCAGCGAGTAAAACTGTCTATGAATGACAATTTATTTTGTTCAAATGTTGGATGTATATGTTACACTTTCTTTTGTTTTGAGTGTCGAGTGTGTAAAGACAATTGGTGGGTACATTATAGAGAAAGAGAATATACCCCAGACATTTGTGAAAAATGTTATTGGGCAGAAAGAAAACTAACCGAATTAACCCTTAAATTAGCAGTAAAAATTGGAGAGATTATCCAAGTGTCTGAAGAGTGGTGGAGGATATATACAAAAGGGATAAATCCCAAATTAGGTTGTACATATCCTAATGAATATAAACAAGGTAGCCCAAAAATAATTCGGGTAGTGTGCCAGTCCCAGGTGAAACATTTGGATTGTTCAGCCCTGGAAGTGAAACATAAAAATTGGGAAGCCTATAACACTTGTAAGCTGAGGACAGGAAGAACCCCTGAAGACTATGACTGCTGCCGAGAAGATGGAACACCTTGCTGCTCCAAGCAACGGAGTAGGCAAAGGAGGCAGAGGCATAAGGAAATCGTGGGGTATTAAGCCCTCCAGTCCTATCACGAGGTGGCTCCATACACCAAGGCTGAAAAAGGCACCAGATACCCAAGAACCAGAAAATACCAAACAAAAACGATTGAGTCCAAGCGTCACCACTCTAGAATAGTTATTATGAACCCACCAATTGCCTTAAATAAAGGGGGGCTAATAATTGTATTTTTATAGATTTATTTAAATTTTGTATTTTGTTATTTGGGGACTGGGACCGCATTAGATCCAAGGCAAAACGTATTGGGTTACATTATCTCAAGCTTTGAATGCTACTACTTTTTGTGCTAGTCTTGCCACACCAAGTACTCCATTTATCACATGTTTGGTAGGAGTGCCACTGAATAGTTCCACCTGGAAAGTTTTTGAGGTTGCAATGAGTAAAATAGCAAGATGTCCTTATATTTATAATGCCAGTGAGGGCATGACAAGGTATGATTCTTGGGATGATAGAGTCCCAATTGGTCCAGAACCACAGGAACTGGAATTAATGGATTCTTTGAATACCAGCTATTGTATATACACAGATGCTGCCAAGTACCCATGTAACGAAGGTGATCACGTTAATGTTTCTTGAATGATGACCTAAAACCGATTTAGAAAAAGAAGAGGCATCGATGCTATTATCTCAAAAAGCTGTTAGTCGGTTTGAGAAACAAATTGGTCAAAATTGAAAGGGGGGATTGTAATAAGTAATTGTTCTCAAACCTTCTATGACTGTAAATAAGCAACTAGGGCAAAGGGGAACCATTGTTCCATCACTAGTAACACCCTGAAAGAACTTCAGATCTTGCTGAGTTGGTGCCTGTGGTAGACTATGGCTGTGAATAGGTAACCAGGTCAAAAGGGGAACCATTGTTTTATCACTAGCAACATCCTGATAGGATTAAATGAGTTAACCAAATAAGATACTGAACACAACGTAGAGGAGGACTACGGGGGACCAGGACGACCCCCACTACCAGCTTACACAGCTACAGAAAAACACCGGAATATGCCACGTGTACCCGGAACTACAGGACTATAAAAAGGGGACTCCAGAAGGGTGAGGGGCGTGCCGTTTGCAGGAGCAAGGGTCTCCTCCGGACGCCCAGCGCTGATATTTGCCTATATCTTGCGGGCTTGCTTAATTAATAAATTGTTGTTTGGCTTTATCAACTGGAGTATGTCTCAAATTTATAACAGTAAGTGAGGCTCATTAATTCCAATTTCAAGTCTCATGGAGGAGAAAAATTCCTTAACAAATGGAAACAATTTGATCCATCTTTTCAGAAATTTGAGGACTGGAATCCAGAAGTCCACCTGCAAGAAACAGAGAATGCTGCTCATTTTGTAAGCAGGTTCCTCCTTACCATGGCCAACAGATAAACAAACAAGAAAAAAAAAAAGTAACTCAATCAGATCTTAAAAAGCACACTAGATTTTTCAACAAAATACAGGGTTTGTCTTGTCCCTGGAGATTGATAACAAAACCGCCACAGAAGCAGAACAAGCCAATATTGATGTCTGGAAGGAGTATTAGTATTCATCCTGGGGCTCTCCATAAATTTCTAGGAATGAATAGTAGACAGTTATCACGAAAGGCTGAGCACTCATTTTCTTGTGCTCTAACTTTCTGAAGTCTATCAAAATACCTGGCAGCAACCCAGAAAAGCATTGTCTCTGCTGAATGATGAGCTCTCCTGCTTCTAACAGACTTTCTTCCTATCCGTGGTTATTTGCATTTATTGCTTCTCATAATATGCACATTTTGTTCACAGAAGAGAAACAAATGTCTGCTGGTATTGAAATCTTGGTTTGGATCTCAGGCACAATGAGGGACATGTGTAACAATGGTCATCAACAAGATGTTCAATAGACTGTTTCAGTTACTTGGCACTATGGATGAAGGTCACAGTGGACTGGCTGCTATGACTAGAGTGACACAGCTAACTGCTTTGGACCCCAGAGATCTGCTGAAATAGCCATAGAAGATGGCAAGTACCATTTTTTCTTGGAATTCTTGGCATATTTGATGAGTACCTGGAGTCTAGGGTTAATGGCCTAAAAACCAAGGAAGAGTGCAAGAAAGATTTTCAAGGCATAGGAACATACTATTAAGCATCTGCAAATTTTGGTGCAGAAGATCATGTTCAAGTAGAATGGCACAATCTCACCTAGCACATGTGATTTCTGAAGATCCAAACTAGGTCCAAAAAGGACCACAGGCAAGTATATTTTTGAAGCCTAGGTTCTCCCCTCCTGTAGGTTTGAGGCTTGAAATATGGGCACATTAGAATAGTATGGAATATGCCTTTATCCTAAACAGTGAAAGCATCTTGCCCACCGGTAAGTGGAAACCAGAAGGAATCCAGTTGCCTCCTTGAGAAGGTTCAAATGAAAAATGTAGAAATGAGGTAAACATGTGGAAGCTATACACAGCACCCCAAAGGCTATGAATGAAAGAATTGTTCAGGGTTTACCAAAGAAAGTCTAAACCAAGATAACACACTGCTGAGATGTCAGCAAGTTAACTCCAGCACAATCATGTTATTGAGAAGGGAAACAATATGAGGCATATCTCATTGTACATACCTGAGTAAACAAAGAGATCTCACACTAACGGTGCTGAAGGAATAAGATACTTGGTCTCAAGTAACAGGGTTTATATATGCTCCCTGTGTGAATGATTATCACTTACAGCCAGGAGACAACTTATCCATCTATTCTTATATGGATCATACTTTCTGAATATATTTCAAAATAAAATCTCTACTGGTAGAACTTGTGGGGACTCCATACAATATCTTTGGCATACTCTTACAAGTCTTCTTTGCAATGGTGTGACAAAAAAACAGATCTGGCCGTAATCTTTAAACTGACAAGACACATTTTAATATTCACCCTATGCAAAGAGAAAACAATGGCTTTGTAAATTTTAAGGATGTTACCATATAATACTGTGACTTGGAAACCTGATTTTTAAAAAAATTATATTGTGTTGGAGGTTATGATCTTGAAGCACTTGTTTATAGTTTGCCATCTAATAACCAAATACATTAAACATTTTCTGCTCTAAATTTACCAGTTCTTGGATCTTCACCAAACTCTCTGCAGAGTGCTGCTCCAGGAAAACACTATCCAAGCTCTGATGACACTTTTAATTGTTTTATATTTTTTTAAGCATTAATAATTTGCAATATTAGAAATACACTGAAAAGAGGTGATTAATTACTATCATGAAGCAAATCATCAGACAGGCATTAATTACTGTTGTCAGGCTAATTCCAGATTTCTGTTTCATATTTACTTCTCTCCTTTATAATCTATTATTTTAGATTTATGGGATAGTCACAACAAAAATGGTTTTGATGCACACATTTTCAATCCATTGCCAGAGTAACAGGTAAGTCCCAATCCATATAGATGAAGTTATGATATTGGACTGCAGTTACCACACTCAGCTAGGTATATACTAAAATTAGGCATGTCTATTCCCATTTAGCCAATTGGGTTATTCACATTACTAGAAAAAAGACCACTTGGTTAGGTGTCTTTAGTTAACTGACTAAATTGAGACCCCATGTGGCATGCACATTACAAAATAAAAAGAGCTTGTTCTTTAATAGGCTCCCATGAAAGCCAACGGGATTTTAGCCATGGAATTCAAAGGGGACGGACTGCACCCAACTAGTAGATTGTGTAATAGCTTTTATTTTGATGTTAAGTTTTTGGTACTTTTTCTCTGTAAAAAATACAAGTTAATAAATCCTTTAATTAAACCACTTACCAATATTACAACATTAGTGTTGGGATAAAAACATCAAAAAGAAAGACAGTTATAAAAGCAGAAAAGAAACAAAGACAAAGGAAGAAAAAGGGACAAGTAGGTGTACTCTTTCTTTGGCTGTCACTATGGCTCCTTCACTCTCTCCAAGGAGTCCTTTGGGGAAGCAGGCTAGGCGGCAGATTTCAAAGGTGTTGACAAGCCTGGCTGACCAGCGATTTCAATTTGTCCCTCAGCAACAATGCCAGGCAGCTGTAAATGACTCTAGCATTCTCTACTTCATGATGGTTCCAGGATTAGGGATAGTTTTTTGCTTTAAGTCCAATATGGAGTCCCTGTTAAGAGGCTCAAGATTGCTTGGACAGTGAATGCTTTCAGTCTACAAGCCACGAGCCTAGTTTCTTTTGCCAAGATAAAAGGGGCAGCAGTCTTTTAAAAGATGGAAAAGCACTTCAGGAAATAAATAAGAGAAGAATGAAAGGAACCCCACTCGACTACTTTTCTTTCAAGGGGATGTATGTTCTGAAATCTCTTCAATAGTTGGGAAGTCTTCCACCTTTAATTTGGAGGAATGTTACAAATTTTGTTCTTGTGCAGAGGATAGACAGCACCATTCTATGTCACACAAAAATAACAACAAATTACTTATATTTTTAACAAAGGGTAGGCACATTTCCCAAAAATGTATCCTTCAGAGCTTAGACAGGGCTCTTCCAATAATACCAAAACTCATCTATCCTTCCACTACCTCAGCTCAGCATCAGGGTATGAGCAGAATCTGCAGTACAAAAGTAACTCTCACAACATCATGGGCACCAATGGACAAGACCTGGCCCTCCAACCCCATAAGAGGCTATAAGGCAGTCATATATCCATGGTACTCTCTAGAATACTTTGTGGGGTGACCAGAAACACTGGACACCCCGGCCTCCTTTTTCCTTATAAACTGACTGTCCAGGGTTACTAAATTTGGGGTTGCAATGTGCAGAAAACAGAAGAGACAAGAATGATTGGAAAACAGACTACAATTTTTATATTTTCTTATGTTAAAAAAAAAAGAGGGAGGAGGCAGGGAGTTTATCTGCATTTTCAGCATTGCAAACCTGTAGAAGGAAAGATAAGGCTTTGGCTCTAAACCAATAATTTGTAATTGTGATTATTACACACTTCACCCTGAATCACTGAAATAAATGGAGTTTTGTCATTGGCTTCACTGGAAACTGGCACCAAGCCTTCATTTGGTAATTTCAAGTCTGTTTTACAGCTGTGAGGCAATGCACAGAGCATATGGTTTCTGATACATTACAAGTTAGAACTGCCTAATGAACATTGTCTTAGAAGATCACTTTCTTTTATGTATAATTTATTGTCTTCATCAGTGAAACCAACTCAAAGCACAAATGCAAAGCAAATATATTGGGGTTGATGTCAGAGCTACAACAGAATACACAATGGTAAATGTGCAAAACATTTTATCTTTCTTCAGTAATTCTAATGGAAGCCTTCAAACATTTGAAGAATCTACTATAAACAAATACTCTACTTTCAGCAGATTTTGCAGTTATTTGGGAAAATAAGTTAGTTTTAACTCACCTTTAGTTAAAAAAAAAGAAAAAACAAAACCAGAAACAAAAAACAACACAAAACCACCTCCCCTTCCTCCCTCCCCAAAAAAAACCTAACCAAAACTGACCAAGCTTAAAGCATCTTCCGTTCCTAGAAGAAAATCAAAATGGATGTTTATGTCAGTACCTAAGGGGAAAAATATTTCACTCTGGAAAATATCAAGAGAATTAAAATTTTTATACTACTCTCTTTCACTGCCACTTTTCTGTCTTCCCAGCAGGTGCCAATAACAAAAACCGCTCGAATGATTCTAAAACACAATGCATTCTGAAACACATGTGGCTGACTGACAAGAAAGCCTTTTTTATTTTATTCTTTCTTTCACTGCATAAATTATTAACTTGCTGTGTGTCACATATAACTCAGATTGAGCACAAAATTATCTCTGGATATAGCCTTTCCAAACTGTTGCCAAACTGGTTGCTTCGAATTGTTCATCATCTCACTGTTTAATCTAAATACAGTTAAAATGAAAAAGAGGGTTCTCTGTATACATACAAATATGGGAGGGAGAATAACATTAACAAAGTATTTCTTAGACTTACTAGTTATGTTGCTTGTGTTTGTCTAAGCAGCTTCTTGCCAACCTTAAAAATTCATTAATAGGGGAAATACTGAGATCATTGGCTGCAACACCTCCATTGTAGAAATCAGACTACTACTATGCACCACATGTTCTGGCACAAACCCAGGTTCATTCTCTTCTTCAGTCTTCTTCTCCCTCAACCTCATTAAAACCCCACAAAATTACCTATGGAAAAAAACTCTTTAGAAAAAGTCACATCAAGGACAGTCTCTAATGCTGCCACTTTACAGACAGAGAACCTCAGCAGAACAGAGAACCTCATAGAGGCCATAGGGGCTCTGCCTGGGTGCGGGGACATTCCCACATGGAAGAGATTATAGAACTGGAGAACAAGGCCAAACAATTTGTTAATCCTTCACATGATCATGTATTTTGCATATGTTGTGCAGCAACGTACCTTTCAGTTGGGACTGGTTATGTTATGCTGAAGTTCATCTTACGTAATGCTGATCAGTTAGACCACAGATGCTGACTTAAGTGGGCCTTCAGGAGCTGGCCTTCTTGCCCCCAAGTGATTACAGAACCAAGAGCAAAGAGTACCAGGAGTAAAATAAATCAAGAACTGAAGAACAGTTAAAACAGGGCTCTATATGGATTCTTCATCCCAAACTTCTCTTGTGTTTCTTTGCCATCTGAGCAGATTTTTGATTACTGCAGCCTGTGTCTGGCTTCTGCCAGAAACAAGAGCTGGGGCATGTTTATTTCTGAGGGCAGATCCAAGAGAGGGGATAAGTTCAGCCAGCTAGCAGGCTCTAGCATCCAAGGAAGTGAAAGAGGACATGGGGAGGGTTCATAAATCCATAGCTTTAAAAACAGGAATGGACTTGTCAGCGATTGCTCTTACAGACACAGACTTGGAGTGGGGAGGGAGGTTGATCACCCAGACATGTTCAGCAGGGACTGTCTGATCACCGGCTATCACCTAAACATTTGAATGCCCACTTGTATTTGAGCAGGTATGTGGTAGTTTAAAAGCAGCATCTTAACAAGATGAGGGCTGTTTGCTATATGGAACAGTTTGGGACAGCTGCTTGATTTGAGGTAGTGGTGCCCAGGGGAAAGAGCTGCTGCTCAGCCAGGGGCAGGAATTGGACAACTTCTCTGGGGGTGGAAGACATATGGCCCATCTTTGTGAGGCAGTACCTGCAGCTTGAGGGACCATGACTACTGCAGGAGGAACTTTGCACTGGAAGGATGAAAGGCTGCACAGCTGCAGAGTCTGGGGTGCAAAGGTACAGGGCCACAGGTTTCTCTGTGGGACAGGGCACGTGTGTTCCACAGATCTGCAGGAATTCAGGAACATGTCTGTTTGGTTCACACCAAATTTTACTTCTGTTTCTGTAGCTGAACCATCACAGTTTCAGTATCAGTTCTGCACACCACAGCAACTGTTGAGCCCTGGCTGCTAAACATAACAGTGAGTGCTTGGTGCAATCCAAAACAATACCAATGCACGCCTGCTATAATCTGTGTTCTGCCAACACCACATACACTGGTGTCAGTTCAGTGAAATTTTGGTAACTTAGAGATACTTGACTTCATAAGGAATGTTTCTCTTTTTCTTCTCTTCATTTTCATCTAGATATAGATCTGTTTAGACAGAGTGAAGTTATATTAATAACATTATTATTATTATTATTAGCATAGCTGACAAAACATTCTAAGTGCTCTTAGTATGGGTCAGTTATTTGTGGAAGGAAAGTTGATGTCCAAGAGCTCACTAAGCAGTCCTCCTCATCCTGGCTAAGTAGAGGAAGGCAGTGACTGTCCTCCCACTCACTCCTCTCTGGATGTCTCCTAAGAAACCATTTAGAGTTTTCAATTTACCCCTACACCATTACATAAAAGAAGTATTGCTTCCTTTTACAGTAGCTGGGCTTTTTTGTCAGTGTTCATTTTCAGGATAACTTTGCACTGTTTATGTTGGTTTGCTTCAGTTGAAAAAGCAAATGGCTGTCAAAGTCCAAAAACAAAGCTGACTTTGGTGAGGGCTGGTGGAAGTACTATACAGTAATCAGTTCTTATCAGCTGGAGCTAGAAAATCAGAATTTGTGAAGCCTAATTTTAGGAGCTTGAAAAGATGCTCAACTCACACTCAGATGGCCTGGTCATGGTTTAAGTATTACTTAAAGTTTCGTGGTGATAGATTTGCTGGTGGTGAGACATTCCCTTAAAATGTCCTAAATATTCAGTTTGAACATCTCATTTTAGAGAAAAATTTTATCAGAGCACAAAAAAATAAAAAAAAAACCCAATAACTTTTCCTTTCTAATTTTACAAACTAGTTTTCATCCAAAACTATCCTGAAAAAGGACAGAAGAAAGATGGAAAGCAATCTGAAGCAAATCAAGTTATGCTCAGATTCAATTCCAAATTTTGCATTTCCTTTCATTCTCCATTCTTTTCCTAGTTCAGCCTCCTGAAGTTTATCTTGAAATGCAAAAACGCCAAGTGCATCGACCTCTAAGAAGCTTCAGGTGGCAGAGAGGTCAGCCAATTCATGTTATATGGACTGGAATTGTCAGAGAACTACCATCACAGGGCTTTTTTTACTCTGACAAAAAATATAATATTTACCAATTCTTAAATTAAGACTGGGTGACTTCCTGAAATATAAAATCTCATCAAATCTAGTTTATGTGGTTCAGTCCATGAGTAATCAGTTTAAATAATGTAACTTCTATTGTATAGGAGCTTTGGCTAAATGATATAAAGATAATTTCCTGAGAAATGCTGTTATTAAAAAGAAATCCTTGAATTTCAGCTCACATTCAGTCGTTTACTATGGAGGTCAACAGAGATTTGTGAAGTCCATTTGATCAATTAATTTAATTCTGAGTACGAAAGAGAGACAAAGTTAGCAGATAGAATATGAATTTAGAAACACAGACAGTTATGACAATTCATGCTTAGCAATGACAAAACTACTGTGCAAGAAAAAAGAAAAAAAAAAGAAATCTATGCTTTTGCAACTGTCCTGGATTCTTGCCCCAAGTTGTTCTTTGTTTCAAAGAAGCTGTATGCTTACATAAAGTGCTACTGAGCTGAGAACCATCAGAATTAGGATCTGTTGAATTCTGAGCTATTGATATCAGACAGCTAGGTAAGCAAACACATCTATGCAGTTAGAAATGTCATTTGTGAAGACCAAGGTGGTATTGTTCTGACAATTTTTTTATACTTCTCTTTACTTTCTAAAAACTTCCATGGGACTGAAGAATTGTTACTGTCATGGAAATGAGTCTCAGGTCATCTACTTGTATGATACTAATAACACCCTAAGTAATGTGCAGTTAAGAGAACTGGCATATTTGCAACAGCATAGCTTATTTCAAAATTAAAATCAAATTCAAAAGAAAAGAGAAAGCCAATTAATCAAAAATACATTTTCAGGAGTGTCAGCCAGTTCATTAATTTTACTAACTTTTTTTCAACAGGAAGCTCCTTAATGATGTCCAAATCACCAAAAGTTATAACCAAGACAGGCTAAACCCTTCACCAGGAAAGGTTCTGTCCAGATGCATTTTTATTGGGAATGGGGTATAATCACTGCAGCAACAATAATATTCTGCCTTTTTCACTATATAGAAGTAAATTACAAAATAACAACTTGATTTTCAATATTAAAGGTAAAAGCACAGGAAAGCTACTCTAAAGGACACCTGTCACTTTAGAAAACCTGCAATAAAAATGTAATTTTTTTGTACCATAGCAACATCCAAGAAAACTAACAGGAGAGTGTTTTCAATCAAAGCATTCATTTCTGTCCACAGCTGTTCTGCATTTAGTTTTTTAGTTCACATTACTCCTATCTGTT
Organism: Gallinula chloropus; assembly: GCF_964237585.1. Taxonomy (NCBI): domain Eukaryota; kingdom Metazoa; phylum Chordata; class Aves; order Gruiformes; family Rallidae; genus Gallinula; species Gallinula chloropus. The sequence goes on along the minus strand of NC_140099.1, from coordinate 9,424,960 downwards.
TGTCCAGGGCTAATTCATACTGAGAAGAAGATATATGTCACTCACTAAACAACAGTATAATTAAAAGTCCTACTGCTACAGCTGGTTTTAAACATTTGAGAGCTTGGGAATTGCAGGGAACTCATATTAAAAATAAAAAGGATGTAATCACAGCCTCCTGTACAGTTTAATGGGCAAGAGTAATTTCATGATTGCAGTTGGTTTGAATGAAGCACATTGCTCTAATTATGTATATCATGTGTATACACGCAAAGACTAGAATCTATCTATATAATCAGGGTGATTTAAAATATTCCTGACTTACATGATTATAATTAATCTGGGCAAACTATTTACAAACCATGAGATCATTTCATACCGTGGCACAAGATAGAGCTATCTTAAAGATGGACCCCAGCCATACATAATCCAGTTTTTGTGTAGTGTCCGGCCTCCTGGATGAATGTAGTGAAGTATGCTCATGTCTGTAGTGGTTTCTTCTTAAAACCCTGAACAAATAAAACACGTTTCATTGCTGAACATGCCACTGCTGAGGATTCCTACACATGTTACTCTTTTCTGCGCCATACTATTCTTTCTGGAAAAGTCATTCCAGACTGATGTCAGTTTGGGTATATGAAGGCTGCAGACTTGTTCTAATTGTAGTACTAAAACAAACTGTGCTTGTGCTAATGCTTTCCATATTGCATTTCAGTCCACAGCAATTTTTGCTTACTTTTGAGCAAAATCAGTTCTGTCAGTTTTTGTGTTGTTAGAACTGTACTTTTCCCATAGAATTCTTACACCAAAATGCTTCAGATAAAGTCGAAACTAGAAGCATCAAATGCTAGCTATTTTGTAGATCACAGCAATGATTCAGGAAACTAGTTTTGTATTTCTGAACTAAAGCTATTTTATATTAGTATGTTTAGAGTACTAGATCTTAGAGGGATGCTTTTTATAGAAGAACTTTTGCAGATTAGGACAAATTGGAGGTTTTGTTTGGGTTTTTTTGTTTTTTCAAATAAGCCTCACTTAAGAACGTTGCCATTATGCAAATACACTTTAAAAATGTATTTGTTAAGAAAACTTGAAATTTTCTGCTTCCTTCTGTTTCTCTTCATCTCTCTCTTAATTAAAAGAATTCTGGGAATTGAAAAAAAAAATGATTCTACAAAGTTCTGATTGCCTCCTGCAGAAGCAAAACCAATGGAAGGTAATCACAGACAGCGCCTGTATAAACAGGCTGACCTGCCAAATCAAGAGAAATACTAAGAAACATTGAGAAATCAAAAACATAAAAGAGCTAGTGGAAAACCTGGTTTATATTTAGTGGAAACACTTTTATTTTAGCACTTTGAGTTAAACTTTGGAATTGAGAGAGTAAATTAAAGTATTTATTTTAAGCCAGTGTACAGGGTATACAATTGAAATTATTTCTGCTGTCCAGAAGAGGGGACATAGAGTTCCTAACAGAAGCCAGAAGCATTCATAACACAGCAGTTTGAATCAGGGAAGTTACCTGAATGATACACTAATAACATGAACGGTACATACTTCAGAATTTTGGGGTAGTTTCAATAACAATACAAAGCACATTGATTCAGGCCTGCCTTGACAACACACTTGGTCAGAACTTCTAAATATTTCTCTGATATCCAGGTTTCCAATCTGATTCCTTATTCAGTGTTGCTGCTAATTGTGCAACTTAATTTTCATCAGTGGAAACTGCTTTGTTCAACCTCTAGTAAAAATCACTGAAATGTGTTTCATTATTCATGTTGGAACTATACGTTAGATGCACAGAATATGTTCTGTATTCATTTTGCTTTCTGTAAGTTCAGAAATCGAGTCCTAGATTTTGTCCTGTTCTTAAGGTTTCATTTCAGTTATCACTAACATTTCATATTTCAGTGAAGTAAATATTTCTTAGCACAAGCAGAAAACTCATATTAATTTCTAGTATTTTTCATCTGCTTTGTCTACATCAGTTCAGGTAGCTGCTTAGCCAAATGCTTTATAAAAGTATTGTGTTTAATTTACAAAGAACTCTATTTAACAAAACAGCAGAATACCCTTCTGGCTTGCCCAACTGAATACATAACAGCAGCATCTGGAAAAATGGTCTAATTTCACATTTTAAAACAACACAGAAAAGTAAGAAGATCTTCTCCTGTTTTCCTTTACGGACTGAGAAATATATCTTGTAGGAAACTGTAACCCAAAAGAACATCATTCCACACACTGATGATGTTATTCTAGTTATTTTTCTGGTTACTATTTAAGAACTCTGTTCTTTTTTTCACTTACACCTGACATATCTCTGTTGTTATACAGACTTTTCCAGTGAATTATCTCCTTCAAAACAAAGGAGAGACTCTCAGGTCAATTTTCAGTTGTTCATTTTGTATTTATTTACAGCTACAGAAAATAGATCTGCCGTGGGTTTCTTTCCTCTCGAGCTGTCTTCGGCTAATTCTTTTCCTATCATGGGGCCACTCTGTCTCTATTTTACTTGGTTATATTTAAATTTTGTCCTGTAACCTTTGCCATTATTTTTCCTTAATAGAAAAAAGATGATGCACTATTAATGTGTCTAATTTTTCCATTTAAACAATTCTAACATGGTGTGCCTCTACACTTAATATATTTGAGATTGCCTAAGTTTTTCCCCCCATCAAGACCAAAGAGAAACATATTGGTAAAATGAGCAACTTAAAGATGACAAGATTACTGTCAGTATTCTGCTCAGCATGTAAAGTTGGCAGCTGTTTAACACTTATTCCACTTTCATAATGATGGACATTGGAAAATGCAGTATTTTTCTCTCTCAGCCTTTCCTAATTCGCTCCATATGCAACCAGAACTTACCTCATGCACCCAGATTTCTAGCACCCCCTACTCATGTGGGGGCAGGGTTTCCAAAGCAAATAAGTAGGTAGATAGGTAGGTAGGTAGGTAAGTAGGTAGGTAGGTAGGTAGATAGATAGATATAGATAGATAGATAGATAGATAGATAGATAGATAGATAGATAGATAGATAGATAGATGATAGATAGATAGATAGATAGATAGATAGATAGATAGATAGATAGACAGAGAATTACCTTGGTGGTTTGTGGTTTTACACACTCTCTGTCACAAATACTCAGAACCATTAAAAATCACCAACTCCCCAGAGACCCAAGTTTTAATTTCAATCACAGTTACAGGCTAGACTAGAGAGTATCTTTGTAATAACATCATTTACTTATAGTCATCAACAGATGGTAAAATAGCACAGGGAGACATACTTGAAGAAAAGTGAGCAGATTTTCTTGGAAATAATGGCCAGACCAGGTATAGATTGTCAACAAAAAGCAAATCAGACATGCATGGGATATTTAAATATTCCCTAAGTATAGCTTTGGTTTTCAAATTACATTACAGATCAGAAATTTCTTCCCTATGTGTCTAACCCAACAATGAAAGTCGGGTTTACAGTATTCCTCTGTTTATTTGGTCAATGCCTATTTACTATGCAAGACAAATCAGAAATGCAGCACTAGTATGAGAATTGACATAAGCAGCCAGAACCATAACATTTTCTATTTAGAGATCTTTCCAAAGAGCTGACTTCACTGGCCATAGTTAAAGGTGGCCATGTGCAGAAATACCAGAGGAGGACACAAATACCAAAGCAGCACGTGATTCCCATAACTATTTACTATTTTTTTATAACCACGATTATTCCTTGGAATAGTTGCAAGATTAATATAGTTTTCAGTTTGCTTCATTTCTCTTTCCCTAAAAAAGTCTTATCCCAGGTTAATTTTTTCCCTCTTTTAAGAAGGCTGGTTCATATTGGGTTACTCTCTTCAGTTATACTAATGTGCCCCAGTTCCTACAAATTCTAGTCTATAATCTGCCTCTTCAAATTGGGCTCTCAATGGACTTTCATTTTATACACAATCTGCCTTGAGGTAAAGAAATAAAAGTTACTCTTCTGCTACACATACATACTTGTTAAGATAGTTGACCAAAAATTTATTCTTTCATAATATAGATCTTCTTGACTTCTGTCAGTGTTACGTAGCTCTCCCCCACCTCTGGAAAGACAGCTGTAGCCTTTAATTGTCCCCAAAGAATGCTAATAATCCAGAAAAGACAATTACCTATGCAACTTAGAGAAACAGGTCTGTAAGAACTGGTGTTATGTGATCCAGTATTCAGATAAAGGCCAATTTGCTCCTTAAATTATATTGGATAACCTGAAAGATAAATACAGGCTGAAAAAGTCACTTAAATAGGGATAATATAGAAACTTCAACCATCAACCACGTGCTGGAAAATTGTCTGACATTCTCTGGCAATATACTATTTACTTTTATGTATTTTACTTGCTGAAATATAATGCCTAAACCCATTTCATCCTGTGATGAACTGTAACAGTAATCTTTTTCACAAATCATCAGGCTACCAAAACCAATCTGGTTCTTTTGAGGCAATGCTCCTTAGGACAACTTGCTACAGATGTGGAAGGAAACCTCAGCCCAACATGAAAAAGATGACTTAGTAATTATTTTAATCATTCATGTGAAATTATAAGGCACATTTCTGTTTGTACCCCATGCAAAACTTTACTTACAAGATAGGCAAATGTTTAAGTACACGTTCTGTTTCTCTCAGAATTGTCAAGTGGTCAAAAATACATTAAAAAAAAGATGCAAGTGAAGACTGCTCTGGTCATTGTTGCAAGTTAATGCGTGTGTTTACCTGGCAGACCTCAGTGGAGAGGACAGACGGCTGCTTGCTATAAACTAAGAGTTCAGTTGCAGTTTATCTGCAGAAGCAAGGAGTTTGGGGTAAGTTAAGTAAGTTTGCCTTCATTACCATGTTCTAGACACACGACATACACACACACACACACACACATACACACACACACACACACCCCCAAGTGAACTGTAAAAAAAAAAAAAAAAAGACACAGAGCAAAGATCTTATCTGATGGAATTCCTGAACATCTGGATGTCAAAAATCCAATGTTGCATAAACAAGCAGGCAAATTTCTCTGTCTTCTCCTAAGGTTGTGAGCAAGACTATTTCATTACACACACTAGGGCTTCTGGGCAGAACAATAGTACTTGCTTAATTTTGTGTATCTTTTTTTCCCCCCATCAGTAGTGACTTCTGGCATCAGTATGTTGGTTAGCAGTCACTGCCTGAAGCTCTTCATCAGTAAAATAAATATTAAAAGAAGATTTCGGTATCTAGACTATCATAACATTCAACACTTTTTTACTTTAACATAAATGGGTCTTTGGTTATAGATTTTACCTGAGGTTATCCCAAGAAAACACTGCTTGTCTTAAGAAGTGGAACTACCCTTCCAACTAGCAGGTGCCAGTCTCAAAACAAGCAAAATTAGGCAGTTCACCATAATACAGAATTATGCATTGCAACACTGTGCCCCAGGTGCAGTTGACATGGCTTCAACAGAAAACTAGGCAAGTCTATAGAAGAGGAATCCGCTGAGCCAAAAACACCTCAATATCACATCATTATCTCTGGTTCAGAAAGTCCCCAATCTGCAAATCGTTGACTGAGAAAATATTCTCAGCAAATATCACTGCCTGCTTCCCTGCCCTCACATGCTTCTGTAGACACAGAGTTTTATGGCACCGTCAGAGACAGGATGTAGTTTTATCAACACAGCCCCTCCTATAGTAAACATTCAAGAGTACATGTAGGTCGGTGCTGCTGGTGTTCAACATTTCCTTCAGTGAAAGCTCTAATGGATTGTTGATAGAAAGCAACCTTTTGAGGTTTATTGTGGACAGTTGCTGCTAAAAGAAGCGATAAATTAGACAATAAGCCTTCCAAGACAGGAGACAGCTTTTTCTTATATTTTTGTATGGTGCCCACAAAGAGGTCCTAAGATGAAGACAACAGGTTTACCTAAACATTTCCAGTCACAGCCTCACTTAAAAGAGCATCATGACCTCTCTAACAGTTCTGGGGTTGTGTCAAAATTCCTAGTTCCTGTGTACTTTATATTTCTTTGATTATAACCCCAAGCAGGAATTACAAGCCCATGTTTTGGAATTAGTGTCCATGACTGCTACCATAATACAACAACAGCAAAAATCCAGAAAGAGCAGTTTGTTAGCAAACAGAAATAAACTTCATAGAGACTGAACCATAATTCTCTCCAGTAAAATGTCTGAAACTGTCATTGCAAAGAAACTGAAACAATAGACTAAACAAAGAGAAGAGTTAACCATGGTTTTTTACTCTTTAAAAGAACAAGCAGCATAGCCATAGAATCCTGCCAGCTTCTGTTGTCATGTAAATAATACCAAAGACAAAGTGCTTGGAAAAGGAAGCTTGAATATGAGCTAGTCAAGCTACAACAGCAGCACTCTTATCTGTGGTGCAAGAATACGAACAACCGGGTATGATAAAATTAGTTTATAAGGGAAAAAATAGCAACTTGCTGTAACACTTAAGATTTTTCTCCCTTTAAAAATCTCTAGTAAACAAAATATAAAGATGCTAAAAGTTATCCTTTCCCTATTTTCTGTTGTACATCTGTTATCTTCCTGCAGCCAATTTTCTTTGAAAAGTTGATGTTTTGTTGAAGCAAATCCAGTAGCTGTACAGCTGTGCTGCTGTGCAGAACAGCAACCCATTACTCACCATCCTGAGAACCATACAAAACTTGGGAAGAATAATTGTCTCTAAATTTTAATATCTCCATAATTTCTTCCCTCTTGCGGTATTCCAGAGATCAAGGGGTAAAATACAGCATTAATTTTATAGTACATCAGCTACTCCTTCTGTGAATGCAAGGTAGCTTCCACTTTTCATCAAGGAGAATTTACTTTACATTTAGCTTGCATTTTCTGCTGGGTAACAGCCTACATATGGACAACCACCACGCTATAGTTGACATGCTAGCTTACCTCATTCATATACACTCACCTTCAAAAAAAGAAAAGCTAAGGTCACCAATTTTCAACACCAAAATGGTGCTTTTTTTAAAGAGGATTTCTTTTTAAACTTATTTACAACTCAGTAAAATCACGCAAAAATCTCTTTGAAAGGTAATTTTACCACTAATCATTGTCTATATGTCAAGTAAATCTGTTTTATCTTCATATGAAAGAGTGTTTATATCTATCCTCAATATAAAAATTTTAATTTAACCAGTTCCTTTTAGTTAAATCTAAAATATCACTTCATTTAGATAAGCATCTTTGAGATTTTTATATTTCTGCTCAGTATTTTTTTCTCTTTCCCAGACAGCTTTTCTATGCATAATTTCCAGCTGTACTAGTGCAAGCAATGTTTACTGGTGTAAAATTATAAGTAAATCTCCAATGTTAATATTGAAAAAACTTCAATGCCTATGCTGAATGTATCTCTGCTCTTCTAGATGTTGTTCATAAGCATTTAGAAATGCACATATGGATGCGTTCATTGTTCATGAACAGTAGGAATGCAGTATTAACAAAACGATTCATAGTATCTGCTGGGGTGAAGGCAATTATTTTTGGTTGTAATGGTTGCTGCTTTCTTACCTCCAAAAAATCTCCAAGCATTGCAAACTTGACATGAAGTTTCTATGTAATGCTGTGTGAGAGTTCCCTGGGTTATCCCATGCTCCTGTATAGTAAAGAGGCTCACAGATGGCTATTAAGGATTACCCTTTTGTTTCGTATCTGAAACCAATTTTCTTTTCTAAAGAAAATTAAACTGTGGAGATGAGGTATGTTCCAGTTAGTCCTAAATTAGAAGCAAAGTGTTCCAAAATCTCTAAGTGTTCCTGCCCTCTGGTGTTGGCAAACTCTGCAGAATCCTTGTATAGCTTGCTCACTTTAAGTGCTCCTTTAGGAGGTGCTGTACAAATCAGCATGACATCAGGTCTTAAGGGCAATAGGAAGAAGCCCTGGTTATTCACAGGTCTGTGAAATCCCATCAGCAATTTTTTCCTTTATGGAAGAGAATATTCGGACATCCAAACCTATGAAAGTTACCAGTTCTGAAGGACAACATACAAACAATTCAGAGAAAATGTGCATGAATCAGTGTGAAAATCATTGTTCCTGTGACATGCCACCCTAATGATTTCTTTCTTTAATCTGCCCACCCCTGTGTTTTTCCATAATTTTTCTCTGTATGCTATTAAGTTCCACAGCAATGGAACATTCTAATTTTCTCAATTCATTCCCTTCAGTATCATCTCTAGAGAAGTATTATTTTCACTTCCACACCAGCATCTCCTCCTCTCAATTCACAGTTCTTCGTCACTCTTCCTTTTTACACTAATTTCCGCTTCCCATATATCCTCTTTTTTCACAATACCAAAGAAAAACTGTGTGACCATTTCTTACAACTAAGAACAGATATTCCACTTTGCATCTATTTTTGAATAAATCACGTTTATGTTGCTGCAGATATCTTTGCAAGCACTCTCTGACATGCATTTGGGTAGATGGAGTCTGTCCTGCTTGGCTAGTCTTCATCCCCTAGCCACAATCATCTGCAAAAAGACTCTATGTTCACTTGTTCAATCCAAAGCAGTCTTTGCAGGCAACTTCACAATTTGCTAGCTTCTCTTTATAGAGATAAAGGCACAGGTTTACAGTGCAGGCTTCATTCCATTACATGACTGTATAAGTACTCCACATGAAGACACATGGCTGCATACTTTGCCTTTAGGCTGACAAGTTAGCATCTCATCAAAAATTCTACAAGAATCTAGGAAAACCATTCTTGATATTTTTTCCATGTACCACCATGTCTATCTCAACATCTGAATGGAAAGCCAGTCTTCTACTGTGGATGTCACACCTAGGAATATTTTAAGGACATATCTTGTCTGCAAAGGACGCTCTAGAGGGTGACATTAGCACAAACAACTAAGTAGTTCCTGTCTTTTTGCATTAAAAGGCACAGATGTAGCAACACAGACTGTCTGATACAGGTTCTGCTCCTACTTAGAAATTCATTTTAGGGTTAGAGAGCAGAGAAATGAAATTATGAAGCAACATATTTTATAGTTATGTTCACAAATGGATGCTTACTTGGGTGTGAGTTTGAAGTAAATAATAACCAGGTTAACACACCTCATTTCTTAAATAGGAAGTTCAAACTGGAGGCAAACCTTCCCAAGGGCCACCTAAAGTTTTATTCAGACTGCCTTAACAAAATGAAGCAATGAAAGACCAAACAGTTTGAAACTGCATGAAAATTGATGACAGCTAATGCAATGTAGATGTGTTCATGAAAATAACTATGTCTATACATAGATATGCACAGCATTATATACCACATAAATAAATACACATGAATTGACTTACTTGAGGCTAAAATGTCTTATGTTGTTTTTGAAGCAAGCAGTAAAGATGGTATTGCATCAGGAAAGAAACTGTTATGAAATTGGTGTCAAAAAATGTTGGAAAAGGCCTAGTTTCCCTTCAAAATATTAATGCTTAGTGTCCACTATGTTAGACTCAGAAGTCTGATTAAAGAAAAGTACAATTTAATTAAATAAATCTCAAGTCTGTGCCTGCCTTCAATATAAGTAACTAAATATGTATATACACATCTATGTGAGCATGCATACATACCTATTTGGCGCAGCAACAGAGAAAACAAAAGCATAGGAGATAAAAAACTCTTGATTTTTTTCTCCCACTTAATCACAACAAGACAGTCCAAAGGTCATCCATCCACCTTATCCCATAGTTTTCTATCGGTAAAGTAAGAACGTGTCTATCTCAAAGGAAATGCCTTGATAAGCATTACAGTAATAGGAGTGTTTATTAAAGATGATCTTCATTAAGAAATGGCCTCATATTTCCCTGCGCAAAGGATGAATTCTAGCCATAAGTGAAATATGCTAAGTGGAGGATTATTATGAATGTTTATAGGATCTGGAGTGAAAAAGATCCAGGGATGCTTTACAAATAATGTATTCTCAGTCACTTTAAAACTGTTTCCACAATATATATTCATCACAATAACTTAAATATATTGTACAAAGACTTAAAAGTACTTCTCAATTAACATAGATTTGAAGTAACATTAGGTTTGACCTCACTATAATGTAAACACAACCATGATCCAAAAACAAAAGGCAAATAAGAGCACCTCAGACTGTATCAGGACAAGGGGCAATGGCTGCAAGTTGGAGCACAGGAAGTTCCACACCAACATGTGGAAGAACTTTTTCACAGTGAGGGTGACAGAGCCCTGGAATAGGCTGCCCAGGGAGGTGGTGGAGTCTCCACCTCTGGAGATATTCAAGACCCATCTGGACGCCTATCTGTGCAATATGAACTGGGGAGCTGCTTTGGCAGGGGGGTTGGACCCGATGATCTCTCGAGGTCCCTTCCAACCCCTATGATTCTATGATTCTATGATCTGTCTTCCTGAAGTAATCCATTGTGAAAAGACTCCCTTTTAAAGATTTTAGTTTTACCTGTAACATAAGTTACATACACATGGAACTCCTTTCAATAGATGTAATTTACTATTTGTGATGTCATAAGAGTATTTTCACACTATTTAGATTCTGAAGTATTATTAACAGGATAAAATAGTGTCTCTTTCACATATGTCTTACCTTAGAGAAGTAGAAAGAGGGTACAGTTCCTAATGTGTGATACTCCATGTTTTTGAAATTACAGCCCGCCGAGATTTGTTTGGCATTAAATTAAAACCACTAACAAATTGCTAGTGGTAAAACATTGCAAGAACATTGTTTCTTGCAAAATATTGGAAATAACTATTGTAGCATTACTCAACAGTTAAGCAACCTCTGTTTACTGTAAGTATTAGCTTCTCGAACAACGTGTCCTGCATACGTAAATTTAGTCCCTTTGGATCCAAACTCCCAACTCCTAACACTTGGATCACAAAAGTAAAACAAAAATATATGAACAAGTCCTCTTGTTAGCTGGTTTAATGTCCATAGCTGAAAAGACACTGCTTACTTCAAATAAATAAATAAATAAACCATGGCTAAACAGAACCATGTTTATTTTTCAAATCTTTCCCAGCAAAAAGTTCTAAAGGATACATTTCATTTAGTGAGAAATGTGGTTTTGTTTTACTTGTTGTATATATCTGACAATCAAATTGTGTTATGACTTCTCTTTGGAAAAGTAGGTAGAACACTATCGATTATATAGCCCAGCATCTCTTTTAGGTCTATGCCATTTCTATTTGAGTAAAAGAGGATTAACATGCTCCTATCTCTCTCTGTCCATGATGGAAACAAAATACTGGGAAAAGACCGGAAAAACTGAAGAATGTCCTCAGTCATGAATGAGTTCAGCACTAAGATGGAAGAATATAAACTCATTAAATATCTTTTTCCTCTATATGTAACTAGATCCATGAAAATAAATATTGGGTCTCCTTGTAGGGCAGGATCAAAACTAGGATTGGTTCCATACTCTCTCCAGCATACTTCTGTAATGATGTACAGTAAACAGAGACAGGCTTGACTTGTTACCTAAAGTCCAATTTCCTCATTTTCCTGTCTCAGTTTTTTTTAAACTGTTCTCTGTTTTTTGTAAAGATTGGTTGGAAAAAGTCTTCTGGATTGAAATCTTTCCAGTTTGAACACAGCCTTACAATGGAGCTGATACTAGCTCTCCTTTGAGTTTCAGGTTCATTTCTAATGATTCCCTCCTATTTTATTCCAAATATGCATTGTGAGAAAAAAAACCCCAAAGCGGTGAGTTTTTATACAGATGTCATGCAGTTTTTTCCTATTTTTTCCACTCTTTTAAACCATAATTACATGTAACTTATCAAATATAAAAGCACGAATCTTAGAGGAGAGTTTGTTTTTAATTACTTCCACTGTGATTGACAGAGAACATAAAGAAAATTAATTTAGATCCTACATTAATCCCAAAAGCTTAACAAAACTGGAATTTGGAAAGAAGCACAACCATCTTCACTGTAAACTGAGAGGAAGGAATGTCACAACGTATTTAGCACATGCCAGCAGTAGTAAAGCAGAGATGGGAATTAGCACCTGCTTAAGAGAACCAGCATACTAACATGGGGAGTTGGGGTTATTTCCCACTAAACTACAACATATAGAAAGTAGGTCACGTTTACTCTTTTGAGAATGAGGAACAGAAACAAAATTCTGAATTATATATGAACCATTATATTTAAGTTTCTTCATCTCCAGAAGCTCCCAGGAGCCTTGCAGAAAGAAAAATCTGGATTTTACGACTCTGGCAATAATCTAAGTTAATACCATAGTGTTCTCTGTAACCATTTTCATTACACTTAAGGGTCTGTCAAACTTTCTATTTTACTCCCCTTCACACTTCTTCCCGTACCCCTTGCCCCTGATTTAGTGTTTGCCTGTGAAAGTTTACTCCAGATATAACTTGGCACAGAGACATCTTACAAATAGGCTTTAGATAAAATAAATCTTGAATATATCTGCAATTCAACTTATTTAGCTCTCTTGCCAGGTGTTACTGGCAGGAAGAAGGGTCAAGGTCAAAAGTCTGAGGGGTCTTCTTAAAATTTATAAATGTGATTGGCTCTAGTGCTGCACCCAGAAACCTGGGAAAACTAAATATCTTCCCTGTGTGACCTTAACAGCTGATTGTTTCCTGTTCTGAAACATGGCGTCTATGTACAAAACCAGCAAAACTTTATGTGGGGAAAAGGAGAACTGCAGCTTGATAACATACAACAAACAACACTGCCACCTATAAATAGGAATAGTTATCTGAGAGAAGAGCTTAATTTCGTAGTCACATTGTATTGAGTATAAAGTAGTGGGCTAAATGTAAAAATCTGATTACAACACTTCCATGCAATAGAAGAAACACTGGAGGTCAGCACCCAAAACAGAGGCCTAGAAAAAGAACCAAACACTGCAATATTCCTTGGGGACTAAATGCAAATTCAGGGCAATGGTCTTTGTTGAGTGGAGCTACACAAAAAGGACAAGAAAGAGAAAATTACAATTATATACAAAACATGCACCAGGAAAATCCCAGAGACAGCTAGAGAACATGTAGGATGACTTTGATAAAGAAATTAAACAAGAAAGAGGGTGTTAGGGTGGATTATTGTGAGGACAAGTATTAAAGCATTAAAGTATAAATACTGAGGACAGTATTAAAGCAATGAGCCTCTAATGTTTACTTCTTATGGCACTCAGGGAAATGGAAGTTCATAAATATAGACAGAATTGCAACAAAAAACATTTCTTCATCAACTTGAAAAGCATTCCTCCAGATATCAACTAATCACTTAGGTTTTAAAAGAGTCAAAATTTCTCAAAATAGTTTAGCAGCCTTGCACCTGAGTCCCACCTTTCCCAACACAAACACCTTTCTAACAGCACCTCCCCTTCACCTGCTGAGCACCAGATTACTGCCAGCATAACAGTACAAGGTGTATTTTGGCAAGTCTTCTCCCATAGGAAGTCATTCCCTGAGTTGATGTTGAGACTCTGCCTTACAATGAAACCAGAGAGAAGTCAGGGACATTGATGTTGTGAAGGACACTGGTGTAGCATGGTTAGCTTAGGCCTTGACACACTTTCCATTCCTGTCAGCAATGAGGGCTCACTCCCACGTTCCCCACTCCTCATAGCATTTAAAAGCTAATAGCACCAAAGGTCTTAAACATAGTCTTTGCCATCTGGGGACACTGACTTGCCACAGGGCTTCAATTCTGTCACAGTTCTCGCAATCTAAAGGCATTTTACATAAGAAATGTGGTGGTGTTATCTTATGTTACTATTCAGCATGTGGCATATGGAAAATGACAGCAGAGGTTAATCTTGTGATACCCACAATAATAAAGAGAACATGATTTACAAAGAGAAAAAACATAGGTGAGAAACAAAGGAAATCATCAGCATGGAGTGGTGCCAGCTACCTGGCATGGTGGATTTCAGACAAAATCTGTGTGCACCCATTAAAACTGTTAAAGCAAGAACTAAGGCTCCATGCCGAATTTATAATGGAAGGTGAAGGAGAATCATTGTTACAATATTGGGGGGAGGGATAGGGGAGATAATCAGGACACTCCTGTTGGAAAAAATGTCCCAAATGCTGGAACAGATCATCACAATATTCAGTGAGCCCAGAAAGAACAGCAGACACAATGTTGTTCTATTTTTCCTTTACCTGAATAAATCTTGGTATTGAACAGTTAGAGAAAAATGTTTATACAGCAGAGCTCACACTCTTGGCACCCACATGTGATCTCAGAAGGAATGAAAGAGAGATCATTTTTACATTTTTAAGGCTATAGACCCTGGCTGAGAAACATGCTGCTCCTTAAAAGAGCAGCTAAAGTGAGCAGTGAAAGGAACATAACGATAATGTACTGATACAGAACAAGTGCACAAACTCCAGACTAAGCAAAGAGTATGGAGAAGGCAGGTGCCATGTATTGTAGGTGCCATCTAACACATGTGCTACAGACAGCAATTTGACAGAAAAATGAATGGCCAGCCTATGAACTGAAATGACAGAAATAGAGGAAGCAGAAAAAACATGTATCTTCATATAGCACTGATATGCCAGGAAAAACACAGGCAACTTTTCTTGCTGATTCTGAAACCATTCAGAAAGAAGGGAAAGCACTCTGCAGTGTGAATTAGCAGATGCAGAGATTCTCTATGTACATTTATTACGGAAAAAGGCAGACAGGCATTCAGCTGCCATATTTGCTGTTCAGCAATCAATCCAAATCAAACTAGATGGCAGAGCCACCTGCACGGTAATTCCAGACACATCATGGATTAGCAAAACCAGGTGCTTATGAAGTGCATTAAAGCCGTTTCAAGATCAATAGGCCAAAGTCAGTTGTTGATAAGAAGTTTGTGAAACAAGTGATAATACCTCTTGGATCCAGCAGCACATAACAAGACTGGATTTTATTTAAAAGGGACTGTAATCCCATTGGATTCAGTAGCTGACACCAGGAAATGGATAAATACTTCTGAGAACAGGCATGCCAGACATAATTCAGGAAGCACAGCTCTTGCCAGAGATAAATTACAGTTCTGAGTATGTATGACGCAGCATGAGGTGTGCAAAACTCCCAGTGATCTTTGTAACAGAGAGACATTATTGCAGATTTGCTTAATCCCAGTTTGAACTTGGAGCAGATCAGAACAGACCTACGCAATTTTATAGATATAGGCTCCATGGTCCAACTACACACTCCAATCTCTGGAAGACCATGCGAGGGACAGTCAGACAAGAAGTCTGATTCAGAAATTGAAAGTTTGGCACAACTAGCAGACTGTGATTGAACTGCTAGTTTGTTAAATCTTTTCATGCTGCAGTCCTTAAAATTCTTTTTTTCAAATTTTATTATGCAACTTCTGTAGTCATAAAGACAACATTAAAAGAAAGGCATCGTCCTTACACTATGCATGGGACTTTAAAGGGAACACCACATATCACAATTCACAGTACAGATAATGATTTTGCAGCTCTAAAATCTTAAACATGTTCTGTCTTTTTCTTGATTTAATGTTTTAGTCTTATGCCTCTTCCTATTTAGTAATATACTATTAAAAAAAAAACCAAACCTCTTCCTGATAAAATCACTTAATTCTTGAAGGTACCTTCATGTTTTAATTCTCTGTTTGGTAAGACAGGAAACAGAAGCAACATACATTTACTTTCCTAAAGGAACAAGAATATGGAAAGGATCAGGGTACAAAGCTGTGCTTTGTTTTCCTCACTTAATTATCTGTGGCAGATGACCACCATGTGAAAATAACCCAAAATTCACTTAGGGCTTAACAGCTCTTCAAATATTAGTTAAGTAGCACTCAGTTGATTTATGGTACTTGGCCAAGCCCCACAAGTGATAAATGTCAGATATTACAAGCAGACCAGATCGGCCAGATCACAAGCTGTTAAAGAAACCCATTTTACCCCAATAGCCTCAGAGGTTTGGCAGATTAGTAATACTTGCATACTATACAGAATATTTTCTTCTAAAGAATCTCGGCAGCTCCTCAGCGCAGAGTAAACCGTAAAGCATCAAACATGATGGGTGCACCCATCAGTGATCAATTACTTTGCTTCTCTAGCTCACACAACAAAAGGAAGACAGGAGTTGCCTTCCCTACCCTCAAGCCAGTAAACACGTCATCCATGGCAGAATAGTGTAAAGAGAGGGGAACATTTCTGTCCAAGCACACTCCACTGTCATTTTGCTTGAGAATTCTTTTGTGAAATTGAGATCCCTTTTGAAGCAATATGCTGTATAGTTCTGATGATAGGTTTTCATTAGCTTCATGTATTGCAAAAAATCAACAGCATGTATTAGCAGTTTAAAATTAGTAATAACAATTCTGCCTTCCCCCAATCTGTTGAACACTCTATAAAGGTCAAAGCACTACTGATGCTAACATTATTTGTTGTTTGTTTTACACAGCTGAGTACAGATAGGGCAACTCATGACAGCCAAATTCTGAGATCAAGCTCTAAACAACTATGACATCAGATGCTGCCAAAAGACATTTGATTCCTCTGTTGTGAAATGCCAGGTTGGTTCTGGGACATGGTGAGAGGCCAACTCCAGTTGAAAATTCTATAGTGAGCTATTGTTCGATACTAAATAGAAGTTCATCACTCCTGCTGCTGCTGCAAAGCACAGGGCATCCAAGGACACATCTAATGCTATCACCACTTTCTACTGTTTGCAAAATACTGCAACAAAGCTTCACACATCCAGATGACAGAAAGTGTCAGTGAGAGAATGGAGACCCAGAACTCATTGTTGGGAGTATGAATTAATACTACTTAATATATGGATAGCGAACTAATACCTGCAGCTAAAATGCATTGAATGCACTGGCTGTATCATCACTAACAGTCTTTCTAAATTTCCACCTTTCCTGCTCAGGTGATCGAACTCCATAGGCAATCTGAATAACAGCATTTGCTCTTCATGCTACTAACATTTCCTTTCCCTGAAGCCATTCCAGACACAGTGACAAGATAGTGTCAATAAACATTTTCTTAACTCTACTCCTGTTTTAACTGAAATCTAACCAAGTTAGATTTTTGTGAGGAGGAACTGATTGAGATTCATTAGCAACCAACATTCTTCCTGGTCTCTG
Organism: Gallinula chloropus; assembly: GCF_964237585.1. NCBI lineage: Eukaryota > Metazoa > Chordata > Aves > Gruiformes > Rallidae > Gallinula > Gallinula chloropus. The sequence continues at coordinate 9,407,847 of NC_140099.1, read as the reverse complement.
TTTGTCCTAAACAGTCCAACAGTGAGCTTGGCTGATAAAGTGTCCCTCTTTGAGAACATAATGCCACCCTAAACCTAGCCCTGCAATTCATTAATTCAAAGTGACCAATTCATATAGTAAATCCGAATATCATAGAATCATAGACTCTTGATTTGCAAGTGACCTTTAAAGGTCATCTAGTTCAATCCCCCTGCAATGAGCATGGACATCAACTATGTCAGGTTGCTCAAAGCCCTGTCCAACTTGACCTTGAATGTCTCCAGGGATGAGGCATCTACTGCCTCTCTGGGCAACCTTTTCCAATGTTTCATCATCCTCATCGTAAAAAAATTCTTCCTTGTATCTGGTCTAAATATACCCTCTTTTTGTTTAAAGCCATTACCCCTTGTCCTACCACAACAGGCCCTGCTAAAAGGTCTGTCCCCATCTTCCTTAATAAGCCCCCTTTAAGTATTGACTGGTCGCAAAGAATATAATGCATTTGTTCCTGATTATGCAGACTCTCATCCGATCTCTGCCAGTCTTTCAGAATGCATAAATAAAAAGGCTTTCTACCTTCTTTTCCAAAACCCTGATTCTAGCCCTAGCCCTAAAATTAACATGTACTGTAGAGAGAGGATGAATCTGTACTGGAATACCTAATATGAAGCATATGCTCCTGCCTACACCATACTACTCTCTCTGGCTTATTTTTTCCCAGTTCCCTAGCCTTATCCTGAACCTTCCTTAAATGGAAGATGTGTCCAGGAATACTGAAAATAAAATATTTGTTCATGACTACACCAACCTTCTTCTGAACCCTTACAAACCCAGCAATACATAAAGCCTTCCTTTCTGAAATCCTAACCCTATCTTTCACCAATCTCTACAGGAAAAAAGTTAAATATATTAATGCAAAATAATATCCTGCCAGTTGTATGGATATGACATTAAAAGAGGTTTTTTTTCTCCAAAATTTCAAATTTAGCCATAAATTTAACTACACGCAAGGGACCTGCAGGGTCAGTGAACATTAAGCATTCCCACTTCCATTCCTGATGGCCAGGGAAGTATCTCATTATAAGCTGAGCTTTTCAAACCTTATTTTAAAATTTTAAGCCAAACTGCTGTTTGAAAATCTGTACTCCAGAATAAAGTTCAGACATTGTTGAATTAAACTGTAGAGGCTATTAAAAGGACTTTTTCAAAAGATTAAAGAGAAGTTAAACATTATTAAGGCACTAGGTCAGACAAAGCTCTTATTATAAGCATATTGGCCAATGTTTATGACTATCCTTTAAAACACTGAAACAGTGTTTAGCACTGAATAGGCCATAAATAAAGGTAACACTTGTCCTATGCAACTGACAGTCTAAAAGAGAGCCTTGAAGAAGACATGATGCTGTAGAAGGCTTAAAAGAGGACATTAGCAATATGATTTCATCACAGGTCTGCTTGACCCACTTGATTAAATAAACGTTGGGGGTAAAGAGGGTATTTGACTGATACTGCTAAGTATTAATGAGCCTTACAAAGACATGGTGTGAATGAGATAGCAGCAACGGGTATATCAAATTCAGTGGTTAGTTTGCACTTGGAGCACTTGGTAGGTAATCCAAAGATGGGAATGAGAGAAAGAGTGGGATGTGAGAACATCTATGTATTATATTATCTATGTCTTTACTTATTAGATGGAAAAAAAATTACATTCTATTCAGCAACAGATCTGTGGTTCTGGCACATATATAACCAAATTCAGTTATGTTGCCGCATCATTCAACCTTATACATCCCAGAGTGATGACAGAAACAACCAACAAGGTGGCTGTAAAAGACTGGTCAGTCTTTTATTTTGACTGGATAACATCTACTCAGTATCTCTACTGTTAGCATCTGCCATCTCAGAAATATTTGTTTTAAAGGGGTTCAAGCAACACTAAAGACTGCACTACACATTATCTATAGGCAAAACTGCAAGCAAAAATGTGGACATTTTTTGTTAAAATTATGGCTATCAGGATGTCATCTAACGATTACTCCCAGCTAACTCAGGTGGCAATTTAACTTTAAAATGGGGGTGAATTATGTAATCAGTTATAACTAATGTTATCCTTTTATAAGACTCTTTCTCTGTAGAATTATTTTTTTCCCTCAAGATGTGTGTTTTATTACACATACAATAAGAAAAAAGTAAAGCCAGACTTAACTGGACAGAAATACACACAAACCACTTGCACTGAAATGCTAAGCATGCCCTGCAAGAATAGCTTCCATGGCCATTTGAGGAGGTGAAGCAATTTATTACTGAATCCAACCCTTAGGTATCTGAGCAGAACTTCACATTTCAGAAGTGAGCTCTGTGACTTACTTTCACAGGTTAAAAATACTTGTTAAAACCATCTATATCGTTGCTAAGAGAAATGACACATTTGGCAAGAATATGTGAGTGATAGCTGGAGATTCTTGAAAATAAAGAAGATTTGGCTTACAGGTTGTTTTTTAAATTTACTTCAGAATCTTTAGTAATAGTTACCGATAACATGCAAAGCCTTACATAACAGAAATTCAGTGTACACCCATCAAAGGACTTCTGTATTTTTTTCAGAATCTTCCTATGAAGTCCTATCAGCTGAGATAGAAATACACAGTTTATATCTAACTTTTCAAAACCTCTGCAGAAATGTAAAATAAATATCTTCCATTCCATATATGGATTTAAATGCAGCTTTCCTCCCTCAATAGGGAACACCAAACCAGATTCTCAGTTCTTCACAGCTCTCTATGCCAGGGTGCCTTGGCTGTTAGTCATTCAGATTGCTTTCAACATATACTGGAATAAGTGAGCTGGGATTTAGGCCTTATCAGGATCAGTTGGTGGGAGAATATGACTAGGAACCGATTCCACAGTTCATGCATTTCTATGAAAATTAAAAGTGGTTTTTCTGTGCTGTTTGGAATATAAACATGACTTTACTGAAATACTGTGTTGTTAAATGATACTACAGAAATATGCAGACAATAACTTAATAGAAATGAAATTGTTACTTCAAAACTCTAGGCTATGAAACAGTGAATTCTGAACTGTTGCTTGACTAGATGCACATGAGTATTCCCATCAGCTTCCCCTGGGTTTCCTCAATGGTTTATGAGCTGCCTGTTGGACTAGATCACGGTCAGGTATGGTACTCTGCAGCTCAAAAGCAGTCCTGTAACTGGGTGCTTAGCACTAATATCCCAGACAGCCCTTTGGATTCTTTAACCATTATAAATAAAAAAAAAAGAAAAAAAAAAAAAAAGAAAACCCTGCTGCTGCTCTGTAAACATTTGTCAGAGCAAAAAAGCTACAAAGCTATTAAAAAGAAAGAGTGGAATATTGCTTGGGATTTTCACACATTCAGATGCCAAACTTCTTTAAGAACCTGTGCCTTAGTTGTAGACATGACCTCAGCTAACCCAAGGAAAGCCACAGGCACGTCTCCTTTCCCTATTGGCAGCTACTTCAATTGGCAGGTTCACAATGAGCACTTTTGTTTGTATCCTAAACATGCAGAGCACAATTAAAATCTTTAATACTTTCATCCTGAAAGTGTGGCAATTAATATGTTTTTCTTTCTAATAGGCCAAGTCATTACACATTTAAATAGCATCATTCAAACACTTAAGGAACTTGTTTTACAAGGACTCAAAAGGTTCCCCATTTAAAATTATATGGATTTAGCTCGGTTTAAAAATAGACATTTTGTTTGTTTTCCATTCAGTTGCTCTACTATTTGGTTGGTGCTCTTTCCTTGCACATGTAGTCTCTGAGTATTTTACTACCCCCTACTGTATGGAAAGAAAACTGTGCAACACTCTGCTGTGGACTTTGTGCTGCTAACACCTCTTGAGATCTCCCCATCAGCTGGAACACCAAGGGGACAGATTCAGAGTCATTGGCGCTACAGGATCCTGTTTGGGTTGTCACATGAAGCTCCTCGTGGCTATGGTGTGGATAACAGAGAACAAAGTTTGCCTGACAACTCTGAGATAGTAGACCGTTACTGGAGTAGCATGGTTACTGGGTTTGTATAGCGCATATCATCGTGTTTCCAAAGCAACTAAAAGTGCTTTGCGAAGCAATGAGTCAGATCCTGGTTGTGCAGTAACCACACACAGGGATTTATGTTTTCAGGAACTATGTGTCCAAGAGCAGCATTCTGTTACATAGGTCTCTGGCACTAAACGTGTTGGGTAGCCGCTGAATCAGTCTGAGCACCTCTAAAGCCATGTGAGCAACATTTGGTGTACTACCGTGTACCAGCACAACCCGCATAATATTTACTCACTTGGACTGCGATGTGATGGGAAGAAACTCCCCACTCTCAACTTAGCTGAACCTCACTGCCTCTCAGTAAAGGGGATAACACTAAATTGCCTACCCCACTTTCACAAGAAAATGCACATTCCACATGCAGTTTGTAGGTAAAATAAAGGGAATACTCAAATCTTGCTCACCCATCGTCAGAAGCCAAAGCTGATTATTCCTCTTCTGTTTTCTTCACAAAGTAATTTCAGCAAATCTCCTTGTTCTTCTGCCATCCGCTCCCTGTGCTGGAAGGAAGGAGATTTAAATTTGTGCTCAGTGGCATTTCCTCTCCCACTGAAGTTCACACTGGGTTAAACTCATGTCCAAACCTGGTACATCTAGTTCAAACTGGGCATTCCTTGATGTTGAGGCTGGTTGGTGGCTGGTTCACCACAGCCCTGCCCCTCCTGCCTTGCTGTGTAGCAAGGTTGTCTGCTCCCTGGACTCCCTAGTTATTTGTCCTAGCCATGCTGCCTGGGAGGTAAGCCTGGCTTCTTCAGTGTCTCCAAATTCACTGAGAATCTCCCAGAAGAGGTTTGAGGAATTTTAACTCATGTCTTAGAGAAAATATCACATACCTGTTTTCTGATTATAGACACTTGGAAATTGCAAAATTGTCTATGAAAGAGGAAATGCATTTCTCCCACAAGTATTTCCCATTGACTGCAAGGGCAGTTTGTACAGCTTGGATGGTAGGCTTGAGAATAATATTTTAGGAATATGTTTCCCACATTAAACTACAGAACCCTTGAAAAACTGTTTCTTTAAAGTCTGTACAGGCTGGACTGCGATCTGTCAGGCTAGAATAATGTCATTTAACATGTGTATTCCCCAACAGCAGAACAGATCCTAAAAGGGAACTCCCAGAGTCTCAATCCAATCCCTTTAGTCCACTGAGGAACTGACCTGCTCCAAAACTTTTGCTGACACCAGACATTTCCTGCTCTATGCCAACGCTGATGCATGGACCATTTTGCCATGATGGACAAGAAGTCTGCCAGGCCTTCATCCTCAGCCCTGTTTGCAGTCTAACATTGCCTGCATATGAGGGAACCAGCAGTTCGGCATTGCCTGGTTTTCCCTTCCACCTTTAACAACAGGCTTATGCTGCCCCTTACAATCACTTGTTCCTTTGGGTAAGCATGGACCTCAGTCCATAAATTATTCCTATTGCTTTGGCACAGTGCTCCTGCCTCTGAGTAAGCCACAATTCTAACACTCTCTTTTCAGAATGAGCCATTTGTAAACGGTGCACAGCAGTATTGGTATTAGATTTCAACCACTGCAGCAAAATAAGCTCAGCAGGTAGAGGCAGACATGAGTCCAAATTCCCTTTCAGTCCCTAAAACAGAACTGATTATCCCTGGATCTTGGGTCTTCTGACGATATTCAGCACTCAGTGAGGCCAGTGGATGATAAAGGTGCAACAAGCAGAGGTTATGTAACATATACTATTGAAGAGATGGATTAGCCAGACAGTTTCATAGAGCCAGCTGTATAAATGTAGTTATATCCAGTGCAATCTACTTTTCTAAATTTGTATTAAGAATTCTTATAAGAAATAATGTGTTTGCCCATATTTTGCTACGATGTCAAATACATTATTTGACAAATTCTTTTTTAATTTAATTTTAATTTTTTTCAGACTGTTCAGCTAGCTCTAATAATGAAACTGCCTTATTCTGTCTTCACTTCATTTAATTCACTTCCCATTTCAGGAAAAAAAAAATCAAGACTAAACATCTACCAAATGTTATTCCGCTCCAACTGAATGTGACGGATGGTCTGAGGAGCACATAAAAATTAAACAAAAAGTGCATTGTTCCCTTCCAGATTTTTCAGCTGCTGTAAATCAGCATAGCTTCACTGATGCCAAGTTGCAGAGATGTACATCACTTGAGAATCTTGCCCTTCATCTTCAGAGATATTTTCCCTACAATATAGGTTCTCTGCCTTTTCAGGCTTATGAAAACTCCAGCCCACTTTCCTGACGTGCTCTGTATATCACCATAAATTATCTCCATTTTGGTTAAGTTCTTTACTGCTCCTAACCTGAGCAAAGATTCTGTAGAGAAGAAACAGATGTGACTGGTCAGCCACTCTGTCCCAGCCTCTGTCTGGCTGAGATCCAGGCACTGTAATTACTGAGTGTTTCAGTTTCTGATTTGTGAAACATATCCTTAGCAAAGAGGGATACCGACAGACTTTGTCCACCTCTGCTTGTCAGTTGATCAGATTCCATGATGCTAGAAAACCTAGAAAAAACAGAGTATCAGAATTAATTAGTTTTAATTTAATTATAATGCAGTCTTGAAGGCACTATCATTTTCCAAGCAATTTGATCCTTCTAGACCCTTTATCTCCTCTCCCTGAAATCCAGAGGAGCCCACCTGTGTATCCTCTTAGTATTCTCTTCCTACCCCATGGGAAACTGCAAGTCTGAGAAGTTAACAGAGCTAAACCCCAACACTGAAAGGCTCCTAAATCATCTTGCTTCAGCTAGTCAGCATCACACAGGCAGAAAGGTACCTGCATCCCAGACTCAGGAACACGTTTGGATCACCAGTCCACTTCTTCGTGTGTCCAAAGGAGCTGGGAGGGATCCAGCTCTTAATCATTCATTCCTGAAATGCTGCCTCCAGAATCCTTGCCCTCACTTGCTGTAGCACTATTGGTTGTTTGTATTCCTTCGTCTTTCCCTGTCTCCCTCCCCATGATCCTTTTCTGTCATTCCTCTACCCTGTCTTCAACCTCAGCCCGTCCCAAAACAGACTAATGAAAGCTTTGTTTTCATTATATAAGCCCAGTGTATAATCAAATACATTTAAAAAATAACAAAACCGTGGAACTGACAGGACATGTGTCTACCATCACTCCATATCCAAACACTGAGGTTTGAGCTTGGCTCAGGCATCTCTGAAAATGCCAAATTGCAGATTTCCACAAACACAGAGAAATGGCTCCATAGCTGCTGTAAACAGAATAAAGGTGCATTGTTTAAAGTTGCCTAGCAAACACACACAGTAAATCACAGAATGCTTTGAGAAGAAAGTTGCAGACTTCAGCCTGACACTTATGCACATGTTTAACATTAAGTAAGTGAGAGTCCCACCTTCAAACAGGACACTCACAAGCTTAAAGTGAAGTAGCAGCCCAAGTACTTGAAGGACAGATGTCTCAGTCTTGTAGGGTCTTCTTGTATTGAAAACTAATCTACACTTAGACCTTACGTGTCTCTGTAATAATTCAAAACAGACAGACTTTTTTTTCAATTATTTTTGAGGATAACATTAAAAACACATTAAGCTCCCCTGTAACTGAATTCAACTGATTTGCTTAAATCTACTAAAGCAAGTGAAAACGGAACTGAACCTAAGGGATAATCCAGTCTAGGTTATAAGGATTTCTCACAGACGCTTTCAAAGGTCAGCTTTATACAGTGAGCACTCAGTCCTGCTCCAGGGTGCCTGGCCACACACAAAACAAATGCCAACAAACATCCTGTCCTGAGGATCTGATAGAGTTGGACAACACAACACAGACCCCAGAAAGCCCTTCTCAGATGTCTTCACACCACAGTGAATGTAGCACTTAGTTTAGGCATTAACAGAAGCCTAGATGTCACATTCCCACCTGCAGAGGTGTCTGGCGTATGCTGAGCTCTGGCTTGGTGCAGCTACATTGCCCATGGCAAGTGAGTTGGCAAGCTTGTAGCTAGCCAGATCATGTCTTCATTGCAGGAGAAGATTGAACTGTAGACATGTCAGGATGAGAAAAGGCAATACAAAAGAAATGAATGGTGGTGATGGGGGGTGTGGGGAGGGGAAATGAGTAGAAAATAAGGAAGCAAATTAATGGAGCATAGAAGAAGTTTAAAACATCAGCTTTCTTAATTAGCATAATTCTATTTGGGGTGTCACTTTTTGTTTGGGTTCTTTTTTCTCTTCTTTTAATGTTGTTACATCTAACTTTGTTTCCATAACAACCTTCTATATGGTAATAAAACACTTCTGCATTGTTCATTCCTGAAAATGCTAACATGTTTTTTACAGAAGGAAGGGGACAGCAAGAAGCACAACTCTTATTTCACAATAAGCAAAAATCTCCCACTGGGTCTCTGTTCATGATAATATACTATGGGAAAAAAAGGACTAAACACATATCACTAGCAGTATAATAAATAGCATGTGCAAAATGTACAGTATAGTAAATACACTACAGGGACTACTTACAGAGTCTCTTCCAGTCCATAACCATCATCAACCGTCTTCTGTGGTTTGGCACATCAAATATTTGCTATGTACTTCACCATTTCAAAAGCACTGCAAATCCTTGGCTGGACACCAAACAAATGCTGTACATTATTTTGTCAATTGTTGTCTTGTATATTCAACATCTGACCTTACCTCCCCCTACAGTTCAGTGTGTAGAAACACCAGTAAAATGCATGATGTTTATTTCCAGTGGCTTTTATTATTAAATGAGTCTTTCACACTTAGGAAGCAAATGATTTCTCTTTAAGGGGAAGTCCCAAAGGAACTCTATACCATAAGGACTTTGGAATTATATTTGAGAATCACTTCTGTTAAAGAACTGTTTTGCAAGTAGTGTAAGCACATACAGCTCCATTATCTGCAGAATAATATAGTAGTTTCTGCACTGTGCTGGAGGGCAGATGCTCCAGCTGACACCTGAGTGCAACACAGCTCACACCTCACCCCTCCCAGAGGGATGAGAGGAGAATCAGGAGAAAAAGGTAAAACTCATGGGTAGTGATAAGGGCAACTTACTGAGACAGCAAAAGAGGAGGAAAGTAACAGCAATACTTATAAAAGAACATACAAAGCAGGTGCTGCACAATGCAATTTGCCCACCCCCAGAGCCCATCCCTGAGCAGAATTCCTCCTCTATAGTCAACCCCTTTTACATACTAAGCATGATATCATATGGTATGGAATACCTCTTTGGCTAGTTGTGTTCAGCTGTCCTGGCTCCTGTTCCTTCCCAGCTTCTTGTGAAAATTAACTCTATCCTAGTGTTGTGGTTTTGTGTGGCATGTTCTGGTGGAGGAGCGGGGGCTGCAGGGTGGTTTCTGCAAGAAGCAGCTAGAAGCTTTCCCAAGGCTGGACAGAGTAAATACCAGCTGGGTTCAAGGCTGGACCTACCACTGACCAAGGGCCAAGCCAAGCAGTGACAGTCCTAGTACATCTGTGAACATAATTAAGAGAAAATAAAAAGGCAAGCAGCTGCTTTTTGCCACCAGAGAAGGGAGTGAGATGTAAGACACTGTGCAGGCACCAAGGTTGGTGATGAAGGGTGGTGAGGGGATATGGAGGAATGCCCCTCAACCCCCCCAAGAAGGAAGACAACTCATGAGGAACTGACCAAAAACCCCATTCCCTACCCCCCACTGTGCCACCCTGGTGGGGAGAGAAATAAGTCTGCAAAGACTTAAGTCTGCAAAGAAGGGAGCGGTGTGGGAGGTGTTTTAAGATCTGGTTTTACTTATCATTCTCCTATTCTGGTCTCACTGCATGTGCAGTGTAGTGTAATAAATTAGGTAGCTTTTTTTTCCTGTGTTGAGCTGGTTTTGCCCATGATGCTAATTGCAGAAAGATCTCTCCCTGTTCTTGACTACTAAGCCTCTCAATATCTATCTTATTTTCTGTCCAGCTGAAAAGGGAAGTTATAGAGTGACTTTGATGGTCATCTGGCCTCCAGCCACAGTCAAATCACCACACCTAGCTGAAAAATTGGTATTATTCACCCCTTATTCTACACCACCTATGTCATGCCCAGATCCTATACTTCGCAATTAATCAACACCACTTTTCCTGTCTTTAACATATATACATATACAAGATGGTACATATACAGATATGTACTCTAAAACGTCTGTTGAGTTCATTTAATCCATGACTTTGGGCTCTATATATTATTACAGCCTTTCAGGGCAGGAGACATGGTGTATGCTGCTGGATGGTTTCACGCTGCATCCAGAGCTTGTGGCTGGTATATGTGGCACAGCCCATGCCTAACGAGTCTGCTGGTTGCAGATGCTGATTTTGAGGAAGTTGCTGGGCACCAGTTGCTGAAGTCAGTTCTAATTCTGCCATTGCTGCACTTTCCTCAGTTTCATCAAAGTTCATCCTTCATTAATCTGGGTGATTCTTACTGTAAGACGATTGATATAGCATATAGCAGTTGCAGTAGTGATGACATACAATGGCAGGGTTGTTTTGCAATTAACATAATGCAATTTAATTTATGGGCTATTTTCATCCAAAATCAAATGGCCTTGAGGTACACACTCAACTTCCCCATCCTTCTGCATCACCCACCAGTTGCACCCAGGTCCTTGAGCAAAATTAGTCCAATGGATGGCTTTGTCTTTGTCTGAAGCACAGTTAACCCAGACTGTCTTCTCCGGTATGTTTTTTATGTGCACTACAGGGACTTTATCTCCTTCTACAACATGTGTAAGTTTGATTGGGCAGGGCCAGGTCAATTAGTAGACCTCCTTGTGTTAACTAATCAGGTGGCCTTTTCTAGATGTGTATCCCAATGTTTGAGGGTCCCACCACTCATTGCTCTCAGTGTGGACTTTAGCAGTCTATTGCATTGTTAGGAAAAGTGATGCACCCACTTGATGCTATGGTCTTTGGCCCAGGTGCCTATGAAGGTGTTTCAGAAATGAGTCGCATTGTCTGACACAATTCTTTCTAGAGTTCCATGTTGCCACAAGACTTGTTTTTCAAGGCCCAGGATAGTGTTCCAGGCAGTGGCATGGGATACAGGACATCAAGATATAAATAATTCATCCTTATGTTGCCACTCTAGATCTACCTGAGCTACTTCAATCTTAGCAGCTTGGTCCACTTGCTTGTTGGTCTAGTCTTCTTCAGTAGCCCAACTCTTGGGTACATAAGCATCTACATTATGCACTATTACAAAAAGTTTCTCTAGCCAGACTGCGATATCTTCCTACAATAGGACAATCCAGATAGGTTTGCCTCTGGACAGCCAATAGCTGTGTTTCCATTGCTGTAACCACCCCCACAGTGCATTTGTCACCATTCATGTGTCAGTATAGAGGTAATACATCAGACATTTTTCTCTTTCAGCAACGTCTAAAGCTGGCTTGGATGGCTTTCACGTCTGCAAATTGGTTGAATTCACCTTCTTCACCAGTTTCTGCAATCTGTTGTGTAGGACTCCATACAGCAGCTGTACACCTCTGATGCTTCCCACAACACAACAGGATCCATCAGTGAATAGAGCATATTTCTTCTCATTTTCTGGTAGTTTATTGTATGGTGGGGATTCTTCAGTGTATGTCACCTGCTCTTCTGGCAACATTCTGAAATCCTTGCCTTCTGGCCAGTCTGTGACCACTTCCAGAATTCCTGGGTGAGTGGGGTCTCCTATTCAAGCCCACTGTGTGATCAGTGCAACCCACTTACTCCACGTAGCATCAGTTGCATGATGTGTAGAGGGGACCTTCTTTTTTAACATCCAGCCCAGCACTGGCAGTCAGTGTGACAGGAGCCTCCAAAGCAGCTCAAACCCCTTCATACACTGCCAATATCTCTTTCTCAGTTGGAGTGTAGCGGGCCTCAGACTCTCTGTATCCCAAAGTCCAAAACCCCAGGGGATCAACTTTGAGGGTCCCCTGGTGGTTTCTGCCAGAGAATCCAGGTAGAGCCATTCTCCCCAGATGCAGTATACAGCACGGTTTACATCTTGTCCTGCATGATTTCCTGTTTAATTTGTTCGAACGTTTGTCATTGCTCAGGGCCTCATCTGAATTGTACTCCTCCATAGGAGTGTGCAAAGGATGGAGGGAGTCTCTAGGCTAGTCACAATGGAGTGCTTTTGCCACTCATTCCCAGTTAGGGAATTACATCGGTGTCCACTACAGCCTCTTGTGGATCTGACGTGCAAGACCATCAAATCCACACAGTTCAATAAACTCCAAAGTGCCTTTCCATTGCCTGGTTGGAGGCAAGGCTCCCTCTAATCTTTCTCATCATCTTCATTACTCCTAGAAAAAACTACTAAAAAGTTTCCTCAAGAGGATCATAAGTACGATCAGGTTTTCCACTTGGTCTGGGAAACTGCTCACCGGAAACTGGAATGGCATTTTTCCTGGAAGAATCCCCTTTTGTGATTGTTTTTTCCTTGCAACCCAAGTACGTGTGCCTCTTGGACAAGGTAGATTTTCCATCCCACTTCCTCATGGTCACTTCCTCTGTGTTCACATAAGTAAAAACCCACAGGTTGTTTCATGGTGTGTACCTTCTATATCCTTTCTCTAGAGCAGAGTAACACCTGCTCCTAATAGGTGAGATACTAGTCTGTACTGGTGGAGAATAGGACATACTGTTTTGAAGTTAGTGGACCTTCTGCAACAGTTTCTCCACAAGGATGAAGAAAGACTTTCTTTGCCAGAGTCCACCAGCCGCTTTAGCCACTTTCTCACTCCTGCCTGGCTCAGACTCATCAAAGGAATCAGCACCATTATAAATTACACAATACTATATCTTATCCCAGAATGAGTAGAGGAATAATGAAAAAAAAATGAAAGGAGTCCAGATGAATGGAAATACAGAAGCAAAAGAATGAGGTCCTGCTTGTATATGGACCTGAAATGAGGGTGCTAACAAGGTTTCAAAGTAGAAGAGTGATTGACAGCTTACTGAGTACAATCTGGATGCCAGAAATAATCCATCATGAACAGGAACCAGATACTGACATGATGCCTAGTGGCCCTGGCTCTGATCACTAACAGGTGATTAGAAAACCTAGTGATTCTGTGAAAATGTACTGAACAGTGATAGTAATTCCATCCACATGTCCATTTCTTATGAGCACATTTGACATTGTCTTACCTGCTTTATAAGACATCTTCTGCTGGCCGGGTTTCAAGCTGGAATCTGCAACAAGAATACTTGATGGTACAAGCAAATCCCAAACTTTGCAATCCATACTTCTTTTTAAGTAAATTTTATGTAAATAATAAGAAGTATTCACAGAAACATAAGCAGGTGGTACAAAGGAGCATGTTTGAAATGAAAAAATACAGTCCAGGTTTTATACTGAAAAATAATATCAGGAAGCCAAAACACACAGAGTATGCACAAGGATGATACAAAAACTATTATTATTGCTATTATGTGCCAGTCATAGTGTCCCTAAAAAACCTTGTCAGTTCTCATGGATTTGCGTTCCTATGGAAACCGCTTTTATTAAGTACTGCTTTAAAAAAAAAAAAAAGAAAGAAAAAAAAGAGTTGTGTAGCATATTCCAGTTCCTCTTAGGTCACTGGGGCTTCTTTCTGAGACACATTACATGTAGCAATAACAAACACTTAGGATTTTGCACTCTCTCACGAAAGAGGACACATCTCAGTATGACATTAGCAAAACCTTTAACTTAGCATCCTGAAATGGTATCAGTGAAGAATACATGCTCTAAAACATCTAGCTGTCTGTTTTTGTACTCAGTTCCAATGTTTCATGGGAAAGTGCATCCATAGCTACTGCATTTCTGGAGCATTTAAACTATCCCTACCCTATTTAAATTATCCCTATCCTAACTAACATTGAAATGTAAAGTGTCCCCTTCCACTCTCCTCAGACTGTATTTAGATCTGCAGAAACAACTGCATATTTGTTGAAAAAGCTACTTGTAGAAGTACGACCAAGTCTATTTACAGACTGAAGCATATTCACCAAGGACTGACCCCAAGTCTTGGTTTCAGTTATTTAACTCAAGGAAAGTAGCAGTTCTATCAGTTTTTTGCTAGTTGACTGATCACAAATGCAATCTTGCAAATGCTAAAGTGATCAGTTTGAGGATGGATGTTAAGTCTAGACATATCTTTCAGGAGGCTGGTTTTTTCTGTGCCAGCAGCTAAGCTTTCATCTCCAAAAAGTATGTGGATGTCCAGGGTTCAGTGTTGCAAGGATAAGATACAAACTCAGAATGAAGTATTACCTGATAGCGCAATGAGTGACTGAAAAAAAAAAGCCCAAATCATAGCTTTTGAGAAGTAGAACTTGAAAGTCACATCAAACCATGTTAGCACTGAAACCTAAATATGGTCCATGTCTAATGAACACTAATGAGCATTGTCTGCTATTTCATCTACAATTAAATATGTCTTAAGCATGTTAGAGTGATTTCCACATTCTCTTAAGAATGACTTCTTGTTTCAGTGGCTCAATATGTTTCTAACAATTCAGCATTACTCTCAGTAAGAACATAGCCCTCAACCACTTACTAGCTTCTCTACAGGCAATTTTCCAGAAAGACTTTTGGCTCCTCAAAAGTCTACAGTCTTAGTTAAGAAGCAGCAAATCTAACCAACAACATGAGACTGCAAAAAGTAAGAGAAAGAAAACTTTGAAGACCTCTAGAAGTTAAGGTCCAAAAAGACATCTGACTGTATACTACAGGCCACAAACTTTCATCCAGGTACTTTTGCACTGAGCCATATAATTTCTGTTTGAATAAAATATATCTTCCATAAAGGCATTTAGTCTTATTTAGAAATGTCAAAAGAGAGAGAATTCACTTCTCTCCTGGGCAGTTTGTTCCAGTGGTTTACGCCAACAACATTTCCAGAGCCTACAGAATGAAGAGATTCCAATCCTCATCCATGCAGACATAGATTCATTAAAGTCAACAGACCTCAGTCATCACTAATTTAAGCCAAAACCTTTAAGTTCCATTGACTGACTTTATTTTTAATATCACAGAAGGGCTTTTTTTTTTTCAAGCCAAGAACCCCCCAAGATACTTACTTTTTGACAGGGAAGAGGAAGATTTGTAGCAATTTATCACACTGCACTGACTCTATTAGATAAGGACTGAAGAGGTTTGGATGTACAGACAGTATGGTAAATGTAGATCTTCAAAAAATAACCCAAAAAGACATGGCCATATCTCACTGGCAAGCAAACTCATGATGTGTCGGGTATAACTTGGAAAGAAAATCAAAGAAGATTGTTAAAGATCAGAATGATCTAGCTATGAAGTCTATCGTGGAACAGAGAACACAGTGGATGGCTATTCTCATTCCAGTATCATCCCTTTCCTCTATTTTGAAAAACCTCTTCCAGTCAACACACTTATCTAGGTGAACTGTCTCTTCAATTGCTTGCAAAAAAGTTGTTGCTTCCATCGGAGAAATGGATTTATTGACACAGGGTCATCATAATCACAGTCAGCTGTAAGCATTAGGCAACAATGCAGAGGTATTGCTACTTCAAGCACCTCCTAACACAGAAACTGCTACTGTCATAGTCAACTTCAGTTTGTATTTCCCAGCTGGCCTTCTGAAAACAAATGGAAACGGCCCTGCTTACCTGTAGAGAAGTCCAGAGTAACAGCCCTTCCCATTAGCAAAAAGCTCCACTTCAGCTGAGACGGGAAAGACTTGAAGTTTGAATGGTACTTGCAGGATTTATGAATGGGAGCACAAGGAAGCAAAGGCTCTTGAGCAAGAGCAGGTGGAATGAAGAGGACTGTGAGGAAAATTAATCTAAAAAACTATGTAGCAGGTAATGTCATCTTCATCTAAGCTAGTCATATCAGCCTGTAAAGTATCCTACTGTAGGCTACAACAGTTTTCATATTAAATTACATACAACAGGGAACAAGCCCTTTGAGGTCTTTCTGGAGCAGGCATGGAACAACACTTCTAGGGTGTACTATGTTTGGGTTCATGGAGAAAATCAACAGGGAGACCAGTATTTCAAATACAGGCCTCACCCTGTCTACCAAGGAAGAAGTATTGTTGAGCTTTTGTTCTGGCACCTCATAAAAGTGTTCTTCTGGGAATAGGCTTGGGGCGAGCAACTTTTAACACCTTAGCTGCCACTCTACTGAGTACTTCTCACCAAATTTTCACAGAAACCCTTCCACTAGCTAAATATACTTTCCCATTCTTCTCTAAGGGAAAAACCTTTAAAAGTTTCATATCAGGACTGGCCTTTGTCTACACTTTGGCATTAAGAAGAATAAGAAGACTATCTTGACGTTGAATGTAAAATCGGTACTTGGAGCTCTAGAAATTTCCTTGCCGTTTTGCCTTTTGACACAAGATGGCAGCAAGAAATTCATTTCCAGCACTTGCTCTCATTAACTCAGCATTACCTGGCAGTAAATGTTAAGTATGTGGTCTTATTGCAACTAATTGATGGTAGTGTCCACAAACACTCCTACCCTCACACTGTTGTCCTGTCAAGCATGACCCTGAACTCTGCTGTTAGCTCTAGTCATAATGACCAAGTACCTATTGCATTGGGTACACAAAAAAAATACTTCTGTGGCAAATGCAGAGGACAAAGGTGTGCTAAGCACAGCCCTTCCAATGGCCATGAGGAGTACAAAACTCATTAATTAAGTCTTGCTCTGTTATGTAACCTTTTCTTCCTATTTGTTTCAGTTTTTCCAGCACTTTTATTCTTTCCCAATGTGATATTTTTCCTTTCTCATAGTTTTAGATTTTATGAACTGCAGTCTTTAGTTTCCAAAACAAAATCCTTCTTTTTTCATTTCCTCCACCTATGATGTTCGAGTATTCATCCAGTACAAAGTACAAACTCCAGAGCTCTTCAAGGAAGACTTTGCAAGTCCCTAAATGTTCTTCATGTGAAGGACTTTCTGCCCTTTAAATTCAAATGATGAAAACTGGAGTTTTGTCATTACAGGGAAACTTTATCTAACTTTACCCTATTTGTAAGTAAATAGAGGAAAAATTCAGATCTTTAGTCTACATCTCCAAAGTTAATTAGTATTTGTGGAACATTCACATTTTTTGCTGATAAATTATAACTTCTCCAAGGATTCCTAGACAAAAGCAGTGCTCTAAAACTAAAGATTATGAACCAACCTTGCCTCCTGCAACCTACAACAGACTCAGATACTGTATGGATCAAAGGGGAACACATGATAGACACAGACCATCATGCTTTATATCCAGCTCATACCCTCAGAGCTGGTACACTTCTGGAGCAACACTCATGTTGCAAGTAAGCCAGAGCTGCAATGACATCACTGCACCTAATGTTGATGTAACACAACTAAACCACACTGAGTAAAAACATCTAAGAAACTGTAATAAAGGTGCTCATATATACATGTATTTTTATCCATCCAACTCCTATGTGGATTAAACTTCCTGAGAGAGAACACAGATTTTAATTATACAGTCCTTAAAGTGACTTTATGTCAGTCTGCTTTAACGTATATTTCCATTCTCTTTTTTTTAAAAGGCAGACTGGTAGCAATTGATATTTTTAAGTGTCTTCTTAAAAAAAAAAAAAAACTCTTCAGGTCAGTCCAATAATGCACATTTAATGCTTTAACATCTCAGAACAAATGTGTTCTGCCTCATAGTAGCCAGACATTGCACTTGACATTACAAGGACACAGCTATTATAACATCTTGTTTGGGATACATGCAGTATACAAGTATACAGAAAATTTGGCCCTCCAACTAATGCTTGTTGCTGTGTTTCCCCTCAGGAATACACATCTGTCTTCCAAAAAAACCATCTCACAAGATAAATGAATATTCTCTTTGTTAAAAACTCTCATACTCTCTGTTTAAGAGGAACAATTTCCAGCTAGTAATTAATCTGCAGTATGGTTCAAGGACAGAATTATTTACTTACAATCTTGGAATACCAGAGATTGAAAACACATTTTCATCAGGATGCTAACAATAATGAGAGGGGTGGTGAGGTCTGAAAAACTCAGGTGAAATTCTTAAAATAGCCACCAAAAAATGTGTTTGACTATTTTCCCTCATTAACTTTGAAGTTTTCATCGGGCTTCAGTGCATCTGTCTCACCCGAAATAAACCTCCAATGACCCCAAAGATTACCTTTTTGTTGTTGCTGGATGCAGTCCCAATGTTCCCATTAATACTAAGAAAAGGTGCAGCATCACATTATGTGTTTAGATAGAAATCTGTTCTTTTTGTCAGGAATATTCTTTCCAGAATAGCATTTTAGAGATCCTGCACTTGCTCTTTTCTATTCAGTACGTTCCAAAGAGCTTCTCATTTGACGTGCATCTGAATAGTTGAAGACTGGAATGCACTTTTAACTTTTTCAGACAGTAGCTCCTATTTTAAGAACATTTGGTTTTATCTGCTATATACAATGCTTACTTCGGAAAGCAAATATTGCAGGAGCAAAAATCCACTCAGCAGTCTAATTACAGCAAACAAATACCCAGGGCCAAGAATTCATGTCCGTATTGCCTTCCTGGCAGGATAGGCAGATGTTGTCATGACCTTAAACCTTCACACCTTCTTCTGGTAAACTACAGGCAAAATATTGAAACACCAGATGTCATTCTTATTTGTCATGATGGGAGACAAATCCTTGCAGTTCCAGTAAATTGCTGCCTAATTCTGGGG
This sequence comes from Gallinula chloropus, assembly GCF_964237585.1. Classification (NCBI taxonomy): domain Eukaryota; kingdom Metazoa; phylum Chordata; class Aves; order Gruiformes; family Rallidae; genus Gallinula; species Gallinula chloropus. Next base: position 9,389,087 of record NC_140099.1, on the reverse strand, counting down.
ACAGATTTTTGACAAGCCTCCCAAAGCTGCAGCCCGTACCAGGAGAAGCACAGAGCTGCTACACGGATGCTTCACCTGGGATAACAGTCTATTTTCCACTGATGCATCACAAAGAAGGGAGTCTGAAGGGAAGAATCAGAGGCAAGAGAAGTTCAGCCAGTATCACATCTGCTTGGAGAGCAGAAGTCTGTGTCAGACCTTTCTACATTCCCAACCACTTCTGCACTTGGTACAAAGCTCTCCTCCACTGAAGTGCAGAGATTTAAATTGGAACAGGATGAAGCTATACATTACATAATCTATAAGCTCAGCCAAATAATGTTTAACTTGATAGTCGCTTTCCCTTCACACATTTTTAAAGCAAATTCACTTTGAATATGCTCAAATATTGTTTATATCTGTTTTCCATGAACACTCAAGCAATCATCTGGTACAAATACCATACAAGTGAGCTTCTGAACTGATGCACAAGTATTCACAGGTATTTTAAAACTGCGTGATGAACAACAGTGCCAGGCACTCAAAAGCTTATCCAATTTGGTAGCAGAAATTGTGTTCATAGTGTACTGAAATTAACTAATTCAATTTAAACTCCAGTTTCAGTTTTATCTGAGTCAATATTGCCAGGGAAATTAACAATATCAATCAATTTTAGAGTAATTTTCTGATTATAAAATAATCGTTGAATCTAAATAATGTATTATTCAAACTAACCGCTTTGTTCTTACAACATACTGATGTGAAGTGAGAAACTGGATTTATCAAATAAATTATTAATTACAAAATTACTTATTCTATTCTACCAATACATACCAAACAAACACACTCAGTTGCTAGAATTACGGCTTGAGAAGAAAACTTTTCTGACCTTAGCTTCTAGTTTCCACAAAATCGCTTCATCAGCATAATTTTACATGTGAAAGAAAATAAACATGATCTGAAGAAACCACTTAACCTAACAATACATCTTCAAACAAAAACAATAAAGGCAGCTTACAAAAATCCAAGTGATATGACACCACAGAAATAATAGGTTGCTCTGGACAGAAAAGGTTATTATAAATTTTTGAAGGAGTAGATATTTATTACAGAGTAACACTGTAGGCACAATATTTTTGAAAACTGATATGAAATGTCGCATGAACATAGGAGATGAATTTGGATTGCAGTCTGAGAATGAGACTTTAAAAACTCCTGACACAAAGAATCTTATAATATTAACTCTTTGAATTCTGTTTGTCCTGTTCAAGTACAACTAGTTAACCAAATTTATCAGTACAGATGATCCGAAACAGAGCTGATATAACACTGTTTTGCTGAAAACTGAAATTTCAACCAATTCAATAAATAGTGAGTATGGAAACAAGCATTATTTTTCAAACGATAAGAGATACCTAAAAATTGATGGTATTTTAAACAGGAGTGAGCCCTTATTTATTTGGTGCCTCACAAATCCAGTTCATTTAATTTTGCCTAGACCGTTTTATAGTCAATGGATATAAAGGCTGTTCAAAATCAAATAAAGACTGAGTTGCAAGCACAAAAAGTGTAACACAAAGATGAAACAGGTGCTGGTTTCAGAAAATTCAAATAGTTCCTATCAGGATTCTTGACACTGAGATAATAATTGAAGAAACTATTATGACCATGGAATGATTCAGAAACATTTCATATATTCCTTCAAACTCCACCTCTTAAGAGTCCTTTGGTTTCTAAAAAGAAATGTCATTTAAATAAAATAATTAAATTTCTAGCTTTTACAACTGTGAAACAAGCTTCACAACATGAGGAGAACATGCTTTAAAGAACCAGAATGCAAGTAAAATTAAATAATACATTGTTAGGAGAAACACACTTGTATTTATACTCAGACTAATTTGATTCATGATTTTTAACGTCTGTTACCCAGGTTTCTTTCAACTAACTGAGCAACTTTCATTTCATATAATATCCTATCATTAATAAAATACAGTATTTCTTGAAACACAGTATTTAACAAAAAGTAGACCACATACTAGACAGTGGCTTTATTTTCAGTATAGTATGAAGGGTTGTCTTATTAAACCTTATTTGAGGAAGACGTGATACAGAAAAAATTAGTCAACAGAGACCACTGTCTAATTTCCAAGTGCATCTGCACTGAGTTATTAATGCAACTACTGTGGATATTTTTTTATGCATCAGAAAAGATTCATTAAAATTATGAGCTGAAAAAATTACTATGTAATATGGCATCTGTGCGTAATTGTATTTATATTAACAGCCCTATCCTGTTATTCAATCCCTTACACGGTAATGCCTTACTCTACAAAAGTACCACAAAATTTACTAGATGCATTTACAAAACTGGAAAATACTCTAGCACTAATGAATTCAGTGACAGTTTATCCAGAAGTTTAAATGGAACCAGGGAAAGTAAGATTTACGAAAATTACCAATAGATAGATACTTCTGTGTTAAATATTTTTAGTACTGCAGTTTCCTTGAGAACTTTACTAAAATCTGAAACTTTGCTGCTTCTAGGGAAGAAATACAATGTCAGCTCCATCTTATCTGAGGTTACTAAATCAAATAAGAGTAGAGAAGCAAATAAATAAACCAATAAATAAATAAATGATGAAGTATCTCAAGCCACCTAATATCAAGGAAAATCCAGAGGTTGTTCTGACAAATATTTAAATCTAAAAATTTCAAGTTACATTTTAAAAATAAGTGGTTCAAATACTAGGCTGGAAGGAACAGAAAGTAAGCAACAAAAAACATTAGATGAAGCAAATGCAATTAAAATACATTGTAAACCAGCCAAAATTATAAAGCCCTAATTGAATGAGCACAGGAAAGATATTGTGAGAGGCAGACAACTTACTTCGTTTTGTACAAAGTATTCCCTTGGCTTGTCAGTGTGTAAAAGAGTCCTATTCACTAGATAAGGAATTGTGTTATAGTTGAACTGTGTTAACCACCAGATGAAAAATCTAATCCAGGAAGCTGAAGACACTTGGAAACCACATTAGTAAAATGAGAAGAAAAATTTTAAAATGTTTTAGAATAATGATACTCAACAAAACAAACAAAAATGCCAACAAAAAAACCCCACCAAAAATAAAACCCAAGGATTCATGTAGAAAACATAAAAATTACATATTTTTCTGTCAAAAGCAAATTCTTCACTAAGAACTAGTGGAAAATTATCTAGATATTATAGCTATAAGAGAAATATCCAACTGTGTTGAAAGAAGTCATTGCCAATGGCTCATTTTCAAACTACAAGAATATGCTTGAGAATGTCTCAGCACAGTTGAAGTCATTCATATATTGGTGGAACGAGAAATAGTCCTAAAACCTGAGCAAGGCACAGAAGTGGAAGATTCTGCAAGCAATTCAAAAGAAAAGATTCAAAGTTAAGTGTGATAAAGGCGGGGGGGGAAGGAATGAAATAATTTAGATGAAATTATAAAGTGCCAAGTTCTGCATTAGAAAAGAAACTCACATATACAGTATCAAAAAGGTAAGGCTGAAAAAGAAAGGACTGGGTAAGTTGGATCACAGACTGAATATGAGTCAACTGCAGGCAAAGGTTTCAAAACAGAATAATATAATTCTGTGTTTATTAAAAAGAAAGCTCTACATAAAACATGGAAGGAAATTATCCCACTCTACTAATGACTGGTAAAGCCTTGGCTACATCTATTTTTGTGTCTCAATTTTAAGCAAGATGTGGTAAACTGAAAAGAGCCCTGAGAAGAACAAAGAACAAAGAACAAGGGGAAATTTATAAAATGTGACCGATCAGGAAAAAACAGAAGACTGAAAACAGAATGATAAACATCAGCCAATGTTGACTTTAAAAATTTTGAAGTCATCACTTATCCCGTTTCCATCAAAGGATGGCAAGAAGTAATCGACTTCATGTGTGACAGAAGACTTGGATTAGATGTTAGGAAAAGCCTTTCCAGCTGTTAGAAAAGGGACACATGCCCCCCTTTAAGGTGGGTGCAAGAAGGCTGGTAGGGGAAGTAACCACAGCATTACTGTTACAAAACAAATATTTCCAACTGAAAATGACATAAAATAAAATAAAAGCAATGTCCTATTGGCTATGAAATGAAAAGTGGGAAATGCTTTTAACAAGGGACATCTGTGGAGAGCTTCAGATGATAGCTTTGCACTAGTGGGTGATTCCTTCCCATCACAACAGTAAGTTCCACAACAGACTATGCCTCTACATCAGGGAGGTACCCTACTAGGGTTTTAGTTCTCTCTTACCCTCTGCTGTGACTATGGTTACACATAGCAATCTTCCTCCTCTCCTTCCACTACGCAGACAATCCAGGTTTATGGTTGTCGCTTAACAATCAAATGCATCGGACAGGAAGATAACAGGAATGGCAGAAAACATGCCAAAACGTGCCAAATTAGGCATAAGGATATTAAATCTGTAACCCTGCAGCTGCATGAGAAATATTTATTTGCCTCCATCTTGGTATTCTGGCCCAGCAGATCTGTTTGGATTAGTAAATAGTCTGGTTAAAATGAGCTGTTTTTCTTAGTAGCTGATTTTAAAGTTTCCTCTTGTGAGGAAATTTTCTTGTTGTTTTGCAGATAAAAATCAAATATATTTTGAAAGGGCTGTCTACATCCATGGGGGCAGAATAATATTTTGACAGAGGAAATGCCAATGTTTCTCTGCTTCATTCTCAGCCAAAGTCACTCACCAAGGTATGGGAGGTGGTGGGGGAAGGTCAGGCCTTTGGATTTACGTGCATTTTGTCTAAGTTTCTTCCTGACTTGAGAAGGTTATTTGGGAACTCTTGGCTTCAATGAACACAGATATTATCTATGATTCTCTTTGGGTAATTAGTTTGCTTAGTGCTCTTACAAATGTGGAAAACCTTTTTTCTGTTGTTTTTTTTTTTTTTTTTTTTAAAGAGATAATGCTTGACAATCTGACGAGTACTCATCTCTTTTTAATCTCCTGCTCTGGGCTATAGTCACTGCCAAAGAGTTTTAATGCGCACACCGCAGTGTAGGATGCTCTTTGGGTGACAGCATCTGGCTACTCCAGTCCAGAGTCTCCTCAGAAGGCATTATCCAGTCTATGCACAGCAAGAAGTATCATCACGAAGTGACTCATCTTCTACACTGGAGCTATGGATAAGACTGATTTTCATTTTGCTGCTCCACACTTAGACTGTAGAGCATGGTGTTGGGCAGCTGTTCCTTGGCCTCAAACCAGAGGTGCCCCAGGGTGGCACCTGGCTAGTTCTCCTGACACATAACAGGACGGGACTGCCCAAACTGCTGGACTATAAAAGCCTTACTCAAAACCTCGGCTGCCAGCACACAGTTCCACCCTAGTACATTAGAGAGGATGAGAGGGGTTTTGTCAAATGCCTCAGCAGATGCTGCCAGATGTCCTCAGATGCCTTGCCAGAGTTTACCCTGCAGCTGTTGGGCTGTTGCAGCTTCTTCTCTAACCTGTTCCCAATGTGGTGCAGTTACATCCCACCCATCTCTTGGAGCAGCTTCTCCAGTTCCAGCCAAAGCAGAAGCTTTGAGTAACAGACAGTAAAACTTTGGGCATCAAAGTTCAAGACAGGCACGACAGCAACAGGCAAAACAGACTGACAAATTCTTAAAGCATTCCACCTAAGTGCAGGAAATTACTATAAAAAAGCACCGAAGCACTGCATCAGCAAAAGGTTCAGAGATAAAATAAACACTGTAAACATAATACAGCCTTTCATAGTGGGAGAAAGTCTGAGGGAGGAGGAACAGTACAGCCTTTGCTGTTTTGACTGGCATCACTGCTTGTCTCGCTCTGACAGGTTGCCAGGTTAAGGTTTTGTTTTGAATCAGTCATTTCCCTTTGAACAGTGGCAACTGTTACCATTGTTACCCTGTTACACTGAATATAAAACAAAATCTCCACCAGCAGCTTTCCTACCATATGTTTATTCTAGGAGGCAGCAGGCATCTAGGATTTGGTACCAATCACACTGCGGAAACATTTACAGGACCCGTGTCAATAAAATAATTACCTCAATCACAGTAATATCATACAAAAGAAGACACTGAATTCACAGCTGTTGAGCACAAGGTCTAACCTAAGAAATGGAATCATGTCAGGAATTTTTCTCTTTAATTGTAAAGTTATTATTTCCAGAATCATCCTGCTAAAGCATAAAGCATACACTTGAAGTATTAGCCCTGAAACGCTGTTAAGCATGTTTTAACTGCAAAATTATTTAACAATTTGCTTGAATCACCTTCTGCTTTGTCTCCACAATAAATGTAGCCACATCCTGGTGAAGTCAGTTTCACATAGAAAAGGGGTATGAGGGGCTTGCAACAGGATATCTTAAGTGTTTTATATTAGCACAGCTTTAATTATGAAGACAGTTTTAATGTCTCTGAAACTGTCAGGATTTCTTAATTACTTAGGGAAAACATTTTACAGTGAGGTGATATGACTCCTATTTATTTATAATGCAATGTTTTCTTCCTAGTCCTTTAGATACGAAGAACTAGATACACTGAAAGCAATAAAATCTCTCTTTATAAGAATACCATTACAGTCTAATCAGATTATTACTACATTGCTTTGTAGTTCAATAAATAACGACTGCTCCCTTTTTTTCTAAATTCCTAAACAAATGGCAAAGTACCAGTGAGCTCTCATTCGTAAACAAATTTACTTAAATATTTGGTAAGATAGCTAGAAGTTACTAGAACTGGTTGAGAATACACTACCCATATGGTCTCCTGGACTTAAAAAAGCTGAAGTCTGATGTAATGTTACAGGCATCAGATGATAGTTTATTAATAACAGCTTGTATTTTTGAAAGAACCTAGAAGAGTTAGACTCCCAAATCCAACTGCCCTTTAAAGGGAAATTCTTGCTAAATCCCATAGGTTCTTTTGAAATCCCAGGCATCACTAAAAAGTAGGAGAGAAGAAAGATACATCATTTTGACTTTAAAAGGAATCTACTGTCAATAATGCCAGCTGCTTAATATTGAATGAATGAGTTCCATTTTTTTATGAATGAGAACGTGTGGTCCTCTCCAATCCTGTAATTTAGTTAATCATGTTCACCTTCTTATAGGTAAAATAGACTCATATCAAATACTGTGGTTTGTTTATTTACTATTCTATAGGTAATTAGATAATCACCTTTGGCTTGTTTAGATGCATTAACAGGAATTGTGAAGAAAGAAGAGCTCTTAGAAGATAGGGCAAGAAAGACAAGGATGGGGGAGTTGAGCCTTTCATGAGATACAGATGTAGGGTATCATTATAGAAATTAATTTAGAGGAAAAAAATCCAAAGGTCTAATCGGCAAAATTCATTGTTATGGCAATGAATCCACCCCAATAGGGTTTACCTGTCCTTGTTTTAACAAGCCATTAGTCATTTCTCAGTACCAAGTGATTTCTCCATGTTACCTTCAGTGTTTCAGCTGGAGGGAAATAGCTATGAAGAAAAAATACTAGGAAAACAGATTAGAAAATAAATTGAAAGACTGTGTCAAAAAGGTGCCAGTCTCCACTTTCAATGGAAAACAATATGAGACAGGAACGCTTTTTTCCCATTTCCCTCTCCTCCCCTCTATCTATTTGCTTTCAAACACCCAGAGTACATCAGGAAAAGCACCACAGAAAAAAATACGACGAGGTAAGAGAGGAAGAACACGTAATGGATGTTAAGATATGCACAGAAAAACACACAAGTGAAAAACACATATTCAAGGTTTTTGAGTTGTTTTCTTTTAATGACTTGTGCTGAAGACTAACAAGCTTTTCATTACATCACATTATGTGTAATTAAAGTGTGTTACATTTGCAGATTCTGAACAACTGATGTGGTGAAGCAAGTTGTTGGAAAATACTTATAAAGACATTTGGACTGAAGTATTTTTATCTTTTCACTTAATAATGTTCAGTTAAATAAAATCTGACAGCTTCCTTATTAAAACTATGATGTGGGACATCCTGCCTCAAGAACTCCTCAAATGTAAAATAAACAGTACGTAAAGAGGACACACTTTGCTCTCTCTACAAAATGTTCCCATCTTTTGGCTGAAAGAAGGAAGTTGTATAAAGTTAGCTACATGACCCAATAATCAAGGGAAGGAATTGGAAAATAACCCTGCCAATTGAAACTGCAGGAGCCTTTTTGGCCAATGTAGTGTCAACACAGTGTCACTTCAGCCAATCAAGTGGGCTATTGGAACAACAACAACAACAGAAAAGGTAGAGTTGTTTAAAGTGCCCATTAATAGATAGGGCCAAATTTTCCAAAGGCAGAAACCCTTTTCAAGCAGACAAAAGAATCGGCATGAATCATATACCTGCATTTGCCAAAATGCCACAAACAAATCTCTGAAGGAAAATGGATGGGAAGGAAAACAAAAAACAAACCAGTGGAAACTATCCAGTCCCTACTTTTTTATGAAAAGAAATACAACAAGAATTAGATATTTGCCAGTGTTCTGGAGGTCAAAACTTCCAAATACACAAGAAGTGAAAACCTGTGCAAATGTCATCCATGATACAATCACTCAGCTTGGATCTGCACTGGCAATTTGCACATAGAGGAATCTAATCTCTGTGTTCAGTGTTAACAGCTGCATGTGCAAATATGAGCAAAAGTTTTTGTATGAACAAACCAAACATTAAAGACAAAGGGTCAAAAGTGATCATAAAGTACCAAGATCTTCTATTGCACAATTCCTCTAAAAACTGATGACCAGGTGGAAGCACTGAGAGGAAAGCAAGATAGATTAAAGCCAGTGACCCTTCTTGCAACTACTTAACTGGAGCGCTGTCATCCAAACATTCAAGATAGTAGGGATGGTAAAGTCTTTGGAGACTTGCCTAGATTTAGGGGATGAAGCTAACTGTCTTTAATCTTTAATTTCAAAGTTATTCCTACTTTGATGGACCCCTATACCTTCCCAAGCCCTTTAAATTAAATGGAAAATTGTTGACTAAGTCAGAAGACATCTGGCAGACTTAATGGAATGCACTGATGGTGTTCAATGACATCTGCTCCACAGAGAAGCATTACCTAGCTATGTTCTGAATAAGCCAGCTGTTCAGTCAGCTGGAATGAGCAGTCAGAGGTGTCTGAAGAAATCAGAAATACAACAAATACATATTGCCCTCAGATGTATCAAAAATGGCCTTTCCTGGCAAAAAGCCAGGAATCCAAAGAAAAAGGATTGCCAGCTGAAGATTGTATGTCTCTCCAAAAGTATTTCTGTAGGGACATTTCTTTGGATCAGGATGATGGGAAGGAGAAGATTTGTCAGGATACAGTCTACATCCACATGCTTTCTGAGAAGTGGCAGCCAAAATGGCTTTGTGGCTTGCATGAGATTTACATTGAATAACTCTGCTGCCAAATCAAGATTCTTGACATTGTACACTCTACAGGGGCTTTTTCTTGAACTGGAGGGAATCAGTTGTTTACATCCTTTTATGGTAACTGGTAATACTTCTACAAATAATTTAACCTCTTGACTCACATAAATAAATAAAAATCACTATTATGATTCAGGCCTGACAAATACTCTAAATAAAATAATCTAATAAAATAAATATAGAAGGAAGCATTAGGAGAAAATGGGCATTTAAATGGCCTCTACATGACTGAGGGACTGATTTTATAAGGTTCAAACTGGCATAACCATTCAGAAGAGCTGTAAACTAAACTCTCAAGGAAGAGGACCAGAAGGGAGTCATGTTCAATTGTCCAAACCTTATTTTGTTACACAGGCAAGAGAAGAGCATTTTAAAGGGTTCACAGAATCACAAGGTTGGAAAAGACCTTTGAAGATCATCAAGTCCAACCAATCCCATCCTAAGCTAAACCATATCCCTAAGTATGTCATCTACCCTATTTTTAAACACATCCAGGGATGGTGACTCAGCCCCCTCCCTGGGCAGCCTGTTCCAGGCCCCAACAACTCTTTCAGTAATTTTTTTTTTTCTAATATCCAATCTAAACCTGCCCTGGCACAGCTTTGTGCCATTTCCCCTTATCCTATCTCCTGTCACCTGGCTGAAGAAACCATTGCCCACCTGTCTACAACCTCCCCTCAGGTAGTTGCAGGTGGTGATAAGGTCTCCCCTCAGCCTCCTCTTCTCCAGGCTAAACATCCCCAGCTCCCTCAGCCATTCCTCATACGATTTGCCCTCCAGCCCCTTCATCAGCCTGGTTGCCCTTCTCTGGACTCGCTCAAGGACCTCAATGTCCTTCTTATGGTGAGGAACCCAGAACTGGACACAGCACTCAAGGTTCAATAAAACCAAACAACAAAAAAACCCCATAAACAACCCTTCCACCCATCCCCCTCCCAAAGAAAACAGCAGAAGCAGCGAAGAAAAAATATAAGCAGAGAATATAGGAGTAGTCATGGAGACAGTTTAGTTACTGAAAAGATTATATGTGATCAAGTTGAAGTGGGTGAGGTAACAGAAAGGCAATCTAGCTATTTGGAAATCAATGAAAGGTGGCAAGGTTACAAACCAGAGGAAGTGAAACCAATAGAGAGAGACATGAAATCAGATAGTAGAGCCATAACAAGACATGGTGAAATATTGGTCATGACTGGAATATGGATATTGAAATACATGATACTTTTCTAAGAGATAGAATTAAAATCAGGAGTAGAATAGTGCCATGGCTTAATAAAGACCACTTCTGCAAGTAAAAATTTGCAATAACATAGAAAAAACTGAAGCTTTTAAGGTCAAAATCAATTTGAATAAAAAGTGCAGTAAAATGGACTAGGGTCAGAAATTTGCCATTGCCTCACATGGGTCATATTTGAACCTGGAGTACCTCATTAATATTTTTTTGGAGAGAAAATGGCTATCAGAAATTGTATCGTTGTGTGGACACATAAATTTCCCAAACAAAAAAAATTTCTACCAAATATGGTAGGGCACATTTATTCCTGAATGTGATAGCCAACATATTTCTTCACCAAGTGTACTGTGACTAATAAATACTATTATAAAAAAAAGTTCTGGTCAGCTGGAAATGGCAGATCAAGCAAAAGACCTGGGCATAAAACTTAATCACAAGATTACTATGAGTCATCAGTATAATGATAAAGGGCAAAGTGATACTAGACCGCAGCAAAAGCAAACTACTTCAACTAGAAACAGGCACATATTAATATTATACTAGGTAACAATAAACTGCAGACAGTGCTCTATGTTTTGTTGTGTGCAAAGATGAACTCAGACCATAACAGGTAGAAAGGACTAGTCATCCCTCTAGAGAACTCCACGTCTGCTTTGGGAAGAGACACAAAAATGGGAGGACAAACCAAATGTGTTTGCTCTTGATGAATTGTGCTAGCATGAGGTAAGAACTGAAGAAGTAAACTGAGTATCATGTTGGGAAGGAGAATAAAGTGGCCTGAATTATTTTAGGAAAGAAAAAATAACAAGTTTTCTTACAATCAGCTACACAAAGTCTTGAAACTGCTTCCTGAAAGAAGTGCAGGAATAAAAGTTAATTCATTGGCTAATGATGAAGGATAATGAGGTTAGGAGTGGGATTATATGGTGCAGTTCAGTCTCAGTGCAGAAGATGGAAAATCCAGTAAAACTCTTCCCTTCTTCAATGTCCACATATAATCATTAAACATACCTGGGCTGCAGTTGTTCATCAATAGATATCAAACAACTCAGGACAATTAATGTAAGTGAAATGCTTAGTTCTCTACATGCTGTACTAAGCTGTACTCGTTATATCTGTGTAAGACATCAAGCTTTGAGCATTCAGGCTGCTTCTCAATGTACTCATGGAAAAGTATAAGAAGTTTAGCAGATAAGTCAGAGGAAATGAACTCAACATCATTCTTCCCCATTTCGCAAGAACATGAATACATCAGTCCCCACTGCCAAGGATAGTTTTGGTCTATCTGTCTGTGTTGGGCTCATCAGGAAGCATTTTTTACTTTTTTCATCTGGCTGGGCATCTAAGACAATGTGGAGGACTCTATAAAACCAGATCCACCAAAATCAAAATACATAACCTATCTGACTAGACACTAAGCTTGTTTTAATGATTACAGCAAGTCTGCTGTGATACAAGTCCTAATATTTTGAGATGTGTTTGTATCATAATAAGCAATTTAAAGCATTTTCAAACTGGAATCATGGGTAGATTGCTTGGAGTACAGCTGTCCATCTGGGAATTTCAGATTTTGTTTATCTATTTTCACAGGAATTTTGACACATCAAATACTTGGGGTTGCAGAAAATGACAATGTGCATGTTGACTACACGCTGTCTAGGTAAACACTTGTCAAATGAGGAATACTGAAATCAAAACAAGCTTTTGTATGTGTCACTCATAAGTTACTGTCTTTCAGGCTACTGGACCAGATTTTAGTTACTGCTCCAATACTGCTCAATAAGAAAGGCAGCATTCAGAAGACTGCCAATTCTATAGCATAGGGTTGCATTTTGAAAAGCACTGTATGTGTATAAAAATAACCTTGCTATCCTAACAAAAAAATAGAACGAGCAACTGTTGAGGCCTCTTAACTGGTAGTCATCACATTAGTGTTGAGAGTAGACTAGGCTTACTGTGAAATTATTCGAGCAGTGTTTGAAAAGAGATATATTTTGGTTGGATACTGGAAAATTTAGCAGAATTTAACTTGTCCTAACTGGAGATGGGGGCTAAGAAGAAAGCCTTTAGGCAACTGTAGGATCATAGAATCATAGAATGCTTTGGGTTGGAAGGGACCTACTCTCTTTCAGCTTAAAGCTGTTGCCCCTTGTGCTAACACCACACTCCCACTTTCCTGTAGGACCCATTTAAGTATTGGTACGCTGCAATCAGGTCACCCCAGAGCCTTCTCTTTTCCAGACTGAACAAGTCCAACTCTCGCAGCCTGTTTTCAAGCTGGGTTTGGCTTAGGAATCAGAGTTCAAGTTGAGAAGAGTGAGTTCTCATGAAATACCCACCCAAACAATTGGAAATCCCTTGTGACCAGCTGTTCCCACCATCTTAGATTTACACAAGACATATTAAAGAACCAAAGAGCAATTCAAAAGCAACTAAATGCCAGAACAGTAGGAGAAGGTTTGGAGCCCAACCTGCCTGAACTTGGAAAAGCTTCACACACTCGACTTTTCAGCTTGAGCCCATCTGCAGTTTTAAGTGTGCTCGCCAATTTTAATTAGACCTTTACAAGTAAAAATAAAAATTATTTTACTACTAACTCTTGAAGTCTTATCTTAGCAGCTGGGTGAAAATATTTGCATTAAAATTCAAACCCATTTAAATGGGCTCTGCATTGCAGGCTACTCAGGTTTATGAACCCCAAGCCATTCAAATAATGCAGTAGCCCACAAACACAGCAAGCTCTAAAATCCCTCTCCTCAGCCATCCTCTCTTACTCAAGACATGCTTCAAATTCCTCTTCTGATTTCTCTTATCCTCTCAAACACTTCACGCTTCCAAAAGCCAACTAATGTAAATGGAGACCTGAAATACAGGAGAAGTGGAGAAAAAGACAACACAGTGTTGGTCTGATTCCCTTCCAAGCCCTGAAAACCAAGCCTAAAGGTTCATTTGTCCTATGAAAACTTCAGATTTTCAAGATTAAAACAAACTTAACCAACAGCCTACACCAACCATCAGTAAGTAAGGAAGGGCCTTCCCATGTCTTTATCCATATTTTTTTTTCAGGTGCATAAAACGTATGCATCATGACTCTGAAAACTTTGCAGAACATATCACACACATTAAGCAGCCAACAGGAAATGGCAAGGACAGTTAAAGGAATCAACCGCAAGCCAACCTAAGAAAACCAGCAGATTATTAGCTGGAAAATGTAGTGAGGTGATAGCAGAGATGGACATAAAAGCCTTGAAAATAATTTAATGTTTTGACTGAATATTTTTTCAACAAAACGGTTTGTTTCTTTTTAAAACAATTATTTTCCTTTAATATGTACCTAAATTTGATAACACAATGTTAAAGAGAAAACTAAAAAAAACTAATTGTATTATATTAAGAATTTTGGTTCTAAAAATATTTAATTTAAAGCAGAAACAATATTTTATTTGCATTACATTTGAGTTTTTCAATACAGTGAGGTAAAATCAAATTTTTCACTTTGAGCCAATCTGAATTTTTAAATTTTTTTTTCATTCAGCAAGTAAAGGGAAAAGTTAATTATTCATGCAGATGTAATAGGAAAGTTTTCACTGGAATGAAGAGGCTGCAACTTTCTACCAAGTACAAATAAAGTCTTCTTTGTTTATTTAAATTCACCTGAAAATTCAGTTAGTGACTAAGTTCAATTAGATACATAGCAGAAAAGAACTAACTTCCAACTTTCTATGTATTAGGTAATGTAATTCTCCCTATATGAGGCTTTCACAAACATATTCCAGCTCATATCACATATTATATATGTGCTATATATATATGTTATCATATATATCATATTGCACGTGCATATCGGCTTGTCTATAGTTTCTATAATCAATGCATTACCTTATAGCCTTCCCTGAAGCCTATCTGGTCTGATCAGGATCAGGTCACAAAGGAATGAAAGTGTTAATGAAATTATGAATTTGATCTTAAGTTTTACTACTGAGAGACCTGCCATAAATTATGCTGTGCATTCCACACCATGCAAATGCCTGTCAAAAAGGCTGGAGGAACCACTAGAACAGATATGCCCTATGAATAAACTTCATCTTCAAGCACACCACATAACCTGGCTTAGTGATAAATAAGTATCATCTACTATACAATGAGGCTGAAATACTAAACATGAAGATAACATTCGTTTTCCACTTCAAGATATTAAATAGCTGTGTTTATTCAGAGAAGTATTTATTTATTTAGATGGGAAATAAGACATACTGTCTTTTATAAAACAGGAAGAGTAAGAATACTTGTCAGTCATCTTCTGAAGGCATTAGTTTCTGTCTTAACTACTGACAAGAGAATTCTTAGAACTGCTGAAAGACCTTATCCATGACAGCAATTGGTAAACCCTGATTTCTTGGTTAAACCTACATAAACATTTCTAAGCACTTCCACACCCAACTATCACAGCATCTGAAATGCCACCTGCAGCTTAGGAGCCCAGCATTTCTGAGTTTTTTTCACATGCTACAGTTATCTCACTGCAGATGAAGATCTGTCCTTCCAAGATGCTCTGGTTGTTCCACACAGTTGTGGCATCCAGCCAGCTATGGTTGCAGCCTAACAAATCCTCTGAGGATTTCCCCAATGCAGATATATCAGCAAGTCACATAGCTCCTTTTGCAACTAATGCTCCATCAGACATGTCTAAGGGATGTGATTCCTCATGTGCAGCAAGTTTATTGGTGCTTAGCCAAGCAGAAATTAGACAATTTCATCTTTTTTTATGTTACATTGCCACTCACCAACACCAACTTCCAGACTTCTCTTAGTCTGTAGATTTGTGCATTTTTTTATTTGTTCACTGTAGCCCAATAGCAGGCAAAATTTACTGAAACATAACAAAATTATCTCTTTCCTGTCTAATGATTGGCACTGTGAGGAACGTTTTTAACTTCTGGAAACTCTTAAGGTCTTCATCATAATGCAGATGAGCTTCTCAGCATTCTACAGACATTTTTGTAAAATTACCTAGGCAAGAGTGATCCTGTCCAAACCAAGATTTATTAAAAACAGAGAAAATGGAATCCAAAGAAACGGTTTCCTGAATAGCAGTGAATTTAACACTTCAGCAAACCAGGATTTCTATGACAGCCCATGGAAGTGGTGGGGTCAGACACATAACTTCAGATAGTTCCTAAAACAAGGGCACCTAATACATACATCATACTTTTCATATGTTTCATCCTCACTTGAATACACACTGCATAGAGTAACAGTAAAATACCACAGCCCAAAAATTCTTGGTGTTTATTCCAAACACTTTTTATGATAGATACACAAAGTGAAATGCAGTACCAGATCTCAGAAGAGCATATACCTTGGGGTAGCCTCATATTCCAACATCCACACAATGATGACAGTTAAATTGTTTTCTGTTCTATCTTTAAATTTAATAAATCATAAATAGCAACAAAAGAAAACAAAACGAAAAATTAGTGAATTTCCATTTCAGCAGACATCATTAGAGCAACTAATGTGAAAGTTGAAAAAAAGTGACAAGCTTTCATCATGTGACTTTCTGTTCTTTTCCAGTTCTGTCATTTGTCCTAGTAAAAGGCATTACTACTCTATAGAAAATTTTGCACTACCTTTGTTTACTTAAGTACCTTAGAGACATAGAAAATTCAAAGTAGCAGCTATACACATGCTCATTACCTTTTCCTACTGTTAGTCCCGTGTATATCTAGAAGAGAAGGAAAGTGCAAAGATTAAATTGTCACTAACCTTGCTAACCATGCCAAAGACCGTATGCAACAGAAATGTTCAGACAGAGATCCTGACTTCACAGCACAGTAAGATTTTTCAAGGCCATGTCTTTTAGGGTCACTGTTGCTGAGCTAAGCCAGCTCTGTGTCATCTCCCTGTTATTTCCTGAACGGAATGACGTCTGCCCACAGCAGGAAAGAGAAGGTCATTGTCCACTACTGGCAGATGTGTTAGAGAATGGCTGGATTCTGAAGAAGGATATGGCATGTTCAGTCTCCAATGAGAAATTAGGGAATAAACTGTTTCTGGCCTCAACGTTTCTTAGAATGTGGGAAAGAGGAAAGAAATCTCTGCAATAGTATGCAAACTCATGGTAAATGAAAAAATGTTCTTAAAATATTGTTCTCAGGTAATCATTGCCTCCATATGTTTAAATACAGATACCCAGATCATTTGCTGTACATGCCTTCATCAGAATGACTCAACCAGAACTATTTTCGCTGGAGTTAACGGGCTGCATAGTTTCCAATCCAGTCTTATTCTTTGTCATCTCCCTTATTCTTAGCTCTGAAATTAAGGCCTTATGTTTTAATAAGTGAAGAAGATACAAGATACACTATTTCCACAATCCAAAAAAATATTTTTTTTTTTTAGGTACAGTCACATTGGGCTGAGTCTTTGTTTACAGAATGGTTAAGGTTTCTACTTATTAAAAGAGATCAAATACATATTGAACTCCACTTTATCCATTGCAGAAATCAGCTTCAGAGTTTTGTTATGAAGCTGTAAAACACAGCACCAAGTAGAACCACAGATTCCAAAACTCTGTCACAGAACCCCTTGGGCACTTCAAGAGAGATTAAATCTACAGATTATTCAGGACAAAATAACTTGGCTGGCTTTTTGGCATCAGAAAAAAAAATACCACCATTTCTAAGACTTCAGTTTCATTTTGCTCCTGATTTCCCAAACATCTCAAATTCTCACTGCTGGAATTCCTCACTGCTGAATTTCTTCCAGTTTTTGTTGAAGAGTCTTCTTTACAGAAATATCACAAAATCATCTGATGGCAAAAAAGGGTACTTTCTAAACCCACATCTTAACTATCTAATCCCTGCATTTAAGCCTTCATCTTCATTTCAGTCATAACTGAAGGCTCCAACCCTGATTTAGCGAAGTCAGGGGATTCAATCCCTCGGTTTAAAACAAGGATAGACAGAACAGCAGCAATATTGTACTCTAACCTTCTGCAAAGCAAAGTAAAAATATCCCCACAATCTACTGATATGAGAAGAGAGGAGGGAAAGCACCTAAGCACCCCCTCTGTCTTTCCAGGAAGGGCAATACAAACTAGGAAAAAAAAAGTCCTGGCACCTTCTATAGAAAGGCAGAAATCTGAGTGGAAAATATACATCCTTACCCACAACTTCACAATGTCTTTCATTCACACAGGAGTAAGTCATCGTATGCAAACTGCTCAAACAAAAGTCATGGAGTGGTAGACCTAGAGAGAATGGCCTTAAACTGAAGGAGGGTAGATTTAGATCAGATACAAGGAAGAAATTGTTTACTGTGAAGGAATAGTCAGGCACTGGAACAGGTTGCCCAGAGAAGCTGTGGATGCCCCCTCCCTGGCAGTGTTCAAGGTGAGATAGGACTTTGGGCAACCTGGTCTGGTGGAAGGTGTTGCTGTCTATGGAAGGGGGCTTGGAAATAGATGATCTTTAAGGTCCCTTCTAACCCAAACCATTCCACAATGCTCTGATTGTATGAACTGCCCCATACAACTGAACATCTGTAGTTCACTGGGGCACCAAGACTGTGTAATCTCAAGTACTTAAAACCACTGCATTGCAATTTCAAAGGAATATAAATTCATACTTTAACCAAAATATTGGTCTCTCATTCCCTTTTCATATCAATACCTCATGCCAACATTAATTTTCCTATTTTCTCATTATTAGTTTTCAGTTGGCAAAATCTTATCTGGCAACATTTGCACTGACATGGACACTCAAGCAATCACAAGTGAGTAGTATGAAAAGGGCAACTGATCCTTTTGGGTAATAGTAGTGACTAGAGAAGACTAAGGGGGGACCTAATTAAAGTTTATAATTATCTGAAGCAGGGGATGCAGGGGGAATCAGCCAGCCCCTTTTCAGTGGTCTGTGGGACAGGACAAGGGGCAATGGCTGCAAGTTGGAGCACAGGAAGTTCCACACCAACATGTGGAAAAACTTTTTCCCAGTGAGGGTGACAGAGCACTGGGACAGGCTGCCCAGGGAGGTGGTGGAGTCTCCTTCACTGGAGATATTCAAGACCCGCCTGGACACCTATCTGAGTGATATGTCCTAGGGAGCTGCTTTGGCAGGGGGGTTGGACCCGATGATCTCTTGAGATCCCTTCCAAACCCTACAATTCTATGCCAATGTATCAGCCTTTAGGCAATCACAGCCTCTATTCCTCGGTGACTAGTACCAACGGCAATTAGCCATAACGTCATTTGCAATGTGGAAGAAACACTAATCTGCTCTTGCACTTAAGTGACAATGTGAGCCTAATGTATTGGTGCTGCAGCAGGCAAAACCTCTAAGACTATAAATCTTATTTTTACTTTGAAATTTCATGACAGAATAGCTGTACTTCTAGGTACTTTAAAACAATTTTGCTTGTCAGAAATGTGAAAAAAAGCAGTACTAGAAAGAAAATGGGGAATTTTTCTTTATGGTTGGACTAGATCTCTTGAGGTCTCTTCCAACCCCTAACATTCATTCTGTGATTCTGTGAAAGTATTGCCTTTCCTTCAGAAAAGCCAACTATTCAACCTTTTTGAAATTCGGTAAGAAAAACCCAAATATTTTTGGCCAAAGCCACACAAAAATAGTTTGGGGGTTTCCCACAAAAAGCCCTGCAAGTTTCTAAGAAATGTAGATATTATCTGGAAGTACATTCAAAAAAATCCTTTTCCTATTCAAATAAAGAGTCAGGATGAAAGGTCATTTCGGGTAATCTCCTCCTCCTTATTTAATCAATTATGTTATTGAATCTAATTTAATCAGAAGGAAATCTCTCATCAACTACTATATTTATATATATATATATATATATATATATATAAAAACCAAATAACTCTAAGGCTGGAATGGGAAAAAAATAACCAGCCATTTTTATTTGTATCTGTTGTAGTGGGAACCTCTGAAAAACAAATCAACCCAGCACCAGTGGTATTACACATAAAATCGACTGCTGATTATAAATTCTAACAGTGTTAAAAAGTTGAGTTCGATCTCAGATGAAACTAAAACCACACAGAGGTACTGAAGAGAAAGACAGTGACCAATTTCAACTAAGTATCAAAACATCTTACACTGACCAAGAGGATTTATGAGCATGAAAGTCTGAAAGCTCAATATGAAGAACTTTAGAAAATTTTACTTCTGATTTTTTTAGGAATGTTTGAGGACACAATAATAAAATGCACTATCATCTATTACGCTATGTGTGAGAATATATCTTAACAGCTGAATATATAAATAAGAGATATTCTATAATCCAAGAAAACAGTAATATATTTGACAAAAAATATATATCTTTTTCACTTAATTGCTCACCATATCTCTAATAGGTTTTAAATTCACACAAAGGTCTAAGACTTACATTCAGAGAACTATGGAGGAGGAGAAATATGGCAGCAGGGGGTGGGGAAGAGAGGGGGGGGAAAACCCCAGAATTTACATATGCTTTGAAATGAATGTACATGCAGATAACAAAAAGTGAACTAAAATTTCAGGAACAGAGCACTATTATTACACTTCCCAATCTAACAGATACAGGCAAAATCAGACTATGTGAATTAGCTGACTTAAATCTAAGATTTCTGATATTTTTCCAACAAACATTTCAGACTCATTTTGAAAAACACACCCAAGAGATTTGCTTCTAGTGTTTGCCTGAATGCCACTCTTGCCTCTGCATAAGAATGCAGCACTGTTTTCAGATTCATTCCAATACTTCTACCAATGTTTCACTTTTTACTGAAGAAAATGAGAATTCTGAAGGCACAGCCTTTTAAAAAAACTGAGTCACGTCAGGTCACAATGATTTGGCTTAGATGGCTACATAAAACAGTGCAGTTGGCACAGATCTATCATAAACAACTTGGTAGTGATTTTGAATGAAAATGCGGGTGCTTGGAAGCCTGCTGAAAGATGAACATGGAGACACAGATTTCCAGTTCTCAATCCTATCCTTCATGCTGGCAAAACACCTGCATGTTGCTACAGGCAAATGCCAAACTCTTCATCTGGAGGCAAGAGTTTACTCCCTCACTTATTTATACTACTTTCATGTCATTCTCATACAGGCTTTCTTCTCTGTTTATTCTCAGTTTAGTGGTGTGACAGTCTCTGGTGTTCCATCCCAACAGCAAATCCTACTTTCAAAGTGCCTTACTTCTCAAGAACCACACTGTAATCTTCATGTAACTACATCATAAGCCATTTTTAATGATTAGCTGGCAAATCTGGGGTTCAGAAATTTCTGCCAGTACCAGGGCTATACCCCAACTCCTCTAAACAATGCTGAGATGCCTCCAGCTCCCACCTAGTCACAGCTGGGCTCTGAAGTGGACAGAACTGGAAGTATAGATGTGTCTCTGTGGAAGCAATTCATGCAGAAAGCAAGAGGTATGGTGCTGTTTTTACCCAGTTTTACCCTAGGATAAATTCACTGGCTTGAATGGAGTCACCCTGGAGTAGAATTAACATAATACAGTGATAAATCAGGCCTATTGATTCACTGACAGTGCCCCTGTAGGACCTTCTTGAGCAGCCAGCCTACTGAACATTGCTCGCAGCATTGTCTTCCCAAGGACTGTGCCATGCCATTTCCACAGACAAATTGTTTCCTGACACAGCAGAGACTGATTTCCATGCTTCCTGCTTATTTAATGCATTATAACCACATTGTTTTGCACTGGTTGCCCTCTAATTTGTGTGCAGAATGATTTTTGAGTCAAACACACAGCCCTCAGCTGTGGCAAATCCATGTGGCGTTTTGACTCCTGAAACATCCAAAGATCACAGGAGTTACAGATGCAAAATGTATTTCCCAAACTACTTTTATGATCTGATTACTTGCAAAGCCAGGAGAGAAAAGATGGATCAGACTACTGGAGCTGAGAATGCTTTCTAAGGAGGTAATGATAACCAAACTTCTGGCCTTGAAGTCCAAGGTAGCAAAGGATGCCCTGAGGAAGTATTTATACATCTCTTGACCTTTTTTGAACTCCTCAAAATTTTTCTGTCTTTTGTTTTCAGTCAGATATTAAACCCAGGAGGCAGCTTTAGACAGTAAAAAATTATGTCTGCTCATAATTGCTTTGTAATTAGCAGCTCTCAGAGGCAGCAAGCCAAAGAACAAACCTTTCTTCCAAGTATATCTAGTCATTGTTTTGATGACACCTTTCCAACTCAAGTCTTCACATTTTTGACCAATGTCAAAAATGCCACAGGGGTGGGATAAGGTGAAATGAAAATCAGACTCCTCTTTGGAAATCAAACATGAGAAGAAAATACCTTAAGAAAAGAAAGCACAAGAGACAGGACTGTTCCAGTCTTCTTTCAACAACTGTAAGACTTTTACTGATGGAAATATTCTGGTTTTCTCCTGGAGATCCAACATGTCAGGACATTATGTTTTGTCCCAGGCAGAGCTACAATAAGAAAAATCAAAATTTATATTCAACAAACTGACTTCATGCCTGCCCTGAAAAGTCCTCTCAGTATTTAGAGAAGAGAACGAAGGCAACCTGAGAAGGCAGATGAAATACAGACCACCTCTGTAAACTGCTCCACCAGTGTTTGAAGAAGACAAAGAATCTGGGGGTATTCCTCTACACCTCAGACGCCCATCTAGTCAACAGGTGGAACAGTGTTATGAACAGAGTCCATCTGACATTTTACACATGTGCTTAGGATAAGTAGAGCTGGCAACTACAGTTCATTGACTGTATGCACTGCATACCAAAGATCATAAAAGATGCTCAAGGACTACCATAGCAGCAGACTTTTACATTTCAGAAGCATTTACATTCTAGAGGCCTACTGATCTTGTAGGCTCAGATGAAGAAGGCTCATTCAGAACAGAACATCTCCCAGCAAGAGCAAACAACATGACTAGTTGTCAACAATATTCAGGAAAGTCAGGGATGTCAGAGACAGAGAAGTGTTGATTAAAAACCCACAAGATGCTCTATCCCAAGAAACAAAAAAATACAGGCAACTCTACTACAAAAGGAGTAATTCCAACATATCTACAGATGTTATCTTACAAACATACAACCTGTTCTAACAGGAGTATATCTCCCTTCCTTCTTCGCTCTTGCTGAGGATAGGACATTTGATCCAAGTGTGAACTGGCTTACAAATTACCTTGGCTTGGTCCAGATGTCCCTTCCTCCTCAGGTATAGGAAACTCCATCAAGAGGATAAGGAATACAGTTAAGGAATGGCAGGAGATTCCTATTCTTTAAGTATTTCCAGACTCCATGAAGCCACTCATCTAGAACCCTCCAGAATATGAACAGGGTGTTTTGAAGGTTCCACTCATCTTCCAGCATACACTTCCATTTCTTTGCAAAACAGAGCAACCTCCTCAAACCAGGAAAGACAAGAGGTCAGGGGGAAAAGAAAGCACAGATTAACTAGAGTTCCCATGTATTTACTTTAGACTTCAGTCCTAGACATGGTCTCTATGCGAATAAAACAAACTAGCACATTGACAAATCAACCAAGCGTGAAAGGATAACAACAGTTGAAACTATTGCAATTGCACAATGTGCACAGAAATGCCAAGCTGAAGTTTTCTGAATTGTAAATGAG
The DNA here is from genome assembly GCF_964237585.1 of Gallinula chloropus. NCBI lineage: Eukaryota > Metazoa > Chordata > Aves > Gruiformes > Rallidae > Gallinula > Gallinula chloropus. Next base: position 9,365,799 of record NC_140099.1, on the reverse strand, counting down.
ACCTGAGGGTCAGGTTCCATCCCAGGAAATGCATCAGAAACCTCACTCAAGTAAGTGAAGTAGCATAGACAGTAATCCAGTGCAGCACTGTGTGGGCTGTCTCTTCCCTGGGGAATATTTACCACCCTTTAGGCTCTGAGTCTTTGACTTCAGCATTAATAGCACTGTCTTCTTGTAAGCTCAGACATTAAATCTTCTCACTCCTCTACTACTGGCTTTCTTGAAGGAGAAACTGAGCTTCAGCCATGAGAACACGGCATCCTGGACAACCTGACCTGCCCTCATTGATTTCTATGACTTCTTCACACAGAGACAGGTGCTTAAAACACCAAGGGATGCTCTTCTTTAAATAACCACAGTACTTGAAGGTAGCTCAAAATGGATACCTCTCACATGTTAGTCTGCAGTCTTAGTTCAGTTTTGCTTTAACAGCAGATATTGTAGGGAAGACGAAAAATAAATTCGAATCTCCCTAAATCTAAATAACACTGGATTTGCTCAGCCTAAAGGCACAACAAACCCCTTTAGACATAACTGCCTGCAGTTGCAACAACTCCCAGGGAAGCTTTCCTGGATGGCCTCCAGTCCAGGCTGACCAGCAGGCACTTCAGATACTCCTCTGCTTGGCCCTCAGCCTGCTGCTACACTTTTGCCAGTAGACCGTTCTGACCTTACACACTTTCTGCACATCACCAGCACGATGGAGACGCATCGTTCCATTTACTTCCCATTTCCATCTGATGTGAACTTGGTGCGAGTTACAAATACTTTTCATAAGTTGTAAGTTGGCAGAGAACTTACCTGGTGACCTTTCAACAGGGCTTATTTTACTCCTGAGCTTCACATTAGGTGATAAATTCTGATCCTTTAACACTTTTCACATAACTTACCTTCATTAGCTAAATCAATGCTGGTGATCTCCCATAGATTTTCAGGGGAACTGCACCTACTTATACACGACCCTGGAAGCCTTTTTAATGGGATGTCATGGAGCATACTTTGGCAGGGCACTGAAAACAAGTTTATTTTACTTGCAAGATCACATAGTCAGCTCAGCAGTGCTGAAATGTGGCAATGAATTCCTCTCATCGCGTAGAGATGATGATCAGCAATACTACCAATAGATAGGAAAAACTAACCGAGTCGTCCTAGTCAGTGGATCTTACTTGCGTTTAAGACTGACACATACATAGCAATTTGCCTCTGTTCTACAGCAGCTGCAAACTATTAACTATGACAATGAAGTTGATTTTTAAACCAACAAATATGATGGCTATTATGAAAGTTTTACCATTGTCACATGGTGTGCAGTCTTTAAATTCATCCCTTGCTGTGTGGCTGAACTTTTATTGAATTTTTTTTTAAATTAAAAGAAGGTCATGCGAGGACAGAAAACCTCTTTGTCAATCAGACTGTGCAGTGCACAAAACTCTTCCAGAACTCTCATAAAAACCAGGACCAGCACACTGTACTTAAAACACAGTGTTGCAGAGATACTACAACTGAATTTGACTGAAAAAAATCTACTCCTCCTCATTCCCTATTGCTTCTTTCTACCTCCATATTTGCTGGGTTCCCAGAAAACCTAGCCCTGAATGATCCATTTGCCACCTGAGGGAGTTTTGAAAGCAAGAAACCTTCAAAATTATACCCATGTCCCAGAGCACACACCTTTGCTTTAACCCACTGCTAGTAACAAATCATACAAATCCAAAAGCTACACAGAGAAGAAAAAGAAGGATCTTAGATTCTTCTGACATCATGAGGATGCATCTGAGTAATACTTACAGTGGGATATCATACAAAATGTCTCTCGCCATGCATAATTAAATCGTGGTCAAATTGTTCTGTAAAAATCAACATGTAACCTTCAGATAATGTTAATTTTTCCCCTATAGTCCCAGGGACAAAGGACAAAAAAGATTTTGAGTGCTAGAAGCCCTTGCAACTATTCAGCTGAAGATCTGATTCCTCCTGGTTTCTATTTCCATTCATCTTCTTTCTCACCTCATCATATGAGCTACCCTTCTCCTTCAAAAGAACTGTGCAGAAACCCACAAGAGGGCACGATCAGGCAGAGAAGGGGGTGAGCCTCACTATTTTACATAACAAAATCATATGCATCAAAACACACACACACACAACTTCCCAAATGTCTGAGGTTAGTTATCCTTCATGTCCTGACAAGTTACACCCACCTTTCCCAGAGGAACTAACTCACTCCATAACAAGTACCAGACTTCTGTTAAAACAGCAAATAAAGTAGGACCACCTACCACCCAATCCTGCAAACACTTACTGGTAGACAATCCTGCATGACTACTGCCATGCACAACCTCGGAGTTTCAGCTGGTCTGCCTGTGTTACTAAGAGCCATATCATCAGCAAATGTTCCCAGAGTTACGCTCTATTGCTTGGTCAAAATCAGGCCAATTCTGCAACCCCTGTTTACAGTCAGCCCCCGGCACTGACTTATGATGGAATAACTCATAAGAATGAAACACAAGTTTGGATTTCAGGATAAGGCCCCCAGTCAACATATGGGAGCATTTATGGCTCTGTGAGACCTATGTTAAAAAATAACTTAAAAACAGACAGTGTTTCCCTGTGAGTGGCCTGTTTTCCCATGTTCCAGTTTGCTCTTTCAAAAAGACTGGTAGGCTGAGATATCGGTCACTATGTGAAAATTACAACATTCAATTAAAACAATAGCAATTTTCAAGTGACGCTTTTTTTTTTTCAATAGATGTATGACATTCCTAGACATTCTATTAATTAGCAGGCCCCGGGCAACACATTTGGTAAAACAGAACAATCTGGCCTTTGATTTTTATCCAGACTTTACCCAAGATCACACAGAGGTAGCCAGGCTGCTGATAGATCCCCCACACAGAGCACGCACCCCCAGAAAGCAGCTGTGCTAAGAACTGCAAACCACTTTGAAGAATTCTCAGTCTGCAGAGAAAGAGAGAATGATTTATTAATTAATAAAACACTGCTTGTGTTGGACTGGGCGAGCAGAATCTGTTAAATGGACTTTAGTAATCAGTCCCAAGTTTGTTTCTGCATCCTTTTTTCCAGTTACCTGTTTCAACTTCACTTTCAAAGCTATCCTGGTTGAAAAACATATCCTGAATGCTTCTTGTATTTCAGGACCAGGAATTCAAACAAGTCCATTACTTTCAAAGTAAGGAGACTATTAATATCCTGATGAGCATCTGAAATTAGCAGAATCTCATGCTCTACACCTACATGATGGTTATCTAGGAAACTGGCATACTTATTACATCTTTTCTGGGCAGCTATAGTCACAACCCATCAGTATACTGGATGAAAAACACCATCTCAACAAAAGATGTTGTAAGATACCAGCTGAAACACTCAAGCTTTTGATACTCCCACCTGCATTAATAATTTCTGGTTGCATTGGATAAAGATCTGTTAGTTCCTTCCCATTTAGGAATTTATTAAGGTAACCAAAACTTTGGAATCTTTCTTATTTGTTGCATTGTTCATTTCATCTGTAGACGATAATGGTCCTCTTACATTAAGGATAATGAGTGCCTTAGATGCGCTTTCAAAGACATTTCCACATTTTTCAGTGATGTAGCTGTAAGTAAAACAAAATCCAAAGGGAAAAGGGGAGGAGTATTTGATCTTGAAAGCAACCAGACTGTCTGGAGGAGATATATTTTGAAGGTTTTATTGGTGGTCCTCAGAGAAAGGCAGCTATGACCTAAGCTTGAAGGCTAGCAAGGACTATGTGGGTTTGTGTGGGAGGGGGTTAAATCTAATTTGTAAATGGTGAGTTATTAGCCCTGACATTTGAGAATAGACACTGCATTGTGTTGATTATGAGAGCAACTCTAGTTTTCTTGTTAATGGCAGTGATTCATTCTTTCCCACTCCACTATTGTTCCCATTTACCTGGCAAAGAGAATTACTTCTTCTGTTTTCTGAATTGCTGATTTCTGGAGAGACTGTTCAGATGAGCAAAAGCACAGAAGAAGAAATGCACTAAACAAGCAGGGTTCTGGGAACAGTACTAGCAGATCTGTCAAAGGGTGTGCTCTTACTGAGTGGCATCTTCCCCCTCCTCTACTCTCCTTTGCATCCAAGAAAGCCCTGGCTCTCTTTTGAGAGAGCTTTCAGTCTCACTTCCTTTCAATTCAGGATTTCCTTAAACTCATCCTCTCAAAAATATTTAAAATGTCCTAAGATGGGTAAAGGATTTGGAAGCTTTAAATGACTTCAAACCTATGTGCAGCCATACATTTGGTAACAAAGCAACCAGCTTTGGATTTTCCACTACAGCCTTACCCAACTGCACAAAAGCAGCTATACCCACAAGTGGTCTCCTATGCCACGAGACACACAGAAACCACACAAGAGGTCTCAGCCAATTACCGTCACAAAAGTATACTAAGGTTTTGGGGTTTTTTTAATTGTCTTAAAACTGTGGAATATCAGGACAATGACCAGGAGTAAATCAAGACTCAAGCCTCCACACAGAACTGTCTCTCCAACAGCCTGTTTTATAACGTGTCTGGCTACTGCACCCAGACTCTCTGTTTGTCACTTTGTGAAGTGCAAACCCAACACTTCTCAGGCTGCCTCCCCTCCTCCCCAGCAGACTGTGACACTGGTAGACAGGCCTGATCCCTTGCAAATGTGAAATGGCAGAGCTGCATTGACGTCAGTGATGATACTTCTCTTTCATACAACTAGCAATCTGGCCCTCCCACTTTTACAAATGCCCCCGGGGGGACAACATGAAACACAAAGCTTGGAAAAGTACAAAACTAGGACTTGGGAACAACCCATGGCACAGATTAGGGGACAGTAGCCATAAAGAGTTTGAATCCAGATGTGAAATTCCCCAAGGCCAGGACTATTCAAACCCTATCTCCTATGTGAAGCAAACAAGCTAAATTAACTATTGGGTCAACCTTGCCTGTAAGACACAGCTTTCTGTGAGCAACTCCACCCAAAGATCTTTGGGACCTATTTACTTCGAGGCGTGCAAACAGCTATATATATGCCCAAAGGTTGAAGCACATTGCACCCTTCGTGTGGCCAGCCAGGGCCACTGCGGTGGGCAGGGCAGGCAAGCTGACTGACACATTGGGGCTTGCTCTGTGCAAATAGTTCTTGTGCCCAGTGAACACGGATTTGCCAGTGGAGCAGTAGGTGTCACGTCCAGAAACAGCAGAGGGCACTCAGCTGACCTCAAACAAACAAAGCTTAAGTGGAATGTGGTATCCTCAATTCCATCTTGGGTTTCAAATGACTAAGTGAAGAGATGCATGAAATTCATACTGAGTCCCCAAGCTATTACGTGCCTACTGCACAGAGCTGCATCTCTCTCCGAGCTGCCACAGCCAGCCATAAAGGTAGCTGGGCTTTGGCCACGCAGAATTCCCACAGATTTCAATGGGAATTTCAGTGTTCCAGTCTTGACTCCAAGAATGCAGTGCTGGACCCAGACCTCTGACGGCTGGAGCCGTATTCAATATCAGCGTCTGGCAACACCCATTTTAAGCAGTGACTCATTCACAGGCACAACTTTAGAGAAACAGAGAGGATGACTTTAATCATACATTTCCATTTCGTTAACAAAGCTCAGTAAAACCAGATGAGCATCCTGGATGATAATAGTTGGTATTAATCTAATGACTACAGTGATCCACTGCCACAGTTAGGAATAGTTTTATATCCTACACAATGCATTGTTTTAATTTGCTTCAAGAACATAGCAGCTAATGGACTCCTGAGGCTAAGGACAAAATAATTGTTTAAATGCCGATGATTTTTTTTTAGAAATAGTGGGGTTTTTTCTGAAAATCAGAGGCATGGAAATGAATTACATAAAGTAATATGAAAGAGAACATCTTCAAAAGTACCTAGGCAATGTAGGAGTTTAAGACACAAGATAAATAAAACATTATTATCATTTTCCATTCATTGTATACAAGGGAGACAGTGGGCCTGTATAGGGAGTAACATTCAGGCAGATACTACTGCAAGGTGCTCATCTGTCATGGCTAATCATTCCCACAACTAGTTGGTTTTCCATTCAAACATATGGTTTTAAGTCTTTCCCTCTAATATTAGAGCGCATCAAGCCTCAGACTTGACAGAAAGCATCTGAAAACACATAGTTAAAGCTGGTGCTTGGCACTGGATTCTTACTGAAGATTTTTTTTAAAGAATGGGCAGCCTTTTCGGTGCCATTTTCCAGATCACCATGTCTGCCTAACCCTTTTAATATTTTCAGAGTCCTTTCATGGCTCATTTGCAAGCAAATGCAATTCCCTCTGCAAGTGCTCCAAGATGCTCAGATAGAAGCTATCTCTAATCCTAAAGTCATGTAACTGCAGCCCTGTAATGCTGAACCCAAACTAATACATACTGCTTCCCAGCAGGACTTACTAGTTCAGACTCAGTCACATGCTAATGATGGCTAAAAAGCTTCCCATTCAGAGCCAGCTTTCACCCAGACACCCTGGAGCATGGACAGGGTGAGTTCATATCTGCCTGCCAAACTATGAGTAGACATACCTTCAGTGACTCAAGCAGTTAGGAGCAGAAATGCAGGATGAATCTTGTGTAATATTCCCACAGTCCAGTAAAGGCTGGCCTTGCTCACTAGTTTGAAAGCCTTTCAAAGCATGGTATGTTTCTTTGGTTTCTGGACTGATAACATTATTCCTTACTTTTTGGACCAAAACTCTTCCTCACTGACACTTTCCCAACTTCACAAAGAGTCCTGTTCCACTAAGAAGGCTGAGTGCTCTTCTGTTCAGAGATACTTTTTCCTTCAGGATTCACTTCCTCATGAAAATATGAATCCAACATAAGTCCCCCCAGCTCCTTTCTGTAAGGAGCACCTCATAAAGTATTACTGAGCAGATGAGTAAGGTAGATTTAAATTCAGCATTGCAGTCTGAAAACCCTCTGATTAAGGTCATGGCAATCAGCCAACACATGAGACTTCTTACAGCTGCATCACTCTTAGACATGAGATAAACATCAACTGCTTTGATAGCATTAAAGTTTCTACGATGCACACAAATCCTATTGCTCTATCTTCCTACGGTAAAAAAAACACAAGTGAGAACTAAATACTGTTTTTCTTCTGAATCTTGTCCACTTTCATCTCCAAGCCCAGCCTCCTGTGCAGTTCCACCAGGTTCCCTAGTTACTTTTCTAGATCTTGGGCTACTATTTTTATAGCAAAAAAAAAAAAAGAGGAAGTCTGTCTGCCATCTCCACCCAATGGATAGCTAGTGGATAGCACTAAATTAAGTGGAATCTACCTGGCTGAAGATCTGTGGCACATCTATCTCAGCTTGCATCAAGGAGTTAAGTGTAAAACAGATAAAATTCATACAAGCCAAGAGTGCCCTAGCCTTCCAAACAAGTTTTCTGCTTTCTTCTCTGTTTTCTCCTCCACTGTCCACACACATCAAGGAAAATGTTCCCCCTGTCATAACAGATCTTTAGTTACATTATATGATCTAAACAAAAAAAAACAAAAAACCCAAAACAAAATGAAAAATCTATTTGATATTTAAACCACAATTAATCTACTTTTGTTGTTTGATGACCTCAATAGGCCATTAATTTACCAAATAATCTCAGTAATCAAACATTGGAGTTTCAGTAGTACATTTGTCCAGATTCATTACTGTCCACACTAGTATCTGTAGTTCATACGTTTGCAGCATAGGGATAATTTCTCCAGCCTTATACGACAGTTCTAGTTGGGCAGCACCAACCCCACCTTCTTTGCACAGTGATGCTTCCATCATGACTGCAGACTCGCGCATATTCCAACTTTTGAATAACCTTGTCCACTAAGTCTCTAATATTCATTTAAATATGAGTTTACATTTCCAGTTTCCTTTAGACAGAGCCTGTAGCAGCTCACCCAATTCAATAAAATCTCTCTAGCCTTTGGGGCCAGCAATGTTGTTAAAACATTGGGATGTCCATGACTGCTTTAATCTGGTTTTTTTCTGCATCTTTTCATTTCACTCAGTTTCTGACAACACTTTCATACCAAACTGGGCAACAAGGTACTATGAGCTTTTGCTGCAGCAGCATATAAATATCACTCATTCCACCTTGCATGGTGACAATATACTAAGAGGTGGAAAAATCTAGGTGTGCAAACTCCTCAAGTATGTTTTTTTATCTACTTATTCTTCGTATTCTCTAAGGAACCCATCTAGGGTCTATAATCAAAAAATGTACAAGAAATGTAAAAACGAAACACTCAAAACTCTCAATATCCTACAAATACATGCTTTCAGGTTGGGGAAAATAATACTGCCTTCTTCCCTTACTGTTCAATTTAGCTCTTTCCTTACTCCATCTCGGTCACAGAATCACCTCTGAGATTCAAAGCATAAAGATTGTGACACTCATTTGCAGTCCAGGTGCAATACACTCTCATCTCCTGTGCGTGAGCATTTCTTCCTCTGTTGCACAGTCTGAAAACCCATCTAGCCTATGAGTACTTTGCCAAAAGAACTTTCTCTTTACTCAGCCCCTGGTTTAATAACCACGATGTCACTCAGCATCTGTGATCACAGTTTGTTGTAAGTAGCATATTGTTTATGTGCAGCACTATAAGGTAACACATACTGCCTGTCACTTATTTTCATAAGCTGAAGCTAATTAATGTCCTTTTGTATGCCAGGGATAAGAGGACAGCTGGAAACCATCAGGGGGAAATGGGAGCAATACATGAGCTGTTTCTTCAGATGGCTGTTTCACTGCCCAAGGCGCACACACGCATACTCACAGCTTCCTCTCTCAGGTCCAGTCCTACTCTAGCTCTACCACTGTCACTCAGAAGTCAATACAATTATCCCAGCTTTACAGTGATATAACAGAGAACAGGCATAAACCCAAATTTCCTACTGGCACTAGAAACATTCCTGTTCTATCAAAACTTGATACTTAAAGCCTTCTGGAGACATATACAATAAGGATAAAACAGCAATTAATACAACATAATTGCCTTAGACTATGCTCAGAAATCTCTTCCAACTGACAAATAAAAGTCCACACACTCAAGCCACAAGTCTCAGCCTACATACTCCACTGACAGACATATCCTTGTCCTATCTCCTGGAGGCCAAACAAAGGGTTTGTCCTGACCATTAGGAACAGAAACAGAGAATTGAGGTCTACTGCAAATGCCATCTTAGCGGTCTTCATTTTCTGTGACAATATGCAGGCCTGGGAACAGTTATCCAGAACACTTCTGCTGACCTCAGTTTCTGGGATAGCTCTCCCTCGTTTAACCCTGAACCTTTCACATACACATGAAGATAAACACCCAAAGTTCTACATGCTAAGACTTATGCAAACACATTTTGTGCCAGAGGGTATAGGCCAATAACCTGCACAGATCCACACCCACACAGAATTGCACAATGGACCACACGTATTTTCGAGTATGACATTTGCCTATCACTAAGAATTATCTAGCACCAGTCATTTCCAGAAACAGTTTGCTGGTCTCAACAGATCAGTTACATTGCATTTATTTTTGCTCTAAGCAATACCTTCTATGCCAGTCATTCATACCAATTTGGGAGTTCACCCAGATCCTTCCCTCACCCTTTTCCAGGTCCTCAAGCTCAATAACATTTAATTCACCAAGTGGAATTCCTCTGGCTCTTCTCTGCAATCCTAATTTCAACTTTATCCTGACAAGCTGCCAGAGGCACAGAGAGCCTACTCCACAGGGATCCCAAATTCCACAGTTCACTGCAGCCCAACGCTACTTGACAGCAAATCTTTCAAAATAAAGAAAAGAATCTATAAAACATCATCAGAGCTCTAAAACTTCAAACTGTGAATTCATATATCAGTTATGACATGTTCAAGCCTGGACACTTGGCTAATGCACGGAACTCTTCTGAATCAGTGCATTGCAAAGGCTGAGCACTAGGTACCTTGATGGTGCCTTGGGTCTCAGCTCTGATCCACTGGATGGCAAGTGGATTGAGCCCAGGAAGACCAGCAAGCCAGGCAAGAGTGACAGAAGAACGTTCCTCCTAGTTCCACAACATGCACAGTAAGCAAGACACTACTTAACCCTGAGTGATTCTTCCAGAACAAAGAAGTGAAATTCCAGGAAGGAGCTCCTGAACTCATCCAGAATATTAAATGGCAAGATATTTTGTAGATTTTCAACTGCCATTGGAAAGGCCCAACTAACAATCCGATTAATCTCAACACAATAACAGCCCTTAATCTAACATATATCAGCAAATTCCTGTTTCTCCCTTTTCTAACAAAAATAACAACACTGTAGTTGCCAGTGCATTAATAAGATCCTATTTCTGCTCCAGAGACTGAATCGAACCTTTGTTCTTCACAGCAAAGGATTAAGAAGGTTGCTATTTTGGTAATGAGATGTGGAGAGGTACTTACTTTGCAAGCTGAGATCCAGGCTGGATGCCTGAGAAAGGAATAAACGCTGTTACCTCAGATGAACTTTATTCTTATAATCAGTATATCAAGCTCTGTTACTGTGATGCATATCATTAACAATAAAGAGAGAGTATTCATGAATAATTACAATTTGATAGAGTGTTTCAGCTCATTTACAAAATATGCCCTATGTTGTAAATAAAGTCATGAACGTAGATTTTAAGATAGAACACTCACACACATAAGAAATTAGAAAAAGAAAAATTACTTACTTTCTAGGTAGTTTATTGGTCAGCTGCTTCTTTTTTTTTCACGCTGTCTAACTTTTTTCCAGATATCTCACCTCTTTTAACAGCACATCATGGAGAAAAACTGTCATAAAGTGGCACAAGAAAAAAAAAAGTGTCAGAAAAACAGTACATGGACAGGGACAAATGAGAGAACACTCTGAAAAGAAGATCAGATCATAGGACACAGATCCAAGTGCTGAGGCACCAACTCAGTGCCCAAGATGATTGAGAAAACTGTTTGTGAGGCTGGAAAAGGAAGCAGTGACCTGTGAAAATGAAAGCAACATCATGAAAACATTAGTCATATAAAAAATATGTTGTTTATAGTTATCATAACAACATTTTTATTAAACAAACATGTTTGGTATATAAAGTTGTTGCAAGTAAAACATTTCCAAAGGACTAGGGTAGGTAAGGTAGTGTGGTTAAAACCTGGCACAGCTTTATAATTACATAGGGATCAACTTTTTGCACTTAGAAATGGAAATGTTTGGGGCTCACATCAGAGGAGGTCCGAATTTCTAAATGAAAGTATTATTGTAACAAAATCTAGAAGCATCTTCAGATATAGCAAATACAAACAGAAGTGAAGGCAAACAGAGCCTCAACGTTTCACTCGCATCTGGCCTGTTTGCTGTTGACATGACAAAGTACTTGAAAAATATGACAAAAATTAAACTATTTACTAACTCTCATATCCAGTCTAGCTGGGCAGTAGATTTTAAATACATTTTTTAAAGACCTACCATGATATAAAGGAAGCCCAGAAATGGGCACGATTTCAGAAAGAAATTAGTCCATTGGTCATTGCTGATAATTTCTGGGAATGGTGTTTACCATCTGCTGAAACTCACTTATCTCTCCTCCTCTAATAAACAGTAAGAATATAACAATAAAAATCCACAGGGGTTCAGATATCTCTGGCACTACAGGTGCCAGATTTCCTAGGGAAACAAATCTTATGCAGTCAATCTTTGCCTGCATGAGTGGTCACATGCATATTACGCCTTCAATACTTTTGAAAAACACAATCATCAGTTACAATCACATCTGATAAAAGCAGACACCTCAAACATAATTAAATTCCTAATTCTATGCTGATAAAATAAGGCACCTCAAAAACAATTAAATTCTTAACACGATGCAGAAAATAGCTGGACGGGTGAATACGCTGGCCTTAATAGTGCTCCAAATAAATGAAAGGCTTCAGTGTGGACATAACCTACTAGGCTTCAGAGAATCCACTAGTACTGAGCTGACAGGAATTTCCTAGCCACTGGAAATGCTCCAATTGGAGCTTGTGCCTTGTTAGAAAACCAGAGAATCCACTGCCATAGGAAATGAGATTTTATTCATTCTGAGCTCAGGGAATCACAGTTTTTCAAAATGAACAACAATAGAAAATAAATTCTGCTCATAAATTTACATTTACAGGTAACACTTCAATCAAACATTGAAGGAACTGGGATCAAGGATGATGTAAGAGAGCAATTCTCCTTGACCTTTAATATGCAGGAGGTCAGAATGTGTAAATAAACAGTCCCCACTCTTTTAGTCTACAGAAAACGTATTACATTTTAAATCTCCTAGCCAGCAGGTTAGCTAAACAAAATATCTGTTCACAGTGGAAAAATTGATGAAGTTCTTCAAGGACTTCAATCTACGTATCAGCATGAACTTATGACAGGAGGATCTACACACTGAAGCTTTCCATGTTTATTCTCTCCAGAAATACCAGTGTTGAAGACAACTGCAGATTATAAAATAACTTCCTATTTTAGTACTTTAAGAACTTCCAGCGTGGTTTCATTTTCATATCGTAGTACAAATCTTTTGTAACTCAAGTGATAACTTTCACTAGAAACTCTTAAAGACCCTGACTCTGGAGCTTGATTCACATTAGTATAACTCTGACAGATCTCAAAGACAAATAGGCTTACAGAAAAAACCCTGTAGACTGACAGACTGGAGACTCACGTTTAATTTGCAGATTTTGCACATGCATCTGTAGCACTTAGGTATTCAGCCACTTAATGGAAATTCTTTGGACTGATACCGAAGAGGAAAAAGCATTGTGGCTGAACAAGAAATTCTGGATGTGGCAGTGTCATTAAAAGAAATAAATTAAAAAACCCAAAGTGTATTTGAAAATTACATGCAGAAATTTCAGATGCCATTTTAGTGTAGGGAACTCAAATGCCAAAAAGAGTCTTCCATGTTTTATCTGATGTCTGCCTGACAGCCAGCTATCCTGATCCATGCAGTCCGTAGATAACGGCCTGAATGGAGAACTCCAGGAGAAGAAACATATTGAACAGCATGAAGACTTTAACATCTCGCTTCAGTTTCTAAAAATACAATCTAGGTTTGGATAGACAGATGGATGGATGGATGGATGGATGGATGGATGGATACGAAGACCTTTCATAGGAGCTGCAGAAGGGATGCAGTAGTGCTTGTAGAGTTGCAGATAGAGAGGGACAGGACAAGGCACCAGGTAGTTTACGCACTTGTAGTTATTTAGGAGACTGGCAGAAAGCCAGTCCTTCTCCCTTGAACACTCTCAGTAAAATCAACAGGTGCTAAGAATGCCCAGACTTGCTGAAAATGAAGCCATGGTTGTCTCAACTTGGGCAACCAGACATAGAAACAATTTTTGAAAACAGTCTGCAGGGAAATGAGGGTTAGAGCAAAGCTGTCCTAGCTCATAGGCCTCACACAGAGGCAGCTCTTTGACTGTAGGACTCCTTTTTCCATCACTTCCCCTAGCCCTTTGCAGTGAGGTGGGGCCAGAGGGAGGCTTTTTCAGCCTTCAGAGGACCTTTATACTGTATTAAAAATATGGTTTCTTTAATGTTTCCTTTTTCAAAAGTAGTAATATAAACTAACTGAGTGTGCTCTTAGGAGAGCTTTTGGCAAGGGTATGGGACAATCCTGTGCCAAACCTCATCTTTGGCATGAAGAAATAAACAGACTGTGGTTCTGCATAAAGACAAAACTTTTGGAAAGCCTTTAGAATATTTCTCATAATGAAACAGTGGGGGGGGAGGTAGTTTTCTTGAAATTCAGAATACTCTCCAGAATATGAATCCAACCTTTACATGTTCTGGTCTCTTCAATTATGAACTCAGTCCCTTCATTAAAAAAAAAAAAATTGGAGCAATTAATTGATGAATGACAGGTATGCTCTGATTTTCAACAATCCTCATGAAGGCTATTTCCATACCATTTCATCTCTCTATAGCAAATACAAATATTTAGGCATTAAAGTATTCTCATCACCCTATACTGCAGAAAGGGAAATTAAGATGGAAAAATCATGCACTTTGTCTGCCTAAGGCCACAAAGGATCCACTGATGAAAGTAGCAGTGCCAGATTAGTCCGCATTAGACTCTGGCTGTCGAGTTCTATCCTTCCTGATGATGTTCCCACTCAAAGTATCTGAACAAGAATACTGTCAATGATATGGGAAAGAAAGATCCAAATTTTAATTTTATTTCTGGGTGCTCCCAGTAGTTTTCCATAGTAAACTGAATAGCAACACTGATTATATAGAGGATTTAGAAGAAAAGCAGTCATGTCTCAGAGATATTTCAGTAAAAGGGTGCTGACAATGACCTTTTAACATCACAGTTAAAGAAAAATGCAACAAGTAAATGAAGGGCTAAGCAGCCTGACAACTTTATGCCATTTTAGTTTCTTACCTGAAATTCAGCTGCTGTGTTTTAGAGTAGATTAACCTATATCTAGTAAATTAGGTTTATCGCACATAGATGTGAAACACACTTAGATGAACATTAAGTATCCAACAGATTACTATGCCTTGCCAATACACACAGAACAACATTGGACTGCCCAATGTATCATGAGTGTTATTAAAAGAAACTAAATACTTTAAGAACATTTTAATAGCGTTCTTTTTTGATTCCGGGTGGAAAGGGAGGCTGTTCTCTTCCTTTTCAGGATTATTTTTTCTAAGTACATTTCTAAATCCTACTTAGCTATGTTTAACTCCAGCCTTGTAAACCCTTTGTGTGTTTCTTTCTCTCTCAAGTATCTTTAAGTACTTTTATATCTTTCCTTACAACAAGGACTTTGCTGTATTGTTCCTTTTAGTTCTCTCAGAAATTGTCTCTTTGCCCACAATTTGAAGGACTTCTCCCATACACACCCAAGTCCACTGCTGCAGGCAGCACAAAGTTTTCAGAGTTAATAACTTACAAAAAATGAATGAGGCAATTCCCAATTTACAAAAATTTAAAGTTCTCTGCTTGCTCCTGCAGATATCTCCATAGCTGATTCATTCATGCCAAATCTTCTGTTTTTCTCTGTAATGCTGAAAACAACAAAAAATTTTTACATATAGATGCCAAAAATCTGACATCATCGTGGGACTGTTCAAGTTGGAGCCAGGACCCTACCTCAATCTAGACCTTGACACCAATCTGTCACTTTGAGAAAAAGGACATACCTTTACTGCACAACCCTCCAGTACAGCTACATATTTGACATTTTTTCTAGCACATCACTGCAAGAAGCAGTGGTTAAGCCCAAAGCTTCAAGAATTTCACTAAAGAATGTACCAGTATCTGGTTATGTAAAGGCCTTTGGTTAAAGAATACATAAACTCAAAATACCACTGGGGCTTGTGGGTTGAATTTTTGGGGGTTTTGAGTTTAGGAATTTAAGTTGCATCTTACTGTGAGAAAAGAGAAAGCAAAAACAACTGAGAAATGGTATTAGTCCACTAAAAACTCAGAGCCATATGCTGTCATGCCACAATAATAAATAAGAGGCTTGTGTAGAACTTAAAGACAGGCTGTGACCTCTTTTCCACTAATTATCACAAAGCTATTTTGCTGCATTTTTATAAATAGTTTCCTATCTTCACACTTCGTATGCTTTGTCCCAGCATAGTCCCCCTCTCCCCACCCATTCTCTAGGTCCCAGGTCAATAACTGATCAGTTCAAGTGCTGATGCATGTCCAAGTGCTCCCTATCAGAGATTACTTTGCATGAAAGAAGGTAAGAGGCCTTTCTTTAAAAAATTCCTCCTTGTTTGCATCACAATTCACTGCAATGTCTGTAGACATGATGCTACTACACAGATTAGGGCAAGATAGGGTTCTTTAAATTTAAGATGCATATGGCAACATTTTAGGCTGTGATTCAGAGGCATTACTGGAGAGGCATTTCCTGTAAGTAGCTCTATAAAAAAAGTGGTTATTTAAAAGGGATTAACAAAACAACAGAGTGGAAGTGGCTAACCTACTGGGAGGTGTAACATGAAGATGGCATGAAGCCATGAGCACAAGACAGCTGTGTAGCACATTAAGAAGCAGGATGCTGAGGATCAAGTTGGATTTATATAATAAAACCAGAGAAGAGGATCAGTTGTGAAGAACTTCTCCTGCACGGGTGAGAAAGCTCAAGGCAATATTGTCTACTGAATAAGCAGTAGCTGATGGAAAGGAATTCCAAGGCCTGATCCAAATTAATGAAGAGGCTTTACTGACCAGGCTGTACATTGCATGATGAAGAGCCCAACCTCTACAGTGAATCCTTACCCCAGCAGGATCAAGTAAACTCCGCTCCTGCCAGTAGAAATGCTGCTGGTGTTCGGTTGGAAACGTAAATGTGAAATGGACACTTCTTTCACGAATTCTTATTGGGAAAGCTTCATGGGGTATCATGCATGTGCCCTGGAATACACAGTCAAACAGAGCCATCCCTCGGGTAAACATCTTTAAAGTAATGTGCATGCACATTAGCTCTAGGGTACAGTTTGCATTCACTCCACTGACCTCATTCTCACACATCTATGTTTAATGTAGCCCACTACAGCAATTGCTACATAGACAGTGTGGGTAAAATTGGGCTTTTTCTAAATTGCCACAGAAGGTAAATTTAATTTTTTCAGTATGAAAAAAGGTTTATTTCATGTAAACTTGTTTTCTTAGCTGGCAACTGAGAACACATTTTAAATATCTTTGGTTTCCATTTAACAAAAAAAAAAAAAAAAAAATTCAGCAGATGTCTTTTGCATGAGCTACATTGTTTATTATTTTCCTGGAATGTCCAAAACATGAAACTCATTTAACCCCTAGAGGAGTGACACAAAAATGACATGATGTGCATCATACATCAAATAATGGTCACTCCTGCTGCTCTTTAGACATCTGGGTCTTAATTTGCAATTATTTGCCTTTATAGAGCAAGGCTATACAATAGAAATGGGACCACATCTCCTATGTTGATTAAGAATTAATTTTCAAAGGGTGACATGCACCATAAATCCTATTGCATGATTACTATAAACACGCAAACAAAAGAATGAGGAACAGCGTTGTCCACTAATGGATGCTCAGTTATGAATTTCAATTGTTATAACATGTGATTAATTTACATGTTCAAATTAAGTCTCCATTTTTTGCATGTTTAATTATGAGGTATTTAAAAGCGTGGATGGGTGTGTTTGATCATAAGCAGCATCCAGGAAAAAGCTTGGCATTTGCAATTTGCTTGTCCTGATTTAAAATGTTCTCATTACATCATGGAATGAAAAAGTTAGAAAAAGGAATCTCTCTGTTCCCAGCTAACAATGCACACAAATTAAGAGCCCTCCTTTTCCTAATATTTCCCGTAACGATGCGTATCTTTTTGATAAGCAAATGACATAGGGAATCTGTGGAAATAACAATGTCTCTTTGCAGAGTTCAGTAGTACATATACTACGGATGCCATAATTAAATCCTGGTTTAGAAGTCCCCCATTTCCAAAGCCTTCAAACCACCTGAAATTTTAGTGGGATTCACATTTGATGCCTCTGTGCCATGGATGAAAAGATGCCAGGACTATGCTACAATTTTCCTAGTAAAACGCAGGGATCCAACTGCAAAGGAGGGCTCAGGGCTCTGCAAATAACTGTGTTTTTTGGTTCAAGCCAAACAGTTGAAAAAGAATGTTCATTCAAATTGAACCGAATTCGCAATTTCTCCAGGTTTACACACCAAAACCACTACCACCCCCATCCGGCACACTCTAATTTGTTTAATATGAAATGTTCCATATGTCTCAAGAGGAAACATTTTTGGAAAACGCAAACATTTGGCAAATGCGAACGTAAAAGGCAAGGAAATGTAAGAGAGTATTTATAAATTTTGTGCAAAAGGATTGTTCTTTCTGACTTTTTGTATACCAATTTACTCCTTTCCTATACTGAGGAATTTTCTTTCCCACTCTGTTGACTATAACAGGGTTTGCTCCAGTTTCCAAAAGGGGTTCCATTAGCATCAGGTTGGAATGTCTTACTCTGTTGCTCATTGACTCTCAAGTATAATTGAAGTCGTTCAATTAAGAGGCATAGTGGACCAGTTCTGGTTTTTGAATGATCCAAAGAGGAATTCCTAGGATACTCGTATGAGGAGTTAGGCACCCAAATTCAAACTCCAGTCTTGATCAGACAGAGCAGGGGGTTGAGCTCCTGGATCTGACTTTGCTTGCGTGACTACACTGGAGGATTGTGAAGTAGTTTCTCACCCATTGTTCTGGAAGTGGTTAATTTTGCGTGAAGCGCTTAAGTGTCCAACATTAAGACTGAGAATATCTTCAAAGCCAGGTGATAAGCACTCACCCTAGCACAGAAGGCATCAGCCCCACAGACTGCTCTTCAGGAGCAAATAAGTGTAAAGAGGAAGAACTGAGAATGCACTGTGACAGACCTCACTGCTGCTAATTGCTCATGTCCCATCCTAAGGGGACAGCAGGATCTAAATCTCCAGAGCAGAGGACAGAATTAAGCCTTAGCATCACGGTTCCAGATGAACAAGTTAACCCCAAGAGAGGAGATAGGAGAGAAACACACACCTGGTAAGGTCTCCTTCCTTTCCATCACCACCAGTATTTTTCTGAGATGAAATTTTCTGGTAGATAAGGATCGAATTGCCCTGAACAATTTGCTCAATGCCAGAAGTGAACTTTTTTTGACACTATAATTTTTTCTCTCATTGTCCTGGGCACTAGAGCATGTACACAAACCTTTGAGACAGAAGAGTTCTTCAAACACAAATATCCTGTTGTCTAGCAATGCAAAAAGTCTGGTAAATATAATACCAAGCAGTAGGAAAATATATTGTAAAAACATTTACCAGAAGCATTGATTTCTAATGTGACACAGAAACATTACTGAACAGTCCGGTAATACTAGTCACTCACACTTGCTGAATAACTGGATGATTCAAAGAGGTCCCTGCCCCAAACAATACAGACTGCAATTTAAGAAACATGGTAGAATGTAGGCACATTGTTTCTGAGCGCATTGAAATTTTAATTCCACAGCATACGTTATATATTCTGAGTGTCGGAAGAGAGAGGAAAAATGATCATCAGCAAATCACCTGAACCTGTCTTTTCCTATCCTTCTTCTTCCTAACTGAGGAAAATACAACTGAAAAATACTGATTAAGATTTGAGTGGCTATTTCAAAACATTTGCAAATCCTAGCAAAAGAACAAGCCAGCACTAACAGCCATATATTCTGACACTATTTTCTTTGAGAGTAACAAATAACTAGGAGGTGACAGCTTGCTTTCAGTGTCACAGGTTGGAAGTACAACAGTTTGAAATGTCATGAATTAAACAGGGTTTTTTCATGAGACACCTTTTAAAAATTGGAGAACTGGATTAAAACATTTTTAATAAGTAGCAGAGATGAGAATGAAATAGATGGGGGAAAAAAGTAAACGTAGTGTTATTTTTTGTTTGAAATTACTAATACATTGAAACATTGCTTATCAAATCACATGGAAATAAAAATAATTTTTAAAGGTTACTGAAGACATTTTTATTTCCTTTGTTCTCTTTTTTTGTCCAGGCTTAACTGATAATCTCCTGCAGTTACCATTATAGCTGAAGCTGCATCTACTGCTCTGGGGCAAGTAGTTATTTGCAGAAGCGTATTAGATTTATTGCTAAACAGTAACTTAATGAAAGAAAAAAACCTATGGCTTTGAAAGAAGGCCTGGTATGCAGATAACATTTATGACTGAGTAAATTCCACTAATACTTCTCTTAGCAATTGTTGTTTTCTGCCATGTTTTTGTGACTTCTAACATGCCTTTCACTTCACTTTAGGCATTCAAGATTTACGGGTTATCTTCTTGGCTGAGAACAAAGTTTCATTTCCAAACTGTGCACGTGCAGTTGGCATTTTCACCACTGCTTTACCTACCGCAGGCACCCTGTCAGGGCAGAGAGCAGAGCTTACAGCAGCCCTTACAAAACCAGGAGTGCGCAGACTTCAGCCACGGCCCTGGTATCACAACAGCTTTGCTCACTGAGCTACCCATCTTCAGAATATACTGGATAAAGACAGAGAAGCTATCAGGGTAATGAACAACATTGTGATAGTTACAATACCACACTGGCACAGCCACAGTATTTCCTGTTCCCTGCTTCCTTGTCCAGTGCCATCTGATGACATTGCCCCTCACTGAACTGTGTCCCACTCACCTTCCCAAAAACCCAAAAAGAACATGAGAGTGCCTGAAAATGCAGCTGGATCACTCGCAGGCAGAGTAATATATTCAGCAAGAGTTGCAAGATCTCAAGCTTGCACAGCATTACTGTGGGAGGGCTTTACTGGGAGCTTTTAAGCATCACCTAAGGAAAAGGGCTGTTTATGTAATTTCAGCACAACTCTTCATTCATTCAATTTGGATTTTTAACAGTTGCATTGCTCTTGTTCAATTAGGGGATCATCAGAAATTGCAATATTCTTGACATTTTCAAGCATTTGACGTATTTTTATGTCAGAACTGTGGTGGGCCACATGACATGCAGCTGTGTTAACATATTTAGGGTTTGGATACTTACAAGCTCTTGCACTCTGAAGTATCATTTTTCTATTTGTTTACATTTGAGAATTACTGGATTTTGTTGGGCTTTTTAACCACAAGGTTAGAATTTATGGGGAAAAATTAAGCGATAAATAGATTCAGTGTCTTACCTTCATTTTTCATGTCCTGCCTGCCAGCAGAAGGATTACAGAGATAAAACTGGTCTTCTTCTGTAAAACTGCAACTGGTCCAGTCACAAGCTCACAAACGCTCCTTTCCATGTGAGCTATACTTTGACCACAGAAGTGTGGTTTACAGATTATGGGAGTTGCAAAAACACATGGCAAAAAGCTCTCAGCAGCCTCATTTATGTATCAGTAGGAAGAGTTTCCAAGGGACCTCTCCATCCCCGCAGTGCTGAAAAACTTCCAGGGAAAATCTTCCTGGATACCGATGATCTTGTTTAACATTGGGAAAACTGTACAGTCAGCTGTTTCATTATGGGAAAGTACCAGTTCACAGAAAAATTATTCATAAACACAAAGCTTTACCTCTGAAACACAGAGCTTTATCTGCATAAATTCTGATAACTAAAACAAGTCTGTACCAGCAGATCACAGACATGCTTCATCACTTAATCACAAAGACAGAAGAATAGACCCCATAATTCTTCCTAAAGGTGCATGACAATAACCATGAATGTGCTGTATCTTATTTGAGACTGTTTCGCTCTGTCTTAACTCTACAGCTTTTTAAAATATGGTAACAGCGTCAATGATGGAATCTCAGGCATGTCTGACACTGATAGTGATACTGATTTTTTAACAGACATATAAAGGCTTATGTTCTGGTTTCAGCTAGTATAGAGTTAATTTTCTTCACAGTGGCTGGTATGCGGCTGTGGTTTGGATTTGTGTTGCAAGCAGTGTTGGTGACACAGGGATGTTCCAGTCACTGCTGAGCAGGGCTTACACAGAGCCAAGGCCTTTGCTGCTCCTCACCCCACCCCACCAGTGAGTAGGCTGAGGGGTGCACAAGGAGTTGGGAGGGGACACAGCTGGGACAGCTGACCCCAGCTGCCCAAAGGGATATCCCACACCATATGGTGTCATGCTCAGTATGTAGACCTTGGGGGAGAAGGAAAAGGGGGACATTCAGAGTGATGGCTTTTGCCTTTCCAAGTCATGTGTGATGAAGCCCTGCTTTCCTGGGGCTGGCTGAACACCTGCCTGCCCCTGGGAAATGGAGAATGAATTCCTGGGTTCGCTTTGCTTGGTGAGTGGCTTTTGCTTTACCTGTTAAACTGTCTTTATTTCTACCCATGAGTTTTCTCACTTTTACCCTTCTAATTCTCTCCCCCATACTAGCAACGGGATGACTGGCAGCATGAGACTTAGTTGCCAGCCAGGGTTAAACCACAGCAACATAAGAAGAAGAAAGTGATTGCGCTATCTTTGAAGAAAATATGTCAACAAGGCGTCATAAATGGAAAATTTACAATGGAATTTTTTCATAAGCATTATTGAAAGCAATCTAGTAAAAACAAGATGAGTCAGTCGGCTGCTAATGGTTTAATGGACAGTTCTTTAAAATCAGTGCTGTGAATTTTGGAGAAATGATGGCAAATTCTATGGTTGGAAAACTACTAAGGGTGACTACACCATTTGTACTCCCTTGTGCACAAACTCAATAAACGAATGTAGTCCAACTGTATTTAGTTGTTGCAGCAGGTGTCTCACAGGTGTTAGCTTATACTTGCCAGTTCCAACCTCAGACACACTTCATCATAGCAAAAAGCACATTCAAAAGCCATCCTCAGTCCAGTGTTAGAGTGAAAAAAAATAAGGTTTTGAGATGCCAAAGCCGTTCAGATCACTGTCTCAATTGACACAAATCATTGTTCTTTAGATTGTCTTAACTGACCATGGTGGTTTAACCTGGGCTTGATGCCAGGTGTCCACCAAGCTGCTCTATCACTCTTCTCAGCAGTACAGGGAGGGGAAAAATTAGATGAAAAAAACAACCCCAAACTTGTGGGTCAGGATAAACGCAGTTTATACAGCAAAAGCAAAAGGCTGCATGCAGAAATAAAGCAAAAGCAAAAGATTATTCTCTACTTCCCAGCAGTAGTCAATGTCCAGCCACTTCCCAGGAAGAAGGGCTTCAGTATGCATAGCAGCTTGTCTGGAAGACCAAAACTCCAAAAGAAAACAAATGCCCACCACTTCCCACCCCTTATCTCTCAGCTGCTTATTGCTGTCCAGGCTGTGTCAACTCACAAGATCTTGCCCACTCCCAGTCTACTGCTGAATGGAGGAGGAATGTTGGAGAGACAAACTTGATGCTATTCCAACACTGCTCAATAATAGCCAAAACTCCGGTATGTTATCAGCACCTTGCTAGATACCAACACACAGCACAGCAATGTGAGGGCTGCTATGGGGAAAATTAACTTCGTCTCAGCCACACCCAATACACTCACAGTGAGAAGCACATCTCTATTATAGAATAAACGATGCACATTAGTTAATCAAATCTACTGAAGAAGTAAATTAGAGGCAGTCACTGCAACACTAGGGCATAAATTCTGACTTCACCTAACTACTTGAAGGCATTTCAGACACCTTGTTTCCACTTGAGATTCCATAGGAAGGTAATTTTTGTATGCTCAGTAACTTGTCTTAGGAAAGGAAGAAAGCCAAAATTTTAAAAATACAATCATGTGTCAAAGAAGTCCAAACCTGTAAAAGAAGCTGTAAGGTGGTCTGCTTGAGTAACTTGATGTCTCTCCCTTGTCCTCGAGGTACTGATCTGGCATAAAGTCTCCATTGCCAGAGAGGACCATAGTTCTGCAACAGTTGATAATAATTTGGACATTCTGTTCTGTGGGGAGGAAATTTCCACGCTTCCAAACAACTCTTCATTCTTAACAGGAGTCAAAACATGGTGTCTGGAATTTTTCTGTAAGAAGCAAATTTCAACACATTCAATTGTAGAAAAAGAAGTTTATTTCATTGTTCAGTTGGTAGGGCTTTTCCTAAATTAAACTGGACAACAAGCTACTTCAGGGGAATCCTGAGATTGCCCCAAGCCCTAGAAGTTTTTGAGGAGCACCCTTGAGAGTAGGCTGTAACCAGTCAGGGCAGATTTCTACAGCTTCAGAAGATATAGAAGATTTCTACATCTTCATACAAACCCATATGGTTTTATGCAGTACACGTTCCTGGTATTGGTTAGAGTTTGCTCATATAAATAGAGCGATATAAATCCTAAATAGATTCTGCATTTGGGGGTCTATTTTTTCCCAATATACAGCCTTGCTTTCCCATCTCCTAGACAGCACTGTCTGTCTGCACAAAGAACTGGATGCTAAACAGATGTGATCGATAGAAATGCTTTTTTCTGAGCCAGTGCAGAGGTTAGTTTAGTCTTCCTTTCATCCTCAGTGATAACTGATGGCTTCACTGAAGAAAAAAATAGCCCTGTACGTTCACATGAACCTAGTCTGAACTAGTTCCTTGACACAAAGTCTCCATTAGGATCAAGGTTTTGCCATCAGATACTGTCTTGGCACAGAAATCTGTTCATGAGCTCCTCTACTTTTTTCTACCTAGTCTGCCTACTCTACTCAGTCAAACCTTTATTTGCATTAAAATGTTTCACCAAAAAAGCTCCTATAATCCAAGCTATAATGCCTCAACACCATTTAAAGGTAACTTGTAGTGTTAAACACACTGCACTTCTCACCCCGTTCCAGGAGGATGGCAAGCAAGGCAACAACAAGCTGAACTACTTCTAGGCACAGGGTCAGAAAACATACATTGAAGTAGATGATCCCTTATTATTGCTACAGCTACCACCCCATTACACAGCTATCCAGTTACAGTGGCTTTGCTTCTGCTTCATTGCAGAAGGTGCAGGTGCCTCTTTTGATTCTGGACAGACAAACCCTAAATAACAACTGGAAAAGTGACAGGATCTACAACAGAAACTGGAGTCAGCAGGAGCAGCAACGAACCAAGACACACAGGAAGCAAGTATCAGAGAATCATGAGCAGGAAGAGGATGATGAATTTAGGAGGCCAAATTAATTGTAGCATTATCCAGAATGACTGGCTTCTGTTCAGGAAGAACAAAACACTTGCTACAGTAAAGACTGATGGAAGACACATTTGCTTCCCTAGATTCACCATTGAACAGGGACAGGGAAACAATGTGACTGCAAACGGATAATAAGACTGTAGATGGGAAGCAACGATGGCAGCAGCTGTTAACAGAAGGGATGCATTCAAAAGGTAACTGCTCTGGTCAGAAATGCATCATTCTCAGAAAGTATCTGAAAACCTTTGCAGCACACTGAAATGATTTAACCCATCTCAGAAATGTCTAATGGTCTCTACAAAAGCACAGACCTCCTGGGGCTATAGCAAGTCACATAATGTTAGTCCCATCCACTCCGAATGAGGCAAGTTACAGAAAAAAGCCTTGATGATGCAAATACCAAAAACGTACCCTCTGGGAGCCAAGTGCCAAAACAAGTGACAAGGCAAATGTCCAAGCTCACCCCATTCATATTCTATTCTATTCTATTCTATTCTATTCTATTCTATTCTATTCTATTCTATTCTAATTAAACTTGTGTTCAACGCTCTTTTCTATACTACCCACCAGCCAACTGGAAATCAACTCAGTGTCAGGATAGGTGAAAAGGTTTGGAACAACCATCCATCTAGAGACTGCAAGAATAACCACGGCTTGCACAGTCAGTGTACAATTCACTTTGCTTTCAGGAATACAGCCTACTGGAATCAGTCATCAGAAACAAATTAGTCTGTGTTTTGCAAGCCGTTATCTTGACTGAAGATTAAAAATGTTTACAATGTAGTCAAGTCTGCCAATCAGTATTCTGCTCAGTGATTCACCTTCACAGAATTGCATAATTCTCACCTAGATTCACCAGCTCCTGGAAAGCAAGGATTCCTTTTTCACCTGGAAGGTGTAGCTGTTAGCGTCGCATCTACAATGGGGGAATAAAGGCAAGCCAGAAACCATAAGGCACTATTCCATATCAACACGAAGTCTACACGGGTTCAGAGGCCAAGTACTGAGCATTTCCATTGCATGAAATGAATCAAATGCTCACAAGTCACAACAGCTGCGGAGGAAATCAGCCAAGGCGCGGGTAGATACACAATTGGCACTGCATGCTGCCCCAACGCACCGGCTACACTGCAGCTTCCTGGCTCCGTACCTATGGCCTGTGCCTCTAGGAGGCACTATCGAACTACAGTCCAGGGCACCTAAGGCAGGCAGAAAAGCAGCCACAGACATAAATCCTCTTTTCACATGTTGTTGTTCATCTGCTTTCTATGAGGAGATGATTTATTTCTGTGGTAGGGAGCTACTCAAAGGAAAGCCTCAAAACATCCTAACAAGGATAAGTGTGACATATGTGTTATGTCAGCCACTACCCATTAGACGGCCTATTTCCTAGAACTGACATAGATGTGAGTATTTTCTGTAAAACAAAGTGCTGACACCTTCTCTGTTATTATTAAGGTCATTGTGAACTAGGAAATGCAACTTCCACAGATCATTTTGTTTAGTCTAATTTTTCAGAACATTCTTCCTGAAACATGTCATGTCAGGATATATCACATTATATACCCACGATGTAATATATATCCTCCATCTCATTACTCCGGTCCAAGCTTTTCTTCATAGTCTTGATTCTTCATGACATTCAGCTACTACAACCCTAAAAAGGATTCCCATGGACAGTAATGCTCTCTCCACAGTTGTGCTGGTTTTGGCTGGGATAGAGTTAATTCTCTTCACAGTAGCTAGCACAGGGCTGTGGTTTGGATTTGTGCTGCAAACAGTGTTGGTGACACAGGGATGTATTTGTTACTGCGGAGTTACACAGAGCCAGGGCCTTTTCTACTTATCATCCCACCAGTGAGTAGGCTGAGGGTGCACAAGATGTTGGAAGGAGACACAGCTGGGACAGCTGACCCCAACCGCCCAAAAGGATAACCCATACCATATAATGTCAGGATGTAAAGGAGGGGACAGAGGGTGTTCAGATGGCATTTGTCTTCTGAAATCACCATTAGGTCTGATGGAGTCCTGCTTTGCTGGGGATGGCTGAACATGTACGTGCCTCTGGAAAGTGCAGAATGAAGTCCTGGCTTTGCTTTGCTTGTGTGTATGGCTTTTGTTTTACCTATTAAACTGTCTTCATCTCAATCCACAATTTTTTTCACTTTTATTCTTCCTGTTCTCTCCCCCATCTCACCAGGGTAAGTGAGCAAGCAGCTGCATAAGGCTTAGTGTCCATCTGGGGTTACCCCATAGCAACAGTCAGTCAGGAGGGCTTGTTCCCTGCAGACCAGAATTCTGGTGAGGGACAGAGTAAGACTTCTTCCCATCAGACAGTACAGGTGTTAAAGCTCCATTTTTGTTTAGTTGAACTGATCTGGTGCAGAACTAGAGTAGCATAGTTGTGAGCCAAGCTCACCATGGTTGCCCATGGAACATTTTATTGTGTTCTTTTTGTTTGTGGTTCATGCACATAATCTAAAAGGTCACTCTACACTGAAAGCAGTTGTTTTGTCTTTTTTAATGGAAAAACAATTCCCCATCTCACAATCCATAACAATAAAAAAAAAAGAACAAAACCCCACCCACACAAAAGAACCAGCCAGCAAGAACATCCCATTGCACAACATCTCCCCCTCTCATAGAGGCTAACCCTTCCCATTTCTCCCTAGATATCTGTTCAAGAAGCTGGGCTATAAAGCATGCCCTGAAGGTGAAGAGCTCCAAGAGTTCTTGGTCCTTTGCTTGATCCAAGTAATTACTGTGACTCATTGTTCTTATTTCATGAGTGACTTCAGTTTAAGGTCAATATGACAATGAGGTTGTCATGCTTGGACAGTAAATGATATATAGAAAACAGATGTTAACAGGTGTCTGGATACTACTCCCAGTTGCCACAGAACTTACTATGTTTACTGCATGTTACAGGGCAGATAGAATTGGACTCTCAGGTAATTAATTTGTCTTTAAAATCCCTCTTCAGAATTGTTGCATTGGATCTCTATTTTTGTTGCAATTGATGACAGTCAATAAAATTTCATGGCTCTTTTGTAAAGCAGTCAAATATGCATAAAACATACACTTAAATTGAAAATTAGAAATCTTTCCACTAAAAAAAAACCTATTTCTCACTAGCTCTTAACAGAAATTTGGTTTTGACAGTTCTCTTGCGTTGGATTTGGGTTTTTTCTGTTTACTTTGGGTTTTAATCAAAAATTAGTACACAATCTTTCAAAAGGGAAAAAACATTATTATCTGGAGAGGAGATGAGACGTAAAAAAAAAAAATCAAAAAAAGAGTCCAATTCTTGATCAGCTTGGGAGCAAAATGTTTTCAGTTCCTCTCCCCCAAAAAACCTTCCATTTATGACACTAACAGAGCTGACATACAGCACTAGTGGTAACACTTATGTCTCTCTGGTGAAACGTTTTGGGTCTTTATCTAAACACTGTCAAAGTCAGCACTATGTCCTGTGATGGCTCTCACAGGAGAGAGAGTCCAAGGTGAAGTCTAAACACAGTACCAGAGGGCTGAATTACCGCTTGTTCACACAGAATCCTGCAGCCCTTTCACAGCATGTCTCTCTCCCTTTCCTCCAGTGGGAAATGCTTTGCCATGAGACAAATCAAGCTCCTGAACTCTTCATTGTAAATCAAAAATTAAGACAGTTTAAGGCACATAATTTGGGTTACGATTTGCAATATTCATTAAGAGAACAGCCAATCTGGCAAAGAAAAAAAATGCCCTGAGCTACGATAATGAATACAGGGTTTGTTAAAGCAACAGAACTGATGGTCTCATCCAGAATGATTTGACAGTGGCTGCCTTTATATGGTACCTTGTTTTGATTTTCATATCAATAATTATATTATGTGCCTCAAAACATCTGGCTGGCTGACTTGATGAGTGTTTAAACCATCCTGTCTGTGGATATGCACTGGAATAGGAGCTACTACAGGATCACTTAACAGATCTGGGGAGCAGTAATGATTCTGCAAAATTTTGTGTTACACTGGGGCCAGAGAGCACTCACTGTGGTCTCTTCTTCCCTTAGAAGTTAGACCCAAATACGTGAACTGAGCCTCCCAATGACAAACAAATACAATAGCACAAAACATCCTCTTTGTTCTTCTCCAACAGCTTCTCCAACTCAGAGTCAACACCTGAGTTGGCATTCACTGCATGGTGTCACCCTGTCACCTAATACAAAGTAGAGAAAGAATTCTGCTGCACATTATCCTAGCAATTCCTAGTTAGTATGACCATGTCAGGTCTTAAGTTTGAAATAAATTGTCTTTTGGCTGTAAGGCTGATCATGGAGGCCCATTCACAGGAATATTGCATCTACTACTTCATCTGGGGCCTCAGGCACATACCAGCCAGCCCTTAACTAGGTCAGCCAGGGTAAAACACTACCATGGATTTGGGTGGTTTTTTTCACCTCTTGGTATTAAATGGATTCAAACAGCTTGGCAGACTCATGGATATTTCTCTAATTTGATTTGAAATTACGATAAACTGTTTCTTCATATGCAGACCTACAGAATCTCCCTGTGAGTTAATGTGCAAGGTAACTTTTGAACAAACATTATGTCCAAAGTCTGTACATCCTTCTTCCCTTTTGTTTTTTTTTACTTCCTAGGCTCTAACCTATACTCTCAGAACAAATTGTTTTGTTTGGTGTTTCAGTATTTGCCACATGTTTTATTTGCCAGCTCTAGAACCAAAGCACAGGTTTGTGTAGCACCAGTTTTACCTCTTTCATGATCTAAGGGAAAAGTGAAAATTTTCAAAACAGAGGCCACAAGTAAATCATTACATTATTTGCTCTTCTCTTGCAAGAGCTGTTTCTTTTTAAAATCGTCAAATTTGCCAATCCAACAATTCTAGTTCACTTCATATTTCATAGGGGAGCTATAAAGTGAATGGGGAATAAGAAAAAAAACATATCTACAAACTTTACAAGATGCCTTTTAAGATATTTTCAAAAAGTGCCTTCTACATTTACAGCAGAAGAATTCTGAATATGTAGCCACATGCTGCATATTCTGGTATCTCCATTAAAACAAATACAACTACACAGCTCAGTATAGTATACATGGTCACTACAACAACTCGTAGGCATTTGGCATTCTGCAGCATCTGACTTACCTTGTACAAGACACTAACTCAGAGCAGGTAATAGCTGACATGCTTCCAACAGCCTCTCTCCATGCACAGACTACTCCACAGGACATGGACAGGAAAACACTTCAGGGTCACAGACATAGCTTAGAGTGGGTTGAGTAAAGGCTGGGCTTAAGTTGGAACCAGAGGGACCTGAAGCACTGAGATGATATACTGGGGTAGTAGATCATTTGATTGGAACGTCTCTCATTCATCTCTACAGCAAGAACAGAAGCCAGGGACAAAATTCCAACTCTCAGGAGTCACAGAAAGGTTTTTTAGCTTCAAGTTCCCTTACAAACATATAGCACAACCTAAGTTATTCAAAAGCTTTGCTAAGATATAAGGATCTTCCAAATAAATTCTAATGCCTAATAAGGGAAAGATAAAAGAATGTACATTTTTTTACAGAGAATAGTGGAAGTCATGACTTTACAATTATTTTTATATGTATATTTTATCTTTAATTCTGGAAGGAACTGTTTGAGCATGTTAAGACAATAAAATTTAAATTTAAACTCCTTAACATATGAAAATTGTCAGTTGTCATGGATGAAGTCTTGGGAGCCTGATTCACTAGAGCTCACTGTTCAAAGGAAAAAGAAGGTCCTAAACCCAGAAAGATTAAAAGCAAAGAAAAACTCTAAGCCAGCACCCTCCTGTGAAACTACAGAAGACAAAAGGACATATCAGCACATCAATATTTGCAAGGCTGTGTGTAGGCACCTGACTTTATTGTGCAAATCACTGATATAAATTCACAACCTCTAGAAGACACCTAAATCAAAGTGAGTGTTTACACATACACCTATGTATACATCTGCTTGGGGCGGGAGGGGTGCGGAGAAAGCAACAAAAACGCAGGATTGAAGAGCTACCAGAGACTTGGGTATGCCATTAGAAAGAAACTAAAGGTCATATACAAGTTATAACTGAACCTTGGCTAGTTCAGAGACACAATGCTGCTGAATCAAGCACTTGTGCTGCCTACTGTAGCCCTCATCACCATGTTAAAAGGCAGTTTAAAAGGCAGTTTAAATTCGTGAAAGGACTTTCCACTACAGCCCTTATTCAGTGAGTATCCTCACTGAAATCAGCTGGATTTATATTGCAAAACTTAGAGCAAGATCATGTTTCAGTATTGAAATTAAGAAATACCTGCACAGAGAACCTGATCCTGTCTGCATCCTGCATGCAAACAGTTTAGCTAGAACAACAAAACCACTAATACAGCAGAGGCAAGAAATTCTCACCTGAGAAGGATTAGTAGAAAATCACAGGGTGGGGGGAAAGAAAAAGTTTAGAAAACCCATTCCTAATACCCAAGGTATGAGACTATTACATAATGTCATCAAGATCATTAAGAATGGCAACCAAAGACATTTTATATGCTCCAATTCAATTGCAGATTACTGGTTGCAATAGGCAATCTGTTACATAAGTCAGGAAAGAAGGCAACAAAACTTATCTCTGATCTTAAATATAGCTGAACTCTACTGAAGTTGTTTTTCTTACGATCTGTATTAGCAATAGGCAATATATTTCAGGTTACCTCTATTTCTCTTGAGCAATTTGTGTCAATTCCTACCTGTCCACCTCACTGAAACTGCCTCTTCCTTCCACTCTTCAGACTACACAAGTAAATAGTTTAAGCAGCAGCTGGCAAGATATCTTTCGGGATGCAGGACTGGCACAGGACTGCAATGGCAGACATTATATCAAAGTAAATTTTAACAGTTAGTTGCATGTATCATTCTTGATGGTCATTATTACTTTACTATTGCATTCTAGAGTTAATCAGCTATAATTCTGTCTGATCACTGTCAGCTAGGGATGTTTGATCAACAGCACTACTGTTACGGTAAAGGAAAAAGATTTATCATTCTTCCAGAATGAAGGTCATGTGGTTTTGTGTTGGGGTATTTTGTTGCTCTTTTTTTTATTTTTTGAGACAAACAAATTTTGACCCATCATATAAACATGATGCCAATAATAAGTAATAGGAATTCTTTTCCTCATTAGTTCTTCACTGTGATGTTTTCTGGGATACTCCACTTTGCTGCATTAGGGCAATTTTGTTGTTTTACTAATTCCAAAGGAGAACAATAATGACAGTAGCATCCAAGAAAGATTCTTATAATTGCCTAAATTGTATAACACCTTACCAGGACATCAGAAAAACTGCCAAATAATTTCACATTATAAAACTGGGCGTATCATCTGATATTGCAATTTTGAGCACATTTTCAGACTAGACAGAGTTTACAAGCTTTCCCCACTCTAGTTTAGCCAAAAGTCTTTCATGGACCATCTGGTTCTAATGATACAAAACTAGAATATTTGGTGTCCTTTTCAGTATGCTACATTAAATTAAAGCTTAAAACATCAGTAAAGCAAAATCCATTCTTTTTATATTATGCTTTTTAAATTAAACGTTAAGTATTTTGGCTAAGTAAACGTATTTATTTTTGTAAAACTGTACAGCACATACTATATGATACAGTCAGCAGAATCCTTAGTTCAGTTACTCTTGCATGCTCCTGGTCCACAGCCCACTGAGGCAAAGGGAAGTGTTTCCATTGACATCAATAGGCTCTTAAATGAGGCTCCTACTGCGAGTGACACCAGATCTTTACTTGTCTTAAAACATGTAAGAGGTTTCAAGGCTTCTCCCAAGAGAAAAGGTTCAAATTGTGCTTACAGTAGCTCTTCCTAAATTAAGTAGTAAAAGGGCCCAAATGTGCACACTTGGTAACCCAACTGAAATTCAGTGAAATCAAGATATTACGGATGTGATAAGAGGTTTCATAGTGTTTCAATGAAATGTAATCACGCTGAGTGGATTGATGTAGGTGTAGCTTAAGAGACAATTAATATAACTTTGATGTAAGAAATTTCCTGGTTTTAAGAATAGATTAGTTTCAGAGAAAGCTGTAACTGTGTAAGCTGCTTGTGAGAGCAGCTGCAAAACTTAACCATAACAATGCAATAGTAACAGCCTTGAAGATAAAGAAGTAAGAATTTGTGTGGTTTTAGGAATATGTTAAGTTTTGATTTTAGCAGAATCTGGCTGTAATCACATGAGCTGTTTCATGAAAGTGGCTGCAAAATTTAGCCATAACAATAGGGTAGTAGCCTTGAAGCTGGAGGGTAGAAGATAGGGGAGTCACGGATGGTGAGACTGATGACCAGTTGGGAGACGGAGTATATCTTGTTTTCAGCAAAAAGGAATGTGTTTTTGAGCTCAGACAACCTTGGAGAGAAAACGTAAAGAGCACATGCTGAGAGCGAGGAAGACGTCTGAAGACCACCGGAAGACCCCTTAAGTGTCACTGAGCATGCTCTATCTGGGAGAAGTTAAGGTAAATGATTTCCTGGAAATAATTTGCATAACCCCGCCTTTTCTTAGAAATTATAATGAATATGTATAGTTAATCTGTATAAATATGAGAAATTTGGCTTTAATAGGCTCACACATTTGGAGGAGCAATCCCCTGTGTGCCCGGTGCTGCAATAAAGGATACCTGCTTAACAGTCACCAATGCTATTGAGTTTTGATGCCGGCTTTCCGAGGCATCAATAGTGGGAAGGCACTGTGAACTATAGTGTTTGTATGCACTGTAGAGCTATAAATTAGCTCTCTGGGTATGACTTCCATAAGTACCTGAAAGACTTCATCTTCTGGTGTTGTTGAAAAGCAATGGAATTTTGAAAATCCTACCGTAAATGTAGCTCATCACTTCTGAACCCAGCCACATGTTACAATTCCCTATATTTCATCACCAGTCTTAGAAGCCTGTTCTGCAGGTGGAAACCCAGACCAAGATTTCAAAATATGTGTAAGAGAAAAGTCCATTTTTAATAATAGAAGTGCCAGACTTCTGTAGGTCCAAGGAGGTCAAACCAACATGGAGGTTTAAACCACTGCCTCAAGAAGCTGACATGTACCATGCATCAGCGAAGGTCAACTAGCAACAAATACTGTTTCTTACCTATGAAACCAGTTCATGTTTTACTGTAGCGAAGTGCTCTGCTACTGTCTTCATTGGCAACCTCTCTCCTCGCTGCTCTCAAGTTGATGACCCACAAGACTGGAACTGGGGAGACAGAGTCTGTCCCACTGTAAGCAAGTACACAAGTCCATGGGACTTGATGAGATGCATCCCAGAGCCCTGAAGGAACTGGCTGAAGTAGTTGCCAAGCCACTCTTCATGATATTTGAAAAGTCATGGCAGTCAGGTGTAGTCCCTAGTGACTGGAAGAGAGGAAACATTACGACCATTTTTAAAAAGGGTAGGAAGTATGATGCTGGGAACTACCGCCCTGTCAGCCTCACCTCTGTGCCTGGGAAGATCAGGGAACAAATCCTCCTAGACGCTATGCTGAGGCATATGGAGGACAGGGAGGTGATTAAAGAGAGCCGGTATGGCTTTAATAGGGGAAGTCCTGCCTGACCAATCTAGTGGCTTCATACAATGGTGTGACTGCATCAGTGGACAAGGAAAGAGCTACAGATGTTATCTACCTGGATTTCTGCTAGGCCTTTGACACAGTCCCCACAACATCCTTCTAAATTTGAGAGATATGGATTTGATGGATAGACTGCTCAGTAGATAAGGAATTGGCTGGATGGTGGCATCCAGAGGGTGATGGTCAATGGCTCAAAGTCCAGATGGAAGACGGTGACAAGTGAGGTTCCTCACGAGTCTGTCCTGGGACTGGTGCTGTTTAATATCTTTATTAATAATACTGATAGTGGGACTGAGTGTACACTCAGCAAATTTGATGATAACACCAAGCTGAGTGGTGAAGTTAATGTGACAAAGGGACAGGATGCCATCCAGAGGGATCTGGGCAGGCTGAAGAAGTGGGTCCAGGTGAACCTCATGAGGTTCAAAAAAGCCAAGTGCAGATTCCTGCACCTGGTTCCAGACAAGCCCTGTTATCCATTCAGGTTAGGAAATGATGCGCTAGAAGGCAGCCCTGAGGAAAAGGACTTGGGAGTACTCATAGATGCGAAGCTGGACATGAGCCACCAGTGTGCCTCTGCAATCCAGAAGGTCAACCACATCCTGAGCTACATCAAAAGAAGTGTGGCCAACAGATCAAGAGAGGTGATTCTGCCCCTCTACTGTGCTCTGGTGAGACCTCACCTGCAGTACTGTATCCAGCTCTGGAGCCCTCAACACAAGAAAGACATGGACCTGTTGGAGCACATCCAGACTAGGGCCACAGAAATGATCAAAGGGCTGGAGCACATCTCTTGTGAACACAGGCTGAGAGTTGGATTTGTTCAATTTGGAAAAGGGAAAGCTCTGGGGGGACCTTATAAAAGCCTTCCAGTGCCTGAAAGATGCCTATAAGAAAGTTGGGGAAGAACTGTTCACAAGGGCATGTAGCAACAGGACAAGGAGTAACAGTTTTAAACTATAAAAGGGGGGATTTAGGTTGGATATTAGGAAAAAATTCTTCAATATGAGGGTGGTAGATCACTGAAACAGGTTGTCCAGAGGCACAGTGGAGACCCCATCCCTAGAGATATTCAAGGTCAGGCTTGATGGGACTCTGAGCAACCTCATCTAGCAAAATGTCCCTGCCTACTGCAGGGTAGTTGGACTAGATGACCTCTAAATGTCCCTTCCAACCTAATGCATTCTATGATTCTAAGTGGCCATCACATTTTCCTCTATGGTTTTTTTTTTCATAGTTCTTCTCACTACAACCCTCACTGCAATCTTTCATCCCTCTCATAGCAAACCCACCTGTTTCTCTGAGGTTAACTGAGATACAGGTATTATCTGAAGGGGACATCACAGTCTGTGTTTTTATGTTTCCCCAATCCAAAAATGCCAGTAGGGTAGACTTCAGTTTGTTTCTCCTTTCTTTCTGCTTTTTTCTTCTCCCTCCATGGCACCTTCCATGTTAATATTACAAAATAGATAGAACATAGTTCCAACCTCAAACTCCTTACAAAGCCCTCTAAACGGGAGTTTTTCTGGAGTAGGAAAGGACTGAGGGCTGCATGAATTGGCCCATACGGAGTTACATGCTAACTGTTGTTATTGTTCTCAGAGAGTGCATTTAAGGTTTTGGGAACAAACAATAAAACGAACAGCTGAACAATTTTAATCATGGCCCAGTTCCTAGTTACAATTATTTTTAATCTGTCTCACCATTAGCTAGACTCTGATTTTTTTCTCCAATGAAAAAAATATATTATGCAAAATTTAAAGAAGTACTGTCTTTAAATGACAATAAAAGTAAAAAAAAAAAAAGATTCTCAAATGTAGCATGCTATAACTTCTGCTCTTAGCCCAGCATCTGTGTATGAGTTGTTACACATAATTTTTAAAATGTTCCTTTCTCCGTACACTTCATATACAAGACAGTTCTCTAGGAAAATATGCTATCCTAGATAAGTTAAAAGAGTGGCCTCTGAACTCTATGACTAGACAGAGAATATCAGATTTTGACCACAGACATGTCTGACCAAAACTAGAATGCGTGCTCATATGAAAGGCTTATTTCATGCATTCTGTATTTCACGATGCTGCAGCAGGGACACATCAAGTCAGCAAGATGACAGTTCACACAATCAAATGAGAACAGGAGAATGAGACGGCACAACGACATGAAGACATTCAGAGTGACTACTGACCAAGAATATTCTTTTAAAATCCCTTCTTTATTCACCAAGGGCCTGATTCAATTACTTCCACTGGAGTCAACAGGAAGACTTGTGGTCTTCAGTGTCTGTTATTGTGGTTCATTACTTGTGTTACAGTAGCACACTGAAGACTGAATTAAGCTCAAAGCACTGTAATACCGGGTGCTGTAATGCAGTGTCATAATCCCTTCTTACCACAGCTTGCATCAAGCAGCACCTTGAATCAGCTGAAAGAGGGTAGGTTTAGGTTAGAAGTCAGGAAGAAATTTTTTACTATGAGGGTAGCAAGGCACTGGAACAGGTTGCCCAGACAGGTTGTGGAAATCCCATCCCTGGAAGTGTTTAAAGCCAGGTTGAATGAGGCTCTGGACAACCTGGTCTAGTGAAGGGTGTCCCTGTCCATGGCAGGGGGTTGGAACTAGGTGATCTTTGAGGTCCCTTCCAACTCAAAGCATCCTATGACTCTATGTAGGAGGGAAATACTATTGTAAACAAAACATGGGGAAGAATCCAAAAGGGAGATTTAAGATAGGTTACAAAACCAGACAGTGGGCAAGCAAGGAAGACTTTGGTTGCCTGACTGTACCCAATGCCCTATCTGTCTGGCAATGGCTTTTGGGTCAAGCCCACACTGCACAACATGAATGACAACTGAGTGAATGAATTCAAAAACCTACCTGCTAAATACAATGAACAGCTGTGCCAGTGTTTCTACCTCATGCAATTACATGCACTGCAGTAAAATTAATTTGTGTGCAGAAGACAGGTATCCCTAGTGCTCCACTAGCAACTCTTGTTTTTAACAAGCATTCTGCAGGAAAATGTCATAACAGAAACATAAAATCACTCCAGAGGTTACCCATTTGCCCTCCTCCCACACTACAGCACGCTCAGTTATAACCGTGTCATTCCTAACAGATGTTTGTCTCATCTGTTGATGGATGCTTCAAGCTATCATTAGGCAATCTGTTCCAGCACTTCACCCTCCTTGCCATTAGAACTGTTTTCCTTACTTCTAATCAGAACCTTTCTTGCTGCAGCTTACGCTGTTAGTTCTTCTCCTAACATGCCCTCTCTTCGGTCTTCTCTTCTTCGGGCTAATCAACCCCAATAATCTCTCCTTTTAAATTATCTTGTTGACTAACATTCAACTTGAGGTCCACTTTAATGTTAGTGCTTTTTCTACAGTACTTATTTGGGTTGTCCATCCTGCATTTGATTATCCCTGTGTATGTGCAATAACTTCCACTTGGCTGTCACACAGCCCTTGACCTTCATTTCTAAATATAATTTTGAATTCTAATTATTTTCTTCAGTGAGTATCTAGAGTTGGCATCAACTGCAAATTTGGTGAGTTCAAGGCAGTTGTGAAGGACACTACTTAAAATCTCGAATACTGGAAGGCCTCAACAAATATTCACTCAACACATCAAAACAACTGAAAATTACCATTTAGGTACAGTTAGTAAGCCCATTTTGGACCTATTCTCCAATAGTTTAATTAAGAATGTTTGCTTTGATTTCTTATTAAAATATTGCAGAAAGTAATATCAAAGATCTTATTAAAACTGGGAGAAAGTTCTTAATTCTTCTATATCTAGACCCTTCTTCTCCATTGAAGAATGGCTCAAGAGTTCAACAGCTGACACAATTTGTTTGACTGTTGTTCATATGTTGGTTGTTACTCAATTCTTTACCTTCTATGTGTTTACAATCAGGTTGTTACAGATTCACAGAATGGTAGGAGGTTTTTTTCATCTGTTCCAGAATTTTGTGGAAAATAAGTTGATTAGTCTTATTAAAAGTTATTTTTCCCTTTCCTCACCTATCTTCAATGAGTTACCTATTTCTAATTATTCTGAAAGTGGTTTGTTTTTTTTAAATATCTGTAAATGCGATACACCAACTCCAAACAGTCTGAAACAATGAACTTAAGTACCACACACTTAAATCCTGTACCTTAATGAAAGTACACAGAGAAGCATGAAGGCTCATTTTGCAACTTTCCAAGTTCTTTCAGTCTTCTACTTTGTAATGTTAATTGCCCCTTCAATAACATTTTTCCCCTTTTTTAAATAATTGAGGGAATTCACTGGTTGGTTTTAGCAACATGTGTTACTGCCTAAGAATAAGTCTGGGTCATTGACATACAGATTTGGTCTTATGGCTATGAAGAATAAATGTCCTGTTTGGATTCTCCAACAAATAAAAAGGAATGAGTTCACAACTTTTCTTTCCAAACAGCATAGCAGGATGCAGAAATAGCTACTGAATTCTGGAAGCAGTGTAGATGAATCAGTTAAACACTGCATCTAAACTACTTACATCTATTATTCTGCTGAGCTAGCTGTCCCAGACACAAGACAATGTTACAAGAATGAATGCTTTCAGATGAGGAATAGAGTTCTTCAAAGATAACTAGTTCTTCAAAGATAGTTCAGGGTTTTTTCTGCACATTGCTTCATCTCTGCTTTCAGCCAGAGACAGATCAGATTAAAAATGGTAATTCTTTCCATCTACTGTTTTTTTTCAACAAGATAAGATAATGCAAAGCCAAGGTTTATCTAAGTCTATAACAGAAGACACGGTAAGTGTTGCTTAGATACTTGCATACAGCCTTAACACCAGATTGATATTAAATTCTGTAATGGTGCAATTAAAAAAGTTAAAACATTCCTACCTACCTTGTTCCACATCCCATATATTGAAACTGGAAACAGAGTCAGTAGAAATAGCCATCCTGATCGTCATCTTGTTCTCAGTTCCTTTTTCACCCTGCATTCAATGGGGAGAGAGTGATTTGACAGGTCACTTCTTAGCCACTTTACACTTCCAAGAATTTTAAGAAAAAAAACAGAATATGTTGTAAAAACATGAATTATTGTCATGCTGCATAATAAGAATACTGAACAGGAAAATTTAGGTGGAATTGTCTCATGCTTTTTTTAACTGTTGATAAATACATCTAACAATTCTAAGTTCTATGAATGGGCTAAGTCATATAGCAGCCCACTAACCACAGCCTTTCAATGCAAGGCCCAAACTCCTTAGTAGCATCCTCATAAAGTACAGTTGTTTTCAAAATAAGAGATCATGGAATAAACTCTGGGCAGCAGGACAAATCTATAAACAATTCAGACAGTTCTTTATACAAAGATTGGTCGGAATATCAAACAAACTGCCAAAAGTTATGCAGCCAGCAGTTAAAGTGGCTTGTGTACATTAATTCAAGAAAAAGTTGGAATATGCTTTGGAAAAGAAGGAAATACTACAATGCAGCAGTCACTATCTTTGTTTTTTGGAGGGGGGGGTTACAGTCAGCTAATAAATACACAACAATTAGCAAACTTTCTTCTTTCATTTTCTGTAATCTGCAAGAAAGTTTATTGTGGTTATACAAGACTGACCACTGGGTTCCCTTTGCAAGGCTACATTTTTTTCTTCACTTGCTGAAGTAAACATGTCTTTTTTTTGGCATAAGAGTGCCTAGCAGCACTTTAATAAGAAACTTAAGCCTGAAAAAAAAAGATAAGGAAGACAAGATAAAATAAGACATCTTAATGAGTACACAGATGACTAGATAATTCAACAGATACCTGGAAAAAAGAAAAATTGAAGTGAAAACTATCTTCATCTGTTACATGTTTCTGTCACGTCTGACCCTTTCGTGATCATCAGGACTTACTACACAGAAGGAAAAACAATCAGGTACAGCAGAAACAGTTCAGTGAAAAGGAAAACAACATGAAAAGTCAAATGCAAATTCATTTTTCACCAAACTTTCGTGTCATAATAAACCTGATAAAAATTGTTTTTGTTGGAGGAAAAATGATTGCTACAGCTTGCCAGAAAACTAAAACATCAAGATAATCACCAAGACTGAACACAGGAAAGAAGCAAAAGCAAAAAAAAAAGTTTCAAACATGTCATTGGAAAAGGAAAAAACTATGAAGACTCAAAGATTGCTGGTATTAGTAAAGTCCCTTCATACACTTAAACTGTCATCCTGGTGCCAGTTGTCACAAACAGAAGTAGCAGCAATGATGAACATCGCTGTTGCAACAGGAAAGACAAAAAGAAAGTGGACA
Source organism: Gallinula chloropus (assembly GCF_964237585.1). Lineage (NCBI taxonomy): Eukaryota > Metazoa > Chordata > Aves > Gruiformes > Rallidae > Gallinula > Gallinula chloropus. The sequence continues at coordinate 9,325,195 of NC_140099.1, read as the reverse complement.
AAAAAATATCATCCAGTCCCTTTTCTTTCCAATGTATGCTTGCTTCCTGTGGCACATCTCCTAATACTTTGTGTAGTACATTTTTACAGTTGTCAAAGGATCAAGTTTCTACTGTCTCACTTCAAAGATATTTTTGTGACTTAGGAACAAGAAATTATATAGCTATGAGCTAACAGGTAACATAACAGGACTGACCAACATGGGCCACATCAGTAACTGCTATTGACCACTTGATCAGGAAGATGATGACACCTTCGTCAGACAATTTGGCCTTGGTCTTCATTGGAAACTTTAACCAGCCCAATATCTCCAGGAGAAAAAACACAGCAGGACACAAGTATTCCAGGAGGTTTCTGAAGTGCATTGATGATAAATTGTTCACCTAGGTGTTTGAGGAGTTGCCATCATTTAACAGGGACAGGAGCTAAAACAACCACACAGACTTTCTCCCAATTCTGCCTCTCCCAGTGGGACGAGTGAAAAAAATCAGAATGGTAAAAGGAAAAAAGGCAAAAGTAAAACTTGTGGGCTTAGATAAAGACAGTTTATTTGGAAAAAAGGAAGAGGGAGAGGGGAGAGGGGAAGGGAAAAAACATACAAAACCAATGATAAACAGCACAACTTCTCCGAAGCTAACTAATGCTCAGCCAATTCCCAAGTTGCCCCACCTTCCTGCCAAACCCCCAAGTTATATATGGAGTATAACAGAATAATGGCCCTTTGGCCAGCTTGGGTCAGCTGTCCTGGCTATGTCTCACAGAATCACAGAATTGTAGGGGTTGGAAGGGACCTTGAGAGATCATCGGGTCCAACCCCCCTGCCAAAGCAGCTCCCCAGCTCATATTGCACAGGTCGGCATCCAGATGAGTCTTGAATATCTCCAGAGAAAGAGACTCCACCACCTCCTTGGGCAGCCCAGCTTCTTGGACACACCTGCCTTCTTACTGGCAGAGCAGGATGACAAGCTGAAAAATCCTTGACTATGGCAACAACTAAAATCATCAGTGTGTTATCAAATTATTCTCTTCCTAAATCAAAACCACAGCACTATACCAGCTATTAGGAAGAAAAGTAATTCTACCTCTGCCAAAACCGTGACAGTAGCCAATGAAGGTAGCTACTCATCTGGATCTCACACTCACAAACAAGGAAGAACTGGTCAGAGACCTGAAGGCTGGGGGAAGCCTTGATTGCAGTGACCACAAGATGATGTTCAGGATTCTGAGAGAAGGGAATAAGGAGAACTGACTTCAGCAAGTTCAGGAGCCTACTTGGAAGAATCTTATGGGATGCCTCAACCCACGATTCTGTGCTCCAGGCAAAGCTCTCATAAAATTTAAAATATCTAATAGCTTTCAGAAATATTTTGTTTTCCTCAAAATCCAGTAAAAAGAAAAATTAAGATGAAGAAAGCAGAACCCTTGTTTCTACACCCGTACCAGTTAGTAAATAACCCAGAATCCAAATGAGACAAAGTGTGCCATGAAGCTGTAGTGCTATATCACCAGATAATGTTTCATATGCTGGAGGTAAAATCCATGAGGTTTAAATTAGTAGATTTACTAGAAAGTTTTTTGTTTTCTTCATCCAAGCATTTATCATCATTTTAGACTAGCAGCTGAAGTTCATCTTCTGTCATGATAAATTATGGCTGGATGAAACTTCTCTGGGCCTGCCCTTTATTTCATTCTTAGCTGCATTCCCTTGGTCTTTGAGGAACAAATAGTCAAATTAGGAAGTACAAAATGGTTTACAAGAAAGCTGGACTATTTCTGTAAACAATGGGAAAGTCCAGTTATTGAACCTCTATTTATGAGAGAAAAAGAAAATAGAGCTATTTGACAAAAAAATATCCAAAATCATACCAGAGGGTCTCCACAGTAATGGAGATGCCACAAGTGACAGCTGTAATCTGCCCTGGCACGAGGTAAAAAATTATACACTGAACTCCTAAGGAGTAAAAGATTCTTAGTTACTCACTCAAGATGCTACTAGAAACCAAAGTATTGGAAGAAAGTAAAGATCAAACTCTAAACTGTGGATGAAAAGCATGGAGAAAGACAGTATTTCTAAAAGACAAAACCTGAGATAATATCTGTAAGTAATACTAGTGACAAAGGAGAAAGGGAAGAAAATATGTGCCTGTACATATTTATTACTGCCAAATAGGCTTAAAAAAAACCCAACATCACTGCTATGGTATTTTCTTCACTAGATCTAAAGGACAGCAGCCGTGGAATCTGCTGTTTGTGTTAAAGTGTCAGGAGGGGAAAGAACAAAGACATGGAAACATCTGCTTTTAGAAGCCACTTGAAAAATAATTATGCAATAGGCTGTGAAAAACATCTGTTTAAAATGCTGCTGTCCACCCATCACATAGAAAGGAGACACTTAAAGGAAAATATAAGTAAGACTGGGAGAAGATTGTGGCTCATTTTTCTCTTGGAACACTCATTACCCCAAATCTAAAATGAAACCCAAGGGTAAGTTTAGCAAGAGAAATATATGATAGAAGCAAGTAGGATGATATACCACTGCTGAACAGATGGTACAACCTGCTGTTACATAATCAATACAAATTGAACCAGAAACCGTGCTTACAAGTGTACAAGCGTACAAGTCTGTGTACTTCTTCTGAATACAAACAAATCGCTTCCTGGGAATTTTCAGCCCTCCCATTCACAGAATCCAAGGCCTTGAAGTTAGTCATGGAGCAATCTGTTCTACACTAGCAAGGCTATTCCAGCACAGAATTTCCCTGCCCATCATGCAGAGGAACTCGAGATTTCTGTAAGGCTCATCACACCATATCTCATCTCATTATACACGATTGGTTTAACACTCAAACCTTTCAGATCAACTAGTGAGTCCAATGCAGTGTTGTGTCCACACAATGCTACCTAAATCCTAGAGAATGCTCTTCCCTTATGACTTTGAAGTGCTGTACACACTTATTACCTATTCATTAATACTTGGTTTACATGCCCTGATGCAGGTGATTTATCTAAAACATTTTAACCAGCAATCAAGACCAACAGTATGTGTGTGTTGCTCCGATGGTCCTGCTGATGAGAAGAAACAGGTTGAACTATGATGTTGAATCCTGTCCTACCCTGTGGCTACACTTTTAGCCAAAGTAAAGGAAGAGTTCATGCTTTAATTCTTAAGAAGGCTTATACGAGCAAAAACACATCACTTGATATTTTCCAACTTCTGCATTGAGTATTCAACATAGTTAACTTCACCTGCAGATCAAATGCAATATTACTGATGAGATTCTACATTGCATGTGACAGAAAGAAACTGGATATGAGACCACTGCATCTCCTGTATCTTCAAGTTCACATTCAAATTCAGTTACATAAGAAATTTTGCCTTTCCTACCAAAAGAAATTCCCCCTAGGCCTCAGAACAGACCCCTAAAATTCATTGCCATGTGTTGCTGCATTAGCCTCAGAAGTGGGTATTTTCTCAGTAGGAAGCAAAACACTTGCTATAAATACAATATAGTTTGTAAAATTCTTTGAGATCCTTGGTAAGAAAAAAGCTAGAGTAATGTAATATTGGTTTTATATCATTAAAACAATGATGTCAAAACACAGTCATCTTGCTGCTGCAGCTGTCAGAGTAAAATAGAATTAAAGGGTGAGGGTGGTGTATTTAAACATGCCCAAACTAACTGCAAACAAAATTTTAAATTCATTGAAATTCCCAGAAATTGTATTCTCTAAACAATGGTTTGTAAAAAGTGTCATCTCAATGTTTCCTCTGCTTGTTTTTGTAAATAAAGGATTTTTATGCAACTTTTTAGCCTCTGTTCCTCTCGGCTCTTTCCTGAACTATCAACAGTGATTAATGCAGGTGGTTTAATGAAAGTTTTCTTTACTTTTCATTTTTTTAAATGAGCATTAAGTGAGTCCAAAAATTCAACCCCAATCTTCAGCCTTTGGTAAAACTGTCCATGTTTTGCTGTGTTAAAGCATTTGCAGATGAGGAGTAAAACTTACTGAGTATGACAGATTTAGGTATTTGTCAAGGAGTGGGAGGGCAGGTGGGAGAAATCTATGAGTATGTGCTGCTGTCCTCAAGTGTCTCCTTGAAATCCACAGACTCAGAGCAGTGTTCCAGAACAAGATCAGTGAGCCAAATTTTAAACCTTCTCTTGCATATAAAGGATCTCTCATCTAATTCCCACAGAAGAATACATGTTTTGGAGAGCTGAGAATGGAGTTTATGAAAATACAGCTACACAGCAAGAATATTATTATACTGTTATATTCCCCAGGTTAAAATGACATAGAGGAAGAACTCTGCCTATCACTGCGTTCTGTTTCATGGGCAAGGAGAGAAGATACTGAACTATATAGCTCTCTGAATATTTTGCTCAATTAAAGGCTGCGAAATTTGGCTCAAGTAAACCATCTTCAAATTCCTGTCTCCTGCAGCTGGAATGCAGTGAAGCCACCAGAATGAAGACCAAGCTAAATATTTGAACTGTGCAAGATACATTCTGGTTTTGTGCTCCAAACTACATGGAAATCTATATTATGAAATGGGATTATAGGATTAGAACAGGTTTGCCTTTGGCATCTGCAAAGTGTGGCAATTGGCTTCAATATTGAATTTCCCCAGCTAAGACAGGTCACGTGGGTCAGACCAATTTCCATGTCAGTGCAGGACCAGCATACACATGTAAATGCCATATGGTTGCTGACTGACTGTAAATTATCTGGCAATAGTTCATTACAATGCTGCCACTAACTCCTAGTGCCAGTTAATTTAACACTGAACATAATTTAATCAAAACCTTGGGTACCATGTAATCACTATTAAAACTAGAAATTGCCCTCTCTAGTGACTATTTCCAATTGCCTTGGATGGAGGTGATAGAAGACTGTTCAGCTCCTTATAACTATGGCTACTAAAGTTTTGTGTTTGGTTTTGTTGTTTTTTTAAAGGGGGGACAAACTAGGAAAATAAATTCAAGGGTCTTGAGAAACATGAAGACTCACCTATACAGAGAAACTACTCCGCATGAAGGTAGAGTATGAATTTAAAAGTCTATCAGGAGGATCCAATCTGGAATAATGTCCTGTGAGAAATAAAAAAAAATAATTTAAGTACTTCCTTATCTGGGGCACTAAAGATGTGAACGTAAATGTTCCATAACACTTAGAATTCTTTGCTGAAATTACTACAGAGTAGAATAAAACTGTTTGTATAAATGCAGCCTGGCCAAGGAATTATTGTTTCTCGAGTGGACAGGTAAAAGTTAAAATAACAGCATTCAGAATTCAAAGGCAAAACTGCAATCTGAGTCTGGGTTTTGAAACACTTCTGCTACTATTTCCTAGTTTCATACACCTTTTTTAAGCATCTTTTCATCAATAGTGCATAAGAACAGCACTGCTCTGAAAATTGTGAGTAACCTGATTAATAAATTTTAGTTTATTTGTACATCATGAATGGAGTCGTATCAACGGGTAAGTAAAAACATTAGGAATTCTCTATTTCTTACCTTACAATTCTCCTTCTATCCCTTTTTGTTTTTCTTCACGGCTGAAATAGAGCTTGCATCAACACTTTGTAATACCTGTGCTACTCCTATATCTGGACACTGTTATCATCTATTCTACAGAACTCTCAGAAAGCAACTGACTCTTGATTTAAAGGTGGAAAATGCATCACAAATAAATAAATTGTTCCTTCACTATTAATTACTATTGACATTAGTACTCTAGGCTGTTTGTCTAATGGACAGAGGAAATAACACATTTAACAGACACAGATAAATTCACAAAGCTCATCTGTGAGATACCTATGTTTTAGAAAATCTATGGTCATTTTGCACACGTTAGTTCAATGCCTTACAGTTTCTCTATGAAAATATTTACTATAGGATTGGACACAGCTTTTTATTAATGGTCTCCTTAATGCCATACCCGAGGGTAACGTAGCCTTACTCTATTTGATAAATCCCTTTACATCTATCAAAGCATCATATTTAGCCCTTCCAGTAACACAGCTACAGCTGATAGTCACATTCAGTTAGTAATATACTATTTATTCTGAGTATTATTTAAGAATTTTTAATGCAGAGCTCTACCTTATAAGCATAGTAACTTTTGTTGTGTTTAGATATACGACCCTTAGTTTACCTATATTGATCTATACTGTTTAGAGGGCTGTATTTATCAGGCTTTCAGGTTGTGCATATATGTAAACTACCTCCATTATCACCACAGTCTCTCATACTAATGGCAGCACAATGTGACTGGACCCAACTCCACAGACCTGCAAAATGGCTCAAGCATTTTAAAGTCAGAATCTGGAGGAAAATCAAAGACAACTGCAATTATAAATTATATTTCCTTCTTTGCCCTTTCTTATTTTATAGGCAAATTCTACCAGCTTTAACATTACCCAAAGCCTTATTATAGAAATTGAAAGTCAGGCTGCAATAGACACACCCTCTTCAGGGAAGAATTCAATAATTCCTTTTTATGACCTATCAGCTAACCAGTTTTTAATTCATACAATATAGAATATGCTGATTTTGCTAATTTATTTTTTTTAATCAGAATGCCGTGTGAAACTCAGTCAAGTGCCTCAGAGAGACCTGAGTACATCATGGCAGCCATCAATTAAATCCACTGTTAATCATTCACCCTGTCAATGGAAATCTATTTTGTGCAGCTGACTATTAGAGAAACTCAAGCTGCATTGTGACATTCTCTTTCCAGCAAGCAACAGTATGCAGTGTGAATAAGAGAGGAGATCTGGATGTTCACTTCCACATTCTGCCCTTTGAGCCAAGGGATCAGCCACAAAACATTAGTGTGTCCTACAGCAGCTCTTCTCACTTCTTTGAGACAGACCATTACAACCAATCTGATCATCAAGGATGCAGCTGGGCTGCAGTGGATTAAGTTCATGCTGTTGGCAGTCATGACTTCAGATCACCATGTTCCAACATACATAAAAAATGCTCATAGACGTCACACTGCAAGGTGTTACCTTTTAAGCTTTGTGCTATCCGTCCACTTTCTTCTCTACTGTCTCTGAGAAAGGCAGGTACCAGAGCAGATGTTTTTATGCAGGATTTATTTCCCAGACATGCTTGTGCTGGCTTCTCTCCTAAACAACTGAAAATAGGCTCAGTTTCTCTAAATTACCAGCATTCACAACAAGGGCCAATATAATAAGCTGAGGCTCCTCATAATACTGCAGAGCAGACTCAACAGGCACTTTGTCACATGAGACACATTAGTAAAATTCTGGTTCTAAAAATTAGTTGAAGTCTGGTGGCAATTTGTATCTCACAATATAATCCAGCAAGACCTGATATATCACCAAACTGACCCATCCCTGCAAAATTATACATGCTGAGCACTATGGATTGCATTTAATCCCTCTTTTTTGAAGATCAAAGATGTGTATGAAGCGATTGTTTCATATCACTGCACCTCCAAGAACAGACTGTAAGTGTAGAGGATCATTTTATTCCACTGCAAAAGACCAGAAAATGTGGTGAAAGAGAAGGGATTCATTGTCTTTAAAAAACAAACCAAAAAAACAAAAACAGTTGACTATTAAAGTAAACATAATCCTTAATGTAAATGTACTGATAGGGAATCCCCAAACATTGATCAGAGAAATAATTCGTTCCTTCAGCTGACTGGTGGAGCAAAATATTTCATCAAAACTGTATTTCTCTCCAACCATCACAATTCCACAGCAGAAAGAAGCTATAAAAAGAACAGGACTCTTTGCAGAGACTTGAAAATTAAACCAGAATACCAGAAGATGGAAATGGAACTAAGAGGTAACAGATTTGTAAGGGTTTTGCCAATATTGAAATCAGCAAATCTGGTTTCTGCATTGAAACAGGGCAATTCCAGACTGATATCACTTAAGGTAGCATTAATAAAGACTAATTCAATCACTTCCAGTAAAAACACCTGAAAATAATCAACAGATTCATGATAAATTCAGGGACAGGACGCATGCTAAAAAATCTCTTACCACTGCTTTCAATTGATTAAATTATTCAACTCAGGTATGAATAGACAATGTAGTTATAAAGATGCAATACATATCTCTAATCAATAATAAATGAAGTTAGAAATCCTATTATATTACAGCAACAAACAAGAGGCCTCCATCTTGAATGAAAATTGTGTTTTGTGAATTCCATACTACCAGTACATAGGTGCAAGTTGATGTAGAGCAGCTAGATTTAAATTCCAAAAACGGGTGTCAGTAGCAGCAAAATTAGTTTATGACTACTATGTTATCTTAGAAAGGGAAAAGATATTGCAGGTTGAGCTCCACAAAGACAACAGCACTGCAGCCTCAGTAGTGCAGAGACACAGACTCTGCACAGGGCGTTTGAATCACTCCCTTGGATTTGGGTACCTAGATTCTGCCTAAATTTTTCTTTAGGCATCTAAGTGCTTTTTTGGATCTCACTCTAAATTCTTACTTATCATAGAACCATTTCCAAAAACTCCATTAATTTCTCTAGCAATTACCAGAAGATCATGAGATTATTTCACTAATCAACCAAATACAGAAAGTATTAAATTGCTTTTCTGGTTTCAAATGAAGTATGAAAGAAAAAGCGTCTGCAAAGTAAACCTAAAATACTGGGTTGTGTGATTAAACTATTTTATAATATATATGTAGTGACTTCTGAGACCCTATTGCTTCAGATCAAAATCTATTGCATATTTGTTATCAATAAATGTATAAATACACCTCACTTGTCCACACCAAGAAACAGGAACACTACATAAAACTCCAAATCTTTGCAATGTCCTCCACATTACTGGGAGATTATTCAGCATCTGCAATAAACACAGGATTAAATAAATACTGTATGATACAGAAACAGCAGGACATCTAATCCTGGGAAGTCTAATTACTTTGTTGTGTTTTCTTGGGAAACACAAATACCTTCCTTCCTCCTTTCAGAATTCCAGGATGGAGATAACCAGTATCATTACACAAGGCTGGTGTAAAGGTCATAAAATGAACTATAAAAAGTAAGAAGTGCGTGCTAATTTTATATAAACCTGCATGTTAGAACGAGAGGGAATCCATACCCATATGATTTAATCAGGCTATTCTCCCCTTCTCTTTACTATGTAAAATAAGAAAACTCGAAAGGAAATTGCAACTCATCACCCTTACAGGAAGTATCTTTTATTCCTCCTGGCAGACTTTTAGTATTCAAGCTGAAAGATGTGGGTTCTGCTTTCATCTTCTTTTGATTTATATAATGATTCTGTTTGTTTGTGTTGAGCCCAGATTCTTTATGAGCTCAGTATACTGTCAACAACAACAGGACTCTCAGCTGGGCTTTGTGGATGCTGATGTTGAGTTGCAATTGAATTTATACAGCTCTGAAGTTTGTCTGAACCACAACCTTCAGATTCATGACCAAACTTAGGATGGAATTAGACCCGTGTTCTGTCCCAAAGCCATTCTTCTTCTACAAGGCTGTTTTACCCACTTATTACTCCAAGGATAATATCCCACAGGAGGGATGGAGATTTCACTTCTCTAAACAGCAGAAAAAAAAATGTACAACTTGGAGAGACATGCCCCTTGGACTTGAAAAAGGATAGCAATCTCAACAATATCAGCCCATGTTTCTGACCTTTTTAAGAAAGCATCAGAGGTATCTGAGCATGTTAAAGCGCTAACTAATCACAAAATTAAATTTCAATGTTGGCATTTTGCATCAGTATTCTAACTAAAAGGAGACATAAAAGGAACAGAAAAATAATTCCGGTCACATACAAGATCTCTAAAAAGTGTCCCCTTAGAGGAAAATATCCATTAACTCTTTATCTGTCTTGGCAGAGACTCACTTTTCAAGATAAAGTCCTGTAAATGCAGAAAACATCTGAATCAATACCACACAACATGGAAGTGCATGAAACAGCCCTTGAAAACATACGATATTCTGGTACACACCTCAGGAACTAGCTGCTCACATGGCTAAACTGTTGCCTGTACTAACTGTAACAGAAGACTTTCAAACACCCTCCCTTTACTCTGAGAACACCTACAGTATCGTGAGGAGACTAACAGCTTCCTAAATAAAATTAGCATTGTAATTTGACTAACGATAAAGTAATGGAAAACTTTGTGGTGATGATATTAATGACTGTAACTACACTGGTTAAAGGAGGAACTCAAAATACCTTTCAAGAGCAGGTGTGGTATCACCAAATAGAGTTCTGTGGTCTTCCAGATTGCAGCACCCAAGTGCAGAAAAGCTCTCGTTTAGCTCTTTTACTGAAGAACATTTCAAGTACAGGTTCAATCCACATATACCTTTAAGTTGGGACAACCTCTCATAGAATTCAATACCACCTAGAGTTGGACTGACACAATTAAAAGCAAGCTTCATTTCTTATATTAAATGCTTCCGTTATCATAGGGTGTTCATATCCCTGTGAAACCAACAGTTTTTTCACCATTCCACATCCAGCTCTAGCATATCACAGAATCACAGAATGCTTTAATGGGCAGGGAGGGGTTATACCTCTAACATGCTGTCTTTACTGGCAGCTTCTAAAATTGATTACTTTTTAAGAGGAGGGGTGTGGGGAAGCAGATAAACAGGACAGGCTAAATTAAGATCACAAAACCACACCACATTTTCAGCAACTAGCTGATATCCTAAGAAACAGGATTTCAAACTTTCTTTGGATTCCTTAATAAACAAATTCCCAGGAGCTTTCTGTGTATGATAGCCAACTTTCCTTTTTTCTTTTTTTTTTTTTTAATGATTCTTCAGAAAGGGCACAAACTGATTCCTTGGAGAGATAGTGCTTTTTATCTGCAGGGACTTTGTAAACAAATTGATCCAGATGTTTTACTTTAGAACTCTCCAGACATAGTAAATTATTCCTTACTACATCAACACTTCATTTCCTCTATTTGCAACTAACATCTTGAAACAGACCACTTTTGAAAAGGCAAATAATTGAAATGTTGTATTAGCATTAACAAGATCATTTGGACACTTTCTTAAATAAAATCTGTCTTCTATATATAGATACATTTGGTGCCATATAACAGATTCCAGAAAGGATCAAGATCAAATATATTAAGAATGCACTATTGGAACCTTTTCCTAAGCCACTGAAAATTTATCAAAGAAATCTTAAGAATTTAATTTTTCTTTTCCTTTGTTACTTGGTTGCTGCATTTATTTTAAAAAAAAACCCAAAACTAGGCATGTGGGATGATAATGGATTCCACAGTCTGAGTTAAAAACTCAGACAACAACTAGTTAATCCTATTAGGATGAAATAAAGTGGGGGAAAGTAAGAAAGAGAGGGAATATGTCTATGGACTAGGTAAAAGGATAAAATAAGATATAAGAACAAGATAAATATATTATCTTTAAAAAGATCACTATCAAATATATCCCAGCTGAATATCCCATACTGAATCAAAATAGATTTTATCTGATTTCCCTAACTTTCTTTACATGTTCTTCTTCCATGTGACCAGTTCCTCCATAATGTTGAAGTAATCTTTCCTAATTACAGGCTTTCTGAAGGTCACATGCTTACAAATATAGCAACCAGCTTTCCATTCTGCGCTTCCTGAATTAGAATATTTGCTCTAAAATGAAATCATTGGTAGCTTTCCAGTTACTATAAGGACAGCGGGATCAACTGAGTCCACAGCAACAGATTACAAAGCAGGTGGCTTGAGGCTAAATCTAAACAGTTTCCTCACATAGCTTTGTAAAGTTGGGTGCAGATAACTCCTAATGAGTGTTAAGGGCTGTCTGGTCACTTAGTTGTATACAAGGTCTAGACTGGTCAAGGTCTAAGGATCAGAGCTTCTAATTACATTCTATTAAATACTCATTAGTTGTAAATGATTTTACTAGAAGACCCATCAGAGCTATAGTGTCTAATTATTAAACAGTAGTGTCCTTATAAGACCCTCAGGACTTGAAAAATTATGATAAGATACTGAAAGAGAAAAAGAGACAGCCAAAAAAGAGGTGAATCTGAGGGGACAGCTGAAAACTGAGGTCATTGTTCTATATCACATTCCCCATGTAGAAGAGGAATTTGAAACTCATCGTCTATTGAATCAGTTGGTATTTGTCAGTATCAATTCTCATGTTGAGTTAAACCATTTAGGAGACATATTTGGAGAGCCTTTCATTGCAAAATGAGCAAATAATGAAATACATTTATTTCATAACCTGTATTTGTTGCAAACACAACTCACTGAGCTGTTACTCATTCCCTAAAAGCTAATAAAAAGGAGAAATTAATATGACTAAAGCCAGCTTTTTTTTTTTTACTTCCTTTAAATAAAAGCCTCATATAAAAGCTCTTGTGGTTTGGTGATACTGTGCTGTTGCTGACTTGCAGGGCAGGATTTGGCGATGCATTTCCTGAAGACTGTTGTTATGCTGGTTTTCCTCCCCTACTGGGACAGCACACCAAGTCAGACAGCTAAAAGGAGAGAGCACCTGGTAGGCATGAATTCTGCAACGACATTTCAAATCAGCAACAACCCAAGTGGGTAGTAAAGAGATGACAGTCTCAAGCTTTGGCTAATGAAGAGGGCCACCCACATGTGCAGTCAAGAATTCTAGCAGTCAACTGGGTCATAAGAAAAGGTAATGCTTATGTCTCAAAACAAGGAATGCTAGTATGCAGTCCTAAGGGCTGATCTTGCCCAGCAGGGAGGATGATCTTAGGAGCCAAAAATATGGTCCCCAGGGTCAGGATACAAATTCCTGAGGTTCCCTTTAAAGTCAGCACAGCAGTGCTGGAATAAATCCAAAGTACTCTGACATTTGCCTTCTTGTGTTTCTTGCTCTTTGAGCACCCCAAAACATGGCACTGTTCAGACCTCCTGGACCTATGAAACATCTTGGAAAATGAAAGTCTCCGGGTTTTATCATTAACTCTCTGGTGCTTCTCAGCCTCCTGACAGCCCTAGAATTACCTGGACTGCAGCCTTCCTTGCAATATCTTGGCTCTGCTGTTCCCAGTCTGCCTGGAACCAATTAATGCATTAGCACAAAAAATGAAAAAGGAATTAATCATCCTTTTCTGAACCTCAAAATATTCAAGTTTTGGACAGGCCTTTATGGAGATGGGGTAAGATCTGAACCGAGTTACTCCTTCCTAGCTGACAGAAAGTCTTACTGTTTATTTCCCTTCTTACCAACTGACACCCACAGTAAGTTGTGGGGCTGCATGTATCTTGCTTGCTTCCCTTAGCTGTGTCCTCTAGAGCACCCCGCTAGAAGGTGAAAAGTGGCACCACCACCCGCCCACACTCCCCTTTTCCCTCCCAGGATGCAAACTTTCCTGTACAAAGTGGCAAGAATCCCCATTTTGTCATGTCATCTCCTAATGGATCTTTTTGGCCCCAGACCTCAACATACTGATGCCAACAGGAACCCACAACCCTTTTTACCTGACTCATAAATTTCTTACCTTCATTCTACCACCCAGATGAATCTCAGGACCTCACAAACATCTTCAGTTCCCTAAATTATATCTATTCAGAAAAACACTTAGTGGTCCAATTCCCTTCCCCTGCCACAGTTAACCCATTCATTCTCATAGTTCTTAGATGCAGTGTAGTACTTCATCCTCCCTGGAACTCACAACCACTCCTCATGCCCTGCCAACACTCCATCAACCCCTCCCACAAGCTCATACTAAGCACATACTAAGGCTAAAAGAGTCCTTAAACTCAAAATCTGATGATACCCTTACTCTTGACAAGCCTCTGCCTCCTCTTCCTCTCCCCTTTTCTTTCTGGCCCTTGATAAGCAGAAACCAAGGCTCCAGGGAAAGCCTGCAAGAACAACTCACATCAGCAGAGCACCAAAGGCTGCCTTTGCTCTACAGAATCAATCTGTAGATGGTCCTGAGGGCCAGCATTGTTTAATACACTCACACTGTGCCCATGGCAAGCAAATGGCAACATGGGCATGGCAGTCACACGTGGTGCCAAAAAGAGGTAGCTCAGCCTCAAGCATCTCAGCCACTCTGCAGGTCTTCATGCCTTGCAGTCCCAGAACTACCAGATGGCCCTGATCCCAACTACACCTTCTTCTCATTTTTCATCCCTTTACCAAATATCCCTTTCTGTCCCAAAACACTCCTGTATTTCTTTTTTTACCCTTAAAAGCACAAGGCCTGGCTTTTCAAAATGCCAATTAAGCAAGAACAGAGGGGAAATGACACATCAGGAGTAAAATGGAGCACTCAATCCTCTGGCTCACTAATTAGGATTTATGTACTGGAAAAATCCAATTCCTGGCACCGGTAAGTTAATAAAGAAATGAAAAAATGTCTGGAAAATTGGAAAAGCTGGTATAATTGTCTAAGAAAACTAGCACATCTGGTCATTTCCCCACACATTGTTATTAGCACCACAATTATTTCAGCAGGAGGGAAGCTGGGAAGAAGTAATACTGGACCAATGAAGAAAAGCAGTAGCAGGATAACCTACCATTCAGACACTGATTCCTGAGAGAAAGCAGACCTGCCACTAAACAGGCAAGTCTACTTAACATGCACTTCTTTAAACTGTGATTTATAGTGTTTAAACTGAAGATAATTATTTCCAGTAGGGATATCACAACTGCAAAGTTGCCCAGTTCCTTCTGTGCAGTCATGTACATTGGTACATAAATTTCTAAGTTTCTGATACTTACATGTTTTTTCAAGTGGAAGGACAGGAAATATAAGGTGTAAAGCAAGAGAAAACAGATCTCCAGAGAGTAATTCATACAGCATGTGTGTTTATATGAAGAGGATTCACTTGTGTGCTCTTGAGACTCAAATGCTCACCATACAGATTTCCAAGAGCACTCCAGTGAATCTGGTAAGCTACTTGTCCTTCTTTCAGGATTGTTTTTATGAGGAAGGCAAGAAAAAAATATCCCAGGAAGAATGCCAGTAACAGTTCTCCTTTTAGTTTGCTGTTATATTTTTGCTTGGTGATATTTCATGATATGAACATTTTGACAGTTTAATGGGGTGCTCTTGCTTCTTCTGCCACGTAATTCTACAGGAATCTTACATAAAATGAGCCTCTTGCTAACGTATTGATTATTAAGACTTTTTTTTTTAATATGCACAAAAATTATCAGCTGTACTTCACAAGTGAAACGCGTTCGTTTACGTTGTGGCTAAACTGGACAAGATCCAGGAAGAGATTTAGATACTTTCATCCTGGGCAGTATAACACCTATCTTTCAGTACCTCAGATCCCACAGGAAAATTCAAAAAGAGAATGGAGCATTGTATTCAA
Source organism: Gallinula chloropus (assembly GCF_964237585.1). Taxonomy (NCBI): domain Eukaryota; kingdom Metazoa; phylum Chordata; class Aves; order Gruiformes; family Rallidae; genus Gallinula; species Gallinula chloropus. The sequence continues at coordinate 9,309,865 of NC_140099.1, read as the reverse complement.
TTCACAAGATAAATTAGTACATCAAAACTTCATCCAAAGCAACCAATAGATCATCCAAGCACCTGATGGCTGAATATACAGGATGCAACCACCTACAACTGGTCACAGGCAAATGTGAGTAGACAATGCCTTAAATTATGCTCATTTGTTAGGCAGTTTGATTTATAGGGTATCTGGAGCCCAGAAGCTTCTACTCATGTTACATATCTGCCTCTACAGAAAAATAAGTATGGCTTATGCTTTTCTATTAAAAACATGTTGGGAAAGCAGATGGATTCATGTCTTCTTATAATCACCCTGTGTCTCCCCAGGCAGTAAAGGATCTTATTTTTTCCTTTAGCTCAAGGGAGCTCAAACACACATCTCCAAAGAAAGTTTCATACTTACAGGTGTTCTCTATGCTTCAAGCACAGTCAAGAAGCTCTAAGCCCAATACAGTCATCAAAAACTAAAGCACAAAAAGATCAGTAGCTAGCTTACTTGGAAGTACAGAGGCATCCCTTTTTCCCTTCTACCAAGACTTCTATGTACTGTATCAAGGAGCAATTTAATGTAAAATGTACAGTATGTCCTGGGAGCAGAGAGAAGAAACACAGGTCTCTGTGCAATCTCCGGGTCCAAGGAGTTTTTTCCTCACTTGCACTCTCTTCCTCTGAATAAGTGAATAGTCAGCCACTGCCTACATGGTTGCAAATGGAGTATGAAGCCCCGCCACACAAACTAAGAGTGGTTTATAGCCTAGAGGCTAGGTATAACTCAGTAAAACATGTAGGATTTCATCCCATTAGACTGGGGACTGAACCTCTCTCACCCTTCCTGCTCAAGCATCTCAAACAGCAGGCTGGATGGAACCACTTGCAGTGGCTTTTAGAAATAAATCAGCAGCTTGTCACTTCATTGTTTTGTGAAATGATTGAATCTCTCAGCATGTGGACATTCATAATAAATTAAGTCTATCCCGAAATTCACATACCTGCCAGCTTTGCCCTTTCCCACGCTGATGCACCACCTACCTGTTTAATTTAAACTTCTGAGTAATGTCAGAAGACATGTAAAACATCAACAATTTTATTTCAAAATATGCTGCTTCAACACACATTTAGGTTTCTCTCTCAAAACAGCAAAGCCTACTTCCCTATCCCAAAGAAGTGGTCAAGAAAACCCAAACATTCATCCCAATTATGTCCAAATTTCAAAGTTAGGCATACTAAAAAGACAGGAGGGAGGGGAGAAAAGAAGGACTAATGGAGTTGCTGTGCTTCAACTCAGAATGCAAAAGAACATCTCAAAAAATCCATACAAAGCATATTTATTTGCTGTTCATGGTCACAAGATAATATGTTTTCAGGTACATACCAAACTGATCTACTTTTTTTATTTTATGCACTGGGACATGTAGACATAAACATAGGAATTCTCTATTCCTAGATCCCTTTCAGGTCAGTATGTGATTTAGATCATGAGCTGCTTGCCTTATCCATATTAAAGTGCACGTACAAAAGAGAACACTCAGGTTCTTGGGGAACGTATATACAAAACAGTTAGTGACTGTTGATCTGTGGATGGTGGTGAATCAAGGTTGGATCGCCTAAGTCCTCTTTTATTACTGCTCCTTTCTACCCACTTTGTCTTTAAATCAATGATTGTCCACAGTGGCAGAGATGATCAAATTGCCCATGAAACAGCTCCTCAATTGTAATTATCTATAGTCTGTTATGTCCAAATACCTGAAAATTCCTGACCACTTGCTTTGCCAATAACCTTCTGTTCCTCAGCAGAAGCTACTTATGCACATTAGCCAGATGGACAGCAACTGCCATAAGAAAAGTAGAGCACAGGGGTCAGGCAGAGATGTCTATCAGTTCACAATCTCAGTTTAATCCATCTGTGTTCACAAATCAATGCCCGTGAAATGCAAGAACCTCCAGATTTAGTTGGGGGCAGAAAGGAGGAAAGAAGTCAAGATCTCTTTTGACTTGGACAGATCTTAGCTAAATTCTGCTTTAGGAACCTCAGTGCTTTTCTTATAGCTTATTTTAATTACAATTGATTTTAATATTTTTAATAGAAGTGTTTACCTTAATGTCTGCAGTGCTTATTAATAACCTTGGGTCTCAGACATAATAGAGTGAGACTTGGATTCCTGAGGCATGAAATACATGATAAAAACGCAACAGTTAGTTTAAAGTTAGGTTCTTTGAGACACATGTGCTAAAGACCTATGCCATTACAGTATATCCATACAGTTGAATCACCACATTTTATGAGCGATCTTTTTCTTATTTGGCCTCCAGTGGTGATTACTGCCCATTCAGCCTTTAGAGATTCTCATCTGCTTATACTTTAAAAACTAGCATTATCAATAGTCAAAAACACACTTTGACCTGCATTATCCATCCTACCACGTCCACTCTCATCCACAACTGATTACTGGCCAAGATTTCCCAAACTGATCATTAATCCCAAACTGATATCCTCTTCCTCAAATGTGCAACTGAAAACACCTTTTTTTCTTTTCCATCCCTTTGGTAACCTGTGAACAGATGTTTTACAGGGGCAAGATAACAGTGTCTAGAACTTTTTATTCATATCACTAAAATCAGACCAGATTATCTAATGAACAACATTTTAAACTGTCAGGTTTGTTTTTTCCCATGTCATGGTTTAACCCCAGGTGGCAACTGAGCCCCACACAGCCACTTACTCAGTCTTCCCTGGTGGGATGAGGGAGAGAAAAAAAAAAAGAATAAAAGTTAAACAACTCTGTGTTGAGATAAAGACAGTTTAATAGGTAAAGCAAAATCCATGCACACAAGCAAAGCAAAGCCTGGAATTCATTCTCCAGTTCCCAGGGGCAGGCAGGTGTTCAGCCAGCCCCAGGAAAGCAGGGCTTCATCACACCTAACAGTGACTTGGGAAGGCAAATGCCATCACTCAAAACATCCCCTCCTTCCCCCTTCTCCACCCAGTTCTACATGCTGAGCACGACACCAGATGGTGTGGGATATCCCTTTTGGTCAGCTGCCCCAGCTGTGTCCCTTCCCAGCTTCTTGTGCACCCCCAGCCTACTCACTGGTGGGGTGGGGTGAGAGGCAGCAAATGCCTTTGCTCTGTGTAAGCCCTGCTCAGCAGTGACTGGAACATCCCTGTGTCACCAACACTGTTTGCAGCACAAATCCAAACCACAGCCCTGTACCAGCCACTGTGAAGAAAATTAACTCTATACCAATCAAAACCAGCACACCCCATTGACATAATTTGTTTATGCTGTGCACTTTGGGTGCAAACAAAACCAAATAGGGCTGTGTCACCCTCACACACAGAATGAAATATCACTTCTCTAACACACAGGAAGAATAGCTTGTGAAGAATTTTACATCACTGTACCTCAGTGCAGTTTGACAAAAAACAGTGGAAGTGTTCTCACCCATACTTTACCTAACAAGGAACTGAAGTAAGAAAGTGTCACAGGGAATATTACATAGGAACAGCTCCTCTCTACCCATCCACCCTCCTCCGTTTATCTATCCCCCTACTTTTCTCCTTTTGTGTTAGAAAGTCTGCTGTTAATGACACTCACGATTGACTACATGATATTACAAGAGTCAAGAGAGTGAAAACTAAACAACTGTGGAAAAGAAACTGCAAAGTGAGACTACCCTAAAGTCTTTGTTTCTTTTTTGTTTTAAATTACTCTTTATTTTCAGCAACTAGCACAGGCTTTGATGAAGATTTTCTTTGTTAAAGAATCAACATTTTCACTCCTGCTGTACTGTTGAGAAAAAATCAGTGCCTATCCTCTGAGATACCCTGGAAATCACCAGGAAAGCCATAACAGAGCAGACTTGGAATTTTTTTAATTTCTAAGTAAAAATCAAACAGGAAAAGAAAAAAATAAATTCTACATTCTTCATAGAACATATGTAGCAAAGCAGCAAAAAAGACTTATGTCAAAGCTTAAAAAAAATTTCTTTCAAATCTTCCTAAGAAAAAGGGGGGGGGGGGGGAGCATCATTAAGCTGGAATCCATGGAAAGAGAGTTGTTGTGCTTTGGGGTTTTTTTGGTTTGGACTATTTTTTTTAAGAGCTAAAAGAAATTTCAAGGCTTACACTTGCCTTGGAGCCTCATTGCCAATTTCTGTGGTTTTACAACCACAGTCTCTTATTGCTTTCCCCCCTTACCCTCCCCTCTTTTTTTTTTTTCTTGAGAGGGAGGAGTTGTTTGTTTGTTTTTCTAAAGTATTTCTCTCTTTCCCATTGTCATGTATGATACCCACACACTAAACAAGGAAAATGAACACCAAAGGGCATGCAGAGAAACTGCCTATTCAAACCAAATGACATTTTCCCTTCTTCATCAGCACAGTCCAAAGGCTCTACCAGGCAGGACTGCTAGAGTGAGAGGGAGACTTCACCTCTTTTCCCAATTCGATACCAAAGTCCTGCAGGACCTTAAATCCTCCACCAGTTTCTTTTCCAGTGCATAGGCTGAGAAAACGGCTATGCTGGTCTGAAGGAGTTAAAGCCAGTAGCCAAACTCAGCCTTTAGTCAGGGCATGTTCTGCTCAGTAGCAGAGGATTGAGTGTTCACATTTCCAGCCCAGCTATGCCTGGGACAAGCAGGCCTCAAGTGTTTAGCCCTGTCTGTCTCGAGGAACCCACAAAAAGCAGACAAGACAAACACAAGAGCCTTCTTAGGAGGACTCAAACACCTTGTGGTGGTATGGACTGTGAAATAAGGGAGACGTCTATGACCTTGAGGATATTTTGTGGGCTACCACATTGAAGCCAGAGGCACTGCAAGGTTGGCCTCTTGGACATGCCAAGTGATAGACTATTCTTGGACATCTATGCCAACTCACAATCCAGACTTAAGTATTAACTGTGGCATCATCTGCAGAGATTCCTCTATAATATGTACATGGAATGACTAAATGCCTGTCTAGCCTTGTTTTCTGCTATATCCAGTCCTGTTTTCCCAATATTACTGCTGCTGTATTATTGCCAAGAAGGAATTCTACCCAAAATGCATATGAAAGCACAAGACAAATGGGCTGAGGGCAAAATAGAGTGTTGGTTCCTTCCATCTTTCATTTCACTTGCAGTCAGGCTTGTCTGCTACAAAGGAGAATGTGTAAATATCATTATCACATTGGAAGTATTTTGGACACTATTGGCAGGTACAAAGTTAAACCAGAGGTGTTTCTGCATGCACAAGTCTTACCTGGGTCCAATTTGAAAAGCTTGACTATGAGGGTAGTCAAAGGAAAGCCAGGTTCTGACAATGACACTGTGAGCTCCTTCACTCCTTCATCTACCATCCCAGACAGTTCAATATTTATGAGTTTTGTTCTTAAAAACCTCTGTGAAGGAAGAGTAAAGGTTTATTTTATTTCTGATCACTGCATGCCCCTGATAATTTGTCACACTGTGGTTTATGATGGGGGAAAAGAGCACATCCTCTGCTGATTTTTATGTTTGTGATTTTGTAACTTCGTTTGAAGTTTGAAATAAATAACAGCTTCTTAACAGTAGCTTGAAATAAACAGTGAGTTTGTCCCTGGCCTGTGTACAGTATTTCTTGGGTTTTGTGGTGGGTTTTGGCATGGGGAGGGAGGTAAGAGCAAGATGTTTCCTTCTGCCATTTTTCTTCCTGCACACTGCTAGAAAACTAGTGCCCAACATCTTCAAGGCTGCAAGGCATACCCCTTTCTATTTCCAGATCATCTCAGAGGACCCAAAGCAAGTAAAAGGGGAGACAGTCCAGGAAAATAAGGCTTTAAAGATTTCCCTACTTCAGTCACGAGATCTATCTGGACTCACTTCAATCTCTTTGGACCTCCAAGCCATCCATTCTTCCCAAAGGCCAGTATAGAGAAATGTGATTCCATACCACATTATGTGGATTGTCTGTGATTCAGACTTGCATGACAATCTGCACTGTTCTCGCAAGCAACATACCACAAGGGAAAATCAGAGTTGTTGATGGTTTCTAGTGACTAATTTTTGACAACACTAATAAAGCACTTTACAGTTTGTTGGGGTTTCTTTCATAAGTATTTGACTCTCTACAGTTAAAAGTAAATTATAACACTTTCCACCACAGAAGACATTAAGGCTAATTCAACTGATGTTCACTACATCAAACTGATAACTGGCAGGGGTGCTAGTTTTCCTCTGTACTGTAAGCACTGCTTATGCTTTTCATAGCTAACTCAAGGTGGGAATCTCAGAAGAGCAGTTACAAAGAATTAGCTGTTTTAAGACTTGTTGTTTACTTCTTAAGCTCATGAAAAAATTTATTGCTCTAATAAAAACTGAGTGAAAATAAATAAAAGGAGCTTTAAATTAAAGGAGCTTAAGTTTTACAAGTCTGTTATAAACCAGAAAAGATGCAAAGGCTTTGCAAGTCCTAAGGAAAGGGTGTTTTTCTTTTGTATTTCACAGTATTTTTAAAGTTTCTTAAACATAAGCAATCTGTTTTACTCTCCAACATACTCTTTGTTCCACAGTTTGGAAAAACAAATTTCCCTTTTAGCCATTGCTTTTCCTGACCACAGAAAAATACAGACAGTGAATTTAAGATTCATGTTCCTGAAGAGGTATACATGTTGTTATGATCACAAATATGCTACTGCTTAGGAGCTTGACTATGCGTTTTATGCCTGTGTCTGGAATCAGTGACATCCTAATGAATTTCCCCCTAAAAATTAGGATTTACTAAAAATTAAAGTGAGGGACTGACAGTTTTACCCAAAACAAGCTCATTATCACAGCATTAAAAAACTATAAATAGATTTCTCAGAAAAGAAAAAGAACCATGCTCTCCCCAATGCTCTCTCCCATTGTGAGTCATTCCCATCTTCTATACCATCTAGCCACCTGTGTTCACCCTCTCTTCAGAAAAACCAACCTCTCAACTTACCAGCCTTTCTAGCTTGTTTGCTGTCCTTTGCTTTTTCATTTCAGCATCCTTTGGCTATCCCTTCTGTTCTCAGTATCTCACCTCTATATTTCTTGTGCGATTGCCTTTGCATTTCAGGCTCTTGAGTCCTTTTTCTCTTAATACTAGGGAGCTTTTATGCCCAGGTTTGCATTTTTCTGGGTGGTGCAAAATGACTAGACCTGGGCATGGAAGCATCTGTTATAAAAACACACAGTTCATCACAGGTAACATTCCTGTTATGAAGTCCTGGAGTTTTGCTCTGCAGCAAGGAATGAGAAAACACGGAGTGGAATTGCTATCTCATATCTTTAAGGGAAATTTTTACCCAGGAAAAAAAAAATCAGAAATTAAATTTAACAGCACATAAAGAATAGTTCTTTCTAATTTTGATTAGTTTATAAGACTCTTTTGCCTTCATTGTAAAGTACATGATTTCTATTATTCTCACCATAGCTACTTTCACTTCATGACATTATCAAGAGAAAATAAAAAAGATGAAGTTTGCTGAAAAGAATAGTCAGTGGACTCAGGAAGAGGGATTTTGCAAATGCGAAGCATGGCATAAATTGGCAGAGCTCCACTGATTCTAAGGGAAACCTGCCAAGCTGTGTCCAAGTATCAACTTCTTTCTGTGTTTCCAAATAAATGAAGTGTTTCTGACCCATAGGTTAACTCTGATCTTTGCAGTATTCATAAAAATTATTTATACCCTAGCTTTCTCTATGTCTAACTATGTATTACAGATGATAAGTGGACAGCCGGATAGTATCTGGAGAAATCTGACAGTTCCAGAAGCTTTCAGTGGCTTCTGTTCTTTTTCGTTCTTCAAAATACCTGCCAGGATGTATGGTACAGAACAGAAGCTACTGAAAATAATGGGCAAAAAGATGGTGAATCACCTAGTAAAAATCTGGGATTTTTTTTTTCTCTCACATGTACATGAGATCAAGAAGTGCTCGATATAAACAGAAGATAAAAAATTACAGTATACTTGGTTCTGTGTTGGTATCTCTCCAAAAAGCTGCAAAGAACAACAGGGAACATAAAGTGAGAGGTGAGGGGGTTTTTAGCCATTTTATACTGAACAGAGAATATGTTTCCCCTCAATTTACTTAAATAATAGGGTTCTCCTACTCAGATAATCCAACTGAACAAGGAGTTAGCTGAAAAGTTTAATTCACCTCTCAGATGTAATGGCCTAGTCCAGAGCATATCATGCAGTGGTTTGAGTGGTTTGGAAGAAATACAGTTGAACTATACATTACTAGCCAAACATGAATAGTTGTCAAAAGCATCTACCAAATGATAAGTAACATGACAGAATTTTTTGCAAGAATTTATGAACAGTATGAATCTGATACTCCACAATACCACATGTTCTACAGTTGTCTACATCTGTGCAAAAAGATATATATATATATAAAATCACTCTGCAATGATGCCAACTACTATACAGAATGTAAAGAGGCAAAAAAATCAAGCCTTCTGTCTTCCACCCAATGTGGATGGCTAGTGGTGTTTACTCATAGACTACTCTCCCTAAAACTTTAATATATTTGTAAGAGAACTATATGAAAAACACATTCCCTGATGGCATTATACTTTAAAAGGCTCAAAAACAAATAAATTAATTTAGTATGTTATGAAAGAATTAAACAATACCAACATATTTTTACTGCTCCCATGAGGACTACTTTTTTCTTATGGGCCTGCTCTTTGCCTCTTGCCAAAATTCAAGACGGCCCCAGAGACTGGCATGATAAACCTGCTAGTCATTTACATGAATGACAATTGCCATTTCTGAGCTTACATCTGGTAGAAGCCACCTTCCTAAAAAGGAAAATACAAAGTGACGTTTCTTCTGACACAAAGCCCTCTTGGAGTTAACTACAAACACATTTCCACCTTGTTTCAATACTGCTTTAACAATCAGAAGCAAAGCTTTAATCTTTTTAGAAATATATTTCCTTAATAAAATTAAAATTCTTTTGTGATTGTTCTGGCATTTAAAATAATACAAGTAACTAAAAAAGAAGCATTTAGATCATCTTAGAAGATTTTAAAGGGTTTTGTTCCACAGAATCATTCAAGATAATAAAATGTGACTGTATTACTTCTAAACCACTGTGGTGACATGTCACTCAGTTAAAAAAATGAGTATATTTAGGGATAAATTCTTAATCAGAAACCAAATACACCAGATAGGGGAAGATGCATCATGTTTTCTCAGAAACACCTGTCAATTTCTATAGTTCAGAAAATGAGTTTTCAAGGAGCTACTCTTGGCCTCTATGTGAACCCCACCATCCCAGAGTCCAGAGGGCCACTGTGCTACTAGAGAGGAGACCAATTTTCACATAATGCTTTGCAAAAGCAGATCTTAGGACATATTGAAACAATTCTTAAAATTCTGAAGTCAGAGTCAACTGCAAAACCACCAATGACTGTAACAGGGCTGGGTTTTACCTCTTTAAAATCCCTTCACTGCAGAGGAACTTTGTTAGCTCATCAGAGGTGACTTGTATGAGATGGCGAAGTTGACTACCATAATCATAATGGCCAATGCACAGGGCTATTCAACCACAGATAAGTGGAATTCTAACTTCTTTAATTGTATGAACTGTTTGAAACAGGGGTCATTACACTTAAAACAGGCAGAAATGAGTTGGGTTTCAATTGGAGACTCAGTAAGATGTGCTGAAGGACTGATGAGTCAATGAGTGAAGTGTGTTACAACATGATTCCCCATCCCTTATCTACTTAGCACATATAGACATCAACCAAGTGTCAGAGTGGCATTGCATAAGTACATAGTGAAATGTGAATTATCTTATGGAAACGCTGGTTGCAAACACATTTGTACTTTGTTCTCTAATGCACTTAAGTTTGCCTGTTGTGCTGTTGAGAAGATAGCCTTGACATGATAGTTAAACTTTTACTCAGTGTGATTCTGGTAAATAAAGAGCCTGATACTTTTTTTTTAATTTTTTTTTTTTTTTTTTTTTAACAGGAGACACCACCAGGGCTGCATTTGGCATATACTTTGTTACAAACTAATCACAGAACCACAGGAAATGTACCCTTGGTTATTCATGGCATACTGAAATGATGAATACTGCATATCTTACCTTAACTAGAGGCAACAGCTGCTTTTGTAGCTAAATACAAAACACGAGGAGGGAGGTAGGAAATGGAAGCAAACTGGAAAACTCCATGACTCTGATTTGATACATATGTCCTGTAGCTGTCATGAGCAAGACTGGTAGCAAGTTCCACTGTGATTAATGTGTTTTTAAAGGGCTTTTGGCCTTCCATTGCACAGATAGACAGCAATGATCACAACTAAGTGTGTGAATAGGAAGAATATCATCACAAGAATACACAGATTGCTACAACTGAAGTTTGCAGCATCACTACAAGGCAATGTCAGTTACAGCAGTAAGTATATTTCATATGCAGTAAGACATATATGATACAGTTAGAAGGAAATCAAAAGCAATTATTTCTATTTGTGATTATCTAAACCACTAAAATAAAAATATCTACATTTAGAACAAAAATTAAGTACTTCAAACTAAACCATCACTAAAGGACTTCTCTTTGCAAAAGAAACTCCTACTTCGATAAAAAAGCAAAAGTCAAAACCAGCTTATTTCTGCACATTAGCAGCTGAGGTTATAGGTTTTAGTTTTTAGATTGTGTCTTTCGAGACTGCATAGATATAAAGCCTATTATTATTTACAGAACTGGAGAACTCAGAAAAAAATCAGTAGTCCATATATATATTTATACAATTATATTATATATACAATTATATTATATATACAATATATATTAGTTATACAATAACTAATGTACTTAACTGATTCAGAATGCCAATCCTGCTCCCAAACTTTCCTTCACTACAGGAACAGTAACAGAAGAACAGAGAAAGTGATCTGACTGCAGCTGGAGAAAAGATTGGCTTGGTTTCAATAACATGAACAATTTTCACTGGACACAATGTAAGTTATGTATGCCATATACTTGAACACATACTTCTCAGGTACTGGAGGTTATTTTTTTGTCCAGAGGGAAGAAAAATCATAATCAATAAGAGAGTATGGTAATCCATACGTTCATAAGATCTGAGTTTCACAAACACAGAACCAAGGTCTGTTATGAGCCTCCATTTGAAAAAAAAAAAAACCCAACAACAAATAAACATGTAAGACATGGAAACTAGACTTTTAAAAAAATACTTGGAAAAACATTTTTAAACTGTGTAATACCAAAAGATCAAAAAATTTCTTAGAAATGTATCTTCTGAGTGTTTTGTACCCAGAAACACTAGCAGCTATTAATCTGACTAGATACATACATGCCTACTTTATGGATAGGCTCTGCATTGTTGCAAAAGATGATATAAAGCATAGCAGAAATGTCTGTGAAATAAATTCTAATAAGACTAAGGATTATATCAGAAAATTTTGGAAATTGGGATAGCTGTGGCATTCTGAACCATGAAATAAGTTGCCACCAGTATATCCAATGGAGCTCTACTGAATCATATCTTACTAGTTTTTACAGGTTTTGAAGTACTTCAGTTGTTAAAAATGTTTACATTTTTACAATAAAGAAAAACACTGTGGAGTCATTAAGTGAATACTAGTTGGATACCAGCATTTATGTCATTTCCCAAAGAGCTTTGCACCAGTCTAATCAGCCAGCCTTTAAAAATCTAAACCAATAAAACCATAAATGTAAAAAAAAAAAAAAACAACCAAAAAAAAACCCTGAGCAGGTAAATCCCCATAAAGAAAAAGTCTGTCACCAGATTTGACAAGATGTTTACTAAGAACAGAATTTAATGTTTGGGCATTGACTGGAACACTGCTCTTTTCAACGGTGGCTACATTTTTGTTATTAATTCAACAATTCAACCACAGTACGAGCAAACAATTTAAGAATTCTTTTGAAAAAAGCCATCAGAGAAGAGAGATGTACTAATTATTGAAGAGTTGTGCCTCATCCATAGATGTGGCTGCATGATTGAATCCAGCCCAGCATCAGGAAAAATAAAGACTGCAAACGAAAGACACGCAGGAGAGCTGGGCTTGGCTTCATGCCCGTCATCACAGTCAAACTCCATTTCCAAGATCCACCACAACACTTTCCTCTTAAGTGTCCTCTGGGTCACTATGACCTTTGTTAAATACTACAACAAGTGATAAAAATGAAGACTGGGAGTACATTTGTTGCACAGGAACCAGAGGATCTGAACCAGATTGCAGTTAAGTGTAATATATTGCTCAGCTACATTTCTCTTTGTTCCAGATGCATGATTTGTTACTAGTAAAAACAGAATGCAAGCTGTATTTTGTAGAGACTAAAACCAACACATTACAGAAGGCAGAAACACCATCTATCAATTTTCTAAAAAGAAATTGCACCTGCCTGCAAACTTGTCCTTATTTGACTGAGCTCTCTACGTAGCACAATGGTTTAATGCAACAGCCCTTCACATTTCAAGGGTGTGGTTCAGCTCTGGCTTCACTGAAATGTGTTAAGAGTCTAAATTTAGAAGGTAGTGAAAGTTTATCCATTAAAAAAAAAAAAAAAATAGAAAGAAAGAAAATCCCTTTCCACATATCTGTGTGCATCAGTGAAATTCACAGATTTTGCTCTGCCACTTCCAAGACTGACCTACATCACTTTTGTTCTTTCAGTCTTGCAGTTTTCTCAGGCACAGTGGGCAGCATACCCACTGCTTTGCACCCATGCCCTCCTTCCCACACTTTCAGAAACGCTGACCCTGAAATCATTAAAAAGGAGTTCAGACATGCACCTATAGCACTGAGCCACTGAAGCCCTGACCACTGCAAAAGTAAACACTCATTTAAAGGTAGACTGTTAAAATGTTCCAGTTTGTGTTCAAGCACAAAATCTAAAGCAAAGCTTAGGTTTTATTTGCCCTTTCCAAGAGACAAAGGATGCATTAAAAACAGTGGAACTGCAAAAGGAAACAACGTCTGCTGCTCACAACATCACATCAGCAAGATAGGTGACAGAGCAAAAACTGGATTCAGTTGCAATTACTAGAGACACTTACAATTTTCATTCTTATCTGGTCTCGATTCCTGACATTTTTAACCCAAGCAAAGTTTCTGTGGGGTGGCACTTACAGAAGAATTAAGTGAAACAAGGAGGAACTGCATAGACCGATGACTTTATTCTAGCAGCTGGGTTACACTTAGAGTTGTCTGCTGAAATGAATGAGGCTATTTATGCAGCAAGGGACTGTTCAGAAACCTGTGTTGGCATATTACTCTACATCCCCAAGTAAACTTTAAACATACACATGGGCTCTCCAAAACACAGCAGGAACTGCCTGCAACATCAGCACAGCTCAGCTCATGTCCATCACAGCTGCCCTCCCGTTCCGTGTAGCATTCATAAAGAGAACAGGACCTTCATTTTTGTGACCCAGCATGTTGCCACTTTGCAGAGAGAAATGCTGTATGTGAAAAAACTTGCAAGCACTCAGCAGGAGTCCATGCCTCATGCAGAGTCAAGAGAGTAGTCAACAGTGGGGCCCACTGAGCAGGGGCTTGTGGCACACTCTTGCAGCAACCTACTTGTCCCTTTCTGTAGACACAGAGGAGCAGACCTGTTTATGGGGAAAGTTGAAGCCAGATTTTTAATTCAAGTTTTTTTCAAGGTGCATCATTTTCCAAATGCTTTGCTGGGAAAAAAAAAACCCAAACCCACACAGCTGATCACATATTAGGTCAAGTGTTGTGCATGAAGACTATCGTAGAGTTACCTATTGGGGAGCCCTGTGGACAGCCCCCAAAGAGAGCTGGCAGAGGAAATGACATAGCATTGCTTACAACCTGCATGGGACAGATGCTTAAACAGGAACTAGAGAAAGAGAACGTGGAAGTCAGTCTTAACCATCAGAGATCATCTGACTGGTGGCATCATGTATTCATATGAGGCAAGGTCACTCAGCTCTTCCCAAACAAAAATCTCAGCAGGAACACACAGGCAGGAACCCCTACGTTGAAGAACATAACACCATGTCCCATTAAGATCCCACAGGGGCAGAAGCTGATGCATTATATAATGGTAACTTTGGCTCCTACCTCTCTGCACGGTAGGGATTCTCAGCTCCCAAGGAGTTCACAACTTGGTGGAGCTGTGAGCTGTTGCCTCTGGCCATGGGTGTGGCTTTAGTACTGCCATAATTTCCTGGCTCTTCTGTTTCTGTTGTCTGTGTCAAGCGTTTTGAAGTGGCACTGTTACTTATTTCTAAGTGCAGTTGCCACTGATGCTGAACAGTGATCCATTGTTCCTATTGTTGCTTCCGCACTCAGTGGTTCATAAAAACAATGGTTAAGATGCAACTTCAGCACAGGGAGTCCCAAAACTGCTGACTGTCAGAAGCTGGGAAAGTATACAAGCAGGACGAATGACTCTGTACTGGCCCTGCTTCTTACACTTCTCCATAAGCTTCTCCTGGCTGCTGTCAGGTACATTGTGCTGGGACCTCTGGTATGAGCATGTGTTGTGTTGCTCCACTTATGCTCTTCCTCTGACATTTCTCTGATCAGTGCTAATAGTTAAGGTTCAGTTATTTCAACTCACGATGCCAATGTCCTTTCTACTGTTGTTTAAAACCTCCTTTCAAAGTGTAACACTTTGATTTTCCATGTCAATGTACTTTCCAGATTGTACTGCGTTGACTGAAGTAACCACGCCACAGGAATGAAGCAATCTTTACTTAAGAACAAAGAAAGGTCTGAAATAAATATTGGAACATATTGATATACTCTGGTTTGGACAGAACTACCTCAAAAAAAAAAAAAAGATAAAAAGAAAACCTGAATTCTCTCACCTGGTCATCATGAGGATTTACAATTTCAATAATAAAAGGGAATCTTTGAGGAAGGGGAGAGTTAGGGAAGATGAGGGGATTTAAATTTCACCAGCATTTTCCAGCTTTTGATAAAATGTTAAATGGATGTTTATTTAAGCAATTTTTTTTTCCATTTTGAAATCCTAATTTCACCAGCTGTTTTATTTTTCCCCAAAGGAAGTTGAGATGTTTCAAAAACCATAAGAAAATGGCATTGTTTTCTACCAACAGAAGTCCCTGTTTCATTAACAAATGGAGGGTTTTTTTTAAAAAATTAAAAATCAGAAATTGTATATTTAAAAATCAAGTAAACAAGCACTATTTAAACACTCTTTACTCATAAAAAGTACAAGCATGATGTATGGGGAATAAAATAGCTAATGATCAAAATTACACAGCAACTCTGAATTTTAAATGTATAGCAGCAGAGTACGTAGATTCCAAAGAGAAATAAAATTTACTAAAATGGCCTATTAATTTTGAGAGAAAGATGAGAGAAATCAGTGCCCACAGTTGACAAACGTGCACACCAGACAACGTGCTATGGGAAAAAGCCTGCGTGGTTTCCAAAGGGAATTGTTCTTTAAGCTATTTAATAAAACAATTGTTCAACAGATGCTTGTGTTCCTCTTGAGTAAAGAGTTACTCCCAAAGGAAACCAAGTTCAATAGGATTCAAAGTATTTGTGGATTTCTATGTTTTGGACATAGAGAGGTATGAGCTTCTGGAAAAACGGGTAACTTACCTAAAATGAACAACTAATGGAACTGCTTTATTGTTTGTTATCAACAATAAATGATGATATTAGAATATACAGTATCTTCAACTGGTTTATCACACTAATTTCAACAGCATAACTGTAAACTGCAAATACCACACCAAATGGGCCAAAAAAAGAAAGCTACCTATATTGTTCATGAACTAGAAAAGAATCTTTGTCAAAAATGCATTAAATTAATGGCAAATATAATCTTAAAACTAATTTACATAAGGCATTCATAAATAGCCCACATCCACCTAAGACTTTTTAAAACAATCTTTGTAAAAAAAAAGATACTTGCAAACAGATATTATATTAAAGATTATATTACTGAAGTTGTCTCTACATCTTTAAACACTTGGAGAGGTTCATTTCTGGCCTACAATTCAAATCATATGTCATACCTCAGTTTGGGATAAACAATGATCAAAACAGACTAGAAGAGCAATCATGAAAGAGCTAAACAACAGAGAGAAACAATAATGATGAAATGTTGATTTGCCCCTGTGTGGCAGATTAAGGAACCTGTATGGAGCGAATGTCACATTTTTTTTAGTAATGCATGTACCCAAATTTGCTTTTGGCAAACATTGCTTAACTGCTGCTGTTTTTCATGAAGTCAATGAAGACTGAGTTAGATAATGAGCTGGCATGCCCTTTTGAAATGTTTACTGTGTTCCTTAAAGTAAGGGGAACATGCTGGTTCTTAAACTAATTTGTTTTTTGTTGTTGGCTTCCTCCATCTCTCCCCTACTACTCTGTTCTCCCGTCTTGGGAATAAACAGAAAATGCCTGAATCTTTTGATCCTTTTTTTTTTATATTACTTTTACAATTATACAACCAAAGTATTGGTAGTTTCCAAATGGCAAACAACTGAGCCATGCGAAGAGCCATCTTAATCTCATGTGTTCACTCCATTGTTAACAATGAAGGAAGGGGGATGAGGAGGACAAAATAAAATCTGTCTATTCTGGCCTAAATACAGGACATGAACAAGGAGAGGTTCTACAAACAATGTAGTCTTTTTCTTCTGGTGGGGGAGATGAAGGGGAAGATGATGGTAGCAGCACTTTTGTGGAAGAAGCTGCACCCATCTTGCCAGTCAATACAGCATTCACAAAGCTTACATGCTGGGAAGAATTTCCCACCCATTGTTAACCAGGAACTTGATTTGAATATGCAGTATTTAATTAAAATTGACACTTCTAAGCTTCATGCTGGCATCGACCATCTTGCTAAACACTGAGCTCATTTGTGGTTCCAGCAGTTTGCAAACGCACTCTCAGGGGTGATAAACCAATTCTCATCCTGCCACCCTTACTCAGTCCTTAGTCCTCATCCTATCATGAACAAATGGGAAATTTACTCCAGTAGTACAAAGCAAAGACTGTAGAATGTGGCCTCATTTGGCTAGAATCCACAGATCCCAGTCTATTACTTTTAAGGCACTATTAACAGACCAGAATTCTTCAGAAATGTTCAGAGACAAACAGGGTTAGTTATTTTCAAGGCTTCTACATGCTTCACTTCACTCTGATACCCACCACCATCCTTATGGCCAGAGATCTAACTTAACTTAAATTTCATTCTCTTCAATCTATAATCCTAGGAAAGAATTCAAAAAGAGAAATTCTAAAATCTCACCAACCACAAAAATTTCCAGATATGTTAGATGCAGAACTTGTCTGTTTCGTGTGAAAGGACAAAATGACTTGTTTGGTTTGTTGATTTAATGAATATATTAGCATTTGCAATGCATTCTGACTTGAGAGATCTCAGATGAAAAGTCTGTTTGCAACTCTGTTAAAGCAGCAAAATATCTTTATTGAGTAAAAGATCACGTCTCATTATTTAGGCCTTTTTCTAAATAATCCTTTAAAAAAAAAAATCTCTTTTTTTCTAGTTTTGAATATTCTGAGATCTTGAAGGACAAGCTGGGAGGGTGATTTTTCTCTGTTTTCAAATTTTATTTGGATTGATGTCTTTACAATGTCTAACATTGTTAGGTTCACTACAAAAGATTTCACTTCATCTTAGAGTAGAAGCAAAATATTATGCAAATTGAATAAAGGACTTCACAAGACTATCCGGTTCATGTGAATACTAGCTAGCAAAGCAAGCTGTTGTTGGCTTTTGAAAAATCTGTCAACAATTAAGCTCATCAAAAGGAAATTCATAAGCCGATTTAGCAGAAATGTCTCACAAAGCCAGAACACTGTAAGGTACATTCATGTATTCAGCTCAGTTAAAATTCTATTCATGAATTAAAGTAATTACCAAAGATTCATATATTTGTACTAAAAGCTTGCTGAATGTACAAATCCAAATATAGAAAGAACCTCAAGATTTCTAAATTACTGCAATTTGGAGTCATTTGCAGAATGATCTTCCAACAGGAATAAATCAGTGCTCGGAGCCTTTCCACATTATTCTGAAAAATACCATCTTTCACAAACTAGTACAAAAAATGAAAGATACCTTACACCTACACTCAGTGTCCATTTACCAACTTATGTCTTACATACTTCTGAAGAAAACAGATCTTGGTTACTGCATTTAGAACATTCTACAGTCTTTAGTAAACCAGAGGACAAGGTCTTAAGAGGGTTCTACACAGCACGAGAGTTCCTCAGTCCTGACAGTAAAGCAGGTAAATCAACAAAAGACTATGTCTGCACTGCAGACTGTCTGTGCATCTCCCAAAATCCAGCAAAAAAAAAAAAAGTGCTTCTTTTGTCTCATGATTTGTCCAAACCACAGTTAGCAATCTATAGAATTGTCTCCAGGAAATTACAGGCTTCATTGCAGAAATTCTCCCTTTGCTGCCTGTTAATTTGATTAGTGGGCTCCAGTTTACTCAGAATTTTGCACGTATACACCACTTGATCAGATTTGACTCATCACACATGCCCTGTTTCAAAGACTTAATTCTGGCTTCTTCCAGTAATGAATTTGTGTTGATTTTGTAAGATCCTGTTCGTGACCTTAAAGCTAGTTCATAGGGTCTGACCCTTCATTTTTCTTTGTTTAACTATTACTTTCTGCCACTGCTCTTTCATTATTCATACTCCAGTCTTACAGGAGTAGGACTTGGCTGATATTTATTTGCCTTCTGATCTCAGGAATTTTGAAACTCTGTGCTTCAGTGTCTGATTAAATCTGGATTAGGATTCTGCCCTTAATCTAACACTCAGCAAATGTTCCAGCTTTGGTCTGAAACACCTTGTAAGAACAGCACCAAATAAGTTTATATTGTATTGGAAGAAATATGTTGGGGAACAACTGCTACACTCTCTTTCTGCATTTGTAGGTGTCACTAGTTCAGTGGCTACCGTTTGCTTCCTTTTATATATGAGCACAGTGTTGACAATGCAAAAAAAAATTCAATGTTGAAATGAATTTAAGGTTGCAAGACTACTAGAAGTTTTAAAACACACTAGTGATCGTTACTTCCCAAACAACCAGTCCTATACTTAACTTTAGAGTATTTGGGGCTGAGTTTAAAAGAAATCCAAATATTAAGGTAAAAGTCACATAGGTGTGCAACAAGCCATTTTGACCCCATCCTGTAGACGTACTAAACATTAGCTGGACAGCTATGATTAAACATAATACTGTTCATCATTCCACATCAAACTCAGTGATTTTTAGAGGCATCTGTTTTCTTTCACATTTACCATGTACACAGATGTAGTGTCACTATTAGAGATATTTGACGCATCTAAAAACATCACAAGTCAACAACTGTATCGCTGAGGAATATGCAGCACATCAGAAGCTATGGAAAACATAAGATCCATATGGCCTTGGGGAAAAACTACTAAGTTTGCCACACCATCAAGCTCCTCACATGCTGCCTTTGCTGGAGATGAGGTGGTGCTCAGCAATCAAGCCTTCTGAGCAGTGGGCAGCCACAACACTCATGGAAACAACTATATTGTACTCAGCCTGAGTGAGGGAGCAATAAATACAACAGAAGCTACAAGCTAAAGCAGAAATCAGTATGACAAGGCAGGAGGAGGATATAGGCTGTGCAGCCTTGTGGATCTTCCCAGGAGTCAAATGAAGACGTGAATGTTGGACTTTGCTTGTGATAACAGATCCTTCTTGTCAGAAGCAAAAAAACCCACAGAAGCACAAGAAGACAGTCCAAAGATGGGTCCACAGAGGCTAGTGAAGACAGCAGCATGGCTCTCAAAGAAAAGCAGAAAGTTTTATAGGCAAAGTGCTGGCTGATGGAGGACTTGGAACTAACCAAATGAAGAGACAGATGAAGATGTTCAGATAAACTGACTAGTGAAATATTATTTTAATTAAATTGTACAGTATCAAGGATATAACTAAAGTTTACAACAATCTCCTCCCTGCAGCAGCAACCCATGAGGCCCATGCACTGGGTATCTATAAGGGCTAAGGGGGAATAATCAGGAGGGTAAGACCCCAGAGATCTTTTTTGCAGAGCTGACAGTGTCAGCAGGACAAAGATGCAGCCCTGACACACTTTCCTCTGAATGACCTCTCAGCATGTTATGTAAGGTGGTCTCCAAAAGGACCACCTTACACGACTGCAACTGCTGTGCCCAAAACCACAGAACAGATAGGACATTTCAAACCCATGCATGAGAGGGGAGAGCACACTCACCACCAGCCAGGCACTGAAGAAGGCCTCAGCTGTTTTAATGGTGGGTATTTACAAGATTTACCAGCATCCAAAATTGTGAGATTCAGACACCGATAGAATTGCTAATAATAAACCCATTCCAAGGCTGAGGGAGTATGGGTCACCATGATCTAATCTGGTAGCCACACTACTGCTGATCATGGCTGAGAAAAGGGAACCTATGGCTAACTTGCCAGCCACAGTAGAGTCATGCTATGTCACAGCCAACGGTACAGCCAGTAGACCCGCTGCTCCAGCCTCCACACTATCAGCCATTCTCTTCTGTCACGAGAGAGGGCCTGAGCCGCAAGAACAGGACACTGAAAACACAGGGAATTCATACCTGACTGCTCCTCTCACCCTTCTCCATGATACCTCTCCAAAACATCCTTCTTGACACAAAAATGTTCTCACAAGCAGGAGGACTTGACACCAAGCCTATGCTCTGATTGAGACTGCTCATCTGGGTTCAAACCTGTATTTGAAGTAGTAGAAACCCCAGCCTGGAAGTACTCTCCAAGGAGAGAATGTGGTTACTACCAGCTCCGAGGCAACCTACATACAACCCACTTTGGGGCATCTTATCCATTGTGTCTCTCTGTGGATCGTGTTGTTATTTCGCAGTTTGTGCTTGATGCAGTTGGAAGACTGTCATTGACTTCACTAGGTTTAGATCAGATATGTAACAGAAATTCATAATGGTGAATACCAAAATGCACACCTGAGGTGCTTAGAAGTAAGTAACAAAGCAACTTCTAGCTCCAAACCCCTATTTTATTTCAGAATTTAGGTATCTTAACCCAAGTGACAGAAAGCAAGCTTGAATTTTTATTTAGTGTTTACTACTGACTTCTCTGAAATTCTCTACTGTGCATCCCATGTTACAGTATCTCTCTCTCTCCTCCCAGTCAGTGTAGAGCCCTGCATACCTAATTTTAAGTTACTACCTTTGTGATGGTTTAGTGCCATAAGTTTCTTTCCAAATTAGTTAGATTAATGTATTTATATTAGTACAACAGTATTCAATTTTTACAAAACACCTATTTGGCGTTTAAGCTTTGTGCAGTTGGCAGCCTACCAACATAACAGAGATCAGATTTGCAGAAAACGGTCTCCTCCTACAAAATTTTCTAAGAAATATCTCATATTGAACACATTACAAAAAAAAAGAAAAGCTCTGAACATATTCTAAAAGCTTAGCACTTATGAAGGAAAGGCAAAACTGATTAGAGTAGCTAAAAAACACGGAAAAGGCAAGTACTTTGTGCTAAGGCAGTGGGGGAATCACAAGCCTAGAAAGAGCATGCAGAAAACTGTCTGTGCTCTGTCAGTGCTACTGAACAATACCCCACTGCATAGCTTTTTAAATGGCTTTTAACATTTAGCCCTTGTTAAACGTAATTTCTCTGTGGATACTAATTTCCTCAGATCCAAGTATAATTATTCTCCTAAATATTTGGTCCATCTCTATTGTAAGCTCTTCTTAAGACAGCTACAAAATATTGCTAATATTTTTGAGTTAATAGTGTGTTTAGAAGGTCATGTCAGGTTATTGCTGGGAGGATTAAAAGATTTTCTTTCCTCCAGAGCCCTTTGTTATAAGAAACCAAGGAAATTTAAAACAGGATTTATTCCTTCGAACCGGGACAAACCAACAGAGTACCGTGGCAAGAGCATGAAGCAAGAGCACTCTGGGCCAGGAAATTTAAAAAGAAAGCTTTCTTCAAACTCAAGTTAAGCTGAAATTTTAAAACTCTTAATGGTTCTACATTAAGGGCAGCAAAAGAAAACTGGTTTCGGTCATTCATACATTTTTAAAAGACTGTGGTGCAATATCTGGTAAGCTATGGGCTGTCACTAGCACAAGTAGGCATTTCTGGCATATATATTCTTCATGTGGTGCTTGTCAGGCCAAGACCTGATGGCTGCTCCCCCATTCCCTGGCAAGAAAGGATAGTGATGAGCATCAGCAGTGACTGCAAGGTGACTCAGTGGAGAAACAGCAAAGACAGGCAGGAAGGAAGAAGAGAAAAAGGAAAACCCAGAAGAGTTTGATCTCACATTGAAACAAATCTACTGCCAGATATACTGAATTTTCCCAAGAGATATTACTGAGAAACTAAAACGACTGTCAAGCCTTAGAACCAAGCCTGTAAGAAGTTTTCGGTCAGGTCTGCATCTTAATATAAGCACAGTCATTCTATTAGTCAACTTTTAACATGGAGTAATGATGAGATCAGGGTGAACAGCAGGTCAAGTGAAGTGGACGTGCCCTCTGACTTACTCGGTTTAAAAACTGAATGTGTCAGCCTTATGAAGTGATTGTGGATGTCCCCGAATTCATTGCTTAGAATGTAATTTACTTGTAATACATCAAAACCCAGTAAATCCTATCCCTACCAAGGCATCAGGTATTGTGGTGTTTTCTGTCCTTAGCCTTTCAGGCTGATCTCTCAAATACACATAGCTCAGACCTTGCTTTGTACATGCACCTTATCCTGAAAAATTTCTACTTAGTTTTTTTTTATCTCTGTCATTAAAATGACCTTAGCATGACATTCACTTCTGAACACTGCATCAAATTGGCTCTTAGAGTAACTGAAAGCAAGAGCACTGATCACATGCTCGCATTCTGCTGGAACTGGGCCTATAAATGTTCTGACCATTTCCAAATGAATGTGTCATGCCATAATGAATATCCTGAAAAAGAACTGATGCAATAGCACCGACAGAAATATTTATATATATTTTTAAAAGACTTCATCAACAGGTGGCTTTCATCTACTACACAATATTGCTAGCTTAGCTACTGCAACATTGTGAACAGATGTTTTTAAGCATCATCAATAGGATTACTCTAGAATTTACTCATCATAAATCAGCATACTGCAATGTCCTTTCTGGTGGGCAGTTAATATATCCTGCTTCCATCAGTTCATCTATATAATAGTTCACATGAGGATCAATGAGCTCACTTCTATTTGAGATGACAGCTTGATGCAGCATTTCAAGGCTTAGCCTAACTTGCCCTTACTTGAGGTCAGGCAGCAACCAGTCCCAGAAAACATGTTTGTTAGATGTGACTGAAAACAGTTTAGCACTTGCATTAAAGTAATAATTAAACATGAACAGAGTGCCTTGATGTAGTTTAAATGAATGACACATTCCATGCCCAGAGTTTTCAGCCCATTTCTGTGACAGACAAAACACAATAATTGATCCAAGAAGAAATTAATGAAAAGAGTGCCAAGAGGTTAAGTAGGCTATCATTCTGACTGAACCATATTTTACAATGTTACTTGTATAATACATCTC
This sequence comes from Gallinula chloropus, assembly GCF_964237585.1. Lineage (NCBI taxonomy): Eukaryota > Metazoa > Chordata > Aves > Gruiformes > Rallidae > Gallinula > Gallinula chloropus. Next base: position 9,286,283 of record NC_140099.1, on the reverse strand, counting down.
AAAGAAGGTAGAGCTATGTCCAATCCAGTGCACCTCCACTAAAACAGCTGGCACAAAGTATGAGATGGGCTTGTCAGCAGCTTCCTCTTGAGAGCTGTTATATAATCACAGGGACTGTAAACAAGAAAGAGAAAGAAATGGAAAATAACTAGATAAAAATTTTAAGGACAAAAATAATTATATCCAGCTACCTTTGCAATTCTAACCTGGACAGAAAAAGGAAATTTGTGCTTCCCCTCAGCTATGTAAACACTTTAATTTAAAATAGCTTTTCACAGCACATTTTTCCCCCCCCAGTTTCTATCAGCTAGACATTTCCCAGAAGCGTAAAGCATTTGATATTGTCAACATCTCTACCCAGAGGTTTCTCTTCTCTCTCTAAATCATAATGCTGAGATGAGAACCCTAAGCCAAGTGACTCTATATACACACGACCAAAGAAACCACTTGGCAGTAGGTGACTATTTAGAGAAACCTAACTTTTATTTGGGTGCCCAGAGGAGCTGTGTCCTTTTCTGTATGAGCTGGAGGCAGCCACAGGATAGGGCAGCAAGGGACAGTCTAGGATGGCCAATTAAGAGACCAGAGTGTGCTTCACATTGTGCAGTGCCTAAAACATGTCAGGAACTGAAAAACGTGGAGGGGAAAGGGGTGCATGGGGGGACACAGCCCACATCTATGTTCAGTGGCCATGTTCTAACACCTCATCCTATGGGTCAAAGCAAGGGGAGGCAGCAGAGGCTCAGAAAGTGCAAATACCCAGGACAGATCCTACACCCTTGTCTTGCCACAGAGCCAGAAGGCTGCCCACTTCCACTGAGACACACCAGGAAGACAAACCCATGCTGCTGCAAGTAGCCCCAGCACTCAGAAACACTATGGCTTTCTCAAAGGTGCAAGGTGTGAAAGTCTGTGTGTGCAAAAAAACCTGTGCCCGGATAGAAGAAAGGGCTTAAACCCAGATTGTGACGCACTGAATCTCCAGGTATGCTTCTGCCTAGCTCAGTTCCAGTCTCTACAGGAGAAAATAATCTTATCTCACTGGGTCTGGTATGCAATGTCTGTAGCTGAGCTATTCCCCTTGGCTGCTGGTGGGCAATGGAGTGAGATGGACTGTTTCAGGGCATACTTTATCTGGTCTACTTGAGACATCTATTTCCAGAGATGCTCTATACCATAAAAGAGGGTCTATTTCTCCAGTTAGAGTTATAAGCTGAGCCTAAAAAACTGTTTCAGAAGCAGAGTGATATTTAGCTAACTGAATCCCAGACTGATGGCTTTATTGCCAAGTGGCATTCTCGGAAATGAATGACAAATACTCTTGAGGTGCCCACTGCCAGGTATATTCACAATGGGCTTCCTCAGTCTTAACAGCACTTCCCAATTTAGTATGTGTCATATGAGGTTCCTCATTATGCATGAAGTTTAGGCATTTAATTCAGAAGTCCATGGTGAGGTTGATAGAACACTGGAACAGGCTGCCCAGTGGGGTTGTGGAATCTCCTTCTGTGGAAATATTCAAGACCTGTCTTGACACCTATCCGTGCGACCTAAGGAACCTGCTTTGGCAGAAGGGTTGAACCCAATGATCTATGGAGGTCCCTTCCAACCCCTACAGTTCTGTGACTCCGTGACTACATACAGCACTGTAAAATACCATTCTTGGGCGTCTCGGCTACTTTCAAATGGGCATCTGGCCACAGAAACTCTGCCTTTTACCTCTCCTGTGTGATGTGAGAGGAGACTACTTCAAGTTGACAAGACTACATAGCTCAGCCTCAGACAGCTGATGAGGCTACTGTGCCCAAGTGTCCCCCTCACCCGCCCTGCACTGATATTTGAGCTGTTCATAAACCAGCTGCTGAACCACTGGAGTTATTTAGCACTTTAAGGGTGGGGTAAACAGCTTGAGGTGATAACCACATTCACTGTCCCAAGCTGGCAGCAACACATAAATCAGAGGCCTCAGGCACATTGAAATGGAATACGCAGACAGCAGCAAACTAAGCAGGAAGCTGTTCAAGCCAGCCAGCAGGAAACACAAAGACAAGTGCAGTATAAGATCACACGCACACATGTGCACACACACAAACTGGCTTGGAGACTATACTCTGTAACCCAAGTGTCAGGCCATGCATCAATCTTGACCCCAGTTTCCCATCCTTCCTCTGCTGAGACATTTTAACCTACATCTTCCAGCAGAATGTCAGTCACCAAGCTGCCACAGCAGATTCCCACTGTTCTGCCTGCATCCTGTCCCTGATCTACACACACACCTTTTTATTTTCTTCCTTTTAAAAAGAACAATTCCACTTTCTAGATGCCTGTTAGTCTCAATGGATAGAGACCTACCTCTCCTTCCTCTGTAGTAAATGTCCTAAAATAGACTTTCTAGAAATGATTGTTACCCTCTAAATAGTGCATAGGGAAAACGCAGCAGGAGTAATAGCAGGAGAGCACCAAGTACAACTCTAACCCTGGCTAGTGTTACAGCATTCTCCCAGGTAAAAGACTTATTCATCCACCAAAACAGGCAAAAGATGCGAGTCAAAGTCTCCTGTCTGAAAAGTAAGAAACTTAATGAATGGTTGATTCAACAACACAAAACACTCTTTTTTCTCATGAAATTACATATATTCTCTAAACACTTTTTGCTGTAACCACAAGTGAGAGAGGAATGAAAGACAATGAGAACACCTTTCTCTCAGTTTTAAGCTGTAGGCTACAGATCCAGGGATTGATGTGGTCAGGACTCAGGCAGGTGTCATGAACTCAGAAACAGACTGATGGATCCTGGGGTAATTTCACTAGCAGAAACTATCCCAGAAAGAATTGGCATGGGGGAAGAGAAGGTAGGTTGGAAGACAGAGAAATGCCAGTGATACCTAGATACATCCTGAAGCACAAATGAGGAATTCCTCCCATGAATTTAGCCCACTAGCTGTGATGGTTCAGTTGCCTGCACAACAAACTGTGCTATGCTGCCAGAAAGCTGCACATCCACGGGAAGAAGTGGACAATTTCAGCTATCACCTCCTCTGTACTGTGTGCTTATTTTCTTGGGATGAAAGTGGCAGCTGCAATGGGTAGGAAAGCAAAAATATCATGTCTGTTCATACATTCTTTTCATACAGTTTGAAGTGCACTTCCCCTCTTCACTATGCTCAGCACTGGCAGATAATAAGACCTCCCTCCATGTGCACTGTGTGTCCGGGTTGAGTCCAACATTAACCTAAGGAGCCATTCTAAGAAAAATACATTAGAGAGAAGGGTACTTAAAAATAGAGTTGTAATCATGTACTGTACTCAGTGTGCTTAAATAGTGCACGTAATATAGTTCAGTGTAATAACCACTTGCTACTCAGGTTTCTAACATGAAGGAAGATACAGAATGGAACTACACTTTGGCTTGGAATTAATTCTGGAGTACAGCCAGTCCCATGCGATCCATAAAAATTCCTGTGTCAGAATGATGTGTCCTATTATCTTGATGCCTTGATCAAGGTTTCAGAGTTTTTCATTACTCTGACATCCTTCATATTAACAAACTTCGCATGAAAACATGTTTTCAGTGTAACTGCATCACCACTAGATTCTGCTCAGGAATCTATTTCTTTGCAACATTTTCATCAGCATACGCAGTAGTGGATGCAGTCCCTGTAGAGCTAGTCCTCTTTTGTATAAATTAGTCCTCTTCTGTATAAATTAGTCACTTGAAAACATAGAGAAAATGCAAACATTATTGTAAATATTTTCCCTTTTGCCTGTAACCTCCTTAACAAATTATGTTCTTTACTTACAAGCCACCAACGAACCGAAGACAATACAGTAACATTGATATTGTAAATAAACCTAATTTAGAGTTCTCAATAATAATAATATAGGCCTTCAGAAATTAAATTAGCATCCTCTTGTTATATACTTAAGCTCCTGGGCATTTCATTCAGGTTTCTCATCTGAACTGAAATGCAATAGTCAATTTCTGTTGTTATTCAAGGCTATTTTAAAATATTATTTTTCCATTTCCTTCAGTTATTTGCATGGTAGAATCAGAATGACAGCATGCCAGAGCATACAGAATAAAGGCAGAATGCACAAGTGTCCTGTATTTTCATAAAGTCCCTCCTAATCTTCTGAAAAGCCACTGAAAGAATGAGAAAAACTAATCCACATTATAACCTTCTTAAGGTTATTAAGTAACCTCTGCACTCCTGGTGGGATACAAGTTCCTCCTTCCTTCAGCTGTAAGCTCCACTCAGCAGATGGTAGGTGCTCTTGATGAGAAAAGCAGCAGGGTCCACCTGACAATGGAGAAGTGCTACTGGAGGATGTGTGCAAGGATATACCTGCTTTCCCCCGGGGCTGATGCACCAGCCAGTGGAGGCTTTGATCCAGCAAGAATGCATGGCTGGAGACCTCCAGTTGTTAGAGACTGAATACAAATGAGGACTAAGATTTTTTTAAAGCCAAATTCTTATTAAAAACAATAGAAATTTGGGTGTACAAATCCCTTAGTCTCTGTCCAGCCAAAGCAATTCCTCTCCCCCCGGCCCTCTAGCTGCTACCCATTGGTTAGCACTGCTGGTACAACTTTTTAGAAGGATTTGTTGCACAAAGAGAGAGACTTATTAAAAACAGAAAAGAATGTGTTGTGCCTCTGTAGCCAGAATCATAGTTTAAAAAATCTGTGGGCCGGATTTTCCCGAATGCTCAAAAGATACAAAACAGTTATAAACCCGTATGAACCACCTAAGCTCAAGGCTGGTTTTGGTCTCCAGGGATTCAAAGGAGGTATGTTTTCTACTGCAACTGGCACAGCAAGCTTCCAGAAAAGACAAAAAAAAATTCATGTTTTCATTAATTTTTTTCCTTTATAAACATTTTTCTCTGTTATTTATTGGTTCAGAGACTATGATTCACTTTAGTATAACTTAATATAAAACCAAAATATTTTCACCTTATTTTATGATCATTGTCTTTTGCTATAAATAGCCACCAAGCTAGCACGCTAACGCTCTTGAGATTCCTTCTCTGTCTCCCCAGTTCAGCTGGATTGGCTGAAATATGAGTATAGTTACCTTTTCTAAGCTAACAAGGTGCAATTCTTGTGTCTGTCCAAGGTGAATTCCACCCCAGGAGGACTAGCAGCTGAGTGCTTATTTGTGACCAAATCCCAAACTATTTGTACAACCAGCTCTCCTATTAGTTTCTATTTAAGTAATGTGACTTCAGTTGGATATTTGTGCATTTGCCAGGAATGAGGTGGGGGGAATAAAGCAGCCCTTGAAAAACTTTCTCAAAGCAGTTGGAGGACAAGTCAGCTGATTAGTATGTTTATTGCTCTTAAATAATTTGGGAAGCAAAGACGGACCGTTTCAGTGTTAGGAAACCTGTCACTGAACAGGTCAGACTCTGGGTAAAACGGTGTGTTTTCCTTTATGTTGTTGTCTATTTGATTGATGACTATCACTGCAATTCTCTGAGATGAACAGAGACATCCATTGTCAGACCAGCATCCTAGGGTGTTAGCTGCCCACCTGCCAGAAGACCAAATTCATGATATTCCAGACATACTACTAAGCCTCAGCTAGTGATCCAACCATTGCCCACTGCTGTTTGTGAGCACTAATAAAACCATCAGGTGTGACTCAGACCAGAGTAACAAGAGTTGACTACTAGCTCTAGGGAATGGCTAGGGGAACCAGGGACACAGGCAGTGTTCTGGCCTGCCTACCTTCCTAATGAAGGTGGAAAAAAAAATCATGTCAGACCACTCTATGTTTATGGCCCAAAGGTTAAAGGAAAAATAGAAGGTAGGCTCTAAAGTTCAATAAAATTGTGACACATGCTGCACAACTGCACAAGCCAGTAGAAGAAAGTTGTGCAGAACACATTACTATACAATTTTTTTCTACTCTTTACTCTGTAAAGAGTAGAAAAATCTTCATAGGACAGGTTCAGAGAGCTGTCAGTTAATCTTTGGCTATGAAATCAGTGGGATGAAATAAAGAGACAAGTTCTGCACCTCAGCAGGAAAACCAAATGTACATTTACAAAGCAGAGGAAAGCAAGTTAGCTACAGAAGTGCAGAAGGATCTTGGATACAACCATGTACAAACTGAGTTAGCAGTACAATTCTCTTACAAATATGGCATTTTATAAGAGGTAATTAGTCCACACCTCTTGGCACTAGTGATGTCTCAAATGAAAAATACAGTCCAGTTTCAAACAATATGTTTCAAGACTTATGTGGACAATCTGAAGAGTCAAGAGAGGAGCAAGGCATAAAAAATGAACGAAAAGCACACCAGGTTGGGATATACAACCTAGGAAGAAAAGCTGAAAGATTTGGGTTTGTTTAGTCTAGAAGAGAGGCTGAGAGAAGACATAAGTCTTCAAAAATGCAAGATGCTGTTTCAAATATGACAGTGATCAACTGTTCTTCATGTCCAGCAAGGTTAGAAGAATAGTTCTGCTTATGGTGTGGCAAAGATTTGTTAGCTTTTAGGACAAAGTAACTAACAAAAAGACCCATACACTGGAACAGTTCACAGAGGCTGGTCATGGAATCCTCATCACTGGAGTCCATTATGGAAAGGTTAGACAAATCACTGTCAAAAATAGTCCTTGGCTTGTCCACAAAACAGAGAGATGGACTGGTTGACTGAGTTCCCTCCCATTCCTACACTTCTATGATTTACTAGGGAATATGCAGTTTCTTGCACAAGCCACTCTTTTTGGGGTTTAACAAGTCACACTGACTAATATATTGCATGCAAAAACCTCTATCCTGATGCCAAGCATTTCAAACTCTATTTAAAACTTTACCACTGTAAAAACTGTTATGTTCTAGCAGGAAAATCCAGGAAGTAGCACTCTGCAACATTATCGTACTAAGGGAGAAGCCAAGTCATTTCAAAAGACCTTTCAAAATCTCATGCGTGACCACAGGACAAGGTCAGAAAAGGCCAATGACATTTCTCTGTCAAAAGGTAAGAAAACCCCAACACAGCTGGGGTTGTCAGTGTTTGACAAAAGCTAATACACAGCAAGGAAATTGATTCAATACACTTATAGCAGGAACTCTCTCAGTGTACAGCACATCTTTATTATAAAAACTAATATCTAACAAGCTGGTACATTCAGAAGCTTTCATCCTAAGCTACCTGGGGATGCTTATAACTGATTAACCTGGTGAATTTATTGAGCACATCAGTCACAAATAAGTAAGAAATCCTTGAGTACTCAGAGAATCACATTAGAAAAGTGAATGAAATCATAGAATTGTTTAGGTTGGAAAAGATCATTAAAATCATCAAGTCCAACCATTAACCTGGCAAGTCCACCAATAAACCATGTCTCCATGTGTCACATCCACACATTTTTTAAATACTTCCAGGGATGATGATTCAAGCACTTCCCTGGGCAGACAGTTTCAATGTTTGATAACCCTTTCAGCAAAGAAATTTTTCCGAATTTCTAATCTAAACCTCCCCTCGCACAACTTGTGGCCCTTTCATCTTGTCTTATTGCTTCTTACTTGGGAAAAAAGACCAACACCCATCTGGCTACAACCTCCTGTCAGGTACTTGTAGAGAGCAATAATGTGTCCCCTCAACTTCCTTTTTTCCAGACTAAACAGCCCCAGTTCCTTCAGCCACTCCTCATAAGATTTGTGTTCCAGACACTGTACGCGATTTATTGCCCTTCGTTGGACACGCTCCAGCACCAAAATGTCTTTTCTGTAGTGAAGGGCCCAAAACAACAGTATTCAAGGTGCAGCCTCACCAGCGCTGAGTACTAGAGGACTATCACCTCCCTAGTCCTACTGGCCACACTATTTCTGATACAGTCCAGAATGCTATTGGCCTTCTTGGCCAACTGGGCACACTGCTGCCCCATGTTCAGCTGACTGTTGACCAATACCCCCAGGTCCTTTTCCACCAGGAGGCTTTCCAGCCTCTCTACCCCAAGCCTGTAGCATTGCATAGGGTTGTCGTGATCCATGTATGTTGAATCTCATACAGTTGGCCTCAGCCCATTGATCCAGCCTGTCCAGATGCCTCTGTAGAGCCTTTCTACTTTGCCCGACTTGGTGTGGTCTTCAAACTTAGTGACGGTATACTCGATCCCCTTGTCCAGATCATTAATAGAAAAAACTGGTCCCAGTACTGAGCCCTGGGGAACACCAGATGTGATTGGCCACAGTAGACAACATCCACAGCCTTTCCCTCACCCTTCAAGGTGAAGCAGGTCACCTTGTCATAGAAGGCAACTGTGTTATTCAAACAGGACCCACCCATGCTGACAAGCCTGATCACCTGGTTGTACTGTACAGGCCACATGATGGCACTCAAGATGTTCTGCTCCATCTTCCCCAGCACTGAGGTCATACTGGCAGGCCTGTAGTTTCCCAGATCCTCCTTCTAGACCTTCTTGTAGATGGACATCACATGTACTAACTTCCAGTCAGCAGGGACCCTCCCATGAATTCTTGTTGTCTGGATCAGTGATATATTTTCAGTTCTTTGCACAAGTTCATAGAAAGCACTTGTGAATTGCAACCCCACCCCACCCCCACCCCCCCCCCCCCCCAAAGAGCCCATTACAGATCCAATGGCAAAGGCATTGCTTCATACATTGTGAGACACTTCTACTACATAGAACCCAACTCCTGTCTCAGACCTTAAACACCATTGAGCAAAAACCAGAAAAAAAGAAAGGAAGACTACTCCAGAAATTTTACAAGACTGACAAAACATGTTAAAGATGGCAATGCTACTGGCTGTGGCAGGAAATACTCTCCTCAGAAGTAAATGTGGTGACTCCACTCAACTGATGAAAGCATCAAGCCTAGCAAACCCCTGCATTAACACAATAGCATAATGTTGAGTTCTAGGGCAAAAATCAAGTAAAGCTAAAATCTTCAACACTTAAGATGTTATCATTTTCACAAAAGACCCAGTGGAATAGCTATGCTCATCTGACAAGGCATAATTCAGAAACATACTTGAGTTTCAAGTCTCACAAACTTCAGTGGTATCCAGGCAATTGGTGAATGCTATCTTGGTCAGAGATTCTCCTGAGTTACTTCCCCTCAGAAGCATTTCACAAAAGCATCTGAAAACAACCTGGAAGGAAGTGAGCTACCTGCAAAGATAATTCATAAAAACAATAGGCAAGGGACTGGAAGCAGCTCAGTTTTCTTGCTAAAATGTTTAGTGCAAGTTTCTGCAAAACATCTTTCTTGTTCAGGACATTTCTACAAACAGATTCTGTTTTTCAGAGATCCCATTCCTTCATTCCTTACAAACCCAAAACACCCGCTGACATCATTAGGCAATGCATTGGCATCAGAAATACAGTACTAAGCCAAGAGAGGTTGTGGGTAGCCAAAACTGTGCTGGAGACAGTTCAGCCCGGTTCGGTCAAACTAACTTGTGAAATCACAGCTGGTTCACAAATTGTGAACCTCCTAGGGTCCTAGCAGACCCCATTCCTGTAACTGCTAACAGCTCTTCAAGAAGGTGATTAGTGCAGATTGCCACACTTCTTCCCTCCTCAACCCTCACAAGCTAGGACCCAGAAATCCCTTCTCCAACACTTAGGGAAACAGCTATTCCCGCATCCTGGCCCAGCCCCTCTCCCATGCTCCCTGGCCCCACTCCCGGAACCAATTCATATGCAATGGGCTACACATCCTGCTGGTGGAGAAGGACTAGGAGGGACCGTCTTGAAAAGATTTTAAGTCTTATTAATGAATACAATACCAACTTCAAAGTCCTACTGGGGAGCAGTATTTGTGTAATGGCAAGAAAGAAAAACAAATGTATCTTGAATCCTGACACTACTAAAGGCAGTGGAGGGAAACACCCAGGGAGCCAGGATTTCAATCAACAATTGATTTGAGTGGCCATTCTTGTAGTGGATGGAAGGAATCAGCTGAAACGTAGAGAAGGAAACTACAGATGGAAGGAAAATAGAGATCACAAAGGCGAAGGGTTGAAAAAGAGACTGACATAGAACCCAATTTATATAAAGTGCAGGGAAGTTGCAGATTCAGGAGTAACTCTGCTCTCAATGTAGCAAAAGAATTTTAACAATAAGCTTGCAAATTAATCCCTTGAAGCAACAGTTTCTTCTTCAGGTAAGAAAGGCCAGTTGCCCCCATGCAGCTGACAAAGTCTTGGGAAAGCCAGCCACCTCTCTGATCCTGAACATGTTATGATCTACATTTCTGACAAAACCCAATTCTTGGATTTAACAGGTTTCATCCATCCATTTACTGCTGCAGATTGTGGATGTGTGACCCCTTGGACCAACTTGGAGGAAAAAACAGAATCTCAAACACAAAACTGTTCAGAAAAACTGTGAAGCAAAAAAATCTTTTCCTTTTCTATATTAGATGGCAGTTCAAGATTAGATTGTAGAGTTGGCTTCTCTGGGCACAGTACAGCACACTCCCATCAAGTGAAGCAGGCAGAAAGAACCACAATCATTATTTTCTTTTCAGGCAATGATACACATATACTATACAGGGAGAAAAAAAGATAGGACAGTATCAGTGTGAGTAATTTGCAGTCAGTTACAGGTCTGGGTTTCCTTTCTGCAAAACTGCCACTGAAATCCAAGGACCAATTCTTGGTAATATTTTTTTATTTTCCCAGACAGCATATCACTGGAACAAACCCTTTGTCCTTCCTGTTAGTCTCCTTAGATATTGGAGGATGTTCAGAGATTGAACCCTGTGGACTATGGACATCATCCACTGGGTGAAATCCCAGTTTTTTCTTTTCTTCCTGACTGTTCTACAATTCAGTCTCTTATGCTACCCATTCTCTCCTCTCCCTCCTTAAGAACATTAGTTTTCCTGCTTCAGTAGAGCCAGTGTACAGATATTCCAAAGAAAGAAGCCAAGAGCTCTAAACACTCTCCGAAGTTCTCCATTGCACTGTTTGGCACATAAGAAAAACAACTTTTGACACTATGAATGTTTTTCATTATAATGGAGAGAGAAGATCTGAAACTACATTTCCCATCAGGCATCACAACATGATTTTGATGGTTCTGAAGACAGTATCATTAGCTAGCCACTACTCTACTCATGGCATAATCATCATTACAAGTGGATCAAAAATAAATCAATCACCTGAAAAATAACTAAATATAAGATCTCCACAAAACAAAACCCCACAAAGCAAAATCAGCAGAAGCATTATCGTACTTCAGCAGCCTTGTTTTCTATAAATACATTTTAAGCTTGATTTCCCATTTCCAGAATATGTTTTCCTTCATTGCTATATTCACTTGCAACTGAGGAATGTGAATTAGTTCTTCAAGCCTCCTTGAAGCCTACAACAAATTGTGCAGCCAGACCAGATTGTTTCAAACTCAGCTTTTAACTTTACATTTGGCTTTGGGAAAGAAAAACCACTACCAGCAAACAGTGTTTTCTTCAATCTTTTGATTAATTTCATAGAATTTCCAGGAACATGTAAGCCACATATCAAAACTCTGTAATTTAAAGTCCCATTTTGGGATCTGGAAGGGTCTGCAGTTAATATTCATTGCAATTACAATACTTGATCACGCAGTGGAATCTGTGTTCAATTGCATCAGAATGTGGGGTTTAGTTTAAGAGTATTTTTACATAGATGAAGGCAGAATGTTCACGATGCATTTGATGGCCAGAGGAAGTCTTTTTTTTTTTAATGAAGTAATAAATATAAAATTTTGCAACCTTCTTCAACAGAGGGTTGAATTCACCTTTTGCATACTTCACCAAATCTGAAGTAATTCTGTCGATGCCGATGGACTAAACCTGCTGTAGAAACACTCGGGGCAGTCCTACCCCTTTTGAAGTCCGTGACGAAACTCCCACTGACTTCAGATCCCATACGTGTAGCTCACAGGCACAGCACTGCTCTCAGTTGGCCCACTAACCTTTGTGACTTAACACATGCTACGCTTCCCGGTTGCAGCCTCTGAAGTAAGCCCTCTGTGCTGTTGAAGGTTCCTGGCCTGAGGTATCGTTTTCTTTGTTTACTGTCTGGCTGCATAGATGTCTGGCACAGATTTCAAAGTACAGTAGCTCGAAAATATGCTTGGTGCATATGTGCATAAACCCTGTAGTGGATTGCATCACACATCCTGCATCCGAAACTAAAAATCACGTAGCTCGTGCTCTCTCTATTATTCATGGTTTGCATGAAGCAGGTAATAAAATGCAGCCCTATCAGTAGCATGGCTTAGTCATTTAACATCATTGACTGAAGTGGATTTAGTCCAGAATGACATCAAGTAAATGAGTTCAGGATATATTTCTTTATGTGTGCAAGAAAGAAACATACAAAATACTATGAGCGATCAGCACGGTTCACCTAATCCAGCTTCCATCTGTGCCAACATTCACAGGACTTGCAAGAAATTCTATACTGTACAGTTACTGAATTAGATTTTTCTCCAGTTTTGCAGAGCTTGGCACAGTGAAATGATCCAAACAAATTCAACAGCACATTAAAAATTACCAACTTAAGTCTCAACAAACAAGTGTCTCGGAGCAATAAGAAAACTGTTCTATAAACTCCCAGGGAGGTCACTTACTGTATTGGCTGGACTAGATAATACTGAACTGGCTGAAATCAAGCATTTAAGCAATATACAGTTTATGCAACCTTGTGATACAGCATCACTGTTAAACTCCCCAAGTGAACCAAGGCAGAGATGGGAAAATGGGGTTAGATAGATACCAGCCCAAATTTTATATATCCTTCTCTGTCCAGCTTCAGTGGAACATTACAATTACTCCTGCCACCACATACACAGTTTATCTCTTTTTCAGGTTTTACTGCTGGTTTTGAACTCCAGGCTACCATTATTTTACTACCAATCCTTCTGAAAGGGTAATACAGCCACGGTACAGCAGCAGTACCAACAAATGGAATCACAGTGAATTAAGAGTTGTGATAGACCCTGGGCACCAGTGTCCCTTCTCAGGCCTCGAATTTCCCACAGGTCATGCACGCTGGCAATTTATACAGAGTGAGAGGCAAATTCTGGCTTGTTTGTGCCAGGCTAAACAGGACAGAGAAACATCAAGATCGTGGGAGGAATAAGCAATTCCTCCTTTACTCTGGACAGGAGGAACTGCTCTAACAGGAAAAATATGACCAACAAGGCTGAAATCTGGCTTTTATCCACTCCTAGTGGAATAAAAACTATTATACAGTCTGAATAGCTGAATAAATTTCCTTCCAAGTCAATTAATATCAACATCCTTGATCTTAAAGTATTACCTCATCACAGTTTATTATTACTGTCATGCAAGGACAGGTAGAAATCTGGTATAACTTTCCATAATCTCTACTACACATCTGAAGTTTGACAGCAATACAGTATGAGTTCGAGAGTGGACAAGCAATGATTTCTGCAGGCAGGAGGGTTAACCATGCTCATTTTCCATATTTTTTGATCAGCTGATCCTAGAGAGGATTTCTAAAGCTTGCAGTCCAATTCTGTCTCCAAAACATAGCCAGCTTGCCCTTACTGTTTGGCAAGAAAAAGCAAAATTGTGTTAACAGTTTCTTTCAAGAATACATGTCAGTAACTGCCAAATGACAGTTGTAATGACCCTGATGCATTTCTCCCCTTAGGGCTTTTTTGTTTAGAACCCAGTTGCCGCCCAAGCAGGAAAAAAACAGAAAAAATAAAAGAAAAAAAAAAATCATTCTCTGCCATGAAAGTCTCCCATCACCCTGAGCTCTCTCCATTGCCACCAGCACTATACTTTGTGAGAGTAAAGAAGCTACCTCCTGCCTAACAAAGAGCTGCTCCCACCAGGGATTATGGACACTGGACCATGCATTAAGTGAAGCAGAACCTGCTGAAATCCAAGGAGTCTTTCTACTGACTTCAACAGGCTTTTGGTCAGGTCCTGAGAGTCTGTTTTTATGTATCCACTCATTTTTTCCCTTGTTTATTTAAAGAACCATTTCTCTGAAATCCAGGCTGAAAGACTCCAATATTTTTGGTATTGTATCAGGGCAATGGTTTAATCATAAGTTAAATTAAGAAGTGCCACTGTCTGCAGCCAAAAGAAAGAGGCTAACGCTGACATACCACCTGTGCACTGCTTCTCTGCCTCAGCACTGACCTTGGTTGACAGGAACATGTGCCTGAAAATTGCACCCAAGAGGAAACTCATCACAACATGAACAATCACAGTAGAATGATAAACACCCACACTGCACAAGAAAGCTGCCAAATCCTCACAGCAGCCAGGAATCTAGCTGCATCTGGAAGGAAATATGCATGTACCAAAAGAATGTATGTGTGTATACATGAGTATGTATGTATGTATGCGTTCACACACACTCTCTTGCCCCACTCAGTGCCAACAGTGCCATGTTCCATTTTGTACTAAAATGTATACATAAAAATAACTTTCTACTCCCTTATGACAGAGACAGCAAAGATTACCAGGTTCCCTATATGTAATCACAACAGAAGGTAATGACATCTTGCAGTGATTTAATCCTACCGATCCATTCACATACATTTTTTCTCTTAAGATAACTGAGGTTTAGCTCTGAGTAGCCTGGATTCCCCTTTAATCATGTCGGATTATGTGCTCCCACAAGATCATCAAAGCTGTGAGAAGGCCATAAAAAACACATTCGGTAAGAAATTAGTCTGTGTTTCCTCTTAACTAATGGAAGAAACAATGGGTTTTAAATGCTACATGGATGATTTTCTTGTGGTCTTACGCAAGATTCCTGCTGTGGAAGTCTAAGGTTGGCAGACGTCTTCAAAGATGAACTGAAGAGCCAAAACAGTCTTTGCGGGCTCAAATCCATTCACAGGCACAGGTACTTGCACAAGGAGAACACAATGCTTTCATGCAGAAATCACTTAAACCATGAAAGATCAGATACACTCAGCATTAACGCTCCCAGAGTCAGCTTTTCTACAAAAGTGTTTGAAATGGAGAAACAACCCTGTATGCCAACAAAGACTGAAAACAATTCCTGCTTTGTTCTATCATCTTTCCTCTGAAATATTTGCTATCTCCTACCATCTCTAGACAGCCACAGACCAACATCTGTGAAGCGCTTGTCGTGGGGGCAATAAAAGTTGAAGGTGCTTGGTTCTTCCACTCCTGCAAGAAATCAATTGTTTCAGTGCCTGCACGTCAGTAACAGGAGATCCATATCACTCATGTATGAAGGGGACAAGGAAAGGAGTTGCATCTCTAGTGAAATATATGGATATTCAGGGTTTAAGGATAGGTGCACTTGCAATCTGCCTGCAAAAACATCTGATAAAACTCCTTCAATTTTGAAGGCCAAATCTGACACCTCCTAGGTAGCTTTCACACTGCAAGCGCCAGCTCTGCTTAAGATGTGTGAAACCCTTGGTGTGGCTAGAAAAAGCTGTGGAGCAGCTCAAGCAGCAAATCCTGCAGGGTGCTGAGCCAGTAGGGTTCCTTTGCAATCCCTGGTGGGGGACATTCTTCCTGCTCGTACCCACATGTGTGCATTGCAGCATTTAGTCATGTAAATAAGGGAAGAAACAGTGGTGAGGATGCATGGTTTGGGTTTTGTTTCAAAGACTGTCTGTGCCTACAGACTTGCCAAAGCCAGATGCTGTAACTCTGCATAGTGTTACTCTGCAAGATGGGCCAGAATCTTCCAGACGCTGGGTGTGGTGGGTGCGAGGCTGCTTCATTAGCTGTTTGAAGCTGCGTGGGTAGTTTCCATTGTGGTCTAGCAGCCATGCAGGACGCACCCAAAGAAGCTGGGTAAACTGCATACAGGAATTACCCCACACTAAATTCCATGCTTCCACAGCTGGATTGCTAACCATACCCCAACAAGCAAGCTGAAAGCAAGGTAGGTATATCTCCAGTGAGACGAGACAGATGAAATATTAAGAAAGGGAGCCCTTCCTTCTGCATCCTGCAGCACAGGATGCCACCCTGATGCTGGAGAACAAGATGTGAAATAGCTCCCCTTGAAATGATGATGAATTTCGGGAGGACTCAGGAGGCAGATCTGCTCAATGGAGTGTCCCAAAGTGGGAAAACACCGAGCTTCCACTGTTTCAACCACTAAGTTGGAAGTCTTAGAAACCCTGACCTTAAAACAAGTGACTTCCCAGTAAGAGTACAGAAAATATGGAAACCCCAGTAATTCCCAGACTTCCTGAACACCTACCAGTAAATGCCAACTGAGTATTTGGAAGCCCAGCAACACACTTCCAAGAGCTGCCAAGGCATCACTCATCCCATATAGCCAACTGCTCCATGGAACCGATAACCAGTCACCTGTCAAATGCTATTTTCACTGAGAAGCTGCAGGAACCCAGGAGCAGATTTATTTCAGAAATAAAATGTTTGTTGTTTCCAGAATCAAGTTATCTCAAAATTCCTGGTTGGCAGAAAAAAAAAAATGTTTTTATTTCCCATATTAATTTGGATCAAAACCCCTCACAAAAGAAAAAAAAAAAAAAAGAAAAAGAAAACAACATTTCACATGAACCAGAAATTCTGTTCTTCAGCCAGCTTAAATTAGTAAAGAGTGGAAGGGAGAAAAGGAAGAAGGAATATTTTTAACTAGTATAAATCTTCTTGAGACCTTTACATGAAAAGAAGTCTGGCAATATAATCAGAGATGTTGATTCCAGAAGGAACAGCCACAATTTCTTATCTAAACCTTTATATGAGCTGAGATCAAATTACCAAAGCTTAACAAGTTACCACACATCTGCTGAACCAAGCAGTCTTTGCACATCCTCAACATTTAACTAGCACAGGACAATGCAGTTTAACATCATCATTTCTGTTACAGGCTAAACCAAGTTTTGTTGCTTTCAATGTGCCACAGCCTAAACACATGCACACTTACCCCATTTCACCTGTAAAATCCTGCAATACCTCAAGCTGGAAAAGACCTGACCCACACCATCCAACCCCTCTGCTGCCATCTGAATAGCTATGTAAGAACAGGGGCAATAATTGACTTGCTGCTCTCCTGATAGGTTCACAATTCTCTAACACAACAAGCAGCAGCAACAGCTGTTAATCTACCAGCTACTAATTAACCAAACTAATTAACTAATAATTAATTAACTACTATTACTCTTTACCCAACTGTTTCAAACCAAGCTCTTCTGCCTCAGTCTTACAAGAAATCTCTCCCAAACACAACATGTACCACAGATCACAATGTGAGCACATTGCTCCTTTTAACGTAAGGATGAGCTGCCATGCCCAATTTACAGATTCCAAAGGGAACCACATTAACTCCTTAAACAGTCAGGAAACCTGTGATGTAGCAAAGTCTCAGATACAACAGACCCCTACAGCCGTTTTACACACCTGTACCTCCCCAGTGATCAGTTCTTTGAGTCTACAGTCTGTCTCAGTTTCCCAAGTTAGTTGTTAGGAATATTAGGTTATGATTGTTGAGATATAGCTGTCTACTGGAGGTTTGCAACTGATTTTAGTTGCAAGTTTTGGAACAGGCTTGTTAGCTTCAGAAATTTAAAGATAACACAATGCTTCCATCATATTGGAACTAAAGCAGTAGGTCAGTTATTAGCCGATTAGAGAGACTAGGTATGTATGTCTGTATGTAATAATAGAAACATCTATATTTACAACATGTATGTTGTTGAAACAGCAACTGAAGTTTTTCTTCTGTAACCATGGAACAACCTACAGACCCATGAAACACCTTGCATCTAACTTCTGCTTTGTTTAGTTTCTCAAGGCCTCCATTAACTTATCTCTTAGTCTAGCATTGCAAGTCTGACACAGATTTCAAACTACTGCCATTTAAAGGAACAAATATCCCATATATATGGAAAATATTCTAATTTTTTACCCTAAAATAGGGGCTGGGAGAAAAAGGGACATGTTTTAACACTGAGATCAATATACAAGAGCTGTAGTTTCCCCTCCCACGGGACTGTCAGACTTCAAGATCCAGTATCCCATGATTTGCCCTGATTAAGGACATGCTCGCTTCCCAGCATTTGCTGCAGTTCTGGCAAGTCGTGAGACAGCAAACTTTAAATCTGTAACATGACTGATAGAAGTGTTGTTTTTAAAGGTTGAAAATGCTTTAGCACTAAATATTAAGTCACTCAGAGATTGGAATATGTATGGGATCAATTTTTCACCACATTTCATCAGTCTTTTATACTGTGAAAACCAGTGGGGTTACTCTGGCATAAAACTAGTGCAATGGAATGGAGACTCATGCCTGTGGTCACTAACGTGACCTAGTTGTATATACAAAAGGATATGGGGAAAAAAATACTAAGAAAGGGTGTCAAAGCCCAAACATGTTCTAAAATGACTTTCCAGTGGGACCCTAAGTAAAATCAACGTTGGTTTTTTGATAAACTTTGGTACCATTTGCAGGAGTTGTTCTAGAAGTCGCACTTTTCACTCATTGTTGGGACGACAGAATTTTTGTCCAGATCAGTAGCAGAAAGTTGTAACACCTCCCCACCGAACTCTGCCTGTGCCTGCAGTAGGCCAAACTCTTTGTGTGGCACAAAGAGGTCAAGTGCCATCCAAAGGTGCAAATGGAAGCGGATTCCAGCAAAAAGCCTGACGCCATTCTAGCTATTCAGGCTGTGCTGTATCCATTTCAATTCGCTCTCAGACAGTTTCTTACTGGATCCAAGACTATCTTTTGAGTTTTGCCCTTGGTTTATGTTCTCATAATAATTACACACAGTAAATGTCAGAGAAGATTCATGAAGGCCACGAGAAGATAGGCCAAGCAGTACAGAAGAAATTTCTCTGCTATACAAAGCCATGAGACACAACTCATGAAGGATTGTAGTCTAGAGGAAAGTGGCTTGGCAAGTGAAAATGAAGGCTGTAAAGTCACAGCCCTTTACTGAGAAAATTCATTTAAATCAACCCAACATGAGAAGGTCCATACTGCTGTTTGCTCCTTTGGGCTTGTTTTTCTCAGTTCAGGATCAGATCCGCCTTTGAACTCGTTCTGCCAAACTCTTGACAAGTTTCATTTTGAAAACTGACAAAAACAAGGAAGCTTTTAACTGTTTTTATATTAATCTACCTCAAACTCATTTTTATCTAGCTAGAGGCAGGGTTTAATCAATTACAGGTCCCTTCTCTAAAGCACGCCTCAGCTCAACTTAACCACAGTTTACACTGTGGCCTCCATTACTAAATTCCAATGGCATTTAACTTTTCAAGGTCTTTCTTTAGAGTGGTAACACTGAGCTTTACATGATACACAGACAAGGGCTTAGGAAATGCCAATTGGTTACTCCTGAAAGGATTCACTGATGGGCTCCACAGCCACTAATGGAAAACTGAAGAAGGCATTTAACCCAGAACAATATCAGATGTTAGGATTTCTCTCTATCCATCACACACACGGGCGCGTGTGGGCACGCACACACACACACACACACACACACACACACACAAAACCTTTCATGCTTACTGGGAAGCTCCTGGAAGAGCCCTGTTTTGCATTCCCTGCAAAGCCCCAAATTCCCTTGGATTTCACTGGCAATTTTGAGTTGCACAAGCAGAATTCCCTCTCCAACTAGTAACTTCTGCCAGAGCCACAAAAAGCATGACTCTCCTACAACTGTTAGCCAGAAGATTTAGCCTTTTTGAGCTCAAATTGTGAAGCTATCCTCTAACTCTCATAGTTCCAGGTTCAATTCCTGGTAACGATTAGGACAACAGTTACTTCACAAAGAACGCAGAATCTATCTCCAAGTGCTTCCAAAATTCTTAATAGAGAAGAACACCTTTAGTTTTATTTTAGAAGGCATAAATACATACCCACATATTATCTCAAGATATGATGGGGGGGGAGAGGATTGAAAACTGATTTGTAATAGGAGATGCAGATTAATAATAAACGGTTACATAACACAAAATGGCACATAATATTAGGAATCATTAACTGCAATAAAAACCAGATGTCACTGTGTCTATAACAACCCTGCAAAATTCTACTTGTCTGTTACCTCTGGGATTTTTCTTTTACATATACACTTACACATCAGAACTTTCGATTTCCATGGCAAAGACCAGTCAAGGCGCTTTTGTGTCTGAGCTTATGAGGTTTGATAATAAATTTCTAAAGTTGCCTAGGATAGAACACATGCAAACTGCAAGCAGCTGACTCAAAGAATCATATAATGTTATCTGCATATGTATTTACAGCTTGTGTTTAGGAGGCAAAACACATTCAGTGAGAGAATGACATCTTTTCAAGTATTCAAACAAAAACACAAAAAAATCAGAGCGGAATTAAGGCTTGCAGGGAAGATATACTGCAATAATTGCATAACAGCCTCCCTGCAAGGCTTTCTCTTTGCCACCCTTAAAAGACATGCTGAAAAACCTACAACAGATCACTCCTAAAGATAATTTGGTTAGTAGGAAAGAAATGCTGGTAGAAAAAAAAAAATACAGTGGCTATTTCCCTGCACCACAACAGGATTAATGATTATCTTTGCTCTAAATTTAGAATTTTTCTTGCACTCCATTTACTACAAAAATCTTGATGATACTTCAAGTTATAATATTAATCAAATATATCTGATTTTCTTCATTAACTTGAGGAAAGTCACTCTATGAGCACCTATTCTCTTCCACTCTGTAGCCTAACACAGAAACTGCTTAAAGTCCCAACTCTGAAAAAAATTCTGAAGGAGCCTAATTTTAAATTTCCCCTGCTGTCAGTGGGACAAGCTTCCCCGTATTGATATGTCTGGCAGCTCAGGACCCAAAAGAGCTACAGCAGGTTCCTCTCTCTCCATGAACACTGAGGTCTTTTCAAATCCTAACCACCATTTGGGAACTCCAGCTCTCACCTAAATGAAATGCTTGAAACAGTCTGAAGTAGACAACGCCTACAAAACCCCCATCCTGTGAACTTATTTGCTACCAAGGGGCACCAAAGGTCTTCAAAATATTGTAAAGAAGTAGAGAATTTCCTTCCCTTTGGAAATAAGGAAGGTCATGTGTTAACTTGGACTCCCACTATCAATTGCTTTTTCCTACCTCCACAAAACACGTTCAAACTTGTATTAAGGGCCCAGGTAGGTCCATGCAAAACCCTCCATTCCTGTAGTGACCAACTTCTACAGACAGATAAATTAACAAATCTTGGCATGTAAATGGGTTATAATCCTTGCTGCTGGGAGCACTAAAAGTCTACATATTTACTTTTTTAATCAAGCTGAAAATGATAATCCAAAGCAATAGATGACTTGACTTCTGTCTGCACAGAGAAGAAAGTGCAAGCTGTTGCAGAAAAAATAACATGTACTGATGATACACAAATTTTAAGAGAGACAAGTGTGAACAAACAAAAGCTGTTTCATCATATTCCATAATAAAGATATGCAAAGGAAATGCCAGTACGTATAACATTAATAAGATGCAGTTACTGGCAGGGAGTTAACCCTTTCAAAATCAGTGATGTTGAAAACCATGAGACTGGATTTCCTTGTTTCCCTTCACAGTATATTCTGTTTGGTCTGTCATGGGAAAATCCCCTTTAATTAAATCAACCTCAAAGTTTATTTTGGTGCAAAATTCCCCTCAGATACAGTAATGTGACCACTCGATCTAAGCTGTAGTTTGGTAATACACAGATACTACTCCTCCTCCTAGAGTGCAATGTACGCTGTCCACATCCCTAAAGCTCTTTCACCATTAGACCGTTTATTGGGAAATTAAGTAAACTGGCCAGCCATGTGTACTAATTAAAGGTAAAATGTTGATAAAAGCCAGCTAGAAGAGCAGACAAGCAGGGATTTATAATAAAAGGATAAACCTGACAGAGGGAAAAGCAGGGGGAAAAAAAGATTAAAATGGTCTCTGTAAATAAGACAAATTTGATTTAATTAGTCTATAAATAAAGGGGTATTTACATGTCACCATGATAACCACAGGATCCATCAACAAATGGTGTCCCTGTAGGAGTAGAGGCCCAAACAGACCCAACAGTTTTGGATTGGGCTCTGCTGAGCAGACTGGACAGGAAAGTTCCCACCCAAGACCCCCACCAGAACCTGCAGGCAGTTCATAACGCACTCCCTAGCAGAGCCAAGACACTTACAGGGTGAGATGACAGCTGGGCATGGTTGTGTGGCGCCTAGCAAGGCCCACACAAGGCAGTTGTATATGCCTACATCCTTTTGCAGACCTATCTGCTAGAATTTCACTCAAGTTTACACAGGCCATCTGTGTAGCAGCCCAAGTGGCAATGCCGGTGCACCACCACCCACCGCACCAGTGACTGAACAACGGCGTCTCTTGCTCTTCGACCACCTTCTGCCGTAGCTCTCTCCACTACAAGGCACTGATTTGGAAACAAAAATCCATCTAGGGCCGTTTCTCATGGAAAGGGGAGTTAACAACCTGGGCACCGACCAGTAAGGGAGTGGGGGTCTGAGAGGGACATGCCCTAGCAGGAGCAAATCTGGGACCGGTTAGAGAGCCGCTGCTTCAAGTACATTTTGAGAAGCTCGCATACTGCATGGTTCCTTAGCTACTCCACACGGTGCTTCTGTACACTGCACTATATAATCTCCCAGTGCAGTAGGTGGGCTGGCTATTTTTAAAGTGCTTTGGATGAGTTTAGGCTGATTATCATGCCTCTTTGATTCTCCTCCTTTCTGCAAAGGAGACTGAGTTTTGACACAGAAATAAATACATCTGGCGAAATAAAACAAAGTCAGGCTTTACATCAAATTTACACTGAACATAAAATTAAGTCTAAATGCAAGACAAATAATTTTGATAAGTGGTTAATAAGTTAATAAAGACACTATTCATCAACCCGTTGAAGTTGCATACTATAGTGATTTATAATTCTCTGGAATGTTTTTTACTGGCATATTTATAACTGCTTATACCACATGGCCCTCACATGGGTAACAAGCTCTGCAGGAGCTGTTTGTTCTTTAGGAAACGCATATTAATGAAATCTTGACCTAAAGTGAGTGAGCAGACAATATATTATAAGATATTTTATAATCCATACATGAACTATTTATCAGGCCATTCTTTAAATAGCTGTTAACATGTTAAGCCAGCAGCAGTGATTCATGCATATTAAATAAACAATAAAAGCTTGCAATAGAAAACTCCTTGATTGCTGTCACAAGTGGAACCTTAGCTGCAGAGCACTAATAAATACATGCTGCTGAATCCATTCTCAGGTTAAAGGGTCTGAAGCTCAGCTTCATAAAGTGTGTGGATAACAAAGCAGCTCATTAATTCCTCCTGGCAGAGGTAAGAGGAGGATGTTGTTTGCACCAGCTGTGTCCTTTGTCCTGTAGTTGGCACTAATGCTGCTCTCTTCCAGGGCTCTGCCCAAGTAGATAAGAAAGACCTCACCACACTCCCTAAGGCAGACACTGGATATTCAGATAGCACTGATTGAGCTGCTGCAAGAGAAGGGTTATGAACTCTTGCACTTCCACAACTCAATTTCAAACAGACTTTTAGTGCCAAGAGTCTTGCACAAAAGCTTGTTTACAGATTAGGAAAATGAATAGGAAAATAATGCAGTTGCTCCTGTGTCAAAATTTAACTGAACTCTACATATATCCCCAAGGTCCAACAATTCACATCCAAATATAAACTTAGACACATAGCAATAACGCAATTTTAATACAAAAAGAATTTCTAGAAGAGTATTGTTTGAGCTTCATTGACGAGTTAGAAAGACAAACTGAATGGCCAACTTATCCTAGAAAGCATCAAACCCTTTTTCACAACTGACTGTGATCCAGTTAGTAGGACACAAGACTGGGCTCAGCACATCTATACTGCATGTCCCCTCTGGGCCAGAGCTCAGGGCTTCATCCAACAGGCATACCATTTCCTACATACAGACTGGGATAGTCACCTTCCTCCTTGTCTCTCCCTCTCTTCCTTTGAGACCTAACATTAGCTGTTATAGCACTTTTCCCTGGTTTCATCTAGAGGCCTTGACTTTGAACTGGAACAGAGCAGAGGAGACTTCCTGACACAGCAACCCCCAACCTTTACCCATACAGCAACAATTAACAGCAACTTCTGTCCCCTCCACACCGAAGAGAGATCCCTGAAGGAACACACCCTTGCACGCTACCTTTCCCTGGGCCCCAGGAACCCCAGGGAGGCTACAGAACCTTCAGCAAGAAAACCCACGGCCCAGAGTCTGACATGAACTGTGTGAACTTGCAGTAAGTTGCAGCATGAGCCCATGTGAAGTCTAAGCAACCTCTCCATTCCGCTTCCAGATCAGATAATGAGTTGTTTGTGATTCTGGACACTTCTGTTTGTTTGTTTTCTATCTCTTTCAGAGACTTTCTTTGTCTAACCTGTGTGTATTCCCAAAAGTTATATCTGGACCAGGACTATTTCTCACTGTGAGTGATAAATCAGCAATTTAGTGCGTTGGAGTGACCCACAGAGACCTTTTAACTACAAATTTGCCCTTGTACTTGGCAGTCCTAAGGGATGTACTTAAGCTCATCACTGGTAGATGGAAAGCAGTTTTTCTCCAGGTGCACCTAAGGGTGTTGTTGCAGTGTACCATCTAAAAGCATCCCACCTGCCATGTGAGTAGTCCAGCACTACTTCCCCTCTACACGCACATGGGGCATCCCTAAGACCTCCACCCACTGCAACCTTGCTGCTGGTAAAGGTGCAATGCTGACCCACGGTCCTGCAACCATAAGGGATCACACCCAGTCAAACCCTGGCCCTTCTCTCTTTGCATCACAAACACACTGTATGTGTTCATACGTGCTTGGAGCATTTTGATAAAATTCTGTATCCTTTTGCAAAGTTCCAAATCCTCCAGGGCCACAGCAAATCTCTGGAGAAATGGAAAAAAAGGCAGGAATGTGAGGTAGAAAAATAGAATCATTACTAGTGGTAGTCTGTGAATTTCATGACCCTGTTACAGAAACCCCAGATGCAAAACGCAATATAGAGCTAGATTCCAGCACCCATTACTCACCCTGCTTTTGCAACATGAGTAAGTCATACACGGAATAAGATACTGCCCTGCATGAGACATCCAGTATAACCTGGACCACACTGCATGAGGGATTTCCTGTCCCAACAGCAAAGAAGAAAAAAAAACGAGTGAAAAAGAAAGTAGAAAAAGATGACAGTGTAAAAGTTCTAGGCCAACATATGATCAGAAACACAAAGTAGGAGTTGAAGTTCGTGCATATATACCCTGAACTCTGATTTCAGAGCCAATACACGTTCCGTGTCCTTGTCAGGCCTCTGCCTAGGGGTAGACAGTTTTGCTGGACGTTAAGTACATTCAGGGAGGGAAGAGGGGGAGTCGGGTTTTTTTCTTTGTCGTCTTTTAAACTTACTGGAATTTCTTTCCAACTTTGTTCTAGCTCCAGCTTAGTTTTGTCCAAGATTCTCTCTAACTGTACCCTACCCAATGCGTGGGCTGGGCAGACTTTAGAAGTAGGAAAGAAACAAACAGAGAAATTGCCTCTTGCTTTTTCATTCTCCCCTTACCTTCTCAGTCCGTCACTGTTGCACAGAGATTGCAATCTGCCTTCCCACTGAGAAGTGGGATGTAAAATAAGGGGTAACTTGCTCAAACCGTGATCTCTGAACACTGTCCTCTGCATGGCCAATGGCTCAGTCTCTTCCTGTCCATCACCAGTCACTCCACTGCAAGCCTCACATCTCCTATTTTCCTTCTCTGCTCTCCAAATACCCTCTCCTCGCCTTTTTCTTCTTCCCCTGGCTTAGTTTGATACACAGGGACACACCTCAGCACTATTGTGCTCCATTTCTCAATTAAAAGCTGACATTTTGTATCAGAATTTAAAAGCTAGGTAACCTGAAGAATGGTAAAGAAGGACTTGGAGGACAATGCACTGAGTAAGCAAAAGTGTCGATACTGGGCTAATGTAAACTCTGTGGTGGCCAGAAGTGATCACTTACCAAAAAAATGTGAAAACATTGTTTGGAGCAATCCCTAATCTGATAAAGTCTTAAAATTTCCATCAGTTAGTGGTATGGGAATTTCCTGTGTGGCAGCCAGCATCCAGACCACCGCACTCTGTATCCATACAAAAATCTCCTCAATGAATTTTTCAGTGCCCTCTCACTTTTGTATTTGTGAGAAACAGTGATTCATTGTTGTTTGAATCTTTTTACCGAGTTAATATATCGTGCCTCCCCTAGCGCCCTGTGTGACTGCAGACATGCTGCATCCAGCTCATACAGCCATAAAGTTTTGTTTCACATCCAGCCAGTAATCACAAGTGGGTATTTTCTTCCACAATAAAAACAAAACAACTATTATTATATCACATCTGTTTTCTAGCTTCAAGCAAGAGTTTAAGGGCAACTCTGGAACCATCCACATTTCTCAAAATACCTTTTCCAGTTCGTCACCCTGTAGTGCCAGTGGCCATATAATGCAAATTAACTCGTGTGCTTTTGGATGTGAGCCTGACAGCAAATACCAGCCTGATTTTCCGCAGCCCAGAGTACACACATTCACAAATGGTTGTAATACTTATAGTAACGCTTTGTTAAAGGGCAAGTTTAAAAAAGAGGGTTAATGTTGCCTTAAGAAAATCAGACAAACAAAGTAGTCACTGTAGTAGTTTTAGCCTACTTCTCAAGAGTTACTGGACAACATGTGATACATTTATAAGCAAAACAGAGCTTGTATATAACTCAGGAAACATGATTTTCAAGAAATTTCAACAAATTTGAATAAAAGCCCTTAGGGTCCTTTCAGGTTTTGTTGACAATTTATCAAGAATTTGTGTAGTTTCTGCAGCTGTGTATCACAGGATTTCCAGAGCGGGTTGACTCAGACACACCCAAGTATTCTTGTAGGGTTTTGTTATTTACTCTGTTAAAACGTGCAATTATGATTTGGCTATACTCATTACTTTAATTGTCTTCACATACTTTCACATATCTTGATACTGCTGGGCTTCCTAGCAACATCAAGAAACTTAAGACTTTATCCTTCAAAGCATTCATGGGTCCAACCCAAAGAGTCCCATTGACCTCGGTGAATTTTGGATCAGGCTAAACATAAGGAACACCATCAAGAGCAACAGCAAACTCCAGCCCTGAACCAGAGGGAGCCAATACGGCTGTCTATGTCCTTGCAATTTGCTGTAACAATATGACCTTCACTTTGGGTAAAATTCTGACCTTACTAACATCACTAACTTTCTATGGGCAATTTCACCAATAAGGTTTTTTACAAGCTAATTCACTTATGCTGTTACTTCTAATTTGAGAACAAGATGCCTAGAAAATTGTCAGAATGTTCATTCCTTAAAAGTAATTGTGAACAGAAAGATATGAGGGATGGAGAATATAGAATATATAAACTCAAAAGCTTAAGCAGTCATTTCCAATTTTTCGTATATCTGATGCAATTTTCTTAATGGTTGCAGCACAATTCTAAATTGCTAACAGGGCATTTGTCTTTTTTCATTTCTTTTCTTTCCTTCTTTTTACTTAAATCTGCAGCTGCAAATCAATGCGAACTCATTCAGCAATTACCCAGGAGAAAACTTCTATTTTGTAAAGTGAACATTGTGCTTTCGGGACCTCTCTGAAAACTTTTAACAATGTTCCACCCTTGGGCCTTTCCATCCTCCAATCCCTAGCTTGAAAGCTTGCATTCTTACTAGCTGTCCCTTTTTAAATATGCTTTTGTAAAACTGCATTGAAGTGAAAAATGTTCAAGAGGAGCTCTGCTTTATTGTTTTAAACAGCATAGGTAGCTCTCCTGCCTTGATCCTGGCATCTTCTAGATTTCTTTTTTTTTTTTAATTTTGGCCAAAAATAGCAATAAAATAGACCAATTCCCAGTTTCCTATGTTACAGCCAACAAACTGATTACATTATTACTGGATAACATCACCTTTTTGGAATTAGGCTGCTAGCTGAGGTCTTATTATAGCAGCGAATTCACAACACCATGGCTAGCAATGTCAGCACTTTTAGTATAATAGTCCCTTCCTCCTCCTACTCTCTTTTCCTAAAGGACTGAAATTTGGACTTACAAATGAACTTACAGTTGAAGCACTGACAACATAATCCCTGTGCGTAAGTCTGAGATTTACCATTTTAGCACAGTTCTGACAAGTAGCTTGGGAGAAGTTTGAAGTTAAGGCCCAGTCATGTCTTCTTCCTACATTAAACATTGAGCATATGTCCAGTAGCACTCCTATTACTGTCATGGCTTGAGTTTCTTCATAAACGAGATTTAATAATGTCCTCATTTTAAGGAGCCACTGCTTGTAGAGCTGTGCGCCCAGCTGAGTGGACTGGAAGATGTATGTTGCCACAGCTTGACTTCAAAAATCAGAACGAAGATGTCACACACGGCTTCCCAACTGCGGGCTCCAGTGCCGGTGCCGAACTACGCAGTCTGCAGGACCTAAAAAGGCTCCACCTGGGACCTCTGAGCAGAAGCGGGAGACCCACCGCACGCTCACCGTGAAGGCATCTGCCGTACGTTCCGGCTGCGACGTGCCACGGGGGCTCCATGGAAACCACATGCAGCTAAACCCCTGCCGCTTGTTTGCTCAACAGCGCAGCCCGTCAGGGGTGCATCACACCGACGCACGTCCGCCTCCCCATTCTCTCCCCACCCGGCCGTTCGGTTGCTTTTGGTTGTGTTTGCCCGTGCCCGGATAAACGCAGGCGACGCTCCCCCGGGGCTCGCTGCCGAGGCGGGCGGCCCGCTGGGCTGAGCTCCGCTGGGCCGAGCTCGGCGCCACGGCCGGAGGTCGGCACCGGCCGTCCTGCCCGCCCAAACCAGCCCGCGGGTTTCGCCCTTTGGCGACTGAACCCAGCCCCCCGCGGCCGCATGCCCCGGGGCAGGGACACGAGGGACGGCCACCCCCTCCCGGCCCCGACGGTCACTTACGTTGGGGGCGAGTGCCGCGGGGAGCGCCGCCGGCCGCGGGACCGGACCCCGGCCCGCCTCGAACCGGGGTGCCGGGCCCCGAGGAGCGGGGGGGGGGACGGGGACGGACGGCTTGGCCTCCCTTTCGGTGTCGGAAGGGTGAATATTTGCCGGGAAAACGGGCGTTTATGCCACTTTGCAGGAGCAGAGGGGCTGGGGAGGGGGCGTGAGGGGTGAGAGGGGCGGCGGTGCCCGGGTACGGGGCGAGGAGCTGCCGCGACGCGCCCGCTCCTCGCTTGACTGGCGGATCCGCTAACCGGCGGCTGCCGCGGGCCGCCGTGAGTCACCCCCCGGCCGCGGCAGCGTCAGCCTCGCCGCGGCGTTGGCAGCCAGACGAGCCGCGGCGCGGAGCCGCCGCTGTCCTCGGATGAACCCGGCGGGGCTGCCAGCGCCAGCCGAGTGCGCGCAAGGCGAGAGCCGCGGCTCTGCCGGCGCGGCGGCGTGCGACACCCCTTCGGCGGGGATGGCAGAGACGGGGCGGGGGGCGGGAGCGGGGGGGGGCCAGCCCCTCGGCGGCCGGGCCGGAAAGGTAAGCGTGGGACAGGGAAGGTGCGACGGGGTAACGGTCACAAAAAGGGCACGGGGCGGGGAGGGAGGGTGGGGGAGGAAGGAGCTGCCCCACGGGCCGCCCGTCCCTGAGGAGGCGGCTGCGGCGGCCCGGGGCGCGGGGAGGGGTCGGCGCGGCTGGGCCCGACTCCCCGAGGAAGCTAGAGGGGTGGCGAGAGCCCCTCCGCTCCGGGAGGTGGGGGGATCGCTCCCGACAGCGGGGACGCTCATCGTTGAGGATGGCAAACACCTCCCGGCCCTGCCCAGTTAACAAAAAATAAAACGACAGCATCCTCTGCCCGGGGGTGCAAAGATCCGGCTCGTCTTGGGCGAAAGGTGTACCGTTGCCCAGCAGCCTTATCTCCCTGCCCGCGGGGAGCGGCAGGAAATCGGGGCAGCTGCTGGCAGCTGCCGGGATGTCTCGAAAGCCGCGGGCAGGGTCACGGCCGCTGCCGCGCTCCCACCGGCGTGTCCCCGAGGTGGCGCAACCCGGGGGGCTCGTCGCCAGCCTCTCCCTTGGCTCCCACCTGTCGTCTTTAGGTTTCCTATATTTCCTTGCCGTCCGCCCTCCCCATCCCCGACAGCTGGAGCGGGCGACTCCCTAAGGACGGGGGCGGATTGCCCATGCTAAAGCACGGAAAGTTTGAGCCCCGGGAAAACACCTTCCGCCCTCTGCCCCTGCCCCGGGCGGCCCCAGTGCCGCGCTTCTCCCGGGGCTTTCGGTGAGCCCCGGCTACCGGGCTGGCATCCGCCGGGGGCTGCGCTGCACGCCCACCCCGCGCCCTGCGCTCCCCCCGAGGATCCGCGCTGGGAGGCGAGATGCCGCCGGGAAAGCGCTCGACATCGGGGAGAGGCGATCCGGGCAAGGGCTCTTTAAGGAAATTCTCCCTCGGGGAGGTGGAGGGGGGGGCGAGGGGGACGGAGCTCCTCTTTGCCCCGGGGGAAGAGCCTAATCCGCAACACGCAGAGCAGGTCGTCGCGGTGCAGCAGGTGCCTCAGGGCCCCTTCGCTGCTTCCCCGGTCCGTCCCTGAGAACAGCTCCCGAGAGAGCCCAGAGACAACACCTTAATAGCCGTAATAATTAAAAACAACAACAACAACAAAAACCCCCTTCTGCCTGGCCTTAATGATCCTTTACACACATTCCCCGCCCGCTCCCTCCCTCGTCCCCCCAGTGAAGGGCACTGATTATTCGCACTCCTCTGCTTGCCGAGAGCGCAGCCTGATGAAAGGACTTTATCCTCGAGTGACTCCATCGCTTGCTCCTCCTCCCCTCTCCTCCTCCTCCTCTCCCCAACCCGCCGGCCGCCTCGCTTCGCTCTCAGCCCTAATTGGGCTCTTGCTAATATGATTAAAGCCCAGTTAAATGTTTCTTGATAAATCTTGTCAAGAGAGGATCCCCCCCCGCTCCCTCCCCTCTCTCTGTTGGTTGTCAGAAGCCCGGTTACAGACAGGACATGCCCGGCTCCTGCTGTTCATACTCTGGTGGAAAGTTGGCATTTCACAATTGTTCCTTTAACAGGGTTGTTTTGGAGCCGCTCCTGGGGATTGTTCCTCTTCAGGCCGGGTTTGCTGATAAGAACCGCCCGTGGCTTTTATGTAACACGTTAGGATTTGGTCCTCGTCCCAAAATCGCGCTGTTTCTTCAGCCTTTTATTTCATTCCCCTCTCCCTCCCCCCGCTCTCGCTGGTGAGCTCTTAGTAGCCTGTTCCCGGAAAGGCTCTTGCTCGATGCGAGCCGGCCAGGCGCGATCGCCCGTGTAAAAAGCCGCGCAGGTCCCGGCAGTGCTGCGCGGGGGCGGAAGGTGCACACCGGGGCGGCTCGCCCGCGAACAGCCGGCGGCGGGGCCCGGCCACCGCCGCCCCCCTTCCCAAGAAAAGCCCCTCTTCCTCGGCTCCTTCCTCTACTCCGGGAGCCTTCGGGAGAGGCTCTCCCGTTGCTGCCCGCCGTTGTGCGAGGCGTCCCGGTGCCCCGCAAGTGTTTGCCTCAGCGCTCATCGCAGCGAGCCGCTCTCGCACCTTAACCTGCGTCTGGTTTCTTGTGGTTTCACTGTAATTGGGCTCTGGGGTGAACCCCCACCCCGCCCCCGTTATCAGTTGGGCAATCTGGTGAATTCGTAGGAATTGGGAAAGGGCAGAGGATGGTGGAGGGCGAGGGTGGTTCCCCGGGAGCCGGGTACCCTGCGGCCGGCTGCGGGCCGGCAGCGCTGCGCCCGGGCTGGCGGTGGGGCTCGGCTCGCCCCGCCGTTTCGGGGTGCTCGTTGGTGGTGCAGTTTTTGGTTTTCAGTTTTCTTTGGGGGTGCCGAGCTTCGCCCGGGGCTTTTCGAGGACTTGTTGTCGTTGCTGCCCCAGACTTACTGGGTTTGGGGGCTGGGGAGAGTGTAGGTTGGGGGGTGGGGGCGTGGGGAGAGGGGATCTTTATTCCCCCGTCGAGTCGAGTGTCGCCACGGGCTGAAAGCTGTTCGGTCCGGGGCCGGAGGCGGCATTTCCCGATGGCCCACCGGGCCCCGGGACCAGCCCGCACCCCACCGCGCCAGCCCGCGGCCCGCGTGGGGGCAGAGAGCTGCTGCCGCGCCGCGTTTCCAGGGGGACACGCGGTGCCTTCGCCCGTGGGAAGCGGGGGCACAGGCTGCCTCTGTTTCCCCGGGCCGTGCCCCCGAATCCCTCCTGCTCGCCACCGGTTTCAACCCCGCAGGCTGCTCCTCTTAGTGCCCGCGGTTCGCCCGGGGGCCGGCGGTTGCGCTTTGCCCTCCCACCCTCGGGGCCGCCGGTGGCAGGACAGGGCGGCCTGCGGGAGGCAGCGGAGGGAGAACGTCAAAACCAAACAAACGAAATATCACCCCCAGCGCTGGGGAGCGCAGCTCCAGCAAAGGCGCCTGTTCCCTGGGCAGGGGGAAACCCGAGCCAAGGGGTAAAACGGAGATCGGTCTCCCCCGTCGAGCTCTGCTGCAGCCCGGCCGCCCCGCGCTGCCTCCCGGCGGCGGGAGCCGGGGGCCGCGGAGATGCGCCCCGGCGGGGCGGGCAGGGAGGGGGCAGAGTCCCAGCGCAGCGGGCAGAGAGCGCGGAGCAGAGTCCCGGCCGAGCGGACAGGGACCTGCGTCCCTGGGGGCGGAGGGGGTGGGGGGGGCGGTGTGCTCCGCGCTGGTTCGCACCAGCGGAGCGTCGGCAGCCCTCGGCCGAGGTTTCAGCCTCAGTGGTTTGAGGATGATTCCTTCTCCCCTCCCTTTTCCTCCCTCCCTCCTTCCCCTGTGTGTGTCCCCCCCACCGGGAGGGGGGCTTGGTTTGTGCGAGACCACAAGAGCTGCGGCCCCTTCGCCCCGGGGCTGTTGATTTACCCGATGAGAGTCCCAAATAAGAAGCTGTTTGTGCTCTAGCTGGAACGCTGGAGGCTTTCTAAGAATGGCGCTTTTCTTACTCGCCTTTTTTTTTTTTTTAATTTAATTTTATTTTTATTGGTACATCGAACCAGCCTACAGCATTGCTGGCGTCTTTCCACCAGGTGTCTGGGGCTCAGAGGAAAATTCAAATGAATCTTAAAATTATGAGACAGTTTCCCTCCCCTCCTCCCAAATAAAATAAGAGAAAGAATTGGTACAAACTGCCCAGGAACAGATTCAAGCTGGAAACAGAAAAGCACCTTCACCCCACCAGAGTGGTGAGGATCCAGAAAGGCCTTCCGCGGGCGGGAAGGAATCAAAGCAGCTGGAAGATAGAATTTGACTCATTTGTGAACCAGCTTCTGAGATGCGGTTACCACCCACAGCAAGGGACTTGACCCCATGATCCAAAACATCCCTTCTAATCCTCTTCCTATAAAATAATAATTTGCCTTTCTATATACCAAAAGAATTGCCAGATGTGTTGTACACATCAATCAAACTGTTTTGCTTCACAGCACTCTTGTAGGCATCAGTCCATATTCCCATTCTACACGCTAGTTTGCTCCAGGGGTCACACTTGGAGCTGGGGGCACTAACTTGGACATGATACCCAAAGCTCACATCACCACCCAGCACTGTTCTGCTCACTGAGGTCTCAGATAGAGACTGATGCTGTTAGAAACTGTTGAGAAGGCTACCTGCAAACACAAGGGGCTGCTTTGCAAGATCCAGGAAATACCAATTCTGGATGTTGTTTTAAAGCTAAGTATACAGTGTCAGGAAACATACCTGGAACTGGAGGCTTTAGGTTTTAGACTCTGAGTGTTGGACCGTTACAATTATTTAGCTAAGCTCCATTTAGTCTTGATAAGTTGCCCCTGTCACTTTTTGAGGAATCTTGCTGAACTTGCTGAAAGATTTCCTGCTCACCTGACTTACAAAAGCAATCGTTTTCTTTCTGAATAAATGGAGAGGACTGGCTGATCCTCATGCTTTCGATATAGACAGAAAAACCTAGACTCAAACCTACTTGCTTTTCTTATGCAAATCTTCTCCCAGGATTAGAAGGGAAAGTAAACAGCAGTCCAACCTTAAGATCTTCTTTTTAGAGACAGCCTGTTGTATAAATCTGAAACAGAAACTGTTTTCATTTGAAGATCAAATAGCAGTTATCTAGTGAAGCTGACAAACAGGGGCAGAATAATCTGTTTGCATTTTTGGGAAATGGATAGCTCTGGTTTTGTTTCAAGGCAAGTAACTTTTAAATAATATTTAACGAAATAATTGACCTTGATGTTTAAACTACAACTTCCTTCACGTCATTAAGCCCACTGTTTTTTTAAAAAAATGTTTAGTATCTGAACTCTGGCGTTCATTCTGCTAATCTCATAATAACATTTGTTTCTTGTGGAATTTTGTTTGATGAACTCATCGGAGAAAGAGGAGAGAAGAAGTTCAGAACAACATGAGCTTTACAGCTCATTTATATTTTTTTCTCCCTAAAAACAGAAGAAAAAAAAAACCCCTCCAACCATATGCAGAATGACTTTTCAGGAATCATTTTTCAGATGGAAGGAACAAGAAGAAGCTTTGTGCAGCTGAACCATAAGCCTTGGGACAAACTGTGTTCTTTAAACATACATTCTGACTTTTAAAACACATTTCAATCCTTGACTACAAAAAATGATTTTGTGGAATTTGTCCTCATGATAATTAGGGTCTGAGTCTTCTTTTGAAATGTGAAAGAAATGGAACAAACTCCATAAAGTGTGTCTATCACATAAAGCTTTCAGGACAGCCTGATTCACACTGTATCCTGCTCTTTGTTCAACTGACAGATTTCCAACTGCAGAGAGAGGCACATATCTGGGGGCTGCTATTATCTACGCTAAATATGTACATTTTGGATCAGTTCTATTTTATTTGAATACTCACAAATTCTGCTTGGGGATCTTAAGCATGAAAGGATTGCAGAGATGTGCATTTTATTAGCCATCCGTCAGGCTTTGTATATGGACAAAGGTGCATAAACACATATTTACTAGTCTCTGCTCTGCAAGAGTTCAGAAAATTGCATGAAAATTATTTCAAATAAAAACCAAACAAGCAACCAAACAGTATACAGATTACTGTGCACGAAATCAGAGAAACAAACAAGGGGGGGGGATAAAAACATGCATAATTTAACTTAATTTTTATTTGGCTGTAAATGAAAAATATAATGGCAGCAGTGGATTTGTTTATTTATTTATTTATTTATTTATTTATTTATTTATTTAGGTTACATGATACTTGAATTACAAAACACTGGTATCTACCTGAACACTGTTGCATATCCTGCACGTCATGTACTCATACACAGATGAAAGTTCTTCCTTTATCCTTGCTGGCACATAATTTTTCTCTCCAGTGAGTTCCTACTTTCAATATGTGGACATATGAGGAATCGGGTTGCTTTAGTCCCACCAAAGGACACATTGCTAACATTTCTACTGATTAACAGTATTTGAGTTCCCTCCCCAGTGCACAAACAGCCAGCTCAATAATGATTTCAGGCCCAGGATCTAGGGAACTTGGTGGTGTTACACAACTGGAGATGTGACGTTATCTGGCAACCTGAGCAGGGTCACAGCGATCATGGGACAATACAAATCCCGTGTCAGGCATCGTGTTGATGCAGGTTGTCTCAAACTCCATGCAAATATCAAGCAGCGTGGGCAGGCACAAGCTAAGTGACAGAGTCATCTATCTCAGCATTATCCTGTGCCTCTTGCTCCTCTGTGGCAGAATTGGCACCTCCGAGTACCCCAGAGCAGTCCCATAAGCTCCAGCCCAGCTACACAGGCACCAGCTGCGCCTGACCAGGGAGCAGCACCTGCATTAGGAGAGAGGATACGTGCTTTTGGGAGGTACAGCTCCTGGGCAGTTTCTGTTACCCCCTCACTGCAATCCCATGGTGTGGCTCAGCACCAGCAAGTGAAGGGGAGAGGCACCTTCCTCCCTGTGGGGCTGTTGTGGGGGTTCCATGTCCATATGGCTGCCTCCATGTGCAGCAAGCTGTATTTTCACCACTTAATACATGTGCTTAGGGAACTCCCGCTCTTTAGTTTTACAGCGAACTGGAACATGACACTTGGGGTTGGCAGTTCTTAACCTGAGGTGCTACAGATGCTCCAACAGCTGCTGGCCCTGGGTTGTTGGGTTTTTTTTTCTAGGTTTTTCTTTTAAATTACAAGCTACAGGGGAAAGAGAGTACAGTAACTCTTCCTGGTGAATTGGGTGCTGTCCCTGCTATAAGTCACATCAGACCTATGACCTGTGTGGTTTGTGAAATGCAGCTGACACCCAGCCAATATGTCTTTTCCCGACAACGGAACACAGCGTGCAACATACTGGCAGTGACAGGAGATGGCATTTACTGGGTAGACGTGCTTGTACCATCTTCTGCTAATCTAATGGGGATTTATGAGGAACCCACCCAGCACATTGCCTCAGCCCAGGGACTAAACTGCATGTCCTCAGCACAGACTTTAAGCTGTGAAAACCCAGGATTCTCTGTGAGAATTAATACACTCTCTTTCTTGCTTTCCTGAGGACAATTTACCTTGAGATTGTGCTGGACTTTTGGAAATTCCCTCACCCTAGTACCCATAACCAACTGTTCTCACACCAGTTTAGGAAGCCAGTGACAGGGACTGTCCTGGATTTCGTCAGTCTCCAGTAGTCTCACTTACCATCTTCTGTCCTAAAAATCTCTTCTTACCAAGTATGGGTACTCTTGCTATCCTCTGCTGACCTGGTACTGAGCATTTTTACACACTAACAGCTACTGAATATTTCCCCCTGTATATCAGTGCCAAATTCAGTTGTTCCTATAGAGATTGTGTGGGTCAATTTAGGAAGCCCTTCAGGGTCTGTAGGTAAAATGTTATGCAAACACCTCTGCCTGCTGCTGCTTCCCCGTGTTTAAACAATATCTGTCTGGATACATTTCGTATCCTTTCCTGCAGACACACCGCCGGCTCCGTCAGAGAGCCCTGGGGAAGCTGAAACCGTGATGAAGGCGCTAGCGATGTGAATACACAGAGGATTAAGACAGCTAGCCGCTGCGGCACGTCACTTCTGCCTGGGACTTACTAAAGCAGAAAAGTCTTGTGGCTGACATGTCCTCCACTTCACTGGGTTACGTGACACATGCCAGAAAATGTGTCAACCCACTCCCCATCTCCTCGGCATTATTAGCCCAGGGAAGGAAACACAGCCAAAGAACACACACACAACTTTGACAGGTTCTGCCTAATCCACCCACATAATGACATTTCTTATGCTAAGTGCCAGAGCGGTGTAGGGAGGCCACTGCCTGTACCAGCTGCTGGCAAGTCAAAGTTAGTTTCATGGTTATGTTTAAGAGATAGCCTGATGTTACATTAAGAAGTCTTTGTCTCCTGTGGTGCAGCGCTCAGAGAATGACATCAAAAGCCTTCCTAATTCACCCCCCGGGTCATTTGATTATAGGCATGGCACAGAGCCTTGCTGCCCCAGGAGACCGTGAGTCACAACGACATCCATGACTATCCTCTTATTCCACGGAAGGAAGTAATGTGCTTTGGGCATGAAACAACCAGGAGTAGATTACATCCTTCCTCGTGTCAGCTTAGCCCTGCTGGCTGTCGGGGCAGCGAGAGGCAAGAGCAGCCTCTCATTTCCCAGCCTTGCTACCCCACCCCTACCTCAGGGAAGCTGTTCTTCCCCCTGCTGGGACAGGCCATGTGGACAAACCCCACGAGAGGATTTTTGCTCAGCCCGGCGAGGAAGAGGACGCTCTGGTTCTCTTTTCCAATGTGGTACAGAGTTACATCACATGGTGAAACAGCTATCCCTCCTCCAGCGGGCCAGGCGTATCTGATCATGAGGATGCTGTGTGTTTTCTGTCCCTTGGCATTTGTCCTTGTAATTAGTCTATCTGTTTCTGATTTATTTATTTTCACGCAGTCTTCTGCACCCTTGCTCCCTCGCTTGGGCACATGGGGCAAACCACAGACTTGCCCTTAAACTACACAGAGAAATAAAATCAGAAACAGACTAACCACAAGAATCAATAGCAAGGGGCAGGAAGCACATGATTGGATACTGCAGTTCCCTTCAGAGATCCATCTGCCTCGAAATGTGATGTAACTGGCTCACGTACCACATCTGCGACGGGGGTAACAGATCCCTCTTCATAACCTGGCTTGCAGGGTAAAACTATGCAAGCTCAGAGAAGCCAAGGCATGTCTAAAATCATTTCTAAGGAAGAAAAAGAAGCCCAGTTTGTGTTCACAGAGCTAAAGAAATTGCTTTCAAGTCTGACGTGACTCCTGTCAGTGTTATTGTTGCTTCCTAGAATTTAGGCTTGAATTTGGCAGATGTTGAGAAGCAAAGGGACACACAGAACCACTTGTGAGAATCAGTGTGCCTGTGTGCATGGGCCAGTTCTTTCCTGCGTAGGCACCAGTCACTGGGCTGCTGGGTAAAGTGGTGATGTAAGATGGCAGTCTGACATGTGCAGGCTCACACCCATGAGGCAAGACTATTTAAGGATGCGATTTACCTTTTTGTCCTACAAATAAACATGATAATGAGTCACTGCCTGGGACATTAAAATACATTTATTATATTCTGTAACTTTTCCTCGTTTGTCTCCCGAAAGTAGCATTGGTGCCTGGGAGGGAGTAATAAGGCATTAGTAAAAAATAGATGAGCAGTACAGGCTAGGAAGGCCAAGCAGATGAGTATAAATAGCTTCCTGCATGTCCAGAATACAGGAGCTGTCTGAAAACATAGTGATTAGTGTCGAAACACTCAATTCAGCCACACAGGCAGTGCTCACTGCTGTCATTCCTATACTGAACATCTTATTTGATACCCAGTGATTCTGCAGCCCTTCATCAGGTGAAAGATGTGAAGCTGTTGTTGATGTGATCGATCAAACAATGGAGAAACCTTCCAGACAGAAACCTCTACTTGTTCCTGGCTAGGAAAAATAAATCTTTCCTTCTTTTGGAATCCACAGAAATGCAGATGCAAAAGCAGGACGTGGATAAATGACAGAAGATAAGGTATTGCTCCTGCAAGCAGAACATCCTGTCTTTGAGATGGGTGAGTACTTCCAAACTTTCCAAGTATTTCATTGCCCTCCAGATAGGTCATAGACCTGCACTGCTCTCCTTCCTGTATACTATCCAGCATTTTAAGCCATAATAGAAGCAAGCAGAAAGCAGAAGTTAGTCTTGAAAAAAAGAGAGGAGAAAAAACCCCAAAGCAATCCTCAGGATGCCCGAAATTCTGTAGTCAACCTCCTGGATACTGCCACAGAGTTTTGCATATCTCCATGAAGACTTGGCCGATTCTGGTTGATCATTAGCAGAACTTGGTGCAGCTGTATAAACAGCAGATTTCTACACCTACAGGCCTTCATTCATTTCCTCCAGTGAGGTTTTTAATTTGACTGGCAGCTAGCCTATCTGGGCAGCTGATAAGAGAAGAAAAAAATCACCCTCCAGTCTTTACATCTCCACTGCCTTTCCTCTGGTTCTCATCATAGGAGTGTACAAAGAATTAAAGAGCTCTCAATACATTTGTGGCCAAATATTTACCCTAAGTGAGGTAGATCATATTTGCTTACCGTATCCTTTGCCATGCTGGCATGTGTTCAGGACTGTCTAACTCCTTGGAGTACTATTGAATACTCTGAAAAAAACCTTTGTTTATAATAAACTGTTTGCCAATGAGTGCACACTCGGTGTTGTCCAGGGTATACCAGCTCTTGAGCTCACGTGCCCGGCGTTTGGGATAGCGCTTTGTCTGCCTTCACAAACACAACCCTGGGGATGGTCCTGGGATGCAGCCAACTTACCTTAGTCTTTTGTAGGATTATTAAGAGTATTTTTAAATTCTCTCAGGCATTTGACCGAGAGAAAACACAATTAAACAATGTTCAGAGGAAACGTTCTTTCAGGAAATGCAACCCGGTCGTATCCAAAACAAAGCTTCGTATGAGCTACTATGAAGGAAATCATCCCAGCCAAAACCAGCACGCTCAGCGTGCTTGTGTGATGGCATTTTTAAGGGAGACAAAGTCAAATAATATTTATGTTCAATAATATTTATTGTTTTCCATAAAGATGAAATGTTTAGTGGTTCCTTGTTTCATTTAATTTTGTTTTGAACTTTAAAGCATTTATATATTTAACAATTTTCCTACTAAATTGAGTATTTTAATGTCATTATAACTTTAGGGCTGTCTGGTGTGTGAATGATTTGACACTTATGGAACACTTCCATCATGCCAAATATATTTTTTCTCAGTTTTTGGTCCGTGAAAACTTCAGCACCTTCACTTTTTTTTTCCCCCAGTCTTGGAATTTCCCATAGAATGGAAATTCTGTTTCCTGACCAGCTCTGCTAAAATTTCTTGCTCTATCAAAAAGAAAGGCCGGGGAGGAGGGGGGAGGTGTCATTAATAGACAACTGTATACTTGTCAGGATACATTTCTCATTGTTGGCTCATATGTTGCCCTCTTTTGGTAGCTTTTGTACTGTACTACACATAAAAATTTAACAACTGCTGTAGCAGCTCAGCGTCCAAAGGGGACTGAGTGCTGAATGTTAGAACTGAGTACGTGTGTGAGGAGGGCAAGACGTTGTGAGTTAGGCAGTTAGTGCTGTTAGCTAGTTCAGCTAACAGAGACATCCTACCCAGAGAGGAAAAGCACTAGGGAGCGACTGAAGCAGTGCAATATAAAACTGAACTGTAAAAGGCAATGAGAGAGAAGAAAAAGGAGAAAGATCTGTAGATACTCACTCGTGAATAATTTAACACCATATCCTGATTTCCATCCTGTGATGACAAACATGACTTTCAAGCATTTGTTTGATTGAGATTTGTAAAGGGAAGCCTGTCCTAATCATCATTCCCTTGGTCTTTCCCCGTTGCTTTTTTTTCATAATCTATGCAGTGGTATTATTAAATTCTTATGGGTATTGACTAATCAAGCTGAGAAGAGTGCCTGCTAACTTTCCAAGACTAAATCCCTGCCAAAGTCAACACTTTTATTTTTACTATTAAATTTCTGAAAGATAAAATTAAATACTACATGTTCTTTTACACAGTGATTTGCTAATACTAATTATAAAATCATGCGATACTAATTGCATTATAAGTCTAGAATCGTTATATAAGTGAAACACTGAAGTGTTGATTTTTTCCAGAAGAGAGTAATTTTCTACTATTTCCGAACAAAATTAAAAACAAAACCAAAACCTCAGTCTGCAGAAATTATTAGAAGAGTATAAGGAGCTGGGTATTCACCTTCTCTTGACTTTCAAAAATAATGAAGTATTAACTCCCCCAAAATGCCATTCTTCGAGAACAAACTGCTCTCTACTTCTGATAATTCTGTTATAAACACAATAAATGCTTACACAGAAGAGATATTCCCTCCATATCTGTGATCCCAGTTCAGCATTTCACAGCGCTATTCTTTAAAGATTAATTTTCCTTGGTTTGAAAATCAGCACCAGGAATTCAGCCTCGCAAGAACTCTTTCATGAACAGTCGCAGAGATGATTCCAGAGCTCAGAAGGGAACCATTCCTCCCACCTTAAATTGTGGAGTTTTTGTGGTGACTCCGTACAATCAGGAATTCTTGGGACAGGCAAGAACTCCCAGCTTTCCAATGTAAAGACATAAAGTTGTGCTTTATAAGCATCCTCCGGTGTTCTATCCAGCCTATCCTAAAACCCCCAGCAATATGAACTCCCCTTGAAAGACAATCTGGCAGCCTTCCACTTTACACCTTAAAAAAAAAAATACATGCAAAAGGCCTGATTTTGCTGCCTTTCTCCCTTTCAGTTAAATAATGGTGCCTGGTTTAAGCCTCTGCAGACCTTTATTCCATGCATAAGAATGCATCAGCCCAGCCTCACGGAAATATAGCCTGCCTGCTGATTTTGAGGCAGCCAATGTGCCCCTTTTGGTGGCCAAGGGCTTGTAGACTTTCGTCACGTTTCCTTGCAGACCTAACCAAGCCCTTTCTGCTCCAGTCCCACAAAGTGCTTAAACATGTGCAGAGTTTAAACCGATGCGTAGTTTCTTTGTTAAAACCACCTAGCAGGGCTATAAAGGGAGCTGTAAATCAGCAGCACAGCTCATACACTTTAAGTTTATGCTTAATGAGATGCTGGGTTTGAGCCTCAGTCTTTCCCCCAAAGTGATTTTTCCAGCCTTTGAATTATTGTGGGATTTCTTCCAACTCCTTCCAGTCAGTCAGTGGCTGGCAATATTGAACACAGAGTTGAATGTAATAGCACAGAGCTTTCCATGTGAACTATTACCTCCCTGCTTCATGACACATGTCTGTATGTGCACAGCCTTTATCAATCTGCAAATTTATATCTCACTCCCATCTCTTCTGCTGTCCACTAAACCTCGAAACCGTATTAGCAATATCGATGGCCAGGACATGTATATATCTTGTTTATTTAATTTTTTTTTTTCTTTTTTTCTTTATTTTTTTTTCTGTGTGTGTGTGAGTTGTTTGGAGGATTTTGTACCCAGCTTTCTAGTATCTGCCGGTCCTTTATCTGCTGTCTCCTGTTTGCATTCCTTCCTGGTTTAGTATCATCAGCACATTTCACTATTGTGATGTTTACCTCTGCTTCGAGATTACCATAGAGATATTAAATAGAACAATGTCTGTCAAAAGTCCCTGCCATGACCCACAAGACATTTCTACACCACGATAACACAGCAATTGATCGTTGCCCTTTGTTTACATTCTTTCCCCCATTTCAGTCTACACAGCAGTGCTCCCCGCCAAAACAATTAAAGTTCTTTCTCCAACATGAATACCTGAAACAGTAGCAAATTGCATATTCAGTGCCCCCTATATCCACTCTCCAACATTCCCACACAGTCTGTTTATCTCTCAGTTCACTCGCTGTGCATACTGCCTTGCGGAGTGCCGACTGTAGCTTACAGCCTTGGTCCCCAAATCTATGATATACAGAATGTACCATGTTGCATATTTAACCTGAAAGGTAATAATGAGCTTTATCCTTTCCAAGCCTATTCCATTTACTGGTCCTGGTACTGCTGGGCTCAGTGTTTCCTTGGGATTAGTGGATGAATTAGCCGTATGAAATAAGAAGAATTTGGCCGAGCACGTTAAAGCTACTTCCTTCATTTATGAAACGCATCCTGTCTGGTCTCTTCTGTGTCACAGCCTATAGCATTGCCCTCTTCTCCCTACACCAAGCCAAATAATTTGTTTGCCTAGCAGGTATTTTCCAGAAAGGGATCCAGGTTTGATATGTACACTATCACTTTCTTGGGCAGTTTGTTTCAGTACTTCATCACACTGCTACAAATCCAAACCTCATTGCTGGCTTAAATTTGCTCAGCTTACATTTCCACCCACTGATTCTTGTAATACATTCATCTGATGCAAGACACTTTTTTCCTTGTTGTGAAGGTAATTATACCAGTCATCTCATTTTGATAAAGGAAACAAAGGATATTCTCCAATCTACAAGTGTTTCTTATGCCTTTTCTCCCACCCTTTTCTAAATTTCCAGTACCCACAGCACTGCCATAAAGTCAGCATTACACTCAGCACATATGTCCCTGTGAACTTGTTCAAAGATGACGTTAATCCTCTTTTGCACCATCATACCAGTTCCTGTGTCCTGTTGCTTCTCCACAATGATACCAAAGCCTTTCCAAGCATCACCCTTGGGATACAATTTCTAGTGCATCAATACAGCCATTGTTAGTGCCTGATTTCAAATTCATCTCATCTGCAGAGATCCCGCTCACTGAATTTAGGCTGTCCCATCTTCATAATTTATTTATCATTCGACCAACTTTAATTTCCATCCTAATTTGCTAGCATTGTTTTACTAGGGACGTATTTATCTGTCAATCAGGAAGGATA
Organism: Gallinula chloropus; assembly: GCF_964237585.1. NCBI lineage: Eukaryota > Metazoa > Chordata > Aves > Gruiformes > Rallidae > Gallinula > Gallinula chloropus. The sequence continues at coordinate 9,242,381 of NC_140099.1, read as the reverse complement.
ATTTTGTAGCCTGCCAGGCATAACACCCATCTCTGCAGACTGACTCCAGCGCTTTCCTTCGGTGCTGACAGCTACTTTTTGACACCTATCAGTTAGCCAGTTCTTAATCCACTCAGCAATCACTCAGTAGCTATTGTACAGCACTCATTTTTTCTAAGTGCCTTAGACAGAGAAGGCAAACAAGTGTATCTGAATGCTGAAAAAATAGACTCAGAACCTGAATCTTGGAAAGCGTTAAAGAGCCTAATCCCCACTGGTGCCTAAACACTTAGAGGCATGCAGACTTATGTGACTGCTCTTAGGTCCACAGTTATGAAACCTCATGCTTTGTGTATTTTTCTGTTGATATTAGTTTCTCTTATCTGTGAAAGACAAAACTCAGCCATCACAGCAGTTGGATGGACCACATGTTTTCTTTTCTAGTCACACAAACAAAGAGCTCTCCTTTTGTTTCTCTACATCTCCACAGGTAGCTATTATTTTTCAAAAATAATTGGCAATGGCAGTATAAATCTGTTGTTAGATAATACTTGTGATATCACTGGGTGTGGATTATGCAGCTTTAGTGACTTTCGTCCATATATATTCAAATATCCTAAGTATTCCCTCATCTCTATCAATAGGATTTATTTATTTGTGTCACAGTGTTTCTTTCTTGTTAATTGCTTCAAGTTATTTTATGTAATTAAAGACAGATGGTAAAGCAAAGTTCAGTATCTCATCCATTTGTTAATCAGTGGCTTATGCAGCTCTATAAATGTAGCAGGGATGTTATGATTTTGTGTTTTTATGTGCTGTGCTTTAAATTAAATACTGGGACCAATTCCTAGTTACACTGAAGCCAATGACAAAAACTGCCATTGACCAGGATCTCACAGTGGGAGACCGTGGATGGGGAAAGCTGTGAGCCAGCTCAGTGTGGTGTTTATGCTTTACAGAGGCACACAGCTTGCCTGCTCTTAGACCCAGGTCTTACCATGGACCTTTGCATCAACAGCGTCCTCAGCGTGTCGGGGGGGAAAGGAGTGGCCAGGTCAGGGCATCAGTGAAGAGTATTGTTCTCCTGACTTTGTGGAAACCCATCCCTCATCTCAGCATTCTTTGAGTTTATTCTATTTTGGGGGAATTATTTTTTTTTCCATATGGAAGGGAGCAAAACATCTGTTTTCATTAAGGACATCTTGTTCTTCAGATTAGAGAAAATCACCAAGAAAGGGAGAACAAATAAAAGTCTCCAGAGGAGAAAGAGGCCCACCACGTGCTCCCACTGGGTAGCCATCTTGAACTGATTCAGAGCATTTCCCATAGCCTGCAGCCTGTGAGCAGCTCCGGCCGTCCCAGCTTCCTCCCTCCTGCACAGTCCATACGCCAATCTCTTCACACTCAACCTACTCATGGCCTTCTTTTACCTCAGCCTTTTTTTCCTCCAGGTTTAGCTGCAGAGTGCTCTCCTCACTCTCAAATCTGCTGCCAGGCTGTAGTGAACTGTATTACTTTGATGCCTTTATCTTTTTTTCTCTGATAAGGAAATGATTAATGGCATCCTTGCTGGTCTGCCTGTCTGCTCCCTTCGCTCCCACACTAGGAGTGAGCGTACCCTTCACATGGCCATCAGTGGCAGCAATGGTTTTCTGACCAACTCGCTTCTCATCTGCTTGCTTCCATCTTTCAGTCCAACAAGCAATTTGGCTTTATCTGTTTTGACTCAGTACTAGCCTGCTCCTATTGTTTCTCACATTCTTGCATTTCCACCAGGGTATGTGACTGACAGAAATGCAATTCCTCAATTAGACTACAAGGGGTGTGCTGGGAATCGCAAATCAGCCTAAGGATTTATGAGCTACACCAAATTATCGTAACTGACACAAGACTTCCAGCAAGCCAGTTTGGAAATATCAGAATCTCCCCCAACCCCTCTCCACCCCCCACCCCACCCCCACTTACTTGGGAAGACCAAATTAGACAGAATAAGGATTTCTCATCGCTACCGTGAGTCATGCTCACACGGAGCACATGGCTGGTGAGGTCAGCGACAAGGGTTACTGGGCTTGGACTATACAAAAAAAAAAATGAATTCCACTAAACGACAGCACGGTTAGAGCAATGTGAAAGAAGAGGAATGCAGAAGCCACTAAGGCCCCTAAACCACAGGCGGAAGGGAGGCTGAGATGGACTCATGTTTCTCGGAAGCATGAGCAGAGACAGGTGGCACGGGACACTTTGCTCTTTTATTCACCTAACCTTTTGGCCCTCAGCATAAGCTTTTATTTTTTTCCTGCATGAATGGTCACAAAACCAAAAATTCAGCTATTTTACGCAGCCTAGGATGGGATTTTTCACTTCGCAGCCTCGGGAACACAGTATCTGAAAAAACAATGGGTCATTTCTGCCAAGTAGGTGTCATGCACTGTCCTTATTTCAAATGCAGACATTCCTCTTTAAGCACACGCTTAAGCCCCAGTAAAGACAAGGCAATTCAAGCAAACTGTAACTCAGCATGTGCTTGGTTGAGAGCTTGAATCCAGTCGCAAGTGATAAAGCATCACCCACACCAACAGTCCAGCGGTGGAGGGGAGGATGGTGTTTACATCTCGGAGTCTACCACAGCAGGTGCCTTTTCTTCAGGTTTGGTGTTTCTTTTTGTTTGTTTTTGTTCCTGTAAAGTAAGTTTCATCCTTCAGGAAACTATCTGTATTTGGCACCTATTGTAAGAAATGTCAGTTGAAAGTTCCAAACTGCTTTAACCACAGAGAGAAAAAAAAGTAACAAATCTTCTAAGGCTGATGTTGAAACACAACTTTCAGTTTTAAAGGTCGATTGTTTTGGTATTGTGTTTGTTTTGTTTTTTAAATTGATAAATGCTAAAGCAGTGAACAGACCCACTTTACAGTGTATTGCATCGGGCTCTTTTTCAGTAGGTTGTCTCCTGCCAACAGCAGGTTCAGAACTGACAGTTCTAATTGAAAACATTTTTCTAAAGATACATTTCTGTTTATACACAGCACCCTGAGAAATTTAAATTACTGGACTGAGCAAATGGATACAGTTTCTTTCTATTGATTCCTAAGTAATGGCTTTAACTAATTCTTTCAGCAATTCAGGACTGATCTACTATGCCTGTCGATTTCTTCTTTTAGACCAAACACCTTGAGCAGACTCCCCCCAGTTGTGTCTATTTCTTTGCCTAGGGTTTAACTGCATTTTATTTTCCTTTGTAATTTTGTATTGCATCAGATTAAAAATGGCCAAAGATTATTCTCGCCTCAAGAATTTCAGTGACAAATCCTTTTAGTAGTCCCAGTTGTAACGGGCAGACAATTGCCATCATAAACTCTGTATAAGTAGCATTGTGAAATCTGTGATTTATAAGCATATTCCATAGCAAAAAATATTTTGATAACCCGTGCTCCTCCCTGCTGTGTCCAGCTCTCTGCCTTGGAAAGAAAACACGAGTGAAACAGTTTTCTGCCTTCTAGATTTAGTGGGAAAATAGCGCCTTCAACAGTCTTTACCAAACACCAGCACTAGAAGTGCCACACACACGTCTAAGTGTTACTTTGGGTTAATTCTGTGCCACCTAAGGCACACACTGAATGGAGTTCCATGCCAGCAAGATGCAGCCTGACCTTTAGATGCATCATGAGTTTGTGGTTATCAGTCAAACGCAGAGTATGTATTATAACACAACTAGCACTTGCTATCTTTCAGCCTTTATAAACTTTTCAGATTGAAAGAATAGATTGGGCATTCTATTACACGATGCAATAGTAGATCATTTCTTCATTTTATTTATTTGGCTAGCCAAGGTTAAAGAAACAGATAGTGTCCTTTGTGCTCCTCAGTACAGTGATTGTTGGCTATTGTAAGGCATCTTACCAGCAAATCCACTGAATAACGTGTATACTGAGAGTATCACATCAGAAAAAAACGTTACAACTCATTACAGCCCTATCTGCATTCTCACAACAATATAAATACAACTCAGTCACTTAGTGAAGTCAGAGGTTTGCATTTACCAACAGGTTTTAAAGCATGGCATAGGCTACAGATTCCTGGAGTTTCAGACTACAGACAGTGACGTCATAAATTTTGCCACTGAGACTCACCCCTGCTTTCTGATTCCACAGGTCACCTCCTGGTTTTGGTGGCTGAATAACAGCCCTGAGGCAAGTACAACTGTTAACATTTAAAAGAGCTGGTCGGGAAATATTTAATGCATTTATAGCTACTTGTAACAACATTAAGCTGTTGCAGGAAAAAAAAACCCAAACGCAATCCTATCTGACCAGCCAGCTCCTACAGACCTCCAACAGACACTCCTCGGGTCTTTGGTGGTCTACAGACCACAGTTTGAAATCCATTGCAATACAGAAATGACTCAATGCTCAGAGCAGCTGAAAGTTCTTCACACCTGTATTTTTTGTTGTTGTTTTTTTTTTTTTTTTTTTTTTTACAGTAAGAGACAGATCTGGCTTCAATTGCACAATAAAGAAAGACATATAATTTTGACTAAGAGGCATTTAACTAAACCACCAATATATTCTCTTAATTCAAAGCAGGAATAAGGGGAACATCTCCAAATCCAAAGAATGTATTATATCATCAACTCCTTGTTTTTAAGTGGTTCCAAATCATCAGAAATATTGTGTAAGAGCAGCTGATTCCCAATATAGATATCCTTTTCTTGGGCACTAAGTCATGCCAAGACCCTGGCTGAAATTTTACAAGGAGCGTCTCAGATTGTACTTTAAATAATAGTTATTAGTCATAAGGATTGGCTACCTTTCTTTTCTTTGAAAAGAAGCTATAAATGTGCCATCATTTATTTGTTTGTGAAATCATCACATTGTCCTCCAAAGGAGTTGGGTTAAATTTACAAAATTTAGGAGCATATGTTGTGGGGCATGCATTTAGGATGCCCCTACTCCTAAACTCAAGTTTAAGAGAATGTGTCCCATCAGTTCTAAATACTATGAAAAGTGTGTTCAGCCAGCAGTAAGCACTTGAGTCTTTTATGCAAATTCCTGATTCCTCATTTATTTTAAACAAGTTCTATTTTGAATGAAAATAATCTGATAATTCCTTTTAGGCTCGCACGGATGTACCAGTTATAAGGTCCAGGCATTAGTAGGTCTCCAAGTTAATAAGTGCTGTATGGACAGAGAAGATGATTTTCCCCACCCCAAGGGGTTTGTAATGTAAACTCCTAATTTAAAATTCATTAATTTTACACATCACCTTACATAACAATCACAATGCCATAAAAGAGTGAACACATGCTTGTAATTAAAGCCATGGCAGTCTCATCCCATTGTATGAAAAATAGCTCTATCATAATGGTCCTGAGTTCATGCCAGAATAGCAGCTAATCATGGGAGAAAGATGATCTAACACTTACAGAACATGAAAATAGAAATGAAACGTTCTGGTTCCAGCCTATTTTCTCTAGACTTGCTGGGTGATCTTGTGCGTGCCACTTAAGCTTTCAGCCCCTCAATTTACCCATCTGCAGAACAGCAATAACAGTACTTATCTGACTCAGAAAAGTTTTGTAAGAATAAATACATAAATCATTAAGTCTCTTACGTACTCTCAACAAGCTTTCTATGCAGCACCCGTCACAGACACTCTTGAGAAGCACGCATGGACTACTGACTTTAGCCCCATAATACCTCTAAAATGTGGAGTTCAGGGATCATGTGGTAGGAGCAAAAAGGTGTGTCATGGTCAAACCGTTTCTATTACTGTGCTATTTCTATGCAATAAGGATAAAGTTCATTGAGTGTATTTTTAAATTTCTTGCTTTATAACAGTTTAGCAAATATACATTCAAAAACCCAGATCAAGATTTTCTACATAAAACTTGTGGAACAACTTCTTTGATTCTTAATCTCTATATTGTTTTCCTAATAGATATCAAATTCTTTTAAGTGAACAAGGTCATACTGCTATCTTCCAAGGAGAGAAATTCCGGTAAATGCTTCTGTGGATGACTTTTCACCTGAAAGGAATGCAGGAATACTGCTCAGTAGTCACAGCATTGCTGCGTGCTTGTACCTTGCAATGGAAATGCTGATACCAGATCATCAAGGTCAGCAGTCCCATTCATAGACAAAGCCATTCATGATATGAGAATGAATGAAGTGTCCTGAAAGTTAGCAGTCTCTGATTCTCTGAGCAAGTTTCACAGTTCAGGACAGAGCCAGTCTATCAGTGGCATACTTTCAGCATGTAATCGTCTGTAAAGTCACGTCCTAACAGAGATAATGAGGTCCCATTCATTATTTGCCAAAGAAGAGCAGTAGTTTAAACCTGACTCTGCTGGAAAATTAAGTGTTTGAAAATCGAACCTGATCCTACCTTCACTGAAGTCAATGATAAGATGCCACCTGATTTCAGAGGAGCAGCAGCAGACTTTTTGTAACACAGAGATCACATTAAGTTCACTTATCCCTCTCTCACAGAGTGGAAAGCAGGTCATGGGTCTGATGTTTGCAGCAATAATGAGGAGGCTTTAGAAAGTAAATGGGATGTAGCTGATGATTTTAGCACAAATTGAACTGAAGTACTAATGACTTACCAAGCCTTATTCTTATCTGTTGCACAACCAGCACATGATGATGTCCAGAAATAGTGTAACATCATACTTCAGTAAAAGGCTCATGGGCTGATACTCTGTTCACTCGCACTGACATAAATCAGGAGGCAACTCCACTGAAGTAATTGAATTACATAAGACTAAAATTAGTGAGGGCAGAATCAGGTCTATAAAGGACCTCTCCAAGCAGTGAAAGGGAAGAAGGTGTCACCTGCCCCCAGCCCCATCCATTTGAGACAAGGACAGCCCCAGCCAGCTGTGCTTGTGGAGACCCTGGGTTCAGCAGGGATACAGCAATGCCCCTGTCACATACCCTGCAGCAGCTTAGCTCTGGCCAAAACATTTCTGGGGGTTTGCCATCAGAGACAATCCGAGCAGATGGGTCCACCTTAAAGGAAGCCACAGAGAAGATCATGTCCTTGAATTTTACTGTGACACCAACCCATCCTGGTCAGTCTCAGGCCAAGGTACAGAGTTGCTCTGAGCCAGTTTGACTTGCCAGGCAGCTGGCACACAGATTGCAGTGAATATCCTGGAGATACTGTCTCTTTTTGACACTTGTCCTATCTACCTGACAAATACAGCTGCCCTCAGCAGAGAGTCATTGGCAGCTTCTGGCATTGGCTCCTAATGCCCTGTATTCCACACAGAACATCCAGGCAGGTTACTTATATAGTTATTTAACCTTTGGTGAAAATGCAAGTTTCTCAGTCCTGTATCAGTCCACCCCTTCTACAGGCATGTCTCATTCCCCACTATGACATGATGAAAAGCTCAGCTTCTGCACTGCTTTGCCCTTATTGCCCACTGAGCTCCTGTCCCCAGCAGCAGGGTGCTGCTGCCATGAGTCACTGGCTGTCCAAAGGGGATCACACAGCCCCTCGTAACGGCATCCTGTTGCAAACAGCAGGAGGATACACCACGAAGCTACAGGTCCTCTCCTGGAGATCACCTGACAATAAGTCAAGGAGCACTGGTCTAACACCATGAACTGAAAACCAATCTTTGAGCCAGACTCAGGCCAGCAGAGCCACATGCCACCCTATTCAATGAGTGCTTGAACCATCAAGCTCAGAGAGACTAAAGGGGTCATCGTCCAGGCTTTTTATATCTTTTTACACAAACCCAGTATCTTGTTCTATTGAGACAGTCCCCAGTATTTCAAAACCAGTCCAGAACACTCTTAACTCATTTCTCTGTTTATACATAACAAACATTGGTACCTCTATAGCTGTGGGCATCCTCTTTTCTGTAGAAAAAGCTAAAATTAAAGATGAACAGTTCATGACAATGAACAACTCTCATTTGAAAATCTAAGGGGGTCTTTTACAAAGTTTTTTACAAAAAACTGTTCACCAACATTATATCTTTAAGCAGTATTTTATCTGCTTTATAACTACCTGCAAATCAGCCTCATACATGGCTCAGAACAATTAACTAAATTGAAGATCTAAACTAAATAAATGCTCAACAGAACTGCAGCTTTATTTTTGAATGCTGAACCACGATACAGAAAGCTTTGTTAGAAAGAAAGAGAATGCTATTTTTCACCTAGAACACGTGTGCATATAAATCAAAACATTGTTGTCAGCTAAAGGTGCAGGTGAAATACAAGATTACGAATACTGAAATTCTCATGCAGTACTTTAGATTAGGAACAATAAGTTTTCAATTTTTCTATAATACCTTACACCTGAGAAGCTTTAAATACATTACAATAACTAAGTCTGATAACATCACTGTGATATATGTCTCCATTTACAGATGGGTAAACTGAGACTGAAAGTGGTTCTTTGTGCCAATTTGTGCCTTGCCCAATCAATCAAAGAACAAAACAGCAAAGAACTTATGATGTCCTGGCTTCCACTTCACTGGTCAAACTTTTACCAGATCACGTCTCATGCCAAGAGGACCTCATGCTAACAACCCCATTGTATTTGAGAGTGGGACCCAGAGCTTTCAACTCCATTATTGTAGTAACACTTCATCACTTGTATTCCTGCCTATTAGTTTAGCATATACAATTATTTTTACAGGCAAATAAATAAGTTCAGGAATTCACATATTTTTATTTTAATTATTAATCGCATTATTTCCCAAGCACCTCAATTAAAATACCATTGAAAGTCTTTCTCTCATTTGTCAAAAGTCCCAGTAAGTTTATTCCCCTTTTATGTGGTACTGGATTATTTACTCTTCATTTTCTACATGGAACAAGCCCTGACTAGTAACTAGATGGCAGACATGACATGTCCAGATCCCAGAAACCTGCTCGTTTGACTTCATTGGTCTGTTGAGGGTTTGGCTTTTGTCCTGATCTTGCACATGTCAGCTCTGTCTTTCCACGAATGCATCAGCCAGCCTGCCTGAGCTAGTCACAGGCGGGATTAGTAAAATTAGGCATCTGCAGATGTTAGGCTACCAAAAATGAATACCAATTCTGTCAAAGCATTTCAGGGGCTTTCATACTGTGAGGGACTGCAGGATTTGCCAAGGTGGAGGGCCTTCTTCCCCCCCTCAGGTGCAGAAGCTGCCTTTTAAGACCCTTTTCTTTTCTCAGAGCAGCTGTGGCAGTTTCTGAGCCAAGACGAGGGGTGAAGCTCATCTGGGATGTGGCAGGATATCAGCAGAGCCCAGGCATTGGGATACTCCTGCACGATAACTTATCTGCATGAAAAGAAATTGCAGCATTTATAGGAGTTAGCAGCAGCGTGACTAATGAGGACAGAGCAGCCTGATCCATGGAAGTGTTGAGCAACCACAACTCCCATTTACTTCAGCACTTTTGCAGATCAGACCCTCAGGGTTATTTGCTTTTTGGAGTAAGCCAGTTGTGGTCTACATCAGCCCATCCTCTTGGCAGTAACGGCCCCAGCCATTCCTTGCTGGCTTTGACCAGCCACGATCAGCATGGCTGCTGATCGCAGACCATGTCACACAGGTATTTTAGCATATCAAATACACAGAGAGAGATGAAGGGCCCATTATTTGCAAAGTGATTGAAATGCCTGTTTCCCCTCACTCAAGGCATTTCTCTCCCCAGGCTCAGTAGACTGTTGTTTTTGACAAGCTACAACACTCCATCTTGCCACTGGGCAGGCTGTGCTTGGGAGAAAAGAACCAGCTAGATTATAAAAGCTTTAGAGGAATTGTTTATTTTATCACTTCGTTTATCTTTTCAGTGTTATTGTTCTGTCAAGTAATTGAGAGATGAAGAAGGGCTACATCACAATTACACTTTGCTTTGACTCCCACAAACCAAGAAAGACAGGTCAATGGTGGTTGTCCTGCACTGCTCCCATTCCCAGAGCAGTCCCTTGGAAGGAGCCTTTGTCCATTTTTTCTCCTTTCTGGCTATTCACCAGGAAGGTCCAATGAAGCAGGAATCTTATTCGAGGTGATCTGCATCATTTTCTCTTTTGCATCAGTAGAAAAGTCACTAAGCAACACAGTACAGGGTATTTTTTCCCCTCAGATTTACAAAATGCTAGGTGTGCAGGGTTTTTTTTCCACAGGCTTTCCTATTGCCCTACATCACTGGCATTGATTTATCTGTTTCACTGTATGAAAACTGCATGTTTCATTCTACTGGCCTGGTTCAGAGTTACCGTGTACCACACCATTCATACAGTCTTTTACAGAGTTTACTTCCAGGGTTTCCATATGGTCAGAAAATAGCCTGAGACAGATGAAACCGGATTGAATTTTTTTTTAGAGTTTTATAAAAAGTTTTCCCAGGACTCATTGAGATGACTCTAAACTTTTCTGCAAAAATGAAATACAGAGGAATTTACCCAAGCAAATCTGATTGCATTGCAACTAGCCTACCAGCCTGGGTACAAATCCCTCCTTTGTCTATTTAGAATACAGATGTAGGCATCAGGTTGTCACACTATTGTAATTACTGGCTGCTTTGCAGAGCTTCTCTGCCTCTCTCCATCCCTCTTTACCCATTTTCTGCCAATCTGCACTCTCCACTGTCATATCCTCCCCTGCTTTAGCCCTAAAAACATAACTCTCAAAAAAGCCTGACCAGCTCTATGGGCCTGTACAATGATGAGCAAGATCCAGCTATCAGAGGACTATTTGTCACATGCACTGAACTTACCTCAAAGTCTCATTAGTTCTCCATATTGAGCTTCAAGGGTATTTGTCTGGGATGGGCTACAAACCTATCTCAACTGAAACTCCCATTTACTGGGAGATGGAGGAGATGGTGCCAGTAACATTACAGGGTTCAGAAATACAACACAGCTTGTCATAACAAGTCGCTCTGGCAACATCTGAGTAACAGCCCACAAAACTATGTAGCATTTAAGACAGATAGAGCCATAATGTATTTTTTTGCACAGCTATTTGTACCTTTCCCAGACAGCAACATATATTATTTGATCCTGGACTCAGAAAACCCTACCATTTCTTTCAGAGAACATTTGCATTTCTCTGGCATTAGGCTACGATGCCATGCCAGGTACATCTCAGGAACAGCCTTTTTTGGAAACATAAGGCACAGAATTACAGCAAATTCCTTCAGTCACTCCTGTCAAAGCTCATCCAGCAGCAGAGTCTGGTCCAGACATCATTGTTTCTAGATCAATGGAGGTAATTTCTTATAGGAACTCCTCCCAGTTTAACCATCACTCCAAATCCTGAACAATGTAGCATCCAGCTTCATAGTCTATTCAGCACTGGGGAAATTGGCTTTGCACCACCAAGCAAGACTACAGTATGTAACTTTGGCATCTGTCACTGATGGATTTGCACAGACCAACCTAGTCTTGTACAAGCAGTGAGGTCATATCAACATGTCTAGTCTACCACAAATGTAGTCTATAAAGAGGGGTAGATGATAGGCAAGGAGACAAAGACTCCTGTTTTCTTGTGCACCATCAGCATCCTGTTGCAAGTCAGTTCTTTTATGCATTTCACATGAGCAGTGCAGGAAAGAGGTGAGTGCAAAGACAATTTCCAGAATGAAAATTGCTTGAGGCTCTTTCTTTTGGGATAAAGAAGCCCTTCATGGTGTCTACAGAGACAAAAGTCAGAAGAGGTTAATGCATGCCACAGCTGTGCCATACCCTTCCTCTGGCTCTGGTGGGTTTTTCCACTGGAACAGCAAGGGGTTTTCCTGTCAGAAGGCAGTTGGTATCAGCAGATCTCCCAGCTTATCTAGATGTCGCATCTCTTCCAATTTAAATGCTAGATCAGTGGTTATTAAGCCTGCCTTGCAAAGAAATAAAACTAAGGAAAACATTCTGGAGGATGCTCTGGATTCTATTAAAGTATTGAATTTCTTACTATATTACACTTTTTCCATATGGTTGAAACCTGGAGCTGCATAATACTCTGAATAAGCTCGTATACCGCTAGTGGTATAATCCCAGATGGTGACAATGACCCCATTCCAACTGCAATGTGTAGATCTTTACGACCCTGATGCTCAGCCATGCTCTTGGGATGCTCCCTCCAAACAACGAATGACTGGCAGATAACATAACGTTTAACTTCTGCCTTGACTTTTGCACAGGCTTTATGGCTAACGCTGCAGAGCTACTCGTCTAACAGCGTGCAGGCGACATGGGATATTCCCTCAGCCGCCACTGAAGGAACTCCTTTGGTCCACGAAGGTCAACTGTGGTGCACACAATGTGTCACTATCTGTGCGTAAGGATATGCTCTGGCACGCTAGTAGTGAGCTGATAACGTCTTACCCCTGCTTGGGCCCTTCAGCTGCCTCTTGGGGAAGCGAGAAAGGCTGCCAAGCTCAAGATGTGCTGCATCCTGCAATTTGGCTTTCCCGAGAAGAACAACCCCTCCCCCAAACTCACCCACGCAGTTCTTTACCCCAAGAAGAGGTCATCACACAAAAAGTAGATAGGAGAGAAAGAGACTGCACACTTGACTATAGCTGCAAAGAGAGAAGTCTGGAGTCCTCTTGAGATGTTGTGTAAAGAGAAAGCAATCTGGGCTGTCTCCATTTTTACAGAAAGAGCTCTGTGCTTTTGTGGACTTCATGGCCTGCCAGATGGAGACAGCTCCAAGTAACACTGAACTCTTATTGCCGCAGAAAACCAAGGAGAACTATAACCCCAAGTACTGCAGGTGTAGGAGGGAATACTTGCTCAGATGATGATTCATGTCAACATCTGAATAAATAAGGTCAGACAGCCAGAGATTATTCCAGTGAAGGGGAGTTGATTTGTTTGGGGGGCAGAAAGGAGGGGCTGTTTGTTTGTTTCATGTCATTATACTGAAACCCTGCCCTGCTCTGAGGTTTTTTCCCATGAATTAGTTCTCATTTATTTTAATTAAGACCTCAGTTCAGCAAAACATATAACTGGGTGTGACCTACCTGAACTGGAATCGCTGTATCAAAAGCAAAAACCCTGTTAGCATACGCTGTGTAGTCATACTTGGTATTATGTAGCCTTTAGAAACATATCTGCTGCAGTTTTAAGGAAGACATCTCCACTATAGACTATTAAAAATAAAAACCTACTTCCCTCAGAGGGTTGAGAAAGGATTAATTAGTTGGTGCTCGTGCAGCCCTGTGAAGATACAAATTGTGGGACTGTGTTATTAGTAAGCAGAAGATGCCAACAGGAAGCGGCATTGTTAAAGGCACGAGGACTGACAATGGTTTTGTTCTTTCATTTGTAAATGATTCTTCTGCTAATGAAAGGTGTTGGCCTTTCAGCACAGGAGACTGAAATCTTCATTTGTTACCCAAAAGAGCCTTCATGGGCCATGCATACTTTCTCACACTCCCTCACCAGTGTTGCTCACTATTAGCTTATAGATGCTAGACAGTAGTCCGTTCTCCATAGTCCTTTTATTGCTTGGCCTCTGCTTCAGCTGCCAAGAAGGGTGCCATTTAGACTCAATTGTTACGGTAGCTTTTACGATCTAGACATGGTGTCTAGGATTGGAGACTTCCTAGCAATTCTGCATATGCTGCTGCGCTGCCATCAGAAGAGAAGGGCTCGTGGTTGCCAACAATGTGGGCAGAATTCAAAGCAGTGACCTACAGATGAAAGGCGCCCCATCCCAAAACAGGCCAGCTAAGCCATCCAGCCCCGAATGCCAGCTCCTCACTGAATGAAACTGTATTGTAATGTGGTGCTCAGAAGCGGGGGGAGAAAAAATAAAAAGCAGTTTTAAAATATCTGTGGACAACGGCTGTCTAGAGCTGGGGCTGCAGACATTCAGACCTTGCTTACATAATATTTCTATCATGCACCGTCCTCACATCCAACTCCTCACCCCATGCCAAGGTGCTGGAGGGAGGTCTTGTTCTTATTTATGCAGCATGAATACAAAATCAGAGAGGGTGGCAGAAACTTTCCACAGAAAGGTATGGTGCCTTTGGCATGCCGGGGAAAATAGCAGAGCAAGAACAGCTTCTAAGTTAGGGGGAAGAGAAGGATTAAAGAAATTGGCATAACTATATCCAAGCATTTCCTCAAAAAGCAGGATGACTGCAGCCCTTTAAACCCAAGACTCACAGAACAAAATATGCCACAGCAGAGCAAAGCATCTTTTCTCCCTATGTTTGCTATACTGCTCACTTTGACAAGCAAAATCCTATTTTCCTCCGTTGTCCTCAGCTCCTGCCACACATACAAACCCTGCCCTCCCTCCTCACCAAATGGCGACCAGATGAGGAAGGTGATTTTATCACCTGGAGTTAATTTACACCAGTCTCTGCTGTGCCGTGCCGCTGTGCTGGGGTGGGACCTTTTCAGATGTCAGGATGATAGGAGAAAGAACAATGAAGCAGCAGAGTATGTGTGGCGGGTGGCCGAGTCATCCTATCACCATGTATTTGTGTAGTTTCTTTTAGTGCCATCCAATCTTTCCTTCTGTCCCTAAATGGCCTGTGTTGAAAATGTCCCTGCTTACAGTTGCTCAACTGGAATGAGGACAAATTGTTTGCAGTGGCCCCCTTCCAAATGCTTGTGCTGTAACTTTTGTCTTGACTAGTCTCTGGAGATATCTCTAGAGTGAGTTTCCTATGACTCGTTTGCACTACCCCAAAGTCATGCCGGGTTTTCTGCCTCTACTGTTTCAACTTTGTAGCAGGAATCTTGTTTAAAACACCCCCTCATCACAGAAAACACCAGGGCGGTCTGAGCCTTAATGCTGTTATGTCACAAGTTCCCCAGTGAATTAAAAGCGAGGGGGTTGGGTCTCAGGCGTGTGCCCAAGGTTAGGAAGTGGTGCTAGCCAGCAAGGAGACCCACGAGCAGAAAAAGCCTGGTGACACCAAGGAATTTTGACTTATTAAGTACCGGTGCTGTTAGCACGGCCCTGCCCTCCACACTAATACATCAGCCACGTTTGTAGGTAGAAATGTTTGGCCTCTTGGCCCTCCAGACTGCTTCAATTCAGCACTGAAGGGGTGGTGAAGGTACTCTTCCCCCTCACATTCACATGTGAATTAGTCCAGGATGAGACAGGCAGAAAAGAAGAAGAAGAAAAAAAAAAGAGTTAGCAGAGCCTGAAGAACTAAGCCAAGAAAGGAAGGGTTTATAGTTCCAAAAACCATTGGATGAAGTTTTGCACGTAGACTCATTAATAGACATTACAGAAGAAAAGTTTCATTCCCCCAAGCTTGGATGCATGACCTAGTAGATACATACATATCAATAATATTTGCCAAGGACAACTAAATTCAAAGACCATTGTTTGCTTGCTTTTTAATGTAAGTTAAATATTAGTTATTCATCAAAAGTACAATCTGCTTTTAGAGAAGAGAGTTAATGCTATGAAATGCTCTCTCAAGTCTACAAGAGCAGAAAAACAGGCCTGTGTAAAAACGCCCTTTTCTGTGATTTTCAGATGATGATCTGAGCATCCTCAGAGTGATGAAGAGTGAAGCCTGGAGATGAGACAGCCATGGTTCCTCATGGAGCCCCTGGACATACAAAGGCCATGATGGGGAGCAAGGTGGGCACCCATCAGCCCTTCCTGCCCTCTGATCAAGTAACCAGACAGCACACAGACCCCACTGCAGGGACTTCTCCCAGCTTAGCCTTCCCAGGGCTCCCAAATCTGAGGGAGCCCTCCCTCCCACACCACCTCCCTCAAAGCATCCCAGCACCTTTCATTTTATCTCAACAGAAACAGGAGTGGGGAGGGAAAAAAAAAGCGTGGTGGAGCTTAGTGAAAGCTTCTCACAGTTATCGTCGTGGGGTTGTTCAGTTGCATGTGGGGTCACAGATCGCATTGTGATGGCATCTTCTGCTCTGTGACCACTTTCTTGATTCAGCAAAGCAAGGTAGTCTCCAGGGCAGACATAACCCTATATCTCTGAGATAATGTCACTGGCTAGAAGTGGACAGAGCATGGCTGGACAGGACATTGCAGACACCAGGGGTTGCTCAGTGTTTTCAGGCTTAGCAAATATGAGGATTTTATGTGACTTTGCCATTATTCTGGGGATTTAAAATATTTGCCACTAGCACTCTTCTTTGCCTTTTATTTTTTTAACCCAAGCAGTGTCATACTGTGCCTCTGCCTTCCAGTTAGTCAACCGAATGATTGCTTGCATTGCATTTGGGATCTCACAAAACACTAAGACTACTTTGTTTTTCATTAGCACAAGAGGGGAAAAATAAACAGGCTGGGTTCATGGTTTATAATTGCATATGTAATTACCACTTTAAGACCACTATTAGCAATACAAATTAGCTCACTGCCCTTTATATCATCTCTGCAGTGCCTTTCAGAGTGCACGTAAGCTGTCTCATTTTTGTCCATCAGGCAGCCAGATTCTAATCTTGGATGCCCTGAAAACAGCTCAATGTACCTCTAAAAATTATCTGCTCCACTTGCAAACGCGGGGAACAATATTTGGAGCCGTCTTTGACACTCACCATGCAGCTGGAAGGAGAACCTCTCCAGGCCAATCTTTAGGCCAAATCTGGCTGGTAACTTGTGTACCACAGGAACTTTTAGTAGAGTTTGCTTTGTTTTAAGCATCTCAAAGAATCCATGGGAAGAGGTCTGCTAACACCAGGAAGGCAGAGTTTATACTCAGCATGATCAGTTTCTTCCATATAAGTAGTAAGGAAGATGAGGAGCATATTGTCAATAAAACAGGTTATTTACAATTCAACTTCTAAAAGCTGCCATAAAGTAGTGAATAGCAATGAATAAGTCCAAAGCCATTCTACTCTGGTTTGGTTACTACTTTATTCTCCCAGAGCCCATATTTTTCAAAGGGACAAAGCAGAGACACACAGAGGAGAGGAAGTCTGATTCTAAGACGCTGTAAAAAGAAATGCATGGCCACAGATCAGGGGATAATTTTATGTCTCACATATTTTCTGACCCTACAAAGAGCAGCTTTAAACTGTTGCTCTCCTTGATTTTAGCAGAAGCTGAAGCAGACTCCATAGTTCACACAACAGGGGGTGGGTGTGAATCCTGAAAAAGCAGATCCATAACAAAATCTTGGTCACTGAGGCCAGAAGGACCCCTTGCCCACCCCTCTGCCTGTGGCAGGATTGATTTAATTATTCTATAACTGTTCCTGTAGATGGGTGTCTGGCCTTGAATAACTCCAATGACAGTGATTGTCCAACGGCTCTTGGCAGCTTGTCCAACTGCCGAACAGTTCCTCTACAGTTTTGCCTAATATTTAACCTAAAACTTCCCTTCTGCTTCAGCCAATTATTATTTGTCCCATCCTTGTTGACTAATGAGAATAATTGATCCTTGTCCTCTTTATAACATTCCTTTATGTCTCCCGTTATTATGTTCCTCACACTCTTCTTTTGCCTTTAGGCTAAAGGTGCCAAGTTATCTTAACCTTTCCTCTTAGATCTGAATGCCAAACTTCTTACCATCTTTCTTCCACTCCTCTAAATTCTTGAATTTGTCCACGTTTTTTCATACAGAGTTGAATGCAGTTACTCCAGTTATGCTTTAACCAGTGCCAAGCAGAGCGCAATAATTACTTCAGTAACCTTACTGACCTCATCTAATAACAAAGGCAAAATGCAGCATGTAATTAAAATCTAAAAAAATAACTATTTTTAAAAGCTAATTGCCCTAACAATCAGAACATTCTACAGCTCAGAGAACACACACACTAAAGAATTTAAAGGTTATTGTTCATTCAAAACATCTTTTTCAATTATATTCCGTATATTGTATTCTGGGCTATGTGCAGTTTTACTCCTATTAGGAACGGTCTGTACTGCATCTCTCACACACCCTCCCCCTCTTTTTATTTCCTGCAGATTTAACTCCTAACGGCTCCGTGGGGCCCTGTCTACACTAGGGATATTTGCTAAGGATTTCCCACTGCTGCGAGCACTTCTCCAGCTCCACCAGTATGGTACAGCAGAGAACTCCCACTCATGCTTTTAATCCTTTAGGCTATTACTACATCTTCCAGCCTCACTAACGTCAGTGGAGCAGAGCCAACAGTGAGGCATTTTTAGAAAGTTTCCTTTACAGGGACAAAGTTTTCATCTCCTTTGCCAAGTCCACGGTGCCCTACCTTGAACAAACCCCTTCCCTCCGTTGGCTGCCCAGTCTCTTAAAAGCTCCTCTGTCCTCTTCACGTTCATCAACACCGTGTATGCCCACCACAGTTTATAATTGCACACGCTCCTGCCTTTCAGTTGGTATCTTTGCAGGAATGGAAATCCTTGTCACAACCCAGCACGAATGATTCAACATTGGTAGCGTTCTGCTGACAACAGCCATTCTTAGAAAATGGTTACATGAATTTCTGGAATCCTCAAAAATAAACAAATTTGGCTCCATTAACAGGAATAGCAAACTCAGACTGCAAACCCATTTGAGTAAACAGAGGCATTTAATTAAATTGGTTTTCTATTACACTGATAAATAGAGATATGGCTGTTGTTAGTAGATGTAATAGTTTCTATTCTTGTTGCCCCATAACACCTTAATTAAATTACAATTGTTCTGGTGGAAAACACGTCTGTGAACACCTCCAGGTAGAAAACACAGGAAAGTATTCCTAGCAGTGTAAAAATCAGGAGCACAATATTGCATGGTAGATAGATCAAAAAGGATTTGGATTAAGATTGCAGTAGGGAAAATTTAGATTTGACATAGGAAAAAACAACTGTGAAGCATTACAATAAATTATCTAGGGATGGAGTGAAGTTTCCCATAGTGGATTATCTTCTAGTACAATAAATGAGCTGACATGAACGATACAGACATAATTGGTCCTACCTTGATTCTCACCGATGACTAAGGATCTGTTGAAGACTCTTTCATCCCTATTTTTCTCTGATTTACTTTGCTTTAAATTTTTAAAGAATGAAGTAAAGTCCTGCTCTCATTTACATGCATCTGAGCCTCTTATATTCTATAAAGGTCGCACATTTACAAATGAGATCAGAATTTGGCTTCCCATAATAACACATTGTAACACACCAGAAGTTGCTCCATAACAATGGAAGAACAAAGTACTTTGTTATATAGGTCTTGTCCCTTAACCAATACATACAAGACAAAATAGTCACTGCTTTTTATAGTGAGACCTTGTCCAAATGTCTGTAACATTCTCATATAACTAAGTAAAGTAACAGTTCTGCACATCTTACACCTAGAAAAGAGGTAGATCTGGAGAACTGAATGAAATCAGACGGAAACGCCACCTGCAAATTTACAGTGTGCAACCAGGCATTGGTTGGCATCCAGGCAAACACAAACTTACAAGACCTAGTATGTTTGCATTGTTCTTTGGCAATTAGGTATTCTCTTCCTTCTTTATTTATTACAAAGCTCTATGTAGAGATTAAATTCAATACCTCTGTATTTGGGGTTTTTTTCCCCACTTACCTTGAAATAAGATTTGCACACATTTTGCAACTCGATTAAAAAGCTGCCAAATGGCTTTTTAAACAATCTTAAACAGAGCTGTTCATGGGTTCTTATATATAAGAACTTCCCTGGAGCCACATCAGGAACTGATTCCCTGTCCCACACAAATACAGCTTCACTCGCTTTGTCCAGAAGCAGAAAGGCACTTCTGCTTGAAACATGCCAGGACACAAAATCCCCGTTGTATTCCGCTAGCAAATTCTGCAGTAAGACTAAATTTAAAGCCTAATTAGGCCAGTTAAAGGCTTGCCATCCACTCAGTGAGTTTTGGGACAGGCCCTTAAAGGACAGGAAAGCCTCCATAGACACCATAGTTCTTAGGGAAATCACTGAGGTCAGCAGAGGCTGATTGACTTCAGCAGATCACTGAGGTCAGCAGATGCTCAGTGGGACAAGAATTTTGTGCTGATCCAAAGCTATCAAGATAAATGACTAAGAAGATGGGAAGGCTGAAGAGAGTGTGTCTTCCCCACATGTCATTCACCTGCAGGCTGCCAGCACTGCAGTGACTGGAAAAGCCAAATAGACATCCCTACTCAGCCACGCTCTCATTTGTGGGTGACTACAGAGGTCAGCACTCCCACATCATGTAGGAGTCATTGCATGATGTGGTTTCTCTTTTTAAAATAAATTTAAGATTCCATCCCCTAATACACACAAAAGCTAACAAAATATTGTGTGTTTTTAATGATGTATAAATCAGTATTATTAAAAAAAATTAAGTAAATATTTCCCTTGGCAAGAAAATATAAAATACCTCATTCTTGTAACATGCAAGTTTAATATTGCAGCATAAAGAGTCCCACATTAACGTAATGTGTTAGTAGCATGAAACATTTTTAGCTGCTATGTATTAAAGTTTGAGTTACTGTCTGTAGAGCCCTTAAGCTATAAGTCATAGTCTTCATAGAACTGAAACAAAAATACAGAGAACAGTGAGCAGTAACCACATTAAGGCTTAACACTTACAAACAGAGAAGGTTTAACACTTGGCAAGCCAGAATTCCCCCATGACCTGAAGACATGCAGATTGTGACCTGAGAATTAAGTGCTGTGTTAAGCAGTCAAGCTGTCTCCCTAAGGAAAAGACAAAAATAGCAAAAGACTAGCTGAGCCATTGGGTTGGCATATGTCAGGTGTGTCCAGGCCCAAGTCAGAGTCAGTCTGTAGCTGTGAGGGGCCAAGCTTGACCTAGCCCAGCCCTTCCAGGCAGAGCTTCCTAAGAAGAAGGATTTTCAGAGGCACTCAACACCCATTGTCCCCACCGACCCCCAGGAAACAGGAATACTTAAGCCATCATGCAACCAGAAAACACCACAAGAGAAAAGTTTAGTTTGTCACCCCCCAGAAATAAGAAGCTTCTGGTACTAGAGGGAAAGAGACAAAGTTCATTTACTTTCCTCTGTGCATTCCTAGATACAAAGGTACCCTCTTGCCCTCCCGACTCACTCTAAGGGCTCCCTCACGCCCCCAAAAGCAGGTGCCACAAAAGCCTGGTGATAGAGGAGAAAGAGAGGAAGAGGGGAAATTGAAATGTAAAACAAAGGTTATGAACAGAATGTTCAAAGATAGGTAGGGCTTTCTAAAGAAAGGTCTGCAAGGCAAAGTAGTTGGTTTGGGAAAGACAAAGGTCAGCAGAACAACAGCTCCAAACATCGGAGATGAAGAGGAGGCATGCAGGGAGAAGAAGGGAGTGTGAAACAGCTGCCTGGGGGAGATTAAAAGGGATGCTCAGCGTGCTCAAAACACTCTAATTTTGCCATAGTAGTTCTGCTTGTGCCAAATTCCCACACAGAAAAATCTCAAGGACATGAGACTGACCTGGGTATCACGGGTTTACTTCTCTTGCTTTCTTCCCTGCAAGCTGTGTTTAGCATGTGAATACATAAGTTTTCTTTTCTCAAGTATTTATTGTATTCCTTACAAGATATATTTAAAATTTGGTCAACATGAAGCTTAACCATGAAGTTACTATACAATTCCTGCTGGATTAAAATTGGACTTTTCTCTCTTTATTGGTAAATTGCCAACTGCAGTTACAAGGAACAGTCAGCTGTAATGAACTTTTATTCAGGGTCCCAAGGTGTTCATTAGAGAGAGAGATGTATACATACATATATATGTTAAATTAGGCAATGAAAGAATCCCAGGCTGCCTAAGACCTGCTCAAAAAGCAGAATTTCCAATCTGGAAAGAATCCTGTTATTTCAACATTCATTTCCGTTCTAAGACAGGCCAAGAAATCAAAATATCAATGAAATAAATTGGGGGAACTCAAAGATCAGAATAATTTAGGTTTGGAAATATCTATAGACAAAATGCTGATGCTTCCAATTGAAAATATAACAGTCCCAGGCTGAAACATCCTGGAATATGATACTCTTCTCACATGGATAGAAATCAAGAATAATTCTGCTAGAAATCCATGAAGTTACACTGGTGGAAGCCTTCACATGGGTAATAAAAATATGCAGAATTACAAGCATTATGTAAAGCCAAGTGCTTTGGAAAGCTTTACACTTTCAAGCTTCAGGGCATAAAGCAACTAGGAATTAGGAGGAAAACTTCATGGCTCATCCCCAGCATTGCAATGGAAGAGGCCAGGCGGTCACGCCGCCTCACCGGGGCCATGGAGAGCCAGGCTGACGGCTGGTCAGGCTAAATGCAGGAACATCTATATTCTCTTTTGTTTAGCAAAAGCTGGGATAATGGCCCAGATTTCAGAGGGACCAGTGCATACAGCTTGGGAATGGCAGGGTCCAAGCTGTCTGCTGGGCTTTCCAGGCAGCTGATAGACCCAGGGAGGAGGCAGCATCCTGCTCTGCAGTGGGAAATACTGGCTGTCAGAAGCAGCCAGGCAAACTCTGGCAACACGTTCCCAAAGAAAGTGGAGACAAACTGTCTGCCCCGCATGCTGAACACAGGAGTCTTGGACCCAGGAGCAAAGAAACTCATTTTGAACACTTTACTCCTCTCCAGGGTTCAGGAAACAAGAATTTTGATATATTCATTGCAAGGGATGTGAGGTGTCACCACAGAAACACATCGTTCCACTATCGACTGCTCCTTTTGCTGAAGACAACTCAAAGCAACTCCTCCTGTTTGGGTTTTTTTCCTTTTTTATTTTATTTTTTTTAACAGGACTCTTTCAAAAGGCCATAGCCTTCAGGCCACAACCTTCAGGCCACAAGCTAATCTTTAACCACCTGGAGCAAGCTGGCACCAACCATTGTTGGAAGCGGTCACTTTGTGGAAAAAAAACAGGAACATTCCCCCACAAAGCTGGTTCTGCAGAGGACCGGGGTATGGCTCAAGCTCTGGGCAAGGCAGATGGCTCTGTGCATCATCAGAGAGCCAACCCCAGCAAAATTGCCAGCTGACTTCTGAAGAAAAAAACATAAATTGAGCTCAAGTGCTACTGCCATGTCTTCAAAGGGTAGGGGCAGGCGTGTAAGGACATTTCTGCCTGCTGTCCACCACCCACTCTGAAGATGATTTCCAGGTCTGGGGCAGCAGAATTGCAATGATGGGAAGCTGTGGTCTGATCACCATCAAGCTTCAAATCTAGTGTGCAATAAACACTTTGAACCCTGTAAGTGGCTGAGCTGCAGAAGGTGGTGAGAAGGCTGCCTAACATCAGGAAGGCTGAGAAAGAGTTAGCTGGTTCCAAACAGAGTCTGCAGTGGATCAGTGCTGTTTAAAATCTTTGACAGCAACATGGACAACAGGATTGAGTGCATCATCCACAAGTTTGCTGATGCCACCAAGCTCTGTGATGACATCAACATGCCTAGAGGGAAAGGATGCTCAGGAAGGACCCTGACAAGCTTGAGAGACAGGCCCATGCAGACCTCATGAAGTTCAACAAAGTCAAGTGCAAGGTCCGGCACATGGGTCAGGGCAATCCCAAACAACTACAGAATCATAGAATCATAGAATTGTAGGGGTTGGAGGGCACCTTGAGAGATCATCGGGTCCAACCCCCCTGCCAAAGCAGCTCCCTAGGCTGGGAAGAGAATGGACTGAGAACAGTCCTGAGGAGAAGGACTTGGGGATGTTGGTGTACAAGAAGCTCAACATGAGCTGGCAATGACTGCTTGTAGGCCAGAAAGCAAACTATGTCCTGGGCTGCATCAAAAGCAGCATGACCAGCAGGTTAAGTGAGGTGATTCTCATCCTTTACTCAGCTCATGTGAAACCCCACCTGGAGTACTGTGTCCAGCTTTGGAGTAAGAAAGTAAGAAGGACATGTTGCTAGTCCAGAGGGGCCACAAAGCTGATCAGATGGCTGGAACATCTATTCTATGAAGACAAGCTGAGTGACTTGGGCTTGTTCAGCCTGGAGAAGAGAGGGGTCCAGGGAGACCTTACTGTAGCCTTCCAGTACCTAAAGGGACTACAGAAAAGCTGGAGAGAGACTGTTTATAAGGGCATGGTGTGAGGTAATGAGTTTTAACTAAAAGAGTGCAGATTTAGGTTAGATATCAGGAAGAAATTCTTCCCTGTGAGGACGGTGAGGCCCTGGCACAGGCTGCCCGGGGAAGCTGTGGCTGCCCTTTCCCTGGCAGTGTTCAGGGTCAAATTGGATGGGACTTTGGGCAACCTGGGCTAGTGGAGGGTGTCCCTGCCCATGGCAAGGGGATTCAGAGTAGGTGATCTTTGAGGTCTCTTCCAACCCAAACCAGTCTGTGATTCCATGATGCTACGTAATCCAGACAGTTTAACCTCTGAACATGACTACAGCTGGTGTTTGTAGAAGCTGGTTAGGGAGAGAGACAAGAGCCTTTGTAATGCCTTATCAGCAGGCATTTATTTAGGATCTCACACCGGGACTAACTCATATAACTGATTTTTTAAGAAGTTGATATCACCATCTGATTATGTGTAATATGCTAATGCTCTAAGGATTATACCACAAAGTAACAAAAAGACCTAAGAAAATTAATGTCCCGACTTTAGATTTGTGATATTTTTAGAGGGATTTAGAAAATAAAAAACAATAGCAAAAGAGCATTATTTTTTCCAGAGAATCTAAGATCCCAATCCAAGAATGAATGCAGAATATACCACACCAAGCGCTTTTAATATAATTTCAGAACCAAGCTTAGAAAAACAGGTTGATTTCCCCCAACTATTTATATTTAGTTTGGGGCAAATCACTTCAAAGCTATATTCAGTCACCACCTGAGCAGGAAAATACAAAGGAAGGGTCAGTCAAAAAGCTCCCTGTGAACTGACCTGCATTGTTCATTCCTGACTCATTCCCTGCCACCACCCCAGCAGTCAACCTCCCAAACTATCTGCATCCCACAGTCTTCTCTAGTCTCCACAGTGATTTCTGTAAAGCCAAGCACAAGGGAATTCCAGAAAAGTAAAATTTCACGTCACTGAACTCTCCCACAAAATATGGCCAGCTTTTTCCACACAATTCCATCAAAACCTTCCAAATCTCAGTTTAAGGAATCTATAAGATCAGTTGTCCTGAATCCTTTTCAGGAATTATTGAGAAAGCTGTTAAATGAATGAAATAACTTGTGATCAGGGCAAAGAGTCCAACTTCAGAAATCATCTGGATGGAGACAAAATGAAAGGCAACTGTATTTACTGGGGAAAAAAGGAAAAAAAAAAAAAAAAAGCAAAGCCTGATCTAAACTATATTTACTAAAAAAAAAAAGAGGAAAGCTTGATCTAATCTCTCACCCAAAATCCAACCAGTGTCTGTACTCAATAGGGTCAGATTATTTTCCCATGGTATCATTGCCACAACTAGAAATAGGAAGAACGGCGACTGTCAAAGAAGCCACTAATTTTAATTAAGTTTCCAATACGGCTTTCCAATCAAAGTGACAATTACACTTCACTAAGGTCTTTTGATCTTTCTGATGCTCAGCTGAATGGAATCATCACATCTTCAGAGCCGTGCATACTGAGAACATAAATTCTGACTGCTCGTTGCTGGAGAGATTGCATGCTATTTTTATTCCAGTTATCTTCTACTTTGAGAAAAAATACTAATTCTCTCTGTCAAAACTAGCAGAAGGGTTGCTTAAAGGTATGTCAAGATATACAGTCTTTTAATGGAATGCATGTAATAGTCTTTATAATAACCTGATGAGTTCCAGAAGTGGAGTCGATACAATCCAGCGAAGTCAACCATGCTGGTAGATACATTATGCCAAAAGTGCAGAACTGTTTCAGAGGTAGATTTCCAAGAAATAAAAACATGTGACCAAAAATACAAGGACAGGGAAAACACAAGGCGTGCATGGAGCACACGGAGATAGATAGAGAATGAACACAACTCAAACTAGCTAAAGGTTTAGTAAAACACAATTAGTCTAGCAGGTTTGCATGCTGAAGTGTCTGAGGCAGCAGTTCCTGAGCTGTGATGAACAAGCCACCACTGGCCAACAAATCCTTGGTAGCTGCCCACTGTCAGCTGGCTTAGTACTGTCTTTCTTGTCCCAGATGTTGCATCGCACCAAAGATGCAGTTAATGGATGTCAGACCATACCAAGCCACTGCTATCATTGCCACAGGGGCATTTACAGAACTGCACTTGGGAAATGAATTGGATCAAAGGGCTGAGAATAAAAATTTATTTCACCCCCTATCTATAAGGAGATATAGAGTAGTCCATGTTAAAAATGTCTCCTTTGTCTGTTCAAAAATTTACATTTGCAAAATTTGCACCAGCAAGCTTGAGCAGTCAACTGGAGACCCAGCCATATCAGTCAACACAGCCTTTTAAAAGAATTCACAAAGGAAAAAAGTCGTTTTGGCTCCTGGCTTAGATAAATTCCTGGCAAAGGAAGAAACTAATTTCGACCCCCAAATAACCAAACACCCATCCACTACATATGGAAATTATTCTGCCACCATTTTACTGCTCCAGCAGAGGTGGCGCATGGCCCTTTCGAAGCCTTGGCTCTTCTCAAAGGCTATTATTTTAAACATTTTAGGACTGGGAATTGCATGGGGCTGGCAATTACGGAATTAGAGTGCAGTGTGGGGAATGTCACTTTGAAATCATTTAGCTCAGTTCATTTCCTTTTCAAGCGCAATAGAAAGCAGATGGAGCAGGGAGGGCCAACATGCCACAGAAGAACTCCCCAGGCCTTGGCCAGCACTCTCCTCCCCAAGACTTATAGAGGGGTCACCAAATCCTCGTGAGTTATTATCCTCTAGGAGAACCACATGCACAAATTCAGCCAGGGGCCTGGTCTTTGGAGCAAGTCACCTCACTCCTAAGTTTGTGTTACACACTGAATGTTAGACCTAAATTGCCAACAAGGTCAACAGGGACATAAAGCTCACACCAGAAGAGCAGTGAGGGGAAGCCAGAGAGAGGTTGGCGGAGCACAGCAGGAAGATTAAGTGTTTGGGGAAAAAAGAAGCCTTGATAGAGACAAAGAGGCCTCCAAAGAGTCGTCCCATATGAAGGAAAGGCTGTTACCAAAAGAAAACTCTGCCATATGCAGCAAGACTTGGATAAGAAATTGTAAGTTTTACTTGCAGCAAAGATACATTGAGGTCAAGAAGAAAAAAATAAATTAGGTGCAAGGGGAGTGAAGCACTGCAGCCTCTGTAGTTGATGCTGCACCACTGGAGGTGTCGAGGAAGAGTTACAGGAATTTCTCCCAGGGACCATCTAGCTAAGTGTGATCTTGCCTCAGAGCAAGGGGATCCTTCCAGCAAGCATCTCCAACAAAACATCTCTTGGATAATTTAATAGAGCCTGTTATAGCTTGTTCTTTGTCTTTCTTATACAGAGAAAGAGGGATTCCCCAAAGGAAAGTAATGTATAATATGAGAAACAGATCCAACTGCTGGAGTTGCAGTTGGGTCTAATAGAGACATGGGGACTGAGGAAGTCCAAATGTATTCCCTGTTAACTTAACAGGAGAGTTATTCTTCTCTCAGTGTCTCCCTCTGCTTTGTCACACACCTGGCGCAAGTAAAGCAGGGAGCCCACATCTAACTGGCCAGGGTTACTTGCACCAAACAGCAACTGGCATGAGCCCCAGCCCCATGCCTATCCCTGGCCTGAACCAACCAACGCACAGGTCCAGTTTACCCCACACATCATGCTCAACCTTTGTTTGCCCCATAGTACTAGCAAGCATCTTAAAAGCAGGCCACACTAAGCTTTCTGGAAGCCTTTGTCCAACGTACAGGCAGCAGTTTGATCATCACCACTCCCACTTGTTTCACCACTACTGAACAAGTTCCTTGTGTTCCTCCCTACAGCCCTTGCTGCTATTTCATACCTATCAATAGATCTGCTTTCTTCAAAAACAAAAAGTCCATTTGCTTAAGGCATTGTGTCAGATGGGCAGACTTGTTCCTCAAGAACCTCCAAGGTATAGACAAGACTTATGCCAAAGGTAAGGGCAGCTGTCCCAGTTTGATGGCACTGACATGCGATGCAGCATCATCTGATCTCTATATCAGTCTCTTCATGCTCAGAGATGTATCTAGAAACCATTTCCCCCTCAAAGACTAGTTAGTGTAGGATTGCTCTCAATGGAGACAACACTTCTGGATACATTAAACCATCTTCTAGGCTCCCTATATCAGCAGTTCCCCCTCTAGAAACCCATAGTGAGAGGAAAAAATTTACCGTCCCCTGAGAGAGTTCTAATACTCCCAGTTCTCACCAGTTGCTGCCAAACAGTTCAAGGCTGTCTATTACTACCATAGGCATGACTAGCATAGAGGTCTGTGAGATTATTCAGCTTGTCTGCCCATGAGCTCTCTGCACTGAAAGTACCAGGATTCCAGTGACGAAGTTTTGCAGACTCAACTCGGATCAATGTGATCAGATGCTGAGCTCGATTATTGAAACACACACAGAGCTTATTTAGGTTTCTATATCAGTGCAGGAGTTACATTACATTGCTGTTGGTTAGGTGCCCTGTTCACCTGCCTTACATGCATCTCACTATTGCTAATAATTGGTTAAGATGACACACAGTCATGTTGTTCCCTTTTAAGGCAGCTGTTAACATTCTTGCAGTTTGTTATCTCCTGGCTTTTCTTGCAAGCTCCTGTTCTCACAGACATCTGCTCTCCTGTTACTGCACACCGACATGTCTCTGCTAACTTCCCCAGGCCTGATTATATGGGGGTCAGAAATAAATCTGGATGGGCACAATACCCATTCCTCTCAAAGTACATTGCTACACCAGGATCTCGTACAGGTGCTCTCCCAACGTGCATTTTCCGACATCCAGGCAAACTAATGAAACTCCTTAATATCCCCTGTAAATACCTCACCCAAAGAGCTTGCCCTTTTCTGAGCCCTGTGGAAGGCTCAGAGAGAACCACCAGCTACACCAGACACCTGCAAAAGAGAGGTATCTGAAACTCTAATTTGTGCCAAGGGAGCTGGGGTTCTCTTCCTACCTCACGTATTGGCAACCAAACAGTTTTTGGCACCTGGATAAGCCCTGCTTGCCACCTCCTACAGCAATCCAGGCACCATATCAAGACAAGCTTACATCTGGCTGCATGCATGCTCTCAGCAGGGCATGTGTTCAGCTAGTTGACCTCAGGATGACAAACCTGGTGAGACAGGCTGGACAGGTCATTGTTGCCTCTTGCATAACCTGTGCCAGGTCACCAGTAAGTCACCCATAAGCCGGGTCACCAATAAATCCACTCTGGCAGTGTCTATCTTTCCCCCCTCTCCATGCTGGCAGTGTCTGTTTCTCCTCCTTCTCCCCACATAGCCTTCACCTACACATCTACTCCTGTGCCCATTCCCTGTCCAGAAGTCTATTCTCTTGGCTCACATCCTCATACCTCCAGCTCACTGGGGGACACCTTTCCCCTGAATCCAAGTGAGGCTGATTTAAAAGTTGAAATGTGCAGGAAGTAGCTTCCAAGTCAATAAAAAGCATTTCTATGCTCTGAAAAACAAGCCTTGAGGATGTGACAACACATGAAAAATTCCTCTAGCTGTGCCTCTTCTTAGCACAGTTTGAACGAGCTGAGGCTGCCCCAGTGGCAGCTGTTTCTTGTGCACCCACCTAAACCAGAGATATATATTTACCATATTTTGCTTCATTTCCATATGCATTCTGCTCCTATGGGTTTCTTGGCAGCTTCCTCTCATCTGGTCCTGCACCCCACCACATCCACACACACAAAGTGAGTTCCCAAGCTGATGAACTTGCTGAGAACTGGCAATGCTGTCAGGATGCACTAGAAGCATCCCTGCCCCGGGCAGCTCATGGGTTTGATCTCAGCAGGTTGCAACAGCATTTGAGGCAGGCATGCAGGGAGAACAGCGAGAAATGGGCAAGTGAAAAGTAAGAAGTAAGTGAAAAGTAAGAAGTAAGTGAAAAGGCTCGGGCAGCAGAGGTGCAGCTGAGCCAAGTCTCCTGAAAATTACTCAGAAAATTAGAAAAAAAACAAGTTTCACAGCACCAAAGGAGCACATGTGCTTGCAGGAAGATGCGTGTGTGTGTGAAGGGCATATACATGCACCTGTGGGGAGGGCTTCAGGTGTGAGTTCAGCTGTGTGAATAGCAATAACCACCCAGTTCCAGTTTAATGCCATCTCAAAAGTAAAACAGGTGATGAAATACACAGGTCTATGTGTGGGAATCAGCAAAACTGAATCTGTGCAGGCTCAAAGTATTTCTTCACGTTTAAAGAAGGCATTAGATTACATAGAGATAGATGTAAACTTAGGAATGCAACAGACAGAAGCACTAAGCAGTTTTCAGTTAAATCAACCCTCACGTAAAATGCCAACACCCTGGACTAAACACCGTGTTAGGAGGGACCGAATCCCTCACAGCTGTGGCAAAACGCCTTCACTCCCAAGTGATACTGATGGATAAGCAAAGTTATTTTGCTATTGTTGCTATTTATGGCAGTAACCATGATATACAAGCTGCTTTCTAAAGAGATCATTCTCCAAAGAGCCTGCTAGAACTGTTATGTGCATGTGGATGTAAAATGATTTTCTTTTATCATACAAGTTACTCACTGTAGGCTTCAAAGTTCAAAAAGCAGCTCGGTGGGTGAAACTAGAGTTAAATAACCCCAGGACTACAACTGCAGAAGGGATATAAGGGCAATCCTCTCACTGTGAGCACCATTTATCCTCTGGACAATGCGATTTTTTAATGTTGAAAAACACGTTTGTCTTTAAATTCATAAGAAAACACTGAGGTACTCTATGTTTGCACTAACAATTTTATCTTTGTGGACAATAAAATCATCAAATATTTCTGGGAATAAAAAGTAATAAGTGAAAGCTTAGAGATTTAGAGGAGAATATTTCAGGAATTTTGCCTCAGATAACCAGGTCTTTTATTTTTGCTGGTGCACCTAGAGTATGCATGAGAAAAAGCAGTGGTGTTCTGTCAAATAAAAAGAAACATCTTTCTCATTAGGACTGTGTTTATCACACTTTCAAATGTTCTACAAATCAATGCCCCTATTTGTCATTGTAATTCAATATAATAAAAGCTGTCAAAACTGCTCCCTTTGCTTGCTAGAGACAAATTTGCTGAAGTTTTGCAGCACGAGCCAAATAACACAGCACCAGATCCTCCAGCTTTTATTTCACCCTGCTCTAGGCAGTATTCCTAATGGTTGCTGTGCAATTTTTGCCTGAGTAAGGGCTGAAAGTTTCAGTTTTGAGCATGAAACTTTTTTAGAAATAAGCAGTCCACAGAAATCCTGTCTACAAAGCACGTTGTGGGACTGGAATGGTGCTGCTTGCAAATTTTATCTTTGAAATGTCAAGCTTATTTCCTACAGATTATTGCAAAAAACAGTCTAACTACATCCTTGATGAAATTCCCTCAGGGTCCCTGAGGTCGCCCCCAGGATTAAACACTGCCTGACCTTTTGCATACAGAGCTCAGGAGCACTATATTTTGATGCCTACTACATCTTTGGAGATGTTAGTCTGTTCCACTAAAAACAAATATTATAGACCTTGTCCCTCAAGGGAACATCTCTGATGAAGTAACTCTCTGTTATTACCTTGTCCAGAGACTCCCCAGGACCACAGCGTCCTGCTGGCAGTAGACAAAATAGATAAAGCTATCACTCAAGGGCAGCCTTGAAGAACAGCTACATTTGCTATCATTTAAAAAGATGATTTGATGCATTAAATAAAGGAAACATGTTGGAAGCTTTGCACTGGGAATAGGTAGAGGGCAGGTCATGTGAAAGGCAGCTGGGACAGAGGTTAAGGGACAGGATTAGTGTCAGCTGCACTTTTTAGTCTTCTCCACACTACCGACTGGTCCTGAGATTTGGAGAAGTCTTGTATGGTAAAGTCTATAAATCAGAGGCCCTCATCTAACTCTTCTGCAACTGCCTTTCTGCATCTGTGAAGACTGTAGCAGTGTATCACGCCAAAACACTTTTACAGGCTCAGATAAAAGCTGCTAAGTATTAGCAGCTGGAGTGGCCAGTCAGTGCATTTTTACCCCTTTTTGAACACATGCCCAAAGACTGTTTGACAAGGATGTGTTCCTGATCTGTAAATACACGTCTCTGTGTAGGCACGGGGACCTGAACATGAAAAACAAGACGAAATCTACTGATGACTGTAGCACCTCTGACTGGAGCCATTATGGCAGCTGTGTGGACAGACCCCTCCCTGAGTTTTTACTCCAGCAATTATTTCTAACTTGGCATCCAGAAGTCAGGCCTGGCTTCCAACCTGAAAGAAAAAGCAGAGGGTAAGGCACACTAGCCTCCTTCAGGCATTCAGGGTATTGTGCATGTGATAAAGGGTTGGATAAAACAGTGGCAAAAGTCTGCTATCTTCCAAGGCTCAGGAAAATAAACCACAAAGGCAATTCAACAAAGTCCTCTTTGTTCCTGAATAGAACCAACAAAATGAAAGGAATCTGGTGGAAGAGAGAAGGCAAGAAAGAGGTCTGCTGTGGGGAGCAAGTACAGACAGAATCCCTCTTTGCCGGCTCCTCTGACAGAGCAAGTGCATGATTATCACATGAGCCTCACAAAGACTGGAATTAAAGGGGCTGACTCGGCTGTCACATCCCTTAAGCTGCGCTGAGGTCAAAGGAGTTCAGACTAAGCGAGGTCAGCCACACGCAGCCCGGGAAGTAGGGGTCTCTTTTTCTAAGCAACAATTGCTCAGGTTAATAAAAATAGATACCTAGAGCCTGGGATGGCTTGTAAAGCTGTGCCTCTGGGCCAGATTCCCACACAGAGCTCTATATAATCAATAGTGCTCTGAAAAGCACAGAACCCCATTGAAGGCAGTGAGATTGTCACTAGAAAGGGCAAAACACACAAGAGAAGTCACCATCTGTGCTACCCTCCAAAAGACCAAAGGAAAAAATAGGAAGTTGGAAATATTGGCACCAAAGTATGGTAAAATCCAAATGCAAACACATGTCAATGACATGACTATAGGGAAGCCTACTATTTGCAGGTCTCTGCATCTCTTCTGTATATTGCTTTACCAATGATGTCCCCAACAGGGCCTTCTTGCAGATTTCCAGTGATGCCAGGGCTACTGTGCTAAAAATAGTACCTATTCTTTCCCATGCCCTCTGTCCCCTTTCAGCTTCCACTTCACATGATTCAGCTCCAAGAGAAGAGCACTGACCTCGTCTCACCAGGAATATCAAACATCTCCACAGCTTTGATGAACCTTTTGGTGAGAGTCGGAAAAGGAGAAATGTACACATCAGCTGTGTGCTCATGTGCTGGATGTGTCTGGGTACATCCTGAGGCTCTTGTGTTTGAAAGCAAAACCAATATTAATCTCCTCCAGTATGCAAGCAGAGAAAAGCACCTTTTATTTGGTTTGTTGGGTTTTTTTCCTGGGGACTTCAGTAGCGTCTGGACCAAGTCCATTGAAAAATCTATGAATTTTGGCATAGACATAGAACTATGTCATGTTTACTGTCATCGTCACTGCTGCATATAAACCAAGCTCAGGATGCTAATGGGCTTGTTGTGCCACAGCATGGATTAAGGAATTTTCTCTGCCCAACATACTCATACTCACCTTTGTATCCTCGTTTCTGAATGAAGATTTTCCGTCTTATTTGTTTCAATAATGCCAAGTTTTTAATATCTCTTCTACAAATGAAGTCTGTGTCCCCTTCATTCCCCTGGTCATCATCCTGGGGCTTCCTCGTAAGAAAACTAAATCTACTGTGACACAGAGAAAGTGAATAGAACTAGGTTTTCAAGCATCACTCTGTGACACCTCTCAGTGAACAGGGAACATACTAAACCAAATCCTGAAAGCAAGCCAAGAGGGAAAATTGCAGGACCCCCAGGGCATTCTCACAGATGTGTTCAAGCTGATAGTGCAGGATGAATCTGAGAAAACAAGTCCTTGCATAAACTAGGTTCTCCTTTACAACCTGTTAATGACTGTGTGTTTACCTGTCCTTGAGGAAAGAGCCTCCACTAAACTTATCAGACCCAGAGGGATTCCCACGGTCCTCAGGGAGGTTTGGGTCAAAAGTTAAACTGAAACCTCCAAATGCACCGTCTGCGCTTCATCATCTGGCAGACTTTAGACTGGAATTGATGTTCAGTGTCCAGCGTGCTGTAATAGCACAGAACTGCCTTTTTCATTAATTTCTGTTCTTTTAGACCCATTCTACTGCAATTTTCCTGCTCTGTTGCAAACTTGGGACAGTACTGGTGCTATGTTCCTTAGGTTAGAATCATCTTACAGCAGAACATGACAACACCTGGGGTTTTTTTTGTCTCTGTGTGTGTGTGTGTTAAGGCCAGGTGAAGGACACAGTGACCTGCCAAAGCCAGCACCTGCAATGCTAGGGAAGGGAATGAGTAAAACCTCAGACTGGGGAATATGGGCTTTCTGATGCAGTTGACATCCTGGTGGCAGGAAGAAACAAACAGGCAGTCCAATGATGTACAGCCTAGGAAAGGTGAGGAGCTTGTGTCAGGAACCTGTAAGTGTTCAGTCCTGTTCTCCTGGTCACTTAGAAGGCTGCGATCCACCAAACAGTAGGTCTATGTTGAGCATTCTCCACTGAAAAGGCTCCAGTTTTCTCTATAAAGAAGTCTATTCTTGTATCTCCGAAGTGATGGGGAGTAATGTTCTGTTTGTTGTCACCAGCTTCTCATTTCAGCACGCCTTGCTGGTAATTTACCCACCCGTTGCAATAAAGTAGCGTTGGTCTTTCACACCATGTTAAAGAAAATAATCGACAAAGTACTTAAACCAGGCTTGGCTTGACTGCAGATTTCAACTGAGTTCAGTAGTAAGAGGAAACCCTAGTAGTTCTACTTCCCCAGAGCTAGCCTTGCTCAATGCCTAGTGTTAAGATAAATTACGTTCTTCAGTGTGTAGGATGAAATACGAGTTGCTACCACAGCAGGATGAGTTTGTCAAACACTACTTACATTAGACAGCAAACTTTTGTTCCCATAGAAGGAAGGATTTTGAAAGTAGACAACCAAGCTGATCTTGGGGATATATCACTATAGGCCATGATTCATGATCTATGTAGCCTCACTTAGTGCAAAGTATATAACTTTTTCTAACAGCCCTTAACAGGGACTTTGACAGAACTATCTTTTTTTCTGAATGATACATAATCAAATTCTGTTCTACAACTTCATTTTCAGTCATCTCTGTTCATAACTTTATTCCAAGTATTCCTTGGCATGGTTTAAGAACCACTGAAGTATTTAATAGCTGTTTAAAAGTAACAACTATAACTACTCTGACATAAATAGAAGACTAAACGGGTCATTACCTTTACAAGAAAAGTGTTTATGGAGAAGGATTTAGGAGAAGCAAGATTATAGATCCAACAGCTCCATTATTCTCTGTGTTTTAAAGGAGAAAGCAGGGTGTGTTTGCAAAGTTATGTACAGGATAAAACTATTCTAAGTCTAATAAAAGATGAAGGTACTGATAGAGAAAATTTGCAAGTTGCTCAGCCCTTGGAAAAGTCAAGCCACTTCTGGGGCTGCTTAGGTAAGGATTCTTGGTTCTAATATCCCAAGTGTGATCAACAGTTGGATTGTGATGCTTGGTCACTAAACAATGCTAGTTGCAAACAACATTGTATTTTCCATTCAGATGGAGAAAGGAGGGGGGAAAGGTGTAAAATGGAGGGCCTCTGTTCCCTTCAGAACTATCCAAGATCTTAAGAAATCAGTGGAAATCTTTCCATTGAGTTGACTATGCTCTGGATCACATCCCTACAGAGCTCGCTTTGTTGTCCATTCCTTCTTCCCCCCTCTCTGTTGCTCAATTTGCCTTCTGCTGTTGGGATCTTTTTCTCAAATATATATCTGTATAATCTTTGGCCTCTAGCTGAGTCTTTCTTCTATGTCACACTGTTGCACTGTATGCGTGACTGCACAGTCAAGGGCTGCTCTGGAAATTACTCATAAAAATGAATTGCCTGGTAATACCACAATTGTCAATATGTGTAGGTTGCAGCATCCCCCCTGTGGGCCATTGTGGCAGATCATAAAACTTCATTTCCAGGAAAGTTTCAAAACTTTTCTTTTCTAAGGAACATTAATTATCGGAGTCCAGATGACCTGTCCCGTTTCTCCATCCACTTCCTCTCCTTTTACCCTCAACAGACATGGTAGTTTGAAGGCAATTGGCAACAGATCACATGTCAGGCTCCTGGTTTAATGCCCCAGGTGTCATATCAATGTCAGCTAAGTGTTTAAAAACATCAAGACTCATAAGCCTAATGCCGTAACCAATGTTTGTATCTGACCATTTCCCCACTCTTAAACTTTTGTAACAACAGCTGATTTACAAGTCTGACACTTGTGCAGACTTATGCTTTGGCATTCTACAGGCTTCCTGAGATTCGTGCCCTCCAGCACTGCTTGTTGACCTCTCCTTCAAACATAGAACTCTGAGGGATCATCACAATGGCCAAACCACTCTGGACCTACAGGGCTGTGAAAACACCAGTCATGCTTCCATCATTGTTTCGAGTGATGTGTTTTTCACTCTCAAATTACATTCTGTCCAGACCAGAACTTTTTTCAGGTACTTACCAGTCCCTATGAAGCTCTTACCTGGGACTCATGCCTAGGATGAGACTTGAAATACATCAAAGAGCAAGAAAACTGTCACCCCTCCCAAATAAACATCCTATCATCAAGGCACTGACTGCCAGCACAGGACTCCAGATTTCAAGTTTCTATTCTGCAAGATGTCTGAATGTCAGCATCCTGCATTTCTGGACACTGAACTACCAGTTATTCTGAAGAGCAGCTTCCTCAGTCTCTCCTGTTGGATCTGCTCTACTGTGTATAAATAATTAAACATTAATTGGAACAAGGACTTTAACTTAGACTGCCCATTGGACTATTGCATTGGTCTTTCTCCAGGTTGGTGAATAGGTAACTATTTGTACAAACTTGGTAAGTTGTAGAGCAACAGAGATAGCTGACAGGGTCCCAGAAATCTCAAGAAAAAACCCCACAGACTTGTGGTAAAGTCATTTAGTAGACTACAAAAGACCTGTTTTTCAGTCCTTGACCTAGTAGCAGTCCTCCAAAGGTCACAGCTACAAAGGTCAGGCTTCCATCCAATTTTGAAAAGAAATAGTAAATAATAAAAATTTCATAGTTTTTCTGAAGAGAAAAAAAAAATCTTGTAGCTACATGGTGCTCTAACAAATCATGTGCATTAGGATAAAGGTGTTAAGCAACTTAACACCTTAAGCTTGATTCTGCCCTGGACATGAAGATGGGCCTCACTGTTCCAGTTCTGGGTGGAGTAGTTTGTTCCTCTGACATTATTCCCAGCTTTGCTGGCATTTTTCAACAAAGGTTTAAATCTATTATTTACATAGTATCCTTATATGACAAATATGACATTTAGTCATATTTAGTCATACAGAAATTAAGGGAATGAGGAAAGCTCAGTGATTACTGTAAGGTTACCTTAAAAGACCATATAAAAGGTAAAGCAAGAACTGGGGAGGTCGAGTCCTAATCCTCTTACCTACCCACTAGATAATGCTCTGAAGTAACTTCAATGTTTATATTTGATAGTGAAAAGCAGTCATTTTCAAACAGCTCTTTGATGAGGAACTTCAATTAAGCACTTTGATTAGGAACTAAAATCCATGTTTTAGACAGATTCACCTTTCCATAAGCATTTGATAAGCAACAAGTTGGTATTCCTGTGGACCATGCAAGGTTCTGCTGCTTCTTTAATGTCATATAGCACTTAATTTTCATAAGCACTCACATAAATTCAGTTAAGAGTTAACCAACTAAAATATACAAATATCTTAGGAAGACCTACAACTTCAAAAGAGTTGGTTTAGGAGTCATGACCCTATTTTTTGCAATAACTTATGCATCATGAGCTTACGTAATTGGCAGCAGATAACATATCACACTCTCAGTTTTATGTCCTTGGTTTGACAACAGTGTCAATTGAAGTATTTGCTAACTGCAGAACTAATGGAGCCTCATAGCTGAAAATGTTTTCATTCCAAAGCTGATGTTTGTACCAAAACATTTCCCCTTTATTGTTCTTTCTTACCATTACTAAATTCAGAAATGGATAGGGGCATACAGATAATTTTGGACATCAAAAAATCTTTCTGAATACAATTTTCATAGCAAAATTAAAGTATCTGAGAAGGAAAAATACATACCTTTCTAATTAAAATGTCATCAGAAAGCACAAAAGCACACACACAAAAAGTCCTTGGAGCTTTAAATCTTTGTTATCTTTTGAGCAGGAGTCAATGTGAAGATAAATTATTGGGAAATGAGTGACCTACACTTTAGCAGGGTAAGTCTGAGTCTGCTATTGCCCTTTCCCAGAGATTGCATTAAGCAGCAGCCAAGAGGCAGGTCTAGACTGGTCCTCTATGTTGAAACTGGACACCTGAAAGGTCAGTGCTCTTGGGACACTGGGATCTTCCTAAGCTACAGCAGAATATGCATAAAGTAACAAATCATTATGCAAAAGGGAGGTGTTTAAACAGAACCTTAGTGAGTTTAAGTCCTTAAGATTCATTTGAATCCAATGGCAAAAAAAGCCAGAATTTACTGAGGCTCTTTTTGAGCGATCTGAGCTTTAGGAGTAGGACTTGTTTGGGTTTTGGCTCAGAAATGTATATTTTGTGGGGAGCAGCTCTGTTTCAAGACACTTCATAATTTACAATAATGTACAACATAGAGGAAGAGACTGGCTCCAATTTTATTAGATGGAAGTTTTCTGCTTGACCAGATTACAAGTGAGCAGCAAGAAACAATCATATGCCATCAGTTCAGTAGATCATTTGCTATTTTGTCTCACCTGAACCTGAATTGAAACTGACCTGAAAAGAACCAGTTCCATGCTTCCAAATCTGGCTAACAGTAGATTATCCCTGGTAACACAGGTTATTTGATAGACATCATTTTTCATTCAACTTCTTGAAAACTTAGAGTGTCTGAGAGAGTAGATTTCTATCAGTGAAACTCCCCGGGGTAGATAGGAGAAGTTCTAAGTAGATGCAGCCAAGGAATAGGAAAAAAACCTACAGCAAATTGCAGGAGGAAGGACAGGAAATTGAAACTGGAAATATTGAAACTGATATGCACAAAAAAAAGAGACACATATTCATCAGGTGGAAGAAAGGCAAGGAGATGCAGTACTGAAGTATAGCATGAAGTATGTACCACAAGTATAGCATGAAGGACTATGCTGTTGCACAGCAAGAAAATAAACCTCTTTGGAGCAGCTTATACCAAGTCTGTTTTCTGAACAGATATGGTGGTGCACTTTGGAATCATAGGGGGAAATTATCTTGAAGTGATGTCACAAACTGGCCATATCTATTCCTGTTTGTGCAGGAAGAACTATGTCTATATTACTCCCAAACTCTCTTTTGCTTAGTTTCTTTTTAAAAACCTCTCCTTATGGATATTATTCAACTTCCATAGTGCCTTTCTGCCCTTACAATTATAAACATTTTTCTGAGGTCTGACTCAAATTTCTCTTGTGCTGTGCAACATTGCTTTCAGCTCTGGACAACACTCCCAGAAAGATCTGAATTGTATCTGCATTAGCATTTTAGTTCGGACCAGAAATGCAGGTTTTCTTCCCAAGTGGAGAAGTCTCCAGGTCATTCCAACTCATTGTGCTCTGGTTCACACAACAAAGCAATCTGAGATTCAAAGTCTTTCAGAAAAAACTACACCAGTAAGCGTGTTCCAGGAGTGCATCTAATGTCTGAACAGTACATATATCCAGTTTGAGGCACCAGCCCAGAACTATCCCAAAACCTTAAAGCATGCTTATTTGTCAAAGTTAAGTCCTCAGCATCAATCTTCTTACTGTATAGGTCCTGTTTGGCATTCACCCCACACTCTTACTAGGCCTCACTGCTTGCTAGCATAGATACAGCTGCTATATCTAAAAGCTGTGATTGAATGGACTGATTTATTAGGAAAGACCAGGTCAGATACACAAAAAAAGGCAAAAGGGGATTTATAGCAATCGCTTGCCATGGTTCCTGTGATATCAAATAGTTACCATCATGCAGATGTGCAGCCCTTTCCCCTGGGGTGACCAACACCCCAGCTTGGTCAGCTTGAGAACACAAAGGTGAATTGCAATAGCCAACAACTAGATAGAGTTGAAGAATGTCAGATTTTAATTTGGTATCTCAGTACATAACCAAGGATAAGATATAATTAAGATAAGAAAAAAATGAATACTTAGTTTCAGAAGACAATGTACTTGCATGACGTCTCTTAAACAATGGAACAGTCTCCCAGACTCTTCCCAGTAGTGGATCCTATTTGCTTGGTGTTTTTTACAGCCAGATTGGCAAATGCTAGAAAACAGCCTGCAGGACAAAGTCTTGCTCTGGCAAGGAATTGGGCTGGATGATCATTTCCATCTAAGCTGCTTCTCAATTCAGGCTAAAATTTTGGAAGCAGGATCTCTTTCTTTGTATCTGCCATATGAAACTATACATTAGCTGGAGCTCCTAGGCATAACAGCCACAACAAATGCCAGTTACTGATCTTGGGGCTCTGATGAACCCTCCTTAGAGGTGACTGGCATGCCCCCACTGATTCGGGAACTCTCGGAACAAGCCTTTGATACACACAACTGGATGTGCTGTCTGCAAATGTGTGAGAAATCTGAACCACTCTTCCCTTTGGCAAGAAGCATCCCAGCATTAGCACAAGCATTGTGCAGCACTGTTAACAGGTTATTTTGCCTGTGCTAGTATTTCCTGCTAAATAGTGGCACGCTGGCACAGCGATACAGCTTCTGGATTCACGCTGACTTGTACCAAGTCAGTCTGCTATGTGCTCAGAGGAAGCTTGCACCTGCTGCCCTGGGAATGTCTTCAATTAATCTCTATGTTAATAAGTAAAAAAAAAACAAACCCAAAACCAAAATAACAAAACAACTTCTCCCTTTTGACTCATTCCACGTGGGTCATCTCTTCAATGCCTGTAATCAAACTGCCACTACGCTGAGGCATAAATCACCTTTATTTAATGTCTAATAGGCGATCAAGCACCTTGACCCCACAAATGGAACAGAGACCAAGAGAAGTGTGCTGAGCCCATCATCAGCAGCTGAAAGTTTTGCTGGTTCTCTGGGGACAAAACTTGTTTCTTAAAAGTGACCCAGTTTAGCCACCCATAAATGGAGTCGTCTAAGCCTTACAAGTCATTTTGAAAAATCACAGCCACATTCTTGAATGGAGGGGTCACATTTTTGTTTCAGCAATATGGATATAAATTAGAATCTCTCATTCTCTTTCTCAAAATCAAAGAACAATCAAAGCCTCTTTACAGGGCTACATTATTGTACCCCTTCCACACACATACATTCACACTAAGACCAAGACCACCAATAGCAAATGCAGGGTTACTTATTGCTATGTGAAAGATAACTACACACAAGAGAGGAAATAGAAAGAAAAAAAAAAAGGATAATGAGTTTAAAATTAAGATTACAGAGCAGAAATAACAGGAGAAGCACTTAAACATATTGCTGCCCCAAGCGGGTGCGAATTTCAATGGAAAATAACTACCAAATGTTTCCGAAGCCAACCACAGAAATCAAATAAGATTCAACTTAAATTAAATGTATTCTGAATATTTTGTTATTATAGAGACACACATGCATGTAGTATTCATGGTTATTTCTCAAAAATTAAACTCTTCTGGGCTCAAATTTGTGTAACACCAAAAAAAGAGTTTTAAAAAGAGAAAACCCTCTATTCTGTGAAACAGTTTCTGGGAACTTTCCTGGAAATCCCAGCAAGACAAGCCAAAGAAAATTATCTATGGGGAATTGTGATTGTTGCAGCAAATATGTGCTTATACTCTGATTCATTTAATTAAGCCCTTCGAGTGAATAATGGGATACAAAACAAGGGACATACTGAAGAAGAGTAATCAATCCGTAACAAGATCTCACCAGTTACTAACTGCACATTATACAAATGTAAATCCAGATCAGCAAAAAAGCCCTGCTGCACTTACATATTATGATTTTTCAATAGAAGCTTTAAAGCAGCATTTGTCAATGGTGTTAATTTTAAATTATATGACTAGTGACAAGACTGTATACCACCCAAGTTTTTAGCATGCTGGGAAAATCTCATTTCTCTTTTGAAGTTATATTTCAAAAAAACCAATCATTTCTGAAGGATATTAATGGGGACAGAGTGAGAGAAGAAACACACACAGTGAAGAATTTAAAATAAAATTAAAAAACCCTAGATGTATAACAGGCCTATTAAACATCCAGATTACTAAATCTGGGTGGCTATTCATTTCTATTTCGTTTTAAATGAATAGTAATGTGTGAAAATTGTACTAGGAAAATAGAAACTGCTAGCTCATAAGCAATACTGCTGTTTTCAAACAACAACTGCACTGTTAACACATTCATTTGTATTGTACTATATTAGTAATAGCCAAAATTTGCTATGAAGTTGTGGTTATTGAGTAAAGTTCATTGATAGCCTCAGTGAATTCCTTCTGGACAAGCACATAAGGCACTCAGTGACTATGGATCTGTGCCTATTAATGGAATTGTCTTTGAGTAGGTCTGCACTTACATCTGGGTGAAGACTGGTCTCCAGTGGTCCACAAGTAGATGTACATCTACCCATGCTTATTATGGTACAGTTTGGAGGAATGCCACTTTGGAGAAATAATACTAAATGGTGGGAAGAATGTGTAACAGGAAGAAGTGCAGGACTGAAACGTGGAGACTGAGATGCTGCTGAAGTTAAAAATTACGTTGATAACTTTCTGATGAAGCACAGCAATGCAAATTAAGAGAGACACACATGCAGTTTCTGATGCACCATTCATAAAGCCACCATGCTAAGGCATGCCAGCTTGGACCAGGACTTCCAACAGTCTTTTAAAATGTATGTTATCTCTCAGTACAGCCTTGAAAATTTGCCTTAGACAAACCCTGAGTGTCTCAGATTACTCATACTTTCGCATGGCATTTTGATGTTCAAGTTATGTATGTTACTAGATTGGATGAGATCAAGGAGGCCAGCTGAAAAAATGCACTTCATTTTTCCCACTTAAAAAAAATAAATGGAAAAACATGTTTCAAACAGAAAACTTACATCTTGGGCACCTGCACACATATTTATAGTACTATCCAGCTACAAATATAGCACATTCCAAGGCGGTTTTATACAGGTTGATTAGACCAGAATAGGAAGGAAAAATTGGCACTCCAGTCTTCAAATGCACAGAGTGGGGGAAGTGTTGCATTTAAACAAGTTCTTTGGAAGGGCATGCATCCACCCCCAACACACAACATATCTGAACTGGCAGAAATCTTCTAGTAACCCTTTAGTACTGTCG
This sequence comes from Gallinula chloropus, assembly GCF_964237585.1. Lineage (NCBI taxonomy): Eukaryota > Metazoa > Chordata > Aves > Gruiformes > Rallidae > Gallinula > Gallinula chloropus. Next base: position 9,199,054 of record NC_140099.1, on the reverse strand, counting down.
TCTTCATGTACTTCAGGACACAAATGCCCAGGCTGAACTCGAGTTACACTGTTCAGCCCTCAAATGGCAAAAATCCACCTAGAATTAAAAAATGATACCTGGAAATAACATAGTGTAAGTAATGAATTTTGCAGTTCTTCCTTAGCAAAACAATTTCCTCACATCACCTTTCCCAGACAACGAAGGCTGCAATATAATACACGGTGCTAAATTAAACCTTACACAAGCATTACTGACATCTACAGATGTACACTGCTTCAAGTGCTTACTCATCGTCTGTAATTCAAGCAAACGGCAAGTAACTGGGGGCCAAGGGCAAGCATTACAAGCTGATTTTTCAGTTATTCAGAGCTGTGAAGCAAAGGTGATGCTTTGTTAAATTGAATGCCTATACAAGAGGGCTGTGGTTATGGAATTTGATGGCAATGAGCGCTGCACTGAATATAAATGTCACCTTATTTATCATCCCTTACTATTTTTAGAATGTTCATTGCAAGGAAATAGACTTAAGCAACTTTAATTCTATACTACAAAGATCTCCATAAAAGAAAAAGTTCATCCCAGAACTTTTCAGAAAGAACATTTTCAGCTTCTACAGTTCCCACAGCTGGGAAAAGATACACCTATTCAACTAAGAGTATTTATCATATCAGGTCATTTTGGGATACTTCTGTGCAGCTGTTAAACTGATTATGACTTGTTTTCCTAATGGGAAAAAATAATGCATCAAATACCAAAGTAAACCATTTTTTACACACAGAAAGGAGAATAAATATTTTATAAAGCCTTTCTCTGACTGATTACTGCTTACAAATGAAAAAAGACTCCAAACAACTTCAAAAGTGATTCATTAAACACTGGTGGTTGCATCACTGCCTCTTATTGCCACATGCTCAAATTTGATCATCTCCTATTGAAGACCAAATGGCCAAAGTGATGGTGGCACTCACTAGTTAAGCAACATCTCTTCTGATTCCCCCCATGAGATACTGCTAACTGAAAACAAGACTGCTCAGTAAAGGGCCTGTTTCTCAGAAGACATCCTCTTCCAGCTTGTTCCCCCTACAATGGGGTCATACCCATGTAGTCTGTTAGGCCTAAGCTTGAGTGATGCTTGACAAGAGGTGACTATTAGCACCAAAGTATTCCAAATAAACTGCAGAGATCTAGGATCCTCCCCTTCTTGCTTCTTAATTGTCACCATGACAATGTCAACACTTATATCACCGGTACTGAACATATGCGAGATGTGGCCCAGTTTGTATGCCTTGGAGTTGTTACCTAGCCTGCTCTCAGATGCAGTATTGCATTTGGTTTATATTTCTTAGGTTTTCTTCTCAGCCAGAAAGCTGAGAAGGGGTAGGAATAAAGCTGGGGGAAGGCAGCCCTAATGCCCAGTTCGTTGGGTAACAGAACAGCTCTTCTTCAAAGACCAGCTCCAAAGCCTCTGTTCAAAGGGACTGATGTCATGCCAAGAAGCACGTGCTTGTTGCAATATACCTCTGGCATCTCGCCTGAGAAAGAGCAGATTTATCACAATAATTGGAGTCATCTGCATATAGGAAATACAGTTACAGCAGAGTTAAGCAAGGAAGGGGTGGGGGAAGGAGGGGGATTTCCTAATAATAGAAACCTAAACCTTTAATATTGTAACACTTTCAATATTATGATCCGGTCTTAATGTTAATTTGGCCTAAGAGGAACTATTTCATAAGCACGGTGATATGTTTAAGCCAAGCCTTTTTAATTCTTTCAAAAGATGGTTATGGTAGTTAAAGAAACATCACATTTTAAACTTACATTTCTAATTACATTCGGCAGAACCTTAGCTGGAAACACTACTAGCGCTGTTTTGATAGCAAAAGCTGTGACAGTTTATACCAGGTAAGGTTATCTGCTGTCTGCTGATTATCATGATCCAATACCATTACAAGAATATGGTCAGCAGAGAGGACGTGGAAAACTGGGATGCAAAAATGGGGAATGAGCTTATGAAATCTGTGGGTGTACAGAACAGGAGGGGACTACTTCACTGGAAGAACTGAATGACTTCAAGGACTGAAGCAATACCAACAGAATGAAATCTAGAATTGCCTAGCTCAAATTCATGAGGCTGGCAGCAAAAAAAAAATCAGTATAAACTGGGCACTTGCCAGCTGCACATGGAGGAGAAAACTCTAGATGGTTCAGTCAAATTCAGGTTTAGGATGAGTTACTACAGAGAGGCAGTGATGGTAAACAAGTACAATTCAAAAACTCACAGGGTATTTCCAGCAACAAGAGATGTGCCAGTCATACGTCACTGGAATACTGTGTAAAATTTAGGTCACCCCTTTCAAGGACAGACACAGCTGTGCTCCATATGGGGGAGATCCACAGCCACAGCCCTGTCACAGGGCCCCCGAGCATGTGCCTGGGCTCCCATGTTTGTGTCTGGGAAATCCTACGCCATGCACCGCATGAGCAGGAAACCCAGCCTGTGGGAAACGTGAACGACACAGATGGCCAGCGAGCGAGCAGCCAGCCCGATGCTCTCCGGTTGCATGGGGCTCACCAAGATGGGTTGACTACATGGTGCTTTGAGTTGATACAGCAGAGAGGCTCCAGAGATAGCGTATATAAGCTTCTCGTTTGTCCTTTCAATTTCAGGTAGGTCCAAGCTGTGTTGCAGAGCACTGATCAAATAACCCAGCGCACGTAGGGTACGCCCAGCATGTCCCTGACACGCCACGCTCATTGTCCAGGTGTTCAGCTGTCAAGCTGCATCTGTGTTTGTCCGTGACTTCCAGACATCAACCAGACTGATGAGAATGATTGTGCTGAACCAGTGACCGTATGTTGTGCCAAACACTGCTAATGCAAGGAAAAGAGGAGACGGTAGAGCCATCTCTTGTTCTCCAATTAATCTCTTCGTATATGATGCAGGAAAATGGACTTGACATGAAACAGGTGCAGACAGTTGCTTCTAGGAGGACCAGAGAGATGGAAAATCCATCTCATGAGAAGAGATTGTGAGCACATCTGAATAAACAGGTGCAGATCGATGTGAGCCTCAGTTGGCCTCATACTGGCCCAGAATCCATATAGACTGAATTATCATGGTGCTAATGAAGTCTCCAGCAGAACTCACCAGCTCAAGCTTAGCATTACACTGGCACGGTCCTGTAGGCATCAGGAGAGGGCAAGTTTGCATCCAAGCTCACTCAGATCATTAGCTGAGAGCCTGAATCTGTCTGCCCTCCTCTGTGCAGATATGCCCCACAAGTTTGGCTCATCACTGTGAGCAGAATGGTGCCTGAGGGGATAGGACTGCCCTCTTCAACAGACGAGAAAGGGGAGGCAGGAAAACCACCTCAGCAAAGAGACAACATTGGCATAAGAACAAACAGGTGTAACTCTGCCACAGATACCTTTAATCTGGAAATATGAATAATTCCAGCCATTGTGGCAGCAAGACCCTGGAAGCGCTCTCACGAGCAGCAGGGGCAAGAATGAAACTAATTTTAAGGTGATGCTGGGCGCTTCTGAACCGAAGTCCGTAACACAGAGGTGCCTGAAATACTCCTGGAGTCCCTGTAAGATCCCACCCCGAAAATCTCTGTTAGCTGTGAAGTACAAACTGAAATCCAATTGAAATCAGGAATTTAATTAAAAACAGCTCTTCCGAGCCGGCTGCTGGCAGGCACTACGCTGGTAAAAAGTGACAGCTGCTTCATTGGCAGCACAATGTCAACGACTGTAAAAGAGGCCAAGGAATAGGCACGGGCCACGGCTGCCTGAGGACCACCCTGTTTCGGAGAAGGTATTTGTAAGAAAGGCTTCAGAGCTTATATCTAGGCTTTCATCAGCTGAGATACTTTACTCCTACTTTAATTTATATTATGCAGCTGTCTTCCTTTTTTCTTTTCCCCCTCAGTGGGAGCATAATGCCAATTAACATTAGTTAAGAAAGAAAATGTCGTTTTTTTTCCAAATACAACAGAATTGTTCTTAAAAAAATGTTCCCTCAGTACCTAGTAAATCCGGGGTTCATCTGCAATAAATATACATTCCAGAACTCTCTACAAGTGGGCTTAGATCACGTTGATCCACTTTATTTGCACATGTATTCTCCACTTTGTATATGACTCACATTAAAAAAAGGGGTTGTGAATACCTTTCCTAAAAAGGCACCATTTTCTTGGTTTACAAAATTCAAACTTGGTTTCAGGTAAGAACTAGTAGCAAGGGATTAGAACTCACAAACTCAATTTTATTAAAATGTCAGGAATAAAAGTACAGTTGGATTCCAGGAAGCAGGTTTGCACATATGTTAATATTCAGAGGCAATTTGTGGCCTTTAAATTAAGTTTCACAGAGGACGGTGAACCGCTCCAGGTATCCATGATAATTCACTGAGAAGAGAGAATTGGAACCCAAAATTTAATATCTAAGTTTAAAGTAACCAGTTAATCTTTGGGGTTTTTTTCTGCAAGAACTTCAGGTGGAAATGATGGGCCCTATGAAATGATGAGCTGTATCACATAGCAATGCTTGTCACAGTTTTTTCCCTGTGAAGAGACTGTATTGCTTGGTCTAAGAATAACTTTAAAATTCACAGAAAGTAAGAACTGTTGAACAGCTAAAAATAAAGTGTCATAGGAGGACGCGCTGTTAGGCATAAACATTGAGACCCTTCGAATCAACTTGAGCTGTTGAGCTAACCTAAACATTTTGGGTCAGATCCTGATCCCAGTGAATTCAAAGTGATTTGTGGTGAGAACTAATGCTTCTCCTCTTATTTCTGTTTTCCTGCTAATGAGTATCAGATACAACATTGCAAGACTATTCTGTAAACAAAGTGCAAAATTAATCATTTTCAGAGGAACATTTTATTCACAGTAGACTGTGTAGGGAAGGAATTAAGCCTAAGTAAACAAACAATGAAGGTAAATAAGAATACACAGAGAAAGTGAAAAGATTATCAGAAGATGCTGGTTAAAAATTCCTGGATATATGATGAAAGCAAAATATACCGCTTATGAGGATAATTCAACGACTGAGTAAAATGCTGAGTAATTTCATCTGAGCATTAAATTATCTGGTTTCCTGCATGAAAGCCAAAAATAGAACAGAAATTTGGGCCCTTGTTAAGCCAAAGATCTATTCTTCATCCAAGAGCAGAGCAGCTAGCAGGTTTACACAATTTATGTCAATTAAAATATTCCATATAAACAATGCGTACTTGTCCAGACTAACTGACTTCCACTTCCAATTCTTTCTGGGCAAAGTTGGAGAAAGAAATACTGCACTGCAATATAAAATAAGCAAATTGCATCTATTTTGGAACGAGTGAAGAATTGCATGTAGTTTGGATTTGTCAAAATCTTTCTGTCTGGCTGAAGAGGCCTATTATTCAGATGTGTCAAACCTGTCCAGAATCTTCTTTCTACTATTGATAAACAAGCCACACATTAAATTAAGAGATTAAGATGTGTATTCCTTCCAGTTCTTATGTATGTTTAGTCATTAATCCAAAACAACATTGCCAAAACCTGACCACAGAAATAGTAAAAATAAATACCAAAGGTCTGGGAAGAGAAATCCTGAGGTCACAAAGGGAAGGTAACTTAAAGGGAGTATTCTGGAAATTAGGATTTATAAATCACCATGGGCTGAAAGAAACAAATTTCAGCAACTGCATAATGCCATTTTACATGGATAAAAATAATAAGAGTCATGGGGCAAATGCCAGGAAAAAAAAAAATCACTGGAAAACTTCAAACATTTAGGTTCAAAGAAAAGGCTTGAAGCAAGCAAGTTATTTGATGAGAGCCTAAGTGCACAGTGATGGTGCCTTCTATTCGCCTGTTTGGCATGCCAAACGCTTTTAGCAGGTCTGTCATGCTTAAAGCGATTATTTACACAACACCAGGCCACGTTATGTATGTAATATACATTTTAGTGATGTTGGGGATAAAAGGTCAGTAGATTACTCATCTTTGTTCTATATTCAGAAGCAGACTGATACTCCTGCCCTTCTGGGTAAACTCCATTCTTGCTAAAGTGTTTGTTCCTCCACTCTACAGCTTATTCAAAATGGTTAAACCACTGTTGGGTAAAACCATTATATTGTAGAAAATGAGGGTCACCCTGAAACAGATTATCCTAGACATGATCCCTAAAGATTTTTCTTGAATAAATGTTTTTTAAATGCTCTTTTTCCTTCCTTCCTTCCTTCCCCTCTGAGTCTGTTGCAGATTGAAAATTCAAAAGAGTTTGTTGGTTCAGACAGGGTGCATTCAATTGCCTGAAATCCTGAGAACTATTAAATGATTTTACTTTAAAATTCTTTATATTTTACTGTACTTGCTAAGGAAAGGGAGGTGATGGAAATCACACCCTTAGTCTTCAACCCTCCTTTTGTCTGTTACCCTGCTACATGTCTTGGAAAAAATCCTGATCACAAGGAAGGTGCTGGGAGTCTTGCCACTGATCGGTCATGGCTTTCCCCACACAAACCTCAGGGGTCTGAGAGTCAGCCTGCAACAAAGACTGCCAGGCAGCAGTGAGATTTCCCCATGGCAAGGGAGCTCAGAAGAGTGACGTTTCCTTTATCCCAACAAACCCTTGAGTCTGGCAACCTAAAAGCATCCTCCTAACATCTTGAGAAAATACCCTTGCTGCACTGCCACTTTAAGGATGAGAAAACTACCCTCAGTTATCAGCCTGCTACTCTCATCCTTCTAAATGGTGTCAGCGTATTGAAATTAGCTGTCACGTAAATCTTCATAGAGGAGATTTAGATTCAATCTAATTGCATCTCCTGATCCTCCTCTGCATCACACCTGAAAACAGTATGAAGACAGACAATGGAAGAAGCATTTTCTCTTCCTGCCAAGGACTTAATCTGTATTCAATGTGTATAAAGTTGACACTTAAGTATAACTCTATGGGGTTCCACTTCTGGAGTAGACTGTTGTCTTCGCTGCAGTGCAAACCATTCAGATGACTGTAATTACACCATAGTACCAGGGGGTCCAGCCTGAATCATAGAATCATAGAATTGTAGGGGTTGGAAGGGACCTCAAGAGATCATCGGGTCCAACCCCCCTGCCAAAGCAGCTCCCTAGGACATATCACTCAGATAGGCGTCCAGACGGGTCTTGAATATCTCCAGAGATGGAGATTCCACCACCTCCCTGGGCAGCCTGTCCCGGGGCTCTGTCACCCTCACCGGGAAAAAGTTCTTCCGCATGTTGGTGCGGAACTTCCTGTGCTCCAACTTGCAGCCATTGCCCCTTGTCCTGTCCCCACAGAGCACTGAAAAGGGGCTGGCTGATTCCCCCTGCATCCCCTGCTTCAGATAATTATAAACTTTAATTAGGTCCCCCCTTAGTCTTCTCATCTCAAGGCTGAACAGTCCCAACTTACTCAGCCTATCCTCATAGGGGAGATGTTCCAGGCCCCTAATCATCTTCGTGGCCCTTCTTTGGACTCTCTCCAGGAGATCCCTGTCCTTTTTAAACCAAGGAGCCCAGAACTGGACACAATACTCCAGGTGGGGCCTGACCAGGGCAGAGTAGAGGGGGAGGATCACCTCCTTTGACCTGCTGGCTATACTCCTCCAGATGCACCCCAGGATCCCATTGGCTCTCTTAGCCACCAGTGCACACTGCTGGCTCATGGCCAACTTGTCATCAACCAGGACCCCCAGGTCCTTCTCCACTGAGCTCTTCTCCAGCAGGTCATCCCCCATCACTGAGCTCTTGAGTCACAGCAGCTTTGGGGAGTGTCTAGATAATCTGAGTTCCTAGTGCTGGAGGAAGTGTGTTAGCAGCTGCTGCTGAAGTTGACATTGCTGGCTTATCCCAGGAGCCAGCTGTGCACCCCGTTTGGCTGCATTGCCCAGCAGGTCCTTGTGAGAGCCACTGTCATCTCCTGCTCATCTTCTGTACACCTCCACTTCACAACAGGGTAAGACTATGTACATTTTGTTGCTTGTTCAGGAAATTTCTGTTCTTAACATATTCTCACTATGCAGTCTCACCCAGGGGCAGTTTGATAACGCTGTTAAAGCAGTCTGATGGGGTGGTCCTGTTAACTTGCCTGCATGCTGTGGCCATTTCTCTAGAGCCTTCTCTGCATCCCACATGACATTGTGTCCCTTCCCTTCATCATGAGCCAGTTTAGGGAACTAACCTGTCAGGTAATAACTCATTTTTCCAAAGCCAAGCTTTTCTGTCCCCATAGTCCCCACACCTGGTCACCGCAGGTCACTGTAGGACCACACCAGACACAGTGCACACAAGAAGTGAGGAGTGGAAAGCTGCACCTTTGGGCGTTCATCAAGTTGCACCATAAATTGTGCAACTACACACCATTTCAGAGGTCCTAAAGTAAACCTAGTCACCAGACTCCTCTGGGCTTAAAACCAGAACTCTTTAATCCCAAACCTTTTGGTTACCTAGTTCCCACAGGCTGCTAGTGCAACAGGGGCACTACAGAGCAGCAGTGTGGAGGCAGGTGCAGAAGCCCATTAACACATCAGGGGAGCCGCGCGCTTGGTCACACTGCAAAGCTTTCGTAGGTGGCTCCCAGGCTCAAGAAAACGTTGGTTTCCGCTTACTCAGGGTGAGATCTGAGTGTTGCACTCACAGACCCGTAGCTGTGGTATCAGTGCTCCCTCCAAATTAAACAATTCCTTCCCAGTTCAACCCAGAGTCAGCAAGTAGTGGAGAGAAGAAAAAAAAAAAAAAAAAACCCCAACCAAAACAAACCCAAAACGTAAAAAGCTTCAGTGAGGGAATCTCTTTGTCATATATGTGACATACTTGTCATGTAGTCAAAGGCGAAAGTGCCAGGGTGGGGTAGGAGAGTCAAAGTCCGTGGCTCCACCAGTGATTTTATAGACCAATTTGCAGCATGCCACTTTTTTTCTTTCAATTCTCAGAGCTACTCAAAGCACTGGGGAGCTGCTTGACTTTGCATGTTTTTTTCTGAGTCATACATATATTTTTTTTAAAAAAGGGAAAGAAAACCACCCCCACCAAAAAAAGGAAGGGAGCAAAAGAAAACCAGGTGTCATATGAAAGTGGTGAAAGATTGAGATGCAGGTCCAGAGACTGCCAGACCCATGCACAGACTCCAGTTTATGGCAACTTTTTTCCAGCCCTGTTACTAAGAGCAAACAACTGCAAATGGAGTTTATTCACCTCCAGTTTCAGCAATATAACATTTACCCACTTCTTACAGATACCAGACAGGTGAGTGATTTACCAGTGCACTACGGCAGCTCTCTGTAGTCACTTTTTTACAGGAGAAGAAATTGTCCAGCTCTTTTTGCAGGGCTGGATCCAAACTTCAGCAAAGCCTTCTTCGTTTCCTTCACATAAAGTTCTGTTCTAACACATTAACGACATGTAGCTTAGATGACATGAGAGGTGGATCTCTTCCAAAATACATTTTGTTTCCTGTCAGAAAGTATTGCGTGCCTTTGCGCAGGAAATTATAAAATAGAAAATAAACATGTAAATATACCATTTCAACACATCCTCTACATCAAAGCAGACCTGATGTTTTTAATTTCAGCTTTTTGAGGTTTTGTTTTTATAAGTTGCTGAATTTATTTTGTAGCTCCTGTTTATGAAAAGAACTTTAAGAGAGTTATAAATTACATTTATCAAATGGAGAAAAACTACAGCTATAAAGTTCTCAAAAAGGGCAATAATTTGAGCCCTGTATGCGCACGCATGCAGATACACACACACAAACTTATATATGTTTATGTTAGTGACTGCTGAACCACAGACCACATGCAGAAGAGTAAAAACCACCCGTGACCAGATGTGCCACTGTAAATCCCTTATTTCAGGATCTATTTGATGAACTTCACAGTGCACAGGAAGACCTAAGTTCCCACACTATTAGCAGCAGCAATATGGATTCCTAGAAAGACCAACTACCTTCACATACCTAAAAATAATCCAAGATCCAACTGGGAGGTGCAGCCCTTGTGAAATAGAGAGAGGGTTTACCGGAGTGAAAACACATGACTTGGAAAACTGTCCAGCATGAGACAGAAGTGAGAACAGCAGCAACATGTCACTTCAAACCTCCTGAGAACCAAAGGGCTGCAGAAGGAATTCCACCCTTTCCCACGGAGTTTCGTACAAATACACAGGAGCGCTGTGCTTCAACTGAACACATCAGTAGGTGGCTGGTAGAGCCACACAAAGCCACCGTTTCGCTATGAAACAGCGGCCTCCGGTTGTGCTTGAGTTTTCCTATGGCAGGAAGGCGTAGCAGTGGGCTGCCCGAGCAAAATGCTTCAGTTCTCTGCTTATCCACAGCTGAGAAGGAAACCCCAATTCAAAAGTTTCCTTCAAGCTACAAAAATAAAGCAAAGTTGTTTCCAGGGAATGGAGGAAAAGTAATTACCAAAGTCCCTATCCAGCTACAAATACACTACGTAAGACCAAACAGTTTTTTTTTTTTACCTCGGAGTATCTCTGACTGATCTAGTAGAGCAAAGTTTGTTGATATTCAGGGTTGCAAACCCATCTGTTTACTCAGGCTTTCGTCTGTCAGCATAGTTTGAAGAGGTCGCTTTGAGAGATCAATTTTTTTTCCTGGGGGTTTCTTCAGAGCTACCACAATTTGTTATTGCGTCTGTTTAGAGGCTTTAATTTGTGGTTTTCAAGATTGCATAACTGCACAGAGAGGTGGTGAGAGGCCCACATGAAGAGTTCAAAATAAGTTTGACAATATAGTAAATATCTACTCAGTAATTTTCCCTGGACTGAGCACCACGGAATGCCAAAAAAGTTATTAATCAGGCTAGTGTATGAACATGGCTTTTTGAGGACTGAAGCATACATTTCCATTCAGATGCTAAAATGCTGATTTCCCTCCACTTGCTGTTGACACCAACCAAAGACGATGCACGGGGTGGGGGGCTGCAAACCAGATGCCTGTTTAGGTTGCTCTAAAACAGCCTATTCGGAACCAGATAAAGAAAAAATGCAATGAGATTTTAATTTTTCCTTTTATTCAGCCTTCTCATAATAAGTTACATAAAAATGAAGTAAGCTGCCTAGACTCCCATGAGGAGCCCCAGCATTAATTTTTCCATTTTGCAGATGTTAGATGGAAGGCACAGAGACACGCACAGTCACATTCAAAGATGTGTGGGCTTGCACCCAGGCAGAGTTGCCAGTCCTCAGGGTCTCCGGCAATCTTGCAGCCATAGACCTGTTGCCAGCCATAGGCAGAAATGGGGTGGTTAGGACCCATGCACACATTGAATGCTTCAGTCTTGAGTCCCCAGAATCAACGCAGCAGGCACCTGGGTGAGGAGCAGCTATAGCAGCAGCTCAGGGATGCATGAGTTGTATTTGCATAGCAGAGGGCAGTGTTCAGCATTTTGGACAATTAATATCCCATCCTGAAGATGGTGGTGAGGAAATGATGTGCATGCTGCAAGCTGGGAACCCAGCATCAATGGAGTGGCAAGGCTGTGAGCAGAGCTGGTGTATTTTGTCTGGCTGTGGCTATGCACCAAACCAGATTTAAGCTCTGTACTGTAGGACAGGTCTCCCTCCATCTAGTCCAGCAAGAGGGAATTTATAGGCCAATTCCTCTTGACTGGGTGAAGACTGAAGGTGGCCAGTCTGTGCTTAGCTGCGAGTATTACAAACACTTTGCTACTGAAACACAACCCATACAAACTAAAACCAGCCCCTGCATGCCCTCTCTGTGGACAGAGTGTAGGTCTACCTGACCAGGTACATAAAGGGGACACTTCAGCCATCTGCTTAAGGACTTTGCTAGAGCTACTCACATGAGAAGCTTGTGTTTATACTTCACTTGACAATGGAAAAAAATTATTGCTGCCTTCTCCCGGGTCACCATAAAGGAGCCTCTGCCCTGACTTACACCTCACCTGGATGTAGCAGGACCCCCAGTGACGGGGGGACACCACGGAGGCAGGGCTCCCCTGCTGCCTCCACTGTCCTCGATGCTCACCCATCATGGCACCCCCAGGAGAGTGCAATCACGGCTGAGCCGGCAGGAGAAGCCCTGGTGACGCAGGCGCCGGGTGTGTCCCCGGGATGAGACGCGATGACCTTCCCCGAAGATTCCGGGGCCGGCCCAACCAGGCCGGCGTCGAACGCGGTCGAAGGCCGGGCCCCGCCTTCACACCCGCAGCCCCGGAGCCAGCCCGCGCCCCGCAGCCTCCTGCGGCCCTGGAGCTTCCCGCGATGACGCTGATTCCCGAGAGCCCGAGGGCGGCGTCAGTGACCCCAACCCCGAGGGGAGACCCGCCGCCGGGGGGACCCCCCCCTCCTACTCAGGGCCGGGGCAAGGCGTCGGGGCGCAGACACCTCGGGGCCGGGGGGCGGCAGGGCCCCGCGGCTCCCCGCCGCCGCAGCCGCCGCCGCCGCCGCTTCTCGGGCAACAGCTACCCCTAGCGGCCGGAGCGCCGCCCCGCGCCCCTCCTCCGCCGCGGGGCAGCGCCCGCCGGCCCGCGCCCACCTGGCACCCCACCCCCGCGCCGGGGCTCGCCGCTGCCGGGGCCCGGGCAGCCCGCGGGGAGGCGAAGGGGTGCCCGCGGGCCGGGACAGCAGCCGTGTCCCAGCCCGCCGCCGGATGGCGGGAGGATGCGGGAGCGGCACGCCCGCAGGTTCGAGCCCCGAGTGCCCCCGCGGCCGCGGGGCGTGTGGCAGGGCGGAGGCCGTGCCTAGGGGCGACCGGGCTGGCGGGGCGGGGAGGAGAGGGAGGCGCGGGGAGGGACTCGGCGCAAGCGGCACGTCCCTGTCACCTGCAGGCGCTGCCGGGACGGCCCCGGCCCCCGCTCCCGCAGCCGCTCCGGTGCGGCGCCGGTCCCGCGCCCGCACAGCCCGTGCGGAGCCGGGCCGGGCCGCGGGGAGGGCTGCGCCTGTTGCATTGTCCTTGGCGGAGCTGTTTGTGAGCGCCCGCCGCTATCTACGGCCGGGGACCCCGGCGGTGCCCTATCTCGGACTCTCTGCTGGTGCCTGATAGCGGCTGCTCCCTGCGTCGTTGCACGTCCCTCGCAGCTCCCGCCGGGGCTCTCTCCCCTTTTGTCTGTGTATTTTTAGGTCATTAGAGTGGAGGGGTAGGTAATCCCCAGGCTCAAGTTCCAGAGGGGCGGGTTCTGGCCGGAGGTGGAGTCACTTTTCATTTAAATCCCTGACTATAAAATGGGCTTAAAGAGAAGCGGGATCTCAGCTGTGCTGCACAGACCCCAGCAAGCAGGGTGCGTGAGGGCCCCCAGGCAGCCAGCGCCCTGCAGCACAAGCCGCTGCGATGCTCCACTCCCTTGGCGTTCACACCTTGCATCTGCTCACCCAGGCGGCCGCCTGCATCCTCCTCTTCCCCCGCTTCCTGCTCACCGCCGTGATGCTCTGGCTCCTGGATTTTCTGTGCATTAGGAAGAAGATGCTGATGATGCCCACGGCGGAGGAGGCGGCCAGCGCCAGCGAGGGGCCGCCTCCCGACGACCCTCCGGTCTGCGTGTCCGACTCCAACCGCATGTTCACGCTGGAGTCGCTGAAAGCCGTGTGGCACGGGCAGAAGCTGGACTTCTTCAAGTCGGCACACGTGGGCTCCTTAGCCCCCAATCCCGAGGTGATCCAGCTGGACGGGCAGAAGAGGCTCCGCATCCTCGACTTCGCCCGCGGCAAGAGACCCCTCATCCTCAACTTCGGCAGCTGCACCTGACCCCCGTTCATGGCCCGCCTGAGGTCCTTCCAGCGCCTGGCCGCGCACTTCGTGGACATTGCCGACTTCCTGCTGGTGTACATCGAAGAAGCACACCCCTCCGACGGCTGGGTCAGCTCGGACGCAGCCTACAACATCCCCAAGCACCAGTGCCTCCAGGACAGGCTGCGGGCAGCTCAGCTGATGAGGGAAGGGGCGCCCGATTGCCCCTTGGCTGTGGACACCATGGACAATGCCTCCAGCGCCGCCTACGGTGCCTACTTCGAGAGGCTCTACGTCATCCAGGAGGAGAAGGTGATGTACCAGGGAGGCAGAGGACCAGAGGGCTACAAGATCTCAGAGCTGAGGACCTGGCTAGACCAGTACAAAAGCCGGCTCCAGAGCCCCAGCACGGTGGTCATCCAAGTGTAAAAAGGACCTGGCAAGAAGTGCAGGGGTGGAGAGGCGAGGGGAGGGCGGGAGGAGAGGTGGGGAGGGAGAAGGCATTGCGACGCGGATGGCAAGGAGCTGTCTTCCCCCGGGGACACTCGAAGGAGGCTGCTGTGCGAGCTTTCGAGCAAGATGTGCCATAGTCCTTTCTCTATTCAAATCATGTTGATTTGCCAGCCACGCTCTGTCAATACTGTATTTCCATGTGCGTTTTGTAAATAACTCTTTTTTTTCTTTTCTCTTTTTTTTTTTTCTTTGAGAAGCGTTTACTATTTTTTAAGGAGCCTCTCTTCCTATGGGATCTGTTCCCAGCTGCGTGTGTGCGCGGGTGTGTGTCTGAAAAGTTGTGTACAAGTGCTCCGTGCTGCCTAGCAAGTGCTAACTGGGATTTCTAGTATTTCTTTGTGATGACCGATTTTGAAATGGGTTTCTCTAATGCCAGGAAATCGCGTCTGATGTTGTCAAGTACTAGAACTGCCAATAGCCAGAGCTGAACGGAATGTCCTATTTATGTTGGGGGGGGGTTTTGTAAGACGTTCGTTCACCTTTTCTCTTTTTTTTTTTTTTATGAATTTTTTTAAATAATAAAGGTTGAGTAAATAAACGTCTAACCTTGACTGCCTCTATCTTCAGACCGCTACATTCACTTTCCCTTTTGCCTACTTCGCAATACCCTCCCCGCAGCCGAGGAGGGGAAAGCGAAGCGGAAGGCGGGAGAGGATGCGCTGCTGGGGGCTCGGGGGCGGCGAGCCGCTGCCGCGCCTGGCGACAGGCTCTTGCTCGGCTGCGGCGGGAGCGCACACCGCCCGCGACCCGAAAGAGAAGGGGGGTACCGGGCGTCCCCAGGGGGAAATCCAAACCTACGGGGCTCCGGGGCGGGGGGGGGAGGGAACACCACAGTGGTCCTAGAGGTCTACCCGCTGGACTGTGCGCTCCCTCTCTGACCCCGGCGAACCGCCCCCGGGGCTGAGCCCTGGGAGGGCGAAGGTGCAGAGCTGGCCGGCGCCCCGCAGCAAGTGAAACCCGGCCAGAAAAACAGGCGGAGGGAAGAAAAAAAAAAAAAAAAAAAAAAAAAGCCGCCCTGGCTGGGAGAGCCGTCCCGCCGAGGACGCCCCGTCACGGGCGCGCAGGCGGTCCCGGAGCCGGTGCCCGGCCGAGGGCAGCGCGATCCGCACCTGCGGGGGGGCGGGACCGGCCCCGCCGAGCGACGGCGGCTGCGGGGCTCGGGCAGAAGGGCAGCGCCCAGCCCGACGGTGTGAGGCTCAACCTCCCTCCCCGGCGGCTGGCAGCTGCGTTTCAAAGGGTGCGGGGTGCCGGAGCTCGCTCCCCCAGAGCCCGACAGGTGAACCCGAGTATGGAGAGCATTCCGCAATCCTCGCAGGAGCTGCGCAGAGTCGCCCAGAAGCAGCAGGTCTTTAAGCGCCTCTGTTGTGCTTCTGAACGCTTCCTTGTCCTTGACAGCAACGGGACGAGGTGCCCGGGCTGTTCAGCCCCTAAGTTTTGGGGAGGGGCGCACCGCCCCACGGTAAGGCGAGACGCAGCTGGGAGACCGAGTCGCTCCCGCAGTACTAAGCTAAATCTGAGGAGAGCTGTTTGTGAGGACCTTATAGCACCTGTCTGGTCCATAGAAACGTTCCTCTGTCCCCGCAACGTTCCTATCTCTCAACAATACGGTTTAGATTAGCCCGTGTAACCGCTCCCACCGCTACCCCGCAAAACAAGCGCTAAACCAGCGGCTTCGACCTCGCTGCTCTGTTCCCTTCGCCCTCACAGCTCCTGCCCTCGACGGGAGCACAGCGCATCTGGGAATCGGGCCATTTTGGCTGAGGTATCAAAAGAACCGGCTCAGGTGCCCGCTTCGGGCTTCCCAACCCGTCTGCCTGTGCAACTTGCTCTGTCGGCCCTTGAAACCCTTCAGCACTTTCCCGCTGCCCGCATGAGTGGGCTCGGGATGCACCGGTTCCGCCCGGCTCAGGTGTCTCCGGTGATGTCAGGGAAACCCGAGGTGGGTTTGTTTCCTCCGGTTGTGCGTTGGGTGCTAAGCACACGAGCCCTCGACGAAGTCCCGGAGGGGGAACCTTCGCGGCAGCCCCAGGAGGGTCGGCTGCGATCGGACATCACCCCGCTCCTCCAGGCGTGGGCAGCGCCCACCCAGGCACAGCAGAGGTGTGAGTGCCTGAGCCGCTTCCAGCCACCGTCCGTGCCTGGTGCACGGCCGCATGCGCCTCGGCTCCGTCCCCGCAACCCCACGCCGGACGAAGGAGCGCTCTTCCCCGACCCCAGGCTCCCAAGCATCAGCAAACTCGGTTGCCCCTTGCCTAAGGACGGCGACGCCCTTTGAACGTTGCTCCCAACACGGAAGGAACAAAAGTCATGTTGGCTCATCCAGAAGGAGGAGAGAGGAGGCGAGGCAGGCGCCTACAACGGGCTCCAGAGACCAGGTGAAGGTGCTGCTTCTCTGCCAGACCCGGGCGGAGGGCGGCTGCCGGGGCAGCACAGCAAGCCGCCAGTGCCCCGTCGCCCCTCGGCTCCGAGCGCAGCCCTGTCTCTGCCCCCCGCAGTGCCTTTCCCAGCCCCATGCTCGTCGTGCCGTGAAAACCAAAGGTGGAGGAGCCCCTGCAGACTCGCGCAGCAGGTCTCCTTTCTGGAGGCCGCGGGAAAAGCCTTAGGGGGAGGGCGGTGGGTGCCCTCCGTGCCGCGCCGCTGCCCGCAGTACGACCCCGCGGCCCCCGAGCGCAGGCATCGGAGAAGCCCCATGCAGAGCCGGGTCGCTTGGTAGCGCTAAGCTGATGTCGGACGCACCTAGGTGGGGGTCAGAGACCGCGCGGCTCCGCGCCCACCCTCAAAGCCGGCGTCGGGTTAGCCAAGGTTGCACGGGCTACGAGGGCAGCTTCTATCTACTCGATTGCTTTTTCCTCCCCCCCTTTTTTTTTCCCCATAGCTTAGTTTCCCTTGCTTTACAATAAAGCCCTTCTTTGCTTTCTCACCTCGTTATCTCTTTTTCTTATCTGCTTTTGGCATACTTTAGTGGCAATCCGAAGTTACGGGCAACCCCCGGGCACGTCCTCACCCCGGCCCGGCCCCCAGGACATTTTCCGGTCATAAGGACAGAAATGATCACTGTCCTCGCTTGGGGTTTAATAGTTACAGAAACAGCCTCGCCTTTGCTTTCTGCTACTAGCAGATTTTGGTCAAAGGCTGTCGGAGGTCAGGATTATTTATTTTTTCCCTAAATAAGTCAGCTTTCTAAAGCTACATTCCTCCTTTAAACCGAACGCAGAACTCTTATTTATCACTTTCTCTTTAATCAGCAGCCTAAGAAAAAATCACTGTGGATACCCGGAATCCCTGAAAGAGATCACACTTTTCCTTTGCACAAATCAAAGTTACCTGTTCCTATTATATACTCCTCTTAAAATGAATCATAAGCCTCCATCCCACTGAGCTTTCCCGGGGACACTTGTTTAGCACAGACAAGAACAATATGCTTTACATCTAGACAGCCCAGGGTGTCAGAAGTCTCTCCAGCTGATAGAGTATTGAGAAACATCCAATCTTTAAATCGCATTTTTACTTCCTTTCCACCTCCCTAGTGCATGACAAACAGAAGTCTGGGAGATCAGAGAGAGATCTAAGTGCTGATTACCTGTTCTGTCAATAATTAATTGAATTATTTCCTCAGCATAATTATATACAGTCCTCTAGCCAGGAAGGGAAAAGAAGGTAGTTGTGGTGTGGTCGGAGAGGGATCTCAGGACATGGTTCCAGTTCTTAGAAATGTGATGTAACGTTGCAGTCTGGTGTATTCTAAAGTACAAATGGTACCAAACGAAACCAACTACTAAAACATTATTAGCTTTACAGCAGGGAGAAGAAAGCAAAAGCACTTGCTTTCACTAGTTATTTTCATTATTGCTTTCTACTGGGGATCTAAAAGTGTTTTACTATAAACAGACCAGAGGTCTTACTCATTTAATCTAAAAGCTTTGTGTTGTAGGGTTTGTATTGTTCACCACATGCCGACTAAATTTCATGTTTGAAATTAAAATCAAAATCAGTCCTGAAATTAAAATCAGTCCAGCAAAGCATCGTATATTCAATACAAAACTAGAAATGACATATTCAAAGTATCTTGCAAGCAAATTCTTACTTTGACACTAATTTTTCTGTACTTCTTCCAGTCATAAGGGAGATCATCATATCATTATTAATTTATTATTTACTAAGAGCTGTTAGAGTGCTCTTTTGGTACACAAACACAAGAAAACAAAGGGCTTGATTCAGTTCTCACATAAGTTTTGCACTGGTGTAACTTCAATGACACGGGTGTAGTCACTTCAAAACCACCTGGGTGTAATTATGATCAAAATCTGGGCTATTGCACTTCCTTTTCTTTTCTAATGGCTCAAACCCTCTATTTTTCTATAGCATGCTGCGGAAGACAGACAGCTGTTTGAATACAGAGCTCAAAAATCATTCTCAAGTTCCTCCTCACTGCCAGTGTCAGTGTCCTAAATCCTGCCAGATGACACAGTCGTGTCATCACTTTTCCTCACTGCTCTGTGCCCTCCCTACAGCCTGAGAGTTGTAAACCCTACTGATGCATGTTCCCTTCCACATCTTAAGGCACATCCTCTCAGTGTCTTGAGCTTTAGATCAGGTAGCTTTTAATTTTAAACACTTTAGCATCCAGCTGCCAAAAGGAATTTGACACCTGCTTCCTTCTTTGCAAATTTCTCTTTTCAGACAAATTCTTGATGATGCCTCTTGAAAAGGGATTCATTTATGACCTTCGCTTAATTGACTCCTCCATGTATTTCTCATCTTCTTGTCCTTCCACCTGCTTCTTCAGAGATTTTGGAAGTGGTTTACAGTGGTAAATGCACTAACAATTAATGGCCAAAAGCATCCTCGCTAGAACAGTAAGCAGTATTTAATCCTTCCTGCGTGAAAATACATTACTAGACAAAGTTTAAATCCTTCAGCTAATGTGTTTTGTGTAAGAAGCCTTCTCAGGGCATAGTGCTTATGCTCACAAAAGGATCCCGCAGTCTCGCCCATGGAGTTCCTGCACCCATTGAACACAGAGGACCAGGCCTATCTGAAATTTCCTCTCTCTTTCCCAAGTTACTATCTCCTCCTTGACTTTGCTCATGGAAGCATTTGCTTCCAGTTCCCTTTAAGTAATAAATACACTCCATCTCAAAAGGACCTTTAGGACAGATGGGGTAAGGTAGTTCAACCTCCTACACATCGCTCCCCCAGTGCCCAGAATTGCCCTGACACGGAGGCGATCCCTGAATGTCTGACAAAGACAACATCTAACAGTGGCATTTCTGACTGGAGACATGCAAGGACTAATTGGCATAGAGCCCCTAGCAGAAGGGCATCCCATTATCCATTATAGAGTAATGGGCACTATAAAAAATGATAAACAAGTTTTACTGAAACCCTTAGCAATGAGGGTAAGGACCATGGCACAGCTTTCTATCTTTCCTGTCCATCTTCTGCTCACCTAGTTAGGCTTACAAAGCAACCAGTGCTTGAGCAGTCTGCATTTGACTGGACTTTCACATCCATTCCAAGGCATCCTGGCTGAGATTTTTAAGGTGATATTTCTATTTTCTTGTCAGGTCTTTTCTTGCCTGAAGAGTCAGTCAGGACGTACTTCCCTTGCAGTGGCCAAAATTCAGTACGCTTATTTAATCACTGCAGGTTATCAGGCACAAGTCCTCAAATTATGTACCGGACTGTGGAATTTAGACAAGGTCTCACAGCACAGAACCTCACTCAAGTATCTTAAACTTGAAAAAAATTACTTTGAAACATCTTTCAAAGCTTTTTCAGAGCTTGCATAACTTCATAAGTGTAATTATTCCAAAGATAGCTGGTGCCAAAGACCTGATAGTGGAAATAATTTCTAAGAATAAAGATCGTTACATAACCTAAGGATAAAGTTTAAAACATATGTTTATGAAAAGTTATTAAGTGATAAATAAAACTTAAAGGTACATGTTATGACTTTTCAAATGTGTTATAAGGGAGGTGACCCTTATAAAAACTATGGGACTGGGCTGAAGAAGTTCTGGAAGTTGCCCAGTTCAAAACAAGAAAGAAAATTTTTCTAGTTATTCAATCACTTACTATTTGTGATGAAAGACAACCAGGAAAGAATAGGGCACAAGGCTGCTGTCAACTGGATTTGCAGCACATGGACATAGAGAACATACTGTGCTACTAACACAGGCACACATGCATACAATTGCAAACAGAGATCAAAATTAGTCCAAAGTGGTTTTGGAACATTGAAAAGGGAGAGGCAGGGAGTTGTGCATTTTATAGAATGAAAAAATTATTTCAAAAATTGGTAATTATACAAAAATTTAAGCAAATTACCAACTTCATTCCTATTTCTTCTCAAAGTGGAACACATCCATTGCACGTATGTCAGTGAATAATGAACAGTTCTGGGGAAATGGAAAATATTAGATGGAATTCAGTTGTCTCATTTTCTCTATTTCATTTTCTTCTTTTTTTTTTTTTTAACTGTACATTGCCACCTCCAGAATCCATACTAATGGAATGATTAGGTTGAGCTCTAGTTTTTCTGATGTTCATGCAGATCTATTGATGCTTCTAGTTAGTGTTTACCTGACTGATGTATCTCTGGTACTAAATAATCGACCATACCATCAAACTAGTTCTGTCTGCCTGATTAGTGTAAAGGTGTGGTAAGCATAAGCAAGAAAAGGATTTGTAATATGTAGACTCATTCCCCAGAACTGACCTGCAAAACCTTTCTTGTTCCCACCAGATGTCTTCACTTGATTCACTCAGCTGAAATAATTTCTAAAAAGTATCTATTGGGAGGACTAGAATGGAAGGAAAAAGGAGCAGATCAAGAAGAAATGTCTTTGGTGGTGGGTTTTTCTTTTTTTTTTCACTGACTGAACTTTAAAGTCTTCAGCGACATTCTCATGAACACAAAGAGAGGTTTGGGGAAAACCAGCAGTCATTTACCAGTAGAACTGAAGCATATTGGTGTTTACTAAGAAATACATCTGTTTCCTAAAGTTGGATAGGAAGCTATCCAGAGGGATGTGTATTGGCACTTCCTGCAGACACTGCTGGAAGCTGGAAAGATCTCTTTTGTCTTTTACCACATATTCTGTGTTACTATGAACCCTCTATGGAATCTTTTGTTTTGCTAATAAATCTAATCCTTAGAAAAAAGACTTGTCAAAAAGGAAAATCGGACTTTATTTTATCTTTCCAGTTGCTGAACGTGCCCACTGACTCACAATTCATTTCCAGATCTGTCAGGATTTTCTTGCTCAACACAGTAAGACAGAGCTTCATGGGGAAGAAGCCACTGAGCATATGGGGCCTCTGAGAAAGACCACAGCACTGCATTACAAATGCATGAGATATGGCCCAAACTGTGGGACAATGGAAAGAGGGAGCTGGTCAGCTATTTCCCATACACAGCACTGACAGCTGACAGATGTGCCCAGCTAAATATTGTCTGTGAGTGAAACCTGGTACTATTTTTAATGCCAGGTAAGCAATCAGGGCATTCACTGTAATTCCCATGCCATTTGTTTTTAGACAATGGATGTGTCATCATTGTAAAATGGAATTTGGGGTTTTTTTTAAAAGAAATCAACACTTAAGCCATACTTTGAGCAAGTCAAAAGACACCCAAGGGTATGATTGCCTTGTATGCTGCTCTTTTTAATAAGGCCAAGGAAAAGCATCACTGGATGGGATTATAATCAACTGCTGCTTTAATGCAGAGAATCGAAGAAGACTCCTTGCTGATGGTTGTAAATTCATCATTAAGGATACCACTCAGAGTCATTTGGCATGACATTTTTTATGCACAGAACAGAAAAGTGCAGTATTAGTTCCTGAGTGACTGGATGAGTTGTACATCCCTTAATGGGCATATCAGAAAATGTTTCCCAGCTTTGACTTATCTGCTACACAAATGGAGAAGATGCACATTGTCTTGCTGCTGTTTACTCACATTTTTGGTGCATCTTTTCACTGTGTCCAAGATCCTGTTTATTTGTGAACGCATTGTCATCAGGCATTGTAGATTTTACTGCTGACTCTGAGATCATAGCAGTCTGGCTGTGTTCACATATTATGAAATCTACAGGATGACAATATGAGAGCAAATCAGTCACACTAATCGATAATGGATAAACATTTCTCAGTTCACTGCCTTGGGAAATGAGGGAATTGGTAGATCATAAGTCCAGGGAAGCTGGACAAATTTTTGATTGAATGTTTTATCCACCTAAGTTGCCAGTTCAACCTGGCTAAAATCTGTGTGTCATGCACCTGAAAACTGTGAAATTATTCCAACAAAAATTTATGTAAACATAAAAATATTAGAATAAAACCTAAAAAAACCCCCATGCTAAAACCTAAAAAACCCCATCTATTTCATTTGAAATGTTTCATTTCTAAATATAACTGGATTTCATTTTCCAGAAGACATACATAAAAAAAAAAATGCAACTTCATTTTCCATGAAAAAAATCTATGTTTTCCTGCTATACCAGAGAAATAAAATGTACATTATTCAAATTCCCTGCTCTGTAGTCTTTCTTCCTGTTCATGAACCAGTTATGATCTGTTAATATATTCTTTATCCACCCACTTCATCAATCAACTTACATGAACAAATTTCAGCCAAGAACATATCAACTAATTGTTCACTTAGGGTATTTATCTAAGTGTGATATATGGCCACCACTTATACAAATGGTGTCACACTTGCTCCCTGATGGATAAATGATTTTTTTTCAGAGATGAAGTACCAAATATCAAGCCATGACATCTGTCAGATGTGAATTTTCAGATGACTAATCATTAAATATTTCAAAGATACACAAAGTTTCTACCCAGACAGCAGCATTATCCACCTTCAAGCCATTAACATATTTTCAGTGCTCTGAACCAACATATTTTATTAAACCATAGGCACAAACTATAGAATTAGTTTATAGGAGAAAAGAGATCATAAAAATGCTCCTAAAAAAAAAAAAACAGGCCAAAAGAAAGGCCCCCAAGATTTCAGTATTTGGGCTTTCTAAGTAACAGTGAGAATTTAATCATACCTCAGCAGCCAGGTAATTAGTTCACTCACCTTAATGAGGAGGTTCTGGGACAAGCCCGGCCAATGTTCATGGATCTGAACCTGGAATTTACCCTTCCTTGCCAGTGTCACAGCCTGTGAAATACACAAACCATTTCATTGTAAGTTTAGGGGAATAGGTGCTGCTCAGCATTTGTGGGGATGGTTGGAGAAAGACTGCTAACTCTCCTAGCAAAGGGACTTATTTAGGGTATAAACCAGGTATGTTACAGTATCAAGGAAAAAATCAGCTGCATGCCATAACTGTGAGGCTAACTATTTAACTCCAGATAATTGTAATTCTTCTAAATTTTATTCTGACCAGAATCTCTGTTCTGCTTTGAGAAACCTTCCCAATGAAAATTTACTTTTAGCCAGTACATTCCCTCATAAAATAGCTGAATTTACCAGAAATTTACCCCCTCACCCCCCACAAAAAAAGTTTCATTCAGAAGTTTCAGGCCAGCTGTAGGATGGACTTTCAGAGCCGCATGGAACTGCTTTCATTGTCTGATTGGTCAACATGTTTACATATCTCCTCCTGCTGTGCATATGACCAAGCATTGTGTAGGCAGGCATGCTGGCCAATAAAATCCCAAAAAGCAGTGAAACATTCCCATCAGTGCAAGCAACAGTTCTCAGTATAAATAATTGTCTTGTCATCTCTCCCCAGGCTCATTCTCTTTCCTTTCTTTCTCCCTCGCCTGCATTTCCTCAGAGATGTTCTTTCTCCGTCAACATATCCTCGTGTTACTTCTCTGCAGCTCTGCTGCCCTCCATTCTAAAATCTGGCATTACAGTGAAACTTCCAAGAATTCCATTCTCTGAAGCACTATGAGTCACACTGTAGTCTTCAGCAATATTTTTAAAACACCAATGTTTTTTTAATCACTCTTGAGACCCACAGAAGAAAGTAAGGATATTATCTTGCTAACTTACAGTCGTGGTTGTTTTTTCTATTGCCACCCACACTCTCTCATCTTTCTCCAGATACTCTGCTCCAGTCTCTCAATAGTGCAGGCATATGGTATTCAAGCATGCCAGAGACTGACTTCAAGTTTTAGTCATTTTTCTTCCTGTAAAAAGGATGGAGGGACATTAAGCATACAACCATTTGAGAGTTTTCTTTATGTAAGAGTTTTATTAGGGTTTATACTTTAATAACTAAAGTATATGCTATACCATAAAACTAACAGAGAAACATCAGGTGTGAGCCATAATTCATCATCAATGCCATGTGTCTGGTATGTCAGAGGCAGCACAGAATTCACTCATGCAACAGTGAACACAGCAAGGGGAGAATTCCTGCCTTCTCCTTGCAGTGATTTCCAAAAAAGCCATTGCACAGAGAAGATGGTTATCTTTAGGAGCTGTAGTTTTAAATACTTGCTCCTGATTATAAAAATATAAATCTTTATTTGAAGAGATTTCCATTTTAATGAAAAAAAAATTAAAAAGAAACATTACTAAGCTATGGTAAAGTTATCAGTTCATTTTCATTGTATGTTTCAATGCTTTCTCCTTTTCCTGGTGCATAAGGGATGAGGCAGTTTGTATTACAAAAGAGTTATTTGCAGCTTAGGGCAGAAGTTCCACGAATTGCTGTTATCTGCCCTGCAGATGCTCATGTGACACACTGAATAAATACACCTCAAGGTAAGCACATAACACCGGACAATGGGTGTTCAATT
The DNA here is from genome assembly GCF_964237585.1 of Gallinula chloropus. Lineage (NCBI taxonomy): Eukaryota > Metazoa > Chordata > Aves > Gruiformes > Rallidae > Gallinula > Gallinula chloropus. The sequence goes on along the minus strand of NC_140099.1, from coordinate 9,174,064 downwards.
AAGAAGATCCCTGAAGACAACAGTTATCTGACCTGCTGTAGAGACCAGATTCTTGCAGGAAACATCCAAGGATGACTGGCTGCCCCATGATAGTCTTTAGAAAAAACTGACAGGAAATAAGAAGACGAAGAGACCTAGATTTCAAATTGCCAGCTGATCATATGAAGAAAGTGCATTCTTAGGTCTCTAAAGTTACTGAAAAATGGTCAGTGAGCTTGTCTGTGCAAGAGATGGTTGAGAGAACTGTGAAAATAAACACATCATTGAGGAATGGAGGTAGGATGAGTGAGATTTGCTTAAGAAAAGGCGAGAACAGTGTTAAGTGAAATAGAAAAGAATCCATATTAAATAGTAGCATTAATGCAGTAAGCCAGGAAGCTACGAGTGATCAAGACTCCTCAAGAATCAGCTAGGTGAGGGACGTTATGCACACACATGCATCTAGTTATTTGTGTACCTAAAATAAAGCACAATCATACTATAAATGCTCCTTTTGCATCCATTGGGCTTTTCTGTCTCACTGCCTCATATCCAGAAATGTGGAAAAGCAATAAACTTGCCTTTCATTTTAGTAGGATTTTGCTCCTACTTTATGTATCTTTAAGAAAGCTTGGCCAATTTTTTTACTTAATTGTACCAATCCTAAGCTTTTGGAGGATGCTGTAACTACCAGGCCAAGATGTTTAAAAATTGCTTTACTTACTGCAGTCTTTTTAAGATTAAAAAGAAAAAGATATTTTTCTAGGAAATGGGGCCAGAATATTAGCACGGTTGCCTAATGCTAAACTTTTCAATCCACATTTACTCTCCCTAGTGTCAGTAAAGTTGTGATACCTCAGTGATAGATATCCACAAATCTCAGCGAATGGCTGTGAGATACAACCCAACTAAACAGCGAACTATTTATAAACTCATTATCATTAGAGATTCAGGAGCTTATTTAAATAGAGACATTCAGTTTTGAACATTTGTCATAAGACTGTAGCAGCAACGGACTAAAATCTTTGCTAACTGCTGGTGTCACTGATCAGCTGTAAAGGTTTAAAATTTTCACCAAAGCTATCATTACTGAAGGGCACCTCTTTAAGCCCCTTCTGATTCATGATTTTGTACAACTTCTAAGAAAAAGAACATTGCCATCTTCTCTGAACCCTCATCGCTGTGATTTCGTGCCTTGGACAGAACAGGATGAAACGAAGACTAAAACAGCCTCTGGTCTGGGCAGCACACGTCAGGCTCAGCAAAGAGAATGTCATCAGTCAAAGATCAATAGCTAAAATTTCCAGATTACTCTGAATCATTCTCCTGAGTGGCCCTCGTACCTCTTACCAGCTTTTCAGGAATAATTAGAAACAGGCGGCAGTTGCACCATTTCTGTAAGTTTAAAGCAAGCTGAAAATCAGAATTGAGTTGCTACATTTTTAAGAGCAGCAAATGTCAACAGCACAGGCAATTTTTGTCTGAATTTATACAGGCTTTTTTTCAGCTCTTCATGGAAAGAAAAGCCAATTGACACAATAGGGAAATCTAGCACATGCAAAGTATGAAGCTCTGAAAATTAAGACTGTTGTGAAATTTAGAAATGTGATACTGATGTGAATGTGCATGTCTCTAAACCAGATTCTTCTATTGCAGATCTCAGATTTGTATATGCCAGACATAGCTGAATAAAAGCCAAAGCCTAGATTCATCCACTTTCTATAAAAGTTGCTTACATATGTATCTGAAAATCAAAACAAAGAAAACAATATCAGAGAGCTCATAAAAAAATAATATTGAATTAGTCAGCTATACAAAAGTACTGGTTCAGGAACTGACTTACCTTGAAGGAGTTTTTGTTTGGTTTTGTTTTTTCTTGCACAAAATATACTTTCAGAATTTGGTTTTCTTTATAAGCATTCTTTAATCAACTCCCAAATGCTAATGATTTAGTCACAAAAATAAGTCCTTCTTTTTCTATAAAATGTCCCCTCAGTATATTTTATGAAAAAGAACAGAAAAAAAAAGGATCAGCATCCAAACAATGTAGAAGTCAAAGACTCTGTTTTACCCTAGCACGGCAATATGATGGGAGTTAGAGCTGTGACAGGCATTTTAACTGGGCAAGGATCAATGTAGATTTGCAGATGGACATCAACGTCTCAAAAACATTTTCAATTTGTCTAAAGGAACATGTGGATACAATGACTTGGTAACCACAGTGTTGCAGTTCTGTACTTGTGTGCCTTCAACCTGGCTTTCCATCAAGCTTTGGGAAAATTCACAGGCCTGTAAAAGAGCGAAGCTACTGTGGAACAAGAGGAATGGTCCTCTTGAGCATTGCTGGCTTTTTCCAGGTTAGGTAGGAAAAGGAGGAGCTAATGGTCAGTTGTCAGACAAGAGGAAGATTACTCACACAGTGTTACAAGATCTCTGCTGGCATCTGTGCTGTTCAATATACTCAGGAGTAAGCTCAAATACAGAGCAGACAGAAATTCTGCCTTCTGCTGACGATATGAAATACTCAGGACAATCAAAACTGAAGCTGTTTGAGGCAAAGTGACTCACGGTACCAAATGATGAGCTGGTAAAGTGACTGAAGAAATTAAATGCCATTTCTAGGTTGGGAAGAAAGGTGTGTACACATTTTTTGCACATAATGGCTGCCTGATGTAACTCTGGACAACAAAGTCTACAGAGTTTTCAATGATTTAACAAAACTATTTATTTTAATTAATTCATATCGGTGATCCCATGTATTCCAGATAATGTCTTTTCATTTCGTTGGCATTTAGACTACCACGGTATTTTTTATAATTCCATTTGGGAAATGAGATTGTCTGCCTTTACAGTGCTTAATAAATCTGAATTAATTATCCTAACACTCTACGAGGTAAATACACTACCAAGCTCTCCTCTCATATGGGAAGAAAACTGAGGGTTTTCAGCTAAATGATTCTCACAAGGTGCTAAAAATATGTTGAGCAACTGTCCACTAGAAAACTCTCATTTCCATTGAACCCTGTCCTAAAATAAATTTAATTTAACCTTTTCTTGACAAAGTGAAAAACACTTCTAAAATGTTGACATATTTCAATCAAAATTCAGTTTAAATTTTCACATTAAAATTTTTGTATTTTAAAATAAAAATACAAATGTTTAAATTTAACATCTTAATTTTAGACAAACTATAATTCAAATGACTTTTTAATTCATTTTAATATTTTATTTTCCTGAAGGTGTTCCTACCTGGGATGAGTTTCTTTTACAAAGCCTCAATTATTTTTTTTTTTGAGAAAGAGAAACAAAAAAGTTCATTCCCTGCCCCTGTTTGTCCATTACATGCCATGAGTTGACAACACCACAACAATTTATTTCTGAGAGGCTCTTTTTAAGTGTTGTCCAGTGACAAGGTAAGAGGCAATGGGCACAAACTAAAACATGGGAGTTTCCATCTGAACATCAGGAAACACTTTTTTTACTGTGAGTGTGGCAGAGCAGTGGCACATGTTGCCCAGGGAGGTTGTGGGGCCACCATCTGTGGAGATATTCAAAAGCTGCCTGCACATGGTCCTGGGCAACTGTTTCCAGACGGCCCTGCTTGAGCAGAGGAGTTGGCCCAGGTGACCTCAGAGGTCCCTTTCAACCCTAACTATTCTGTGGTGTGTGATTCCGTGAAATATTACTCAAACTGATAAAAGATTAAAGAGAGAAAATGCAAAAATGAGGAATAATTAAAATAAAAGTCTTTACCAAGAAAGTGAAGGGAAATACGCCTGAGCAACTAGAGCAGCAGAATCTTTCTGGTACATTTATTTATAACAAGTACTTAATAAAACAGCTAGAAAAAAATATAAACCAGAAGGAGGACATATGCATCCCCAGATCATAAAGGAATGAGCTAGTTAATTTATGAACCACTGACAATTAAATTGGTATGCCAAGAGGAACAGGTACTGAGAAATGGAAACATTCAAAAGGTTAACACTTTTCCTATGGAAGTCCAAGGAATTCTAGCACTTACTTTCCAATATCTCTCATTTCTCCTTCCAGAAAGATAATTGAATACATGCTAGAAAAAAAAAAAAAAAAAAAGGATGAGTCCAGAGAGAGAGACCAAGAGCATACTAGAACAATAAACAACAGAAAACATCAATAGGATCAAAAGATGACAGAATAATTCAGGTTGGAATGTATCTCTGGAGTTCATCTAGTCCAGGCTCTGGCTCAAAGCAGGGTCAGCTATGAGATGTGACTAACTTAGTTATATGCAGTTTGGTGTCAAAAACCTTCAAGGACTGCACAACTTCTCTGCACAATCCATTCCAATGCTTGATTGTCTTCAGTGTGAAAAACTTTTTCCTTATGACCAGTCTGATCTTGCCTTGTTTCAATTTCTGTCCTCCCATCACACAGCACTGTGAATAGCCTGGCTCCAGCGACCTTCTACTATAAGGCTCCCAAAAAGACCTATCTTCTCCCATCAAACCTCAGCTTCTCCTCCTAAGGCAAATCCTTCGATTCCTTGACCATCTTGGTGGTCCTCCACCAAATTCCCTCCAGTGTTAAATTTAAATGACAAATCTACCCACTTCAGAGACAGCCATACTGTAGTGGTGAATAGTCTTTACAGGTACCAGCTCTGCAGATTAGTTTGGAATCCTTCATCCCAGAGAGCTGATAAATAAAAGCCACAATTTGAAAAGATCACTCATTCAGGAATTAACTTAAAGTTTTGCTTAACTTTTATTGAGACAAAAGTCCCACTTAGACAATCAGATTTAAATTTCTACTTGCATTTCTTAACAGAGATAGACTCGAGCACATGTTAAAGTGCTTTCCTTAATTTGGGCAAAATGAGGTTTATTGTATGTAGAATATAACTTGCAACTGGACTTTGATTACAGTGCCTTTCAAAACTTCACCCACTAATGATTCATATTTTCCCAAACACTGACAAAACCTTATGAACTGCAAAGTAATTAAAAGACTGAAACAAAAGGTAATGGAAGAACATATATCAAGTCTGGAAAGAGGTGGTAGCGGACACAACAGAGTTCACTCAGTATTACTTAAGATTTCCATTAGCTATCCATGGTGACAGATAAACAGCACTTATATTTGTAAATTATAGTGTACCATTATGAATACTAGTGAGAAAAATGAAATACAATGCAAAGGAGTCCGAAAATACAACTATGGAAGGCAATACTGCTTGCCTTGCTTATGCAAAATCCCCATTAAAACAATAAGGTGTGCAGAATTTGGCTCCTTGATATAGGAAATAAAGGAACAAATCCAAAGCCCACTGAAGTCAATAGGAGACATTCTTCTGACCTCAATGGGCTTTGGATATCACCCAAAATGAGATTCATTCTGGAAAAACGCAAGCTGAAGGAAATAATCATTCAAAAAGTATCTGGGAGAGAGATGTTTGGAAAACCTGGAAATCAAAGAATACCTAGGAGACTTTGTGTAACATATGATACGTGACACAGTTACAAGATTGCAGCTTTTCTAAAAGCTTTTTAGTCTAGAAATTAAGACAGAATATAAGAGAAAACAACCCATTCCCTACAGTTAGGGAGCAGAAGTCCCAGGGATATCACATCACAGTGCAGGCAGGTTGTTTTGTATAGAATTTACAGTGTGCCAAGTATCAAATAAAAACCCAGCACTAGGATAACCATTCTGTTTAAGAAGCCACTAATTTCTTAGCACCTCTCCCAGGTACAAGTCTGCTAGTATCTAAAAAGATGAAATGCACAAACAGTTTGCACATAGGAATTTATGATCAGACTTCTAGTAAGAGGAAAGAAAGGGTCACATTTCTGATCTGGTCCCCTTCTCGTTTTAGTGATGAAGGTCAACAGAGCCTTTTAAGATTCCATCTTTCCCAGTATAAACAAATACCTTTTGCTAAACCAAGGATGTCCCTCTTGCTCTTTGATGGAAGGACACTCAGCTTTGTTCTCCTATGTCTCTTACTGCTGTCAGAGAAAATTTCTCAGAATAGACATACATCTTGGTGAAATGAAGACCAGTCCTTATTCTCAAGATCAATCGGACTCACAATGCAGATTATAAACTCTCAAACTATCCATCCTCAGCAATTGTTTTCCTACAATCTCACTGCTGACAACTGGAGAAGAGCATCTGTAAGCACATGCTACGTAGGAGAAAAAAATTACAGAACAGTGACAAAGGTAGTTTCCCCTGCCCATCTAGTCTTCTGGCCACAGAAGCACCTATCCTGATCCATTAATTCAATGAAAGAAGCTAAGAATGGTTTGCATAAACATTGTATTGAAAGGTTATGAGAGCCAGACTAACTCTCCCACTGCAGGTTGGAATGGCTTGGTGCTTCTCTGCTGTCACTACTGTTGCTGCTGAGGAGCAGAAAACTTTATTTCTCACAAAAATAGAAAAGAACCCAAATCCCAAACTCCAACACCAGCAACGTATGCCTCAACAAATAAGATTCATCAGGCTTTGTAATTTCCAGCTTCATTGATCCAGACCACCTCTGTGTATTTTTTGCTTGTAAGACATAGATAAGAAAAGCGAAACGACAACCAGACATCCCTGTGTAAATGTATTGGAATAAATATTGTAAGATGATTATGATAAAGACAACAAAGCTCCAGTTCATTCTGGAATGTCTTTAGATTTGTACACTGCAGATGATGTGCTATTTAGTACCATCATTTCTGGTTTAAAATCTTTCTATTCTTAGATTTTAAAACAAGAATAATTATTTTCTTTGGAATTGTATAGCTAACCCTTCACAGAAAATGTTGGAAAACATTGTATTTCGAAACATTCATGCTTCTGCTTCATATATTTTTTGGACCACTTCACACTTAAAGCTGACTGTCTTTTGCTAGAAAACTGTGCCCCAACATGACTTCAATTCTTTTAGTGGGAACAATCCTGTGGAATCCTGAGCACTAAACTTCTACCAACCAATTCTCAAGTTTTCTCTGGATCAGATCCTTTGTGACATCTTAAAAAATTTCAATTGAATGAAGTCACAAATAAGGGATTAATTCACATGGGTAGGAAGAAAACGAAGCACATGGACTTTAAAACATGAAGCCTGTGAAGAAAATTCCTCAACAATACAAATGAGAAAAGAGAAACTGTGGATAACATGATACACAACAGAACATTTCTGAGTAGTCTGCTTTGCAAAATCTTTTTATAAAGATTCAGTAGGTTTTTCAGAAAGTAGATCCCTATGCTCTTACTGTAAATCCTCCTTGATTTTATAACATTGATATTGGAAAAATCAAATCTCTTGCCTGAAAGCTCTAGTTTCAATTAAGGAGGATGTTAAGCATTTTTTTTCAGATACACAAAAAGAGTGACAGGATTATAGACCACCAAATTGTTGGTATTTTAAGAATCTGACAGGATCAGCACCATGTGCCATTCTAGCCTCTCTGTGTATCCTTTGTGGTTAAAACTCTTAAGCACTTTAAATTCTTTTGGTCAGTATTTTTTTCCTTTTAGGGCAGACAACTAGAAGAACATTCCAAGTAACCATTTATGGTGTACAGAAAATTATAAGATACTAAAATCACCTCTTTGAAGGTGTTTCCAGGCTCTGGATAGTAAAACAAATATTTTATTTATAAAAAAACAAAGTTGTTGTTTTAACTCTAGAATATAATTATCTATGTTCCAAATCAAATGAAAGACACAGCACAAAGACACAGCAAAATAATACATGTCAAATCCTAGAGCCTTTACTTGGACAAATCTCCCATCAAGCTTTGGTGGCAGCTTTGCCTGATGAAATATGGCTGAGCCAGACCTGAAATAAGCAAAAATCTAAGAAACCACACCAGTGGAATCAGCTATGAAACTACAAATGAAATATTTATTTTTGGTGTCTGAAAAATAATGACAATTTGGTGAATTATTAGTACAAAAGTAGAAGTCCACTAAAACAGCAGTCCCCAGACTGGTTTATCCAGATACAATAAAAGACCAAAAAGATGTTTGAAGAAGCAGAAGACTTTCCAGAATATTGGATACAGGCTGGGAGAAATATGCAAAAAAAAATTTTCAAATCATCAAGCTTTGGCAAACAAAATTGACTGTAGCTTTGCATAACTTCATTTACAAATGGCTCAGCCCTCTCACGTTTCCACTTTTCCAATGAATAAGACAAAACTGTGGACTGGTCCTGTGCAGGAGACATACCTGGATGGTGGGTCTTATGGCAGGGAAGAGGCCAGCGTTTCTGTGCTGCAGCCAGGAAATGTGCCAGCAAGCATGTTCCCTGGAGCCAGACACCTTGGTAAGAACTGGTGGACATGTAGCTCAGCAGACTGTCCCACTTGACAGCCCAGCGCACCCAGAGGAAGGGGATGAGAGGAGCTGCCAACCACCTGCAGCTGGTACATCAGGTCATGGAGTAGGAGAAGGATTCTGGCACTGTGCTAGGAAAGTATGTAAGACATACCCCTGTCTGTGGGGGTGCGTCGATGCAGGAGCCAAATCTGAGTCTCACACTCAGTGCACAAAAACTTAACAGCTCAGATGGATGGGTAAAATCTGTATCAGTGTAGAAACTGCATGGGATGAAAGCTTTGCAGTGCTGCAGAGGAATCTGGTTCTGCTCTCTACCATCTGTGCACCAATTGTGTGGATCGTTTGTTGAGCTTTGTTTGTTTGTTTTTCTCATTTGGGAAAGATATAGAAGTCAGTAAAAAGAATGCACTTTGGGTCAGTTTAACACTTGGGCTATTCTTTTTTGCCCTCACCACTGTTGATTATAGGTTACAATGTCTAACAGGAGTGAAAAAGAAAATTCATATTTACTATTTTCTGCAATTTATTTCATTTCAAAGACAACAATTTCATTTCAAAGTTTGTTCATGCTACTGAGGAAAGTGGAGAAAACCTGGAAATACAAAAAAGGTAAGATTCAAGGTCTGATTTTCAATGTTAGAACCTTGCAGCTGACAGTATATTTGTATGTGCATGTAATACATGCACAATCTGTTTGAAACCGAATGACCATGTGATAGTAAATACCTGGCAGATCCAGACCTTGAAGTGGATGCTCCCATTAGGTTTGTGCTAATACTGCTAATACCATGTGTGTGCTTGTATGTATTCTTACAATATACTTACAGGTTAGACAGAACAGTTCTGAGCAACAAATAAATCCAACAAGAGAAAATAATATAAATTTATACATACATTAAATATTTCTATAAATATGCACATTCTATGCACATACCACAAACACATTTCAGACAAAGATTTAAAATCTTAATGTCCACAGGCCCTCCAAACATGCTGTGGCACTCACAGAGTGAAATCTGAGACTATTAAAAACAAATGGGAGCCTTGCTTAATCGGGGCTCTGCAGACTGCTGAAGCCCAGAGGGGCACCCAAGAGAATCCTTTGATGAAAATTAAGATTATAATGAAATCAAGGTGAAAAAAGGCATTGCTGCTATCAGCTCCTCCAGAAGCTTCTCTTGACTTAGAGGAAACACAGCACCTTATGCTCTCAATCAGCAGAAAGCAGCAGGGGAAGAGATGGACTAAGAATTGCATAAACATTGGTAAATGTCATACAGGAATGTTTTTTAAAATCTTGATGTTCTTTTTTGGCTTCTGTGGTTTTTGCAAGAGCTCTGGTCTCTAGGCCCATTTCTGTGTACACACTTTAATGATGGGCTTGATTAAGGGACAGTAATTCCCTGGAGGTTTAGCTATCTTATTTATTGACACGAACACGGGTACAACGCCAAAATCAAATGGTTATGTCTCAAACCAATGCAAAATCACAGATGCAAAGCCATGATGGATTCTTCATTTTTCAGGCTCCATGTATTCCTATTGTTTTCCACTGTATATAAGCTTTATAATCTAACCAGCACCCAACCTGCCCTTGCAAGAGATTACCTTCCAGCAAAGAACAAGCAGTAGCCTACATCTGCCCATGAGGGAATTGCACTGAGGTCCAGTTATATTTGTCCCACTAACTCTGCCTGCCAAGTCAGCCAGTTTCCCTCAAACGAGGATTTAAAGGAAGAACACAGATGTTGGCTCTGGGATAAGCTAAGACAGGACTGCAAGGGGAAATTCTAGACAATAAACTGTGTTGTAGGGTAGTTCAGGAGTTAATCTCAAAAGAGAACATGGCAACAAGTTTATAGAAATGAACTTGCTGTCTTCTAACCTCCTACACAGGATTCCAAATTTCCAGTGAGGTCAACAGGATTTGCAGGCACATAATATATCTCAGGGCAGGACTTTATATTCAAAGCTCACCTTATCTCAATGAAGTGCAAGCATTTCTTGGATGACACTTGGAACTGTTTAATAGCAAAAGGGCACAAGATGAAGCTAGCCAGCAGAGCAGAATGTGGGCAAGGCAGCGTGCTTAGCGCTTATAAAAAGTACTCAGAGCTCACTGCTGATCACAACTCCTGTGTCTCTTTAAGATTACTTAAAGACACAAAAAAATATATTCAGGAATAGAACCAAGGCTCTGCTTTTCATAACTGAAAGGCAATATGAAGAAAACCCCCTTGCCATCCCCTTTACTAAACTAATGTCACTGAACTTCAGAGTAATTCGCTGTTTTGTTCCTCCTTGGCAGGCTCAAGAAGAACTGTCAGTTTAGCCTCTGCATTCCCAAGAAAACTCAGTCTTCTGAAGCCTCCCCTCTTGCAAGAGAAAGTGGAGATGCTCCACAACCTGCAGCTCTACCATATATATATTTTTTACTGGAATAACAAATGTTTCTAGATCAACAACTAAAGAAGCCAATGGAGCATCTGTGTGCCAACATTAAGCTCTCTTTTCATCTGTGAGAATTCCACGCTTTCTAAAAGCCTTGCCTTCTCATAGGAAGATGGCCAAAATCTCACAGATACCAGTTTGTGGCAGAAAACTGCTTTGATCACTAATTACAGCATTTCTCCTGCTGAAGACATCTCGGCGTACACACGTATGTTATTCTGCATGCTTTCATTTCTGTCTTATGATGTTCTTCAGTTTGACTTCCATCTGATTTTCAGTTTATTATGAAATTGTGAATATTTCATTTTTCATCTTTTTAAATTTTGTGGTTGTTCTCATTCTGGTTTTAAATGACTTTCCTTTTCACTTGTTCTTTTGTATTTCCCTAAGGCAACAAACCATTCTTGTGGTGCTGGATGGGGATATAAAGAGCTGTCAGCAACATTTTTGATGCCCATGCAATCAAAGACCTCTCACCCATTCAGATCTGTAAAAGGTAACTCTAGGTGGTATTTCTACATACAGTGGCACATTTTATCCAGAGAGGTAATTATAAAGTCTTAATTTGTCTTATTACTTTTATATATCATATGCATAGATATTTGTCACATAACACAAGAACGTAACAAGCACTTATACATATTATACATATGAACATAAGCACATACATAACGTTTTCCAATGCTCCAAGCAGCACAAATAATTCTTAAACAACCAGGTACTTGCAAACACTATTATGTGAACAGAACAAAATGTAGATGTCAACCAGTTAAAAATATTCATGTCTTTTATTGGATCTTTTGAGTTAATTTTAGAAAGATTTTTAGACCCTGATATAATTTCTCATGTCATAATGTCTTTGTCAAGGCTATCTATATGAAATCTGATGATTCTTTTGCTGCGCTAGAAGCCCAACAGGGTGATAATCTTAAAGAACCAAACAGTGAAATAAAGTAGATACAGAAAGCCCTCACAGTCCAGTTTCACTATTATGACAAACTGCAAAACCCAAAATCCAAATATTGAATCTGAGAAATATAAACTATGTTGCAGTTGGAGTAAGTGTGATGCAAAACCTACTGATATCTTTTGGAAAGCAAATGAGTGTCACAACTTACACAGAAGGTCATCAAACTGAGAATCTAGTACAGCAGAGAAAAAACCAGAAAACCAGTATAAGCTGTGTAAAGGTTACTGATGGTTCAATTCAACCTCAAAAGCTGTTTAGTTGAAAGAGAAAGGTGTCAAAGACAGCTAATGAAAATGTGGTTAAAGGCACAATATGACCCTATTAGAAGAAACTGAAATGAATAAGTGACAATATGACACAGGCATCAGATAATGAAATTTTGGCAGCAAGTGCCAAGAACTGTTACGCCTGCAGTGGTGTTTGACAGGAATTCTCAGCAAAGAAAAACATAAAAGAAGCCTCATGTTTCTGATCACTACTGTAAATGTAACAGAGAAAGAAAATGGAGGGGCTCAGTCATAACCTTCAACAGCCTGCCAAAGTAAACAAGAAGGCGTTTGATTTTCTGCCAATAAAGACAAAGTGAAACAGAAAAGTGGGAAAGCTCTGGGTAGAGGTTCTTGTGATAAAGACAGACAGATGTGTGTGATATGTTATATAGTGCTTTGGAACAATGCAAATGATTGGAGAAAATTTATTTAAAACAAAATAAAATTAGAAAGTATTAGTCCTTCAGACACATGCTGAAAATGTTTTTAAAATGTATAGAGATTTTTTGAATAATGAAAATTCAATTGGAAAAGTGCATTTTTGTCCTGTGAAACTGAACTCAACTATGGAATTAATTTTCCATACACATTACCAGACTACCTAGGATAGACTCCTTGAGAAGAGGCTACTGGAGACAACTGATGGATGCAAAAGAGTCAGCAGGACAGAGATATGAAATATTTCTGGAATTAACCCCTTGTACCTGCTGTGCCAACAGCAGGATATAAACCAACAAAGTAATTTCTGAAAAACACTTTTTAATGCATTTCATGAGATGTTAATTCATATTTGCTGCAGATGTTTGACAAAAGTAGCTACACTTTCAACTATGACCATCACATAGCTCCCTCAAACCAGTTCTGAAGTCGTGCTGCCTATGCACAAAGGATCAGTGTCTCCTCCAGCTCTGGAAGTGGATATGGCAGTCGCATCACTGCATGCAAATTGTCTGCCCATCTCTTCCTCTATTTCCTGCCTGCTTTTTTCCCCTTAAGTAGGTCCTTAATGATTTCTTTGATACCCCTTATTGGTGGAAAGGTGAGGATATGATTGTTGATTGTTAAAAGTGTTAAAGCTAACAGAAATAATTTTCCATTGTTTTAGAAAAAATATGGTCCATAGGTAATTATCTTATTAAATTCTGGATACACTGTTTGACACCATGACAGATACTCCCAGACTTTTCATCTCCCAGGCAAGGATGAAATTTAACACATTACTCCATGTCAAAACTGAAATGTAAAATCCTGAAAGATCCAGAGTGCATGGAGAACTATTGCAAGATTGTCTTCTATTCTGCAGAGTGCTTGGTAGCATACCAATCAAAACAGGCTTTTTGAGATATTTTCTGTATTTTTTTCACTAAACAGATACATCCATATGCCCTGTGAGATGACCTAAGAAAAGCAGGAGTCACTAAATAATAAGGAAAGCCAAGCTGAAGGAGTCAGGGAAAGAAAGGATTAAAATAAACAAAGTTCACCACTTAGAGAATCTATCGAGAGAACCAGAAATGGTGACCATCAGAAGCCTTACAACTATTCAGGAAGAAGCATTTAAAAATAATGAAAAAATATTTTACAGTGACATGTATTTATCTTCCACATACTGACCACAGTGACAAACAAGTGTAATTCAAGAAACAAAGCCAAATTTAAGGAAAAAAAAAAACCAAACCATTTTGCTCTTCAAGCCATGGATCTGGTAACAGATGGAAACTGAACCTCTTAAACTGTTTTTACCATAATGACTACTTGGAAAATTTACTAATTCCAATTATAACCAGAATTTTGCACTTTTTAAAGACAACATGAATAAAGCCCTGAGACAGATCTAACACCAAAAAACCCCCCAAAACCTCAAACAAAAAAAAACCCCAAACCCAAACCACCCCGTTTTCTGTTGCATTGGCTTATCACACTCCGCAACTGGAAAAGGATTAACTTTTTTCACCAATTCCCCAGATTTCCCGTGTTCTGGCTTCCAGAGAATGGACTTGTCTTCGTGATTTTTAGTGACACCTGCAGTTCTCTAGGAAAAATGCAGTAAGAAGTATTTTTCCCATGGTGCAAACCCAGCATAGTGGACTCTCTCTCATTTATCCACTACCAGTGAGGCACTGAGCACAACCAAAAGGCACAAAATGGGATTTTCCAGTGGCTGTTGGATCATCCCACTGAGGCATTGGCAGGTAGCATACCTGGGACTTAGAACAACTCAGAGCACTCTCTTACTATCAGAGAACTTAAAACTCTTCCCTTTCCCTTTGGCAGCCCCACAATATATCCCAGTTACACCTCAAGATCTCTCTCTTCATTGACACAGTGTCTCCTAAGCTAGAGGCTTTATTCCAGTCTGTAATACCAGAGACAGAATCCAAGCACTATTTAGTTACTCACCAACACACTGAGCAAATTCTAATGTAACTTCCTATAGTTCCTTCTGATAGAATCTCATCCTATGTCATTAATGGACGTGTATTTTAGTGATTGTTAAACATTATCTGGAAAAGCATTGTGCATCCATGAAGCAGAGATCGAATCCCTCTTAAAAAAAAAGAAAAAACTTCTGGCATCAACAGGTTGTAATGGTGTTGCTGCCTATCACACATAATCACTGTTTATTCAAAGAGCTTCTGAGAAACTGAGAGAAGGCCCATTGCTATTTTCCCCAAAGAATGGATGGAAGCCTGCAGTTGGAATGGAAACAGACTAACACTTCCAATGAAAAAAAAAAACCCCTTCTAGCCAAATTTTAATTGAAGCTAGATAGCAAATAAAACTTTTCTTTTTTATTCCTCCTAAGAAAAGACAGACTTTGAAAACAAAACTGTATGAATGAATTTTGGATTACGTTCATACCCAAAGTATAAATAGAATTATATACAGAAAACTATTTATAAAGCCTTGAGTGAATAAAGAAAAGCCAAAACTTTTCTTCCAGAAAATACTGAGGTGAATACTGATGTATTTTTCCAATGTGAAGATAGTTATCTGTTAACAATCTGATATTCCCAGCTCCATCTGCTCATGGTCATAGGCTAATTCTTAAAATTAATCATTATTATTTTCATTCCACAGCTTTAAACTGAGTATCAACATGTTCTGAAGGCTTCGTTGCCTCTTAGAATTTAACATTCCCAATTAGTCATTAAATAATAGATTGTATTGTATGCACTGTCCCCCTGTTGGAGCAATGTTTATCATTGATAGACAATGGTCTGATAAGTATTCTGTAATAGATTAATTGTTTATCACTACAAGTCATAGGCTTGTCTAGTAATGAATATAAACTGCTATTCTGTAATTCAGTAAAAGAAAAATATATGGCACCCAAACATGCAATTACTGTCCTTTTTATTTACAAGACACACATACTAAAATTTATCAGGCAAAGCAGTCTGGAATCATTAATTATTCCGAGGATTATACTTCTAGGAAAGCTTTGTACAGAAGCATCTTCTGCAATACATACTGACACCTTACTAAATCCTAGCTAAATAGTCTGGATCAAGACCGTAGTTGCAGCATTCCATAAACAAGGATTGTCTGGAAAAAATACCCTTACAATGTTTAGATCTCCCCCCAAAATCAAAACTAGTTACTTTAAAGTTTGTATAAAGCCTGAGATTACAGTGATATTAAAGTGTAATCAGTGGCTATGCAGCAAAGTCGTGGAGGATGAGATAGGGAGCTTAATGTGCTTGTCTTAGCACTGCCTAGACTAGGGACATTATATAGAGATTCCATTAAGTTCAAAAGACAAGAATATCATGCATCCTGAAGAACTAAGTGTTTTCTAAGGGTTAACAGTAATGCCATCATATAGAATATTACCATTGGGCAATACCATCTATCCCTTTCAGTAATTAATTAAATCTGATAAAAGACAGTTTATTCATTCTGAAATACTGGTTGACTTCCTCTCTCAAGTACTTGGATTGCTAGATATGTCCAAGACAGAATGCCTAGCTTGCCAGCAATTTCAATAATCTCCTTCAGTAGCCAGATACTCCACCCAAAAACTGAGTACAGAATGTAGAAAATAAGGGGATCCTATATCACTTGCATGTTCCCTGGCTGGGAGGAAACATAAATCAGGGATGTAAAATGAACAACACATTGCCAAGGCTTACAACCTTCAAAGACTGGAGGCACAGACCATCTAATATTAGAAATTAGTAAAACATTGTTCCTTTTGCAACAGAAGACTCCTGGCAAACAGAACTTGTCTAAGAATTCTTAAGACAGTGGAGCTTAATTCTTGAAATGAAAATGAAGGAATCATTAGACAGCAAATTCTGAGAGTATTGCAGGTCCTAAAGGGGACAGTGCTCTGTAGCTATGAAAACCACCAGTGTTGAACAGGTAATGCAATAAAATGGGAACTTATGTCTGCCACATCAAGAACAGTCTGGAGTGATGTGGATGTGATGAGATGTGATGTGAGACCATCCAGCCCCCATTAAAAAGAGAAAAGAAAGTATTAGGACACAAGAATACAGAGAATAAACCTGTCAAGCAGTTTGAATGTGTGTCTAAGAAAAACAGCTAGTACTGCAATGGTGTTGAGAATCAACACATAAGCCAGTTCAAGAAGCAGAGACCCTTCAAGTAAAGCACATACATAATACTGGGTGCTGTTATGAAGAGTTTAGACTCCCTGCTATAAGATCTTCTTTCAGTGATCATATGAAAGCCTATATCCTCACCATTCCTTCTAGCAGAATGGTTTAAATCCCCATGCCGCACAAGTGACACTCCTGCTGACAGGGACACCCAAAGAGATTTTAAACTTCAAGGAGGAGATTTCTGGCATCTTATTTTTCTCTCCTCCCTGTCCTGCTGAGGAGGGGGCTGATAGAGCAGTTTGGTGGACACCTGGTGTCCAGTGGAGGGTAACCACCACGGCACTATAGGCTTAACTATCTAAAAGATGCAACAATCAGATCCACCAGGGTAGAAACATTCAGGAAGCAATAGAGAATGAGCCAATGTGGATACAGTCCTGCTGTGTTCTGTGGATGATGCCAAACATCAGGTGACAGACTGATCCTGTAGGAGACAAGCACTGTGTGAACATCCAGCATTTTCCATATAGACTGTGCATACCTCTCCAGGCTGTATGACACCCCCGATGCTACTATGAACGCCTCACCCATATGATTAGCCTATGTACTTTCCCAAATGGCACAAGAAATTGTGGCTCTGGTGGCATGCTCAGGAGAAAAAAACCTGGGAGTCTAGCTGCCTTTTGCAAGGTGTTTGCATCCTGAACAACCAGCAAAGGGAAAACCCCTGAGAAACACCTTGGTTGAAAAACCAACATATGCTGCATGTAGACTTGATTATGGGACATAACCTTCACAGAACATAATCAAGTCTACATGCTGGATACATGTTCTGTGTCCTTCACACAGGTGCCAGATTTAGAGGGGAGAGCAGAAAATTTGGGACTGCTAAACATCAAAGAGATTATTGGAAAATGAAGAAATACCAGGACAAAGCCTACATTACAGCAGCTGATTTCTCTTTGCACAAGGTAAACTGCACATCTGCTCCTTCTGTAAACTACAACCAAAGCACCACACCTGAATATTAAAACTTTCAAAGGAATTGTAATACACATTTATTTCTGGTTGCACATAGCATCACCCCTAAAATTGTGCTGTGTTAGCACTTAAATAGTGCTGAAAATAGCAATAGTGCTAGAGTTCCTATCTCTGTACTCCATCACACAAAACACCCCAGATAACTTTTTATCTTTCAGTGTCCAGCTGCACACTGGTGTCCAAGGCCCTGCTAATGAGGACAAAGCAGAAACTCTTATTAATTTCAATAATGCAGAATCTAATCCTACATGTAACACTAGACAAGAGACTGTCATATTTTCAGGCAGATCTTTAGTCAAAGACCATTTGCCTAAGGACAGTATTTTTGCAGAAACCCTCTGTGAAGATAATAAAGGGTTAAGCAGAAAGATTTTGAATCAAAACACTTATCAGTTCTTCCCACTTTTATCAGTCCTCATATCATATCTCCTCAAAAAATAGTGAATCACTTAAATGGTTGCAGCTGGTTATTTGGAATAACCATGAATTTCTACAGCTTCAGCAGCAGCATTCTTTGGCTTAAACAGTCAAAGGATGGCTCAAATTCCAATCATCTCTTCCTCAAATAAGTGCTTTCTCCCCGGTGTGAAAAAAATTAGTAACATGTCAAAGCAGGAAATTAAACAGTTTGGGATCTTACAGAGGAGTGGAAAAAACATAAATTATGTTAAATCTGACCAAAAAAGTAGAATGATCAATTAACTTAGTGTCTACATGAACTTAAAAGTTTGTTGAAGACTAATTGGCTTAATTACTTCAATGAAGACTAACAGCATATGGACAGAATAGAAGGAAGTATTAGGGGTGAGAAAAATTAGTCAGGACAATCAAACTTAAAACGTACTGCTTGCATTGCAGAATTATCCTGTACTGAGCAACAGGAAACAAAATTCATTACCTACAAAGACAGTATCTCTGCCTCTGGAATTTCCTGAACTGCAAACTGCAGGAGCTGAGGAGAATATTCTGACAAAGTAACAATACATGATGACCCTGTTCTAATGTGTTTTTTAGCCAGTGTTGGAGACAGGAAACTGGCCTAGAGTAACCTTTGTTCTAACCTAATGCAATCATTCTAAGATTCTAAGGTAAAATGGATAACAGATGCATAAAATCAATAAAAGCAGCCTAATACATAAGGAAAAAACATTTAAAAAAATCAACTATTATCATAAGAGGTGGTCTTGTAGTCATTATGGATGGTTCTCTGAGAACAGCAGTTCAATATGCAACGGGATTCAAAAAGGCAAACAGCATAAACTACTGGGAAGGAGAAAGAAATAATTCTGAAACTTAAACCTACCATGTTCCTAACATCTATGAATTATGTAGTTCTGACTATCTATCTCAGAAAAAAATTGTAATTTTAGTTTCTAAAAAACTACAGCTTTTTATGAAACTATAGAAAGAGTATCAAAGATGTGGGACCTGTAGAGCAGCTTCACAAAAGAGAACAAAACATACCAAGATGCTTCACTTCAAAAAAACCCCAGGAGACTGAAAGCAATAGATGACTAAAAATGCCTTAATGTAATTAAGACAGTTAACAGAGAAGAATAAATCCTTTATTTGTTACTCTGCAAATAATAAGGCTCACCAGACAAAATTCTCACATGGCAGGTAAGAGGCAATACCAAGCTAGACAGACCTTTGGTCTTATTTCATGTGGCTGATTTTATATTCTAACTGACATCAAATAAAATAGGTCAAGTACTTACATGTAAATATTCAAATAGATATAATATAAATACAATGGATGTCCACAATTATTATAATTATTTATATCCATTTTATGGGAAAGAGCTACTAAAAGTTGAAGCAGGGTAGTGATTCAGAGTTCAGGAACCACAGTGCTTTCCTATAAAATTCTTACACCTTCTTCTGAAAGCACAAATATATGAGCAATTTTCAGAGACAGGATACAGAACCAGATGGAATTCTTATATTCAGATGAATATAGAGTGTAAGTCTTTGAAGTTTTGTTTTTTCACAATTTCTGAATAATTTTCATTTCATAGAGCCTCATATTATTTCAGGCAATGCATTAATGCCTTTATTGGTCTGTATTGACAGTGTTTCTTAAACCTATTTCCCAGCATTGTTTCTTTTAAAATGTACTACTTGTCATGTTCCCCTGCCCAAACATACCCATGTGTTGGGTTTTGTTTTGGCTGTGGGTTTTTTTTAAATTCCAAAAAGATTTAGGCACACTGAGTAAACAGATTTAATATGCTGAACTCAATAGTGACTTCTCCAGTTACATTTTTTGGCAGAAAATGCCTTTCTGCGTTTCTATTTCAGTAAGATTCACTTAATACAACCAAAGCCGACTAGGCCTTGATCCATAATTATAAAGCTAAAATATATGGAGAAAGAATAATGCTGGGAAAATGCTCTCTTGGCAAATAAAAGCTGGAGCAAATTAATCCCACCAATTTCCCACCTTTAATGAGTTCAAATGTTGTCATTGTTAATAATACTGAAATAGTTATTAACATTTATATAAATATAATTAGAGGAGGTCTTTGGACATGCCAGTAGGATCGGAAGCTATTAGAACTTTTATCACATGAGTAAGATCAAAACCAAAGCAGCTATACTCCTTTTTTTTTCCCCCTTGTATTAAGTACCTTTCATAGCCCAAGCATCTGACTATCGTCTTGACTTAAAGTACTTGTCTATAATCCAAAGGCAGGTTCAAATAAGGTTCTTGGATTCCACACACATGCACATACACACATTCTTTCAATCCACCCTCTTTGCATGCAGCGGTCAACAGGAGTTAGAGGCAGTCAGCACCTCAAAACATGTTCAGCACATTGCAGGATGTGGCCCTTTATCCTTATTTGCTCCCCTGTACCTGCTTAGTTCTCTTTTTGCCAGTTCTATTAATAATGTTCCTCTGCAACAAACAATACTGTCCAACAAACACTGACACCTATGGTCATCTTTCCTTGAAGTGCTATACAGTCTATATCCCCAAGTTACTAAATGTAGTTTCTACATTCTATGTCATCAGCTGTTGAAACCAAGATAATTTTGAAAAATAAGACAGGAGCCATGGTAAAAAAGCAGTTATTGAGACAGGCAAGGGCACACCTACTGTGTTATTTGTCATGCATCTTTAACAGATGTTCTGTGTAGCGCTTGACTGACATATCTCCTTTCCAGGTCACTCTTTAGTCATCTATAAAACAGATACAATATTCGTATCAGAAAAAACAGATGTTTATTAATATTAGTTAAATGCTTACACATTCTTGCATTATAGGCACTAAATCAATCAAAAATGCTGAATACTACTTGCAGACTCCTTATTTAACAAGTCTCATGAGATAGCTTATTAGCAAATAGATTCTTAGAAATTGAGAACATTACCCACTGTTAGTGTATAAATTGAACATTTTACAAATTTCATTCTTAGAATCATCTCTCCTCCTAAAAATTTGGCACTAGAAATTGCTTAGCAGTAGCCCCACTATTGGTTTTTGCACTATAACCTGTGTCTACTGTTTCATTAGTATTAATGCATTAGGAAATCAGGACATATTTTTATATTAGTAAGATATAGTAGATCATTCTTGTATGCTTGTCAGAAAAAGTTATACATAATGTATACCAAAGTATACATTACAGAAGTGGGATGATATTACAGTATTCCAGTACATTGCCTTAAATACCCTCCAGAATAGGAACTGAACTCAAAAAGAGTTGCAGTATCTTGTATAAACACTACTTTCCCAAAGTCTATCTTTTGCAGTACGTTTTCTATTTTTAAAGAACATTTTAAGAGCTAGAATTCTACAATCTGTTTTAAAAGACTTAAAATACAGTTATTAATGATGCTTATTGAACAGTTTTGGAACTAACAAAAACTAACAAATAGAAAACCTGAATGGTCTAACAGTTCTTTTTAATCAATGAATTTTCCTTATCCTATGTCAGAAATGCATTTTAACACATTCCACCGATCATTCCCTCTAATAAATCAGGGATAGGAATCCTAAAAATGATAAGCACTCTCTTTAAATTCAATGGTGCAGTACTGCTGATCTCAAAACGTGCGACTGATCCACTTTAATACAAATGTACTTTTTAATCCTTACCATGTAAAAGAAAAACAAACCTGATGAGTCATACATTTGTCAGTAGTTTTATGGCATTCAAATATACTCAGTTTTTTTAAAAAGGCTATTTTCACACTTAAACACAAAAATGTAGCTCAAAGCAATCACGAGAAAGTAAGAATAAAAATAACTACACCTAACTGGGACAAAACCCCAGAGTGACATATAAACTGTAGGCACACATACCCAGAATACATAAGGTTATTAGGTTGTTGGGGATTTTTAGATTCTTTTATCTATAGAGTCTTCTCAATTCTTGATAAAACTCAGTTTTCAGAATTCTTCTTGTGAAATAGAATAAATGTGTTTTGCTGAAATCAGTAAGAAATTCAAGCACTGAAGAGGTAATAGAGAAAAAAACCCCTATGTATCACAGAATCATACAAGGTTGGAAAAGACCTTTAATATCATCGAGTCCAATCATTCCTGTCCTATGCTAAACCATATCCCTAAGTACCTCATCTGACCTTTTTTCAAATACATTTATTTACATAATCTGCAAATTATATTAAGCCACTTAAAACAAATTAACAAAAGTATTAAGCAGACAAAGAAACATTAGGGGATGTTAAACATTCATAAAAAAATGTTCATAGTCTAAAAAGCAATGAATTCTTCATATGCTGAATGGTTGTATGTATTCCAAATTAACAAAGAAGATGAGGAATGATGGGGTGAAGAAAGCACAGTAAGGACCAGGTCCTGGACTCTTTGTTCAGGTGTTTTTCTTCTGCTCATAAAACTGAATGGAACAGTCATTTTATTAAACATCTTTAATTAGTCAGCTACTCTAAGACAATTTTGGGGTCATATTTTGTGGCTCAGTCTGCTCTCACTACAATGCTTGAGCATCAAAGACGACTGGACACTTCTCTCTAGACAGAGCTGGAATCCAGTATAAACAATTGTTACAGTCTGTATGTCACTGGGCATTTTTTAACGTCCCTTCCGTTCCAAACCATTCTGTGTTTCTATGATTCTGTGAACCAGGGAGCAAGCACAGAACATGGGCAAAATAATTTGAGCTGCTGGACTGCCTCATGTAGCTCATAACTGGGGTAGGGAGTTCGAGTGGTGCCCTTTCTGTAATGCTGCAAGGGCTGATGCAGAAGTGGATTTAGAATCTGACAGTCCTAAGTGTCTACCTGCTGGTCCTTTGCCACAAAAATTAATCCATTGCCACTACATGTTGTGAATCCTCATTTCAATGTTTTTATCACACAACTCTTACATGGGCAGTTCTTACGAATGTGTTTGGGTAGTTACAGTAGTAAAGTCCAGGTGCCTAAATCTTCCCCTTGGTCCCTACCCAGGCATCCCCTACTACAAAATATTGCTGATTCACAATTCCAATGGGGAGTTTTCTGCAACTCTCATATGCATTAGTAAATAAAAATAAATTTTGCTGTTTCTGTAACAACCAGGAGCACTTTTGTACAAATCTTTTCTTTTTTTTCTTTTTTTAATGATTTGATAAATCTGTTAATGCTAATGAGAATTCTGCTTGTGCAAGGACATCCACAACAGGGACTAGTCAGGAATATGGAAAAAGCAGAGTACTGTGAATAATATTGTTAATGCCTCTTTACACAAGATTACAGAGTCACATTCTCAAATCCTGAGGGGAATTTGGCTTAGTAGCTCAACCTCTTTGATACTTTTAAAGAACAGAATGTAAGGTGCTAAAAACATTTGTTTGGCAAGAAAATGGTCTGAGACACTTCTGAGGGTGAAATGATTTCACAGTGGGTGGGTCCAGGCATAGGAAACAGTTTGAAAGGTAATGAACAAACTGAGGAGCGTTGTGATTACACAGACAGAATGTCATTATGGACTCACACTCTTCATTCCTCAAAAGAAATGTGATCAGTAACAAACTCACTGCATAACATGTTTCTCTACTTAAGTTCCTTTATCTACTTATTTCTTTTGAGTAGTAAATTACTTAGAGAAGTGGTACTATAGACAATGGACATTTTATGTAAGAATGGTTAGACTGTAGAATCCTGTGGGGTTTAAGCTGGTAAAAAAAATAGTAGCAATGAGTTTGATTTAGAACCTAATTAACCAAGCAAACACACACACACCCAATGAAGGATTATTACTTAGTCAAATATTCTTGAAATTACAACATCTGACTAACAATGCTAATTCCTCAATGCAGAAGTTTGTATTCTCCAAGTGGAAAGAAGTATGTAGAATTTAATGACTGTTTTTTAAAGATAGGTCAATGAAGAATAGGTATTTTTCCCTGCAGAGAACAGGGACTGACATAATTACCCAGAAAATGTAAGAATTAATATTATTTTAGACTATTATAACACTACAGCACTATTTGGTTTCAGCAAAATTTATTATTTTTAAAGCATTCAGGCCTGTCAGACTCTGTTTCCAGAAATTTTTGTAGCACTGTTTCCCAGGAGAGAGCTACTCAAACACAGAAAAAGGCACTCCCTGGAAAAGCTGTGTGACTCCTCTGTCTGGTAGTACTTTTGTTACACAATATTTTGACCAAAACATTTACAACTCTCAATTTAGGATATTTTTTTATTATTATTTCACATCTGTTTGATTTGTTAACTTATTAAAATATAAAAACAAGATCTCCCATCCCAAACCAATTTACTTTAGTACCATGTCCTTCCAGCTGCAGTTGGCAACTCCTATTTCTAAGAAAGCCAGCAAAGAAACATGCATCCACAAATTGTGTCATTTACCACTTGAAGAAACAACTTCCCCCACACCTCTAAAGGTTCTCAGCTTAAAACATAAGGCATGAAATTTAATAGTGATTTGCTCCCAGAGCCAGATTATGAATGATTTTCCTTTTGCAGGATGGTGAGTTCTTATTCTCTTACATAGTCCCAAATGAGCAACTAACAATTTATTTAAGTGGCCATGTTCTGGCTTTCTGTTCTACTTGTTAACATATCAGTAGTTTTGTCATTTCATACTACTGACAGTATATAATATTCTTTAAAAAATGAGAAGCAGGGACATAGCTTTCCCAAGCCAAATTCTGATTTATACTACTTCTAGGAACACTTCTTTAAAAGATTGCAAAGTGAAAAAATTATGTGGGTTTTTTTTCCTTGCAAATTAGATGATAGTGGACATTGAAACCAGTTTAATTTTTTAAAAATATAGCAAAGTAATTGATATGAAAACTATACCCTTGCATCAAATACAGTTCTGGTTTAAAAATTTCTTCTCTCTAGCTTTTCTTAGAAAACACATCTTTTTTTGACTTCATATTATGGGAAATCACAAGGCTCTTTTATTCTAGAAAGATTAATCAGTTGACAAAGAGTCTAACTCAGCAGAGGATTCTGCTCCCTGTAGCTCTCCATTACAAAGACAACTTAACAGCTACACTTCATTGTACTTTTTAATTTTTTTAAGGCTCTTATGTATCCTATTCAATTCAAACAAATTCTCAGCACATGCTTGTATGATCTGTCTATTCAATTTATATTAAAAAGAATTCTTAATACTTGCCGGGTACTGAGGCAGTAATACACATAAGAGAGAGTTGATAGTAAAAGTTTTGCGTCAAATTTAACATGACAGTAACTGAAATCAGTGCAGACAGATTGTCAGACTTGTTGTCATAGCTCTGCCACATACTGTTGGTCTGCTTTCTCTAACTTGAGATGTCAGAGCCCTTTTTTAAGACGGATTGCTTCCAGATGTATGGGGCTGTGTCAGTAGAGTGAGAAGTGATACTTCTCACTGGAATAGTGAAAAAGCAGCCTCCACAAATCAATCTCTCCAATGTATTTGTTTCTTTTGTCCTCTGTTACATACCAAATTTTTATTTCTTGTGTTTTTAGCCAACCATCAGAAAAACTAGACATTTTGCCCGTGCAATTTCTTAGATGAAGCAACAGAATTCTGTTTGCTGCTTTGTTGCAGGCAAGCTGATATCCTTAGTCACACTGAAAAACACCTGCCCTAATGAACTGAATTCAGTGAAGCCTTTGTAAATTGACGTATTGACTATATTCACTATATGAAACTAATATGCTACTCATTGCATACAGCATGTCATCATACCATAATGGGCTGACTCATGTGGTTATTAATGGAAACAGAGTATGACTGTGTTAGATTGCAAGTTCTCCAGATCATTAGTACGCAACTACTATCTGTTTACGACATTATAGCTCTTTCAGTGACCTGTGAGAAATACATGTGCTGACTGCATTTGTCCTGCATTTCTTTACAAATGTCTATTAGAAGAAAACGCTGCCATGGGTCAGGGCAACCCCAAACACAACTACAAGCTGAGTGGAGAATGGATTGAGAACAGCCAAGAGGAGGACTTCAGGGTGTTGGTGGATAAGAAGCTCAATATGAGTTGTCAATGCGTGCTTGCAGCTCAGAAAGACGTCCTGGGATGCAACAAAAACCAGCATGACCAGCAAGTTGAAGGAGGTGATTCTGTCTGATCCACTCTTCTAAGACCCCACCTGGAGCACTGTTCTGTGGGAAGTCCAGAGGAGGAGTGGAGTCCAGAGGATGTCCATGAAGATGATCAAAAGGCTGGGCTGAAGCACCTCTCCTCTCCTATGAAGACAGGCGGAAAGAGTTGAGGCTGTTCAGCCTGGAGTAGAGAAGGCTCCAGGGAGACCTTATTGCAGCCTTCCAGTGCCTAAAGGGGCCACAGAAAGGCTGGAAAGGGACTGTTTACCAGGGCATGGAGTGATAGGACAAGGGGTAATGGCCTTAAGCTGAAAGAGGGGACATTTAAATTAGATATAAGGAAGATAATTTTTATTGTGTGGGTGTTGAGGCACTGGAACAGGTCACCCAGAGAAGTGTTGTAGGTCAGCAGAGAAGGACATTACCAAGGAGCTTTAGCTATTCCTCTTGTGTTATTTGTCCTGCTAATTCAGTTTTGCAGAGTTAGCAATCAAGCCCCTTTTGAAAATATTATAATAGATAAGAAAGTCTGTGTTTATTGCAGAGCTCCCTTAATGTCTATTCTATACTTCAATTAAACACTCAGAAAAATCCTGTAATGTAATCCTAAACAATAGGCCATTAGATGATAAGGCTTCATAGCCAAATATAATGCTTTCAAATGTTTCAGAATAATTTACTTAACTTCCTTTATTTATATTTAAGGCAACATTCTTTTAATTATGAACATGTGAAACTGAAAATCACAATTAGTATTTGCTTTTAGTGCTTACTACATAAAGAGTATTTTTCTAAAGAAAATTTAAAAAGGTTCCCTTCTCAAGACAAAATATGTACAAAGCAAGAAGAACGCTTCAAAAAGCACTGACAGAATTAAGTTAGTATGTGTTTTTCAGTAACATAATATAAAATTAATTAGCTTTTAGTCAACAAGAACTCTAAAACACATAACATCCCATAAAACAGTAAAATCCACCTTCTTATGACTTCAAGCTACTAGTTCTAGCAAGCCGAATCTAGAAACACAGAAGTGAAGATAAAAACAGGAGACAGATTTACCTGGTGTTACTAACTATTGAAGAGAGGAGCTAAGACCAAAGTTTATTCCCTCCTTCATCACAGCCTTATTTTAGTGTAGTTTAAGAGATAAAGAGCATTATTTTGATCACCTCTGATGTAGGCCATGTCTTCACAAAAACAGACTGCAGCCTGTTACTAGCAGTTCCCATTCACAGATCCTCACAAGCATTTCCCTCAGGACATCTGGGTATTATTTTTCCTCAACATTATTCTCCATTTCTTTATTGATCTGCAGAATACCCATAGCAGGGCCAGAAATTCTGAGACCTCTCTGTATTTCACTTTGACAATACTCAACTTTCAGAGAAGAATTAGAGGAGAAAAGGCAATTCAAGCTTCACTTGGCATTCAATCATTGGTAACAAACATTGCCAATAAAATTAACAGTTGGTGTCCAGGGCGACTAGACATGTATGGTTAATTCATGAAACACAGTCCCATTGTATAATATTTTGTCACTAGCAACGGGAACTGGAATTAAACTGATGAATCAGAAGCAAAAGGCTCCATAACTCACCACAAGCCCCTGAATAACATATTCCAAGTATAAGACCATCTGGACTTTTACGTGACATTTTTAAAATAACACTGTTCACTGCATAGTTACTTCTGACCCTTAGTGGGGCACAACTTATACTACTAGTAGTTTTTATTGGCACTTTAAAAATAGTTGTCTCAAGAGAATTGTTTCTTTACTAATTCTTGTTCTGTGGCTACAATTCTGTTGTTGCAAATTTTATGTTTTCACATGGCAGCACCACTGCAGCTTATACCATTACAGCAAACACTGCTCCAGGGGATTGTGGAACAAAGACAATGACCTCTCTCTGTGCACATGAGCTGTCCAGAGCAAGTCTCTCCTTTGGTACAAACACAGACCAAAGAGAGAAAAAAAAAGCAATGCAAATATTTTGCAATATTGATTGAATGCTAGGAAAAAGATGCTTTTATTAGTTTCCTTTTGCTTTTCATTTTAAAGGACAATTCACATAGAAATTAAGAAAATATTTACCTGGAATTCTTTGCACAGATATCAGAAAAACAAGTTGACACAATAGGAACAAACACACTTGTGGATTAAAGTCTATGAAGTACAAGTAACATTTATGAATTCTGTAATATGCATCAATGTCAATATAAGCTCTTTAGTATCCACGGGTTGTATTTTATGGTGCATTCAGTGGTAAAATTTAAGAGGTGTAATTTTCATTTCTCAAGATGTATTTGCTAACTGCCTGGATAGTGGAAAAAGTAAATGAAAGCACTGAAAAAGCTAGACATGTGTCTTTAACTGGGTCTTCTCTGCTTCCTGCTTCCCCCTTCCACTGTCCCTTGGATTTAAATGGAGCATGTGTGAATGGGAAGCACCATAACCTCTTTATTCCCAAAATATATTATTTAGATAAAATATCTCCAAAATGTGCCTGAATATTAAAAAACAAAACAAAACACAAAACCTGAAACCACCAAAAAGATAACTCTCATTGTATTTGAAACATAGTTAGATACATTTCCAAACTTCCAGAGCAGGAACCTTTGTTATGTTTTTAGAAGATGAGTGAAAAATCATTTAATTTCTTGCAAGACCTATCTTCACAGTAAACAAGTACACATTCAGTCCAGACTGGCTCTATTAGTGGGTAAGTTTGTAAAACTGATAAATTGAAACCTCAGAGTTTATTCTCTTACATAGAATTTTGACTTTCCTTATTTTCCCTTAAAATAGATATACGCTGGATTTTTGAAATTTGTCACTGAAAAAAAGAAATTAGGAATATTGTTGTGCTTGTGGATACCAGTGTCTAGAGACACTTTCACCATGAGAGTTAGATTTTAATGCCAGATTTCAAGAGTAGACTAAATACACCTGGTGATCCTGACATGTGAAAGGCCACACCTATGAAAAGCTACCATAGCAGAATACAACTACATTAGTTGGAACTCAAAAATCACAAGAAATCATACATATACCCTGTTTTATAGTCACATAAAGATACACATAGTGCAGCTGTTTGACACATATGTTATCAGCCAATTGCATGCATCACTTGGTTAATTATTCCATGTTATGTTATGTAAATCAAAACTCTGGATTTGTAAATAATAATGTGGCCAACATAACATCTTTTCAACACACACAAACCAATTCGCATTGACGGAGATTGAGATCTGTGTTAACACATACTGCCACTAGAGGATAGTGTTGTCATATTACTATGCACCCACACTCAGGACATTAATGCACAAAATTGCTTATTTTCTAAAGCCAGTAAAAAAAAAGAGAACATTTATATTTCAATAAAGGATTTGTTTTGCCTGACAAAGCCTAAAGCCTTTTTAGAAATGAAAATGAGAGGGAAAAATCACAGGGCAAAATTAGTTTGTGTTTAATAATATTTAATATGCTATTTGTTTTCAAGTAAGTGAAATTCATTTTCCTCAGGCTGAATGTGCTACCTGGGAGCCTCTTGGAAGGAGACAGTCCTTGTGCAGTGGTCTGCCATGCAGCAGATAACTGCATTTTGCTGCAGTAGTGCCAGAAATAGATGGTCTGAGATGTCTGTTAAATGTGATGCAGATCATGGCAAGTTAAGCTGGTTTAAGTACTTCCTTCCACATCTCTATTCTCTCATCCTGCATTCTCTCTTGCTCTGTACTGATCCTTTCAGCACATGCTTTAGTGAGTTTCCTGCCATTTTAGCTCTCTGTGGTCAAGCAGGTCACGCTCAACAAAAAGTGCAGGAATTCACTGCCCAGCAATGTGTGGCACCAAAGACACTTCAAATTAAACTGCTTTGTAATCAGAGTCTAGAAAAAGTGCTTCTCTGCCTAAACATCCATAAATTTCTGCTGTAAATAACATAGCAATCAGATGGAAACAATTCCATTTTTATTGAGTTTTAAAATTATTTACAGAAATATAGACTCTGAAAGCAGGCATTGATCCTTTTGACAAGTGTCATATACAATAGAAAAGGTCTCTTGGAGAAGCCTGCCTTCCCAAAGGGTTCAAAATACATCTGGATGAGATGTCTATTGGATTCCACATTATTCCAAGTATCTTTTTTAGAATGTTATCATTTCATTGTAGCATTAATTTCATTTGCTTGATGAAGCGTGAAGCTATTGGGGAGAGTTAGAGGTATCAGACTTCAAAACTGATTGACAGTCTACTGGGAAGCAGATCAGGCCACACTCATATATGCTCACTTCAGTTCAGTTAGGATTATAACTCCATTAAATTTCATTGGGTCATCTTAATTTAAAATGAAGTGAATCTAAGTAATTTTGAGTCCAGCAAACTCCAATAACAATTTAAAGGGATTTTTTTTCCTCGTGAACTTCTTCATACCTTACAGTTGTAGAGATAAAAATCACCTACTGTGGTTGGTTTTAGAAATGTATTTTACTCCCATTTTAGGAGAATTTTATAGCAGCCTGTGTTAATAGGTTTACTGTCTCCAGATGATATTTAAGTAATAATTTTTTTTGTGTTATCTCCACAGTCTAAAGAAATCCATAAAATCTAACAGATCTGCTAAACTATGAAGAGCTTCATTCACACAGGTTTTTTTCTCCTTAAACTTGTTTTAAGTTGTAGTTCTCATTTTCTTACAAATTAATTTAATTTTCTCTGAAACCTTTTTATGCAATTAAATAGCTCTTACAATGTCAGAACATGTGCCCTGGATTGCTCAATTAAGTCACTGTTATTATTATTACATAATATTATTATATCTGCACTAACAACATACTTGGCTGAAGGCATAAGTGTCAAGGCACATTCAGTTTTGTTTTTAAATTTACATTATTAAGCAACTGTGAATAGATAAATACTGGGAGATGATCTTTACAGAAATAGCCAAGAGCTTTCATAAAAAGCAGTCCAGATACATTGGAATCTGATCTATGGAATACTTTTAACTTCTATAAAGTCTGGTTTGGGTTTTATTTCTTTTTGTAAGAAGCCCTGAAACTGAATTTCACGTTCTGGAGCATGACCACTCACACATTAACCAGCAGTATGAGTTGAATTTTTCTTAAAATTTAATCAGCAAGTTGCACAGGTATTAAGAAAACCAAGAACCCAGATTATTTTCTCCTATATTTTACCTTTCAACCTCTGGGCTATGGTGATACATCTATGAAACACGTACTCCAATTGCCAGTGACTGTGGCGAACCTGACTTTTTAATGTCAGGACTGCACCTAGCAGACATTCTGAAGAGAATAAAATAATAAAACCAAGAACATTTCATACCTCACCTCATCTTTAATACAAAGGCTATATGTGAGGTTGAGTTCAACTGCAGGCTTTACTTACACCACTAAGTCAGTCAGGGTTGTGGAAAATAGCCTTTTCTGAGTGAGCTAGTTATGTTGGTCTAAGTGCTACAGGAGACAGCAATACTGATACCAGCAAAAATGAAACACAGTTTGTCTCATTTGAAGAATTACACTGAAGTATGGCTGCAAAAAGATCTGCTCCTAAACCAGTTTAAGGTCCATCTGTACCTGTTTATCTATGCAAACTCCAGAGTATTTTACACAAGGATGAGCACTAAAACAGAAAAGGCCTTGATGCTGGTCCTTGTCCTGAAGATAAAAAAAAAAGAGCAGTCAGATCAGCAGGAAGATCAGTTTGCAGCAAATCCTTAGAGATGCTGTAATTCATGCTGTCAGTTACCTACCAGGCAGTGGTTACCATAGCTATAGCTCCTCAGTCCCTGCGTACTGCAGTAACACAATCTTGAAGCCACAAAGGCGTAAAAACTGCAGAGACCTGTATCAGAAAAAACCAGCCAAGCCTTTGGGTGTTTAGGTCAGTGATACTACCTGATATTAAAAGCACACACATTTTTAAAAATCGCAGAATAAAAAAAGAACTTTTATTCTACAAATGTCTTGGATCAGGGACTAAGCCTGCATGCCATTTTCTCCCAGGCACATAATTATTTTCCCAGTGCATATAAACTGCCCATTCTAAGGAAAAGAAAAAGATCAATACTTCAAAAAAGCAAGACTTTCAGGGACATTAAGAACTTAACAGCTACTACTGTCTCATTTTAGCTGCAGGCTTTCATTCTGACAACTTTTCAGATCATATTGTATAACCTTTTAAAAAAAACCCAATTCACCCAAATGATAAGACCATAAGTTATGGGTTTGACTGGCTTAAGGTCTAATGCAATGATTTTATTGTGCCTGATAGAACTGTTAATTAAAAATGTTAAAACACTGTCCAAACCAAACAAAATTCTCTAAGTATTTTTGGCCATTCTTCTGACATTTCCAGTAACTTTGATCGAGTTGCACCAATTTATGTCAGCATTCACCTCCCTAAGTCCAAAACGTTACCTTACTCATTTCATAGCATTAAGTGATTTATATCATCAAGTGCTAGATTAGTGTAGTTGTGTCAGTTGTAATAAACTATGATACAAGTTACTCTTTTTTGATAAGACTCCCTCTTTTGCAAAAGTATTTTGAAGCAGAGATAAAATATATTAATATAGTGAAGATTCTTGGGCAAAAAGTAAGATAACTCATACTCATGGACCAATTTTAATGTCACATCATATGTTTTCATGTCTTTTATCTCCTAAACCAGAAAACATCAAGCAACTTGCCATGGCTACTAAGGAAATGTTAGAGCTCAGAAGCTATATAATGCCAAGATAGCTCATGCTGGAATAGCAACATAAAAGCCAGAGCACAATCCATGAATACATTATTAATGATGTTTTCTTCTCAAATCAGCAGATGGACACTGAACAGCTCAAGTGACTTGTAATGGGATACACACACAGCTTTGCATCTCAAAGCAAGTGCTTCAGATATGCATCATGTTGATTGTAACTGAAAGTTACTGTTTGACAGGTATTCAATAGCCAGTATGTAATGACCAGTCTTATTCTAGCTTTTTCTGTACAATCTGGTTAACAAAGCTGGCATGCTGTTTCCAAACTCAGGGTTGAGTAGGCCAGAAGACTTGGTTATCCTTGTATGTCTAAAAGCTCAGCCCTTCAAAACAAGTTTGAAACCCAAGTGTAAAGCACATACTACACTTGTTCAATGGTTAGTTTCCATTAGTGTCTATCAATCAGGCAGGGTTTTTTCCATTACTAAATTAACTTTAAAAACAAAACCAAAACAAAAATAAGAAAATCAACCCAAGATGAATGGGAAACAAAAAACAACATAATGAGACAGACTATTGCTTTCACAAAGCTTGGCATGAAGGGCATGATGTGTTGTTATTCTTTTGTATGCTCGAAACACAAGAAATTTCAGCAGTGATACAAACATACTGTATAGATGCAAAGTATCTGTATCATCAAAAAAGCATTAAGAAATTGATAAAAATTAAGTGATTCTAACTCCTTTTTGCAGGAAGCCTAGAGAAGACTGGAAGCTACTGTTCTCAACAAAACTTAGCATGTTCATAGTTTAGATCTGTATCACTGCATACCTATACAAACCCATTACAAGTATCCTTCAATACAATGACTGAAACTTACTTCGTATTTAATATTACTTCTTATTGTTATAGAATCCCAGTCAAGTCTGCCTCCCTCTTACTCTCTTACTGTAGACACAAATAGCAGTAAAGATACACGAGAGAGAAAAAATGTGAGAGAGAAACGCAGAGGTTAACTTGCCAAAATCACACTGCAACGCAATGGTCAAATTAGGAATAGAATCCAGATCTTCCAATCCCCAGTCCTTTGCTGAGCTCACAGAGTATTCCCCTGGTGTTCTGCTAAGACATTTTTGTTAGCCATTGGTGTTTACCAGTAGCAATTAATGTTAGACCATACAAAGTCACAAAGCAACTGAATTTACCACCTCTCAAAAATCCACTTCCTCTGTAACATTTACAGTATAATCCAAAAGTTTGCTAAGAGGATCTTTAATATGCCTGCTGTACCATATATACTCAAGCCTACAACAGTCTGTTAGGCTAGCTGGATATAGTATGCCAACAGCATTCACAGGAAAGCAATGATCAACACCATAAATGATCAGCTTTACCTCTTCAGACTCAATGACATAGGACCTATATACAGCTGAGTAACCTGGAAATGCACAGTCAAAGCTTTACCACACTCATCTGAGTTAATACTGAGCCTTTGCATCTCATATGGAATGCATACATAGTAAATTTTCTTTATAATTGCACAATTTTTGATCATTTTTCTGTCATTCCAGCTTCAAGCCCACAGTTTATGTATATAGTTAATGTAGCTCTTAATCAAAAAATACTGTTTATGAAGCACACAATTAGGGAAGTAGCAGAAACCAGACTGTTGTGTGAAAAGGACATTTTCTTACTAACATTTTACATGCAGAGCCAGGATACTTCAGTTTTAGGAGCAAATCTATGGTTGGTTCCATAATACAAATAAATTAAAAAAAAAAAAAGAGATTAGCTACTAGCTCATCTAGTTTCTAACACAATTTACTGAAATAAATTGCAAAAATTCACTTTAAGTGGGGTGAGGAATAGGATTTATACACAAAAGCACGTAAAGAATCCTTTATTTAGATGTATAACATATATCTTGCCTTATTTATACACTTTATTTACCTTATTATAATTATTTTCTTCACATGTATCAAGTAAGCTTTAAATTTAAAGTGTCACAGGAATTAAGGACAGGCAGTTACCAATCTGCTTCTTTTTATATGCTAATAACAGGGATTTTCCATTTCAATATGTATATAAAAACAATTAACTTTAGTTAAAATGCCTGCTAATTCTTTCTCTGAAACAAAAAGGAGTCTATGAAGTAATCTGATCATTTATTCTATAAATTAAAATACACAAGAGAGGCAAGGGGCTTCCTATGAGACTATCTTGGCAGCCCCTGTGAAAGGAAGGGAAAAAAAGCTCTCACAAGTGATTGTTGAATCAATGTTACATGTATACAGAACACTTCTCTAAAATAGCCAAGAAATGTACAAACAGAGTCTTCTGATAAAGCTGGAAGGAAACATGTAGGATAGCAATAAACACACAAGCAGAGACATACAGCATGCTGGAGACATGAGCAATTTTATGAAAATTAAAATCTATGAGAATGGCTGTGATTAATCAGCTCTGCTCACATCAATAAATGCCATTTTTATGGACAGAAAAAACTGTTGTCAGCAAAGCAGAGCATAAAGTTATAAAAACCTGAACCTCTTCACAAAGGGAATGCATCAAGTATAAAGATTATGTGTCATGCTTCTGTGGAAGGCAGAATAAAAAAAATCTGTTCAAAGGCCTTGGTTCTTGCTTCTTAGCAATTGCCTTCTGATGTTATTGTCTCTCAGTACTTTTATTTACCCACCTTCTGTTCAAAAGAAATCCTAACATGCTGAAGAAATGATGATATAAATGTAAATACAACTTATACCTATGCAGATTGTTTAAAATGAAAACACTGAACACAAGATGCAGACAAAGTTAACTTTGGGGCAGTATGGTACAGGCATACCAGACAGTCAGTACACAGCAGGGTATAAATACAGATGGAAGAGAAATCTGTAGTCAAGTTTGCCTAACACTTCCTATTATAAGGTTCTAGTTTCAAATGCTTATAAACTTTGCCAATGTTTAATTGCTCAGTTTAAATTCTTTCAGTGCCTGATTTTTTAAACCTTTAGTAAAAATGGAGCTGATACCTTCTAAAATGTGACTAAGCAAAAATATTCTGGTTTGCCAAAGTTGACAAATTCCTCTAGCTCTTATGTTGCAGAACTGAATCTAGAATAATGGACTTGGGAGTTTTGCCATCCAGTAAAATCTACAGCTGAGTTACAGACTAAGACTCCCCACTTCACACGTAAGGAGATTTTGAGTGCACCGACGCTATCAGTTTGAATCATAACCTGGTTTGCTCCAAAATCTCTTCATCTCATAACACACCTCTCTGGTAACATGCAGGTAGGGGGTATGCTGCAGGCATTTCTCTTTTTCTCTTGGTCAAACAAAAAAAGTGTTCCCATTATTCAAGAACCTTTCAAAACTGTTCAGATGTCTCACATGCAAAGATAGACTCCAAGGTGCTGAGAAGTAGTCAGCGCAGACTATCACAGCTCCTGAAGAAAGGGGAACCCTGACTGCAGGAACAACCCTGACTACCAGACAAGATGTGGTTGGGCAGCTTGATATGATGATGATGAAAAAAAACCCTTTCTCCATCTCAGGGTACACAGTGAGAACGGGCATAAACACAGGATGTGAGCACAGCAGAGGAGTGACATTTGTGCTGTCTATGTAAAAAGGCTGCGGAAAGGCCTGCAGAAGACTACAAGTTCCCTCTGAACATTGCACCATGGTGCAGATGCAGACAGCCTGCCCTACGGGGAGAAAGCCAAAAGCTACTCCTCCCATTCTGACCAGGAAGCAGTGATTGCTCTGGAAGCATATCAGAGATCCAGCATGTGCATCGGGAAGGGGGATGCTTCTGAGCATACTTGGAAGCAGACACCCACGCATCCACAAGCTGACGGCACTTGCAGGGTTAAGTCCTGAGTATGCCTTCTGAGTATGTCTTTCAACTCTTCCCACACTGAGATAAAAATATATAGCTATATTAGCTATGACAAATCCTAAAAAAGGCAGAAAGAAGGATGAAGTGTTGAAAGAGAAAATCTTGTGCGGCATCAACAGGAGGTACAATTAATTGGATCTCTTCATTCATTCTATAAATACCATCTTAAATATGATAAAAATGAAGACGTAGGAGTCTTAGCTACAGTCACCTTTATGTTACTAGTCTCACTCATCTGGTACAAAATTAACCTTCACTTTGATATCATGTGGGAAGAAGGAATGGTAGTATGTGAATAGGAACATTGCAGTTAATGCAGCAAAAACCTGGAATCAACAAAGACTGCTAAAAATTGCACCAAAACACACCATAATAATACTCAATTTGGATTAGAATGAGATGAACTAGCAAAAATAAGCCTATACCCTTTGAATGTTAGGCACATTCAATAAATTTTAAAGAGAATATTAGATCATATTTTAAAGTATCCCTCAACTCATTATAAATCCAAAAAATAAAACCACAAAAACAATAGTGGAAACATGAAAGCAGACATCCTAATTTCATGTTACCAGCAGAGTTGCTCCTCCCTGAGTTTATTTGCCCAGAAAGATTCAACTACATGACATGCAACAAAGTCTTGCTTTTATGGTCTTCTTCTTTGCAACACCGAGGCAGAACATCAAGTGATTTGTACGAAGTGGTTTTATGTTACTATTTTTGCAATTTCCATCTCTATGGAACTTCAGTGCCAGCACACAAGTGCAGGCACTTTTCATTGGAACTGGCATTCTGGATAAGACAAATGGTTCATCTGGCTTAATAGCCTGTCTTTGACCATCAG
The DNA here is from genome assembly GCF_964237585.1 of Gallinula chloropus. Classification (NCBI taxonomy): domain Eukaryota; kingdom Metazoa; phylum Chordata; class Aves; order Gruiformes; family Rallidae; genus Gallinula; species Gallinula chloropus. Next base: position 9,136,440 of record NC_140099.1, on the reverse strand, counting down.
TCAAGTTCCCACAAAGAGATCATTTTAAAACAATAACCACTGTGCAAACTGTGGCCACACACAGAGAAAACGTTTTAACGATAATTAGATATCATGAGATTTTCCAGAATATTACTGATCTCAGTAATGATGCCAGTTGTGGTTTAACCCCAATAGGCAATTCAGCATGACAGAGCTGCTTGATCACTTACCCCCAGTGAAATGGGGGAGAGAATCAAAAGGATAAAGGTGTGAAATTTCATAGGTTGAGATAAAGTATTAGTAACAATAATAACAACAACAACAATAATAATAGTAGTAGTAGTACAAAGGAGAAAACCCAAACAAAACCCCCGACTGCTCACTACCAGCAAAGCAATGCCCAGGCAGTACCCAAGCAATGGCAGCACTGCCAACCTCCCCATCCTCCATCCAGCTCTATACACTGAGCATAATGCCATATGGTATGGGCTATCCCTTTGGGCAGCTGGGGCCAGTTGTCCCGACTGTGTCGCCTCCCAACTTCTTGTGCACCCCCAGCCTGGTCCAGAGAAGTGAGGAGCAGCAAAGGCCTTGGTTTTGTGTTAGCACTCCTCAGCAGTGAAGTAAGCATTCTTCTGGAAGTTTAGTGAAAAGGGGGTTCACACGAGCTTTCATTACTTAAAGGAAAGAGAGTCCTGAATTTTTAACAAAAGTTAAAAATCTCCTAGCAAACATTGTCCATATTTGACTAAACAATTGATAATGTTACTCATTACATTTAAAATCTTACCATTTATTTTAAACTTTAGAGGCAAAAAAGAGAATGAAAAGTTTAAGAACAGACAAAACTCAAATAAATCTCAAATAAATCTGTGCCAACGCAATACTTCCACACAGTCACTGAAAATTCTTAAAGCTGAGATTTAGATAGTATAATTAGCATACATGAGATTTTTAAATTTTAAAATTTTTTACCAGCCCGTGTCCTACAAAAATATAGAGTAATACAACAGCTAGAAGGTATCCAATATTACACTACAGTACGTAGGTATATATGATTAATTATGGTTCTGAATGAGTAACTCTGGTTCTATGTTAACAGATGCCAATAGTTGCAAGTTACAACTACGTGGTCACACACAGGGCTGAAATACCATATTCTTTACATGCATGAAGTTCTAAAATTTGACCTGTTAATCCTTACCTCAAAAGAGCCTGACTTATACAGATGTGAATAAATTACTTTGTAACCTTTACAACACAGATCATCACAGCGCAGCATCCAGCACTAGTGGATATTAAAAGAATTGAGAACAATAAAAGCCTGAGAACAGCCCAATAAATAGGTAGTAGGCAGAATAAATCCATGCTAGTGAAAAAGGTTTATGAAAGATGTTTAAGCTCTCTTGTGAAGTTGAATATGCTGGCATTGCAGCTTTTGATGCTAGGTTGCATAGAAGCAGAGTCTGTGGCAGGTGCTGATGAAGTAGTTTATTCCCTGAATTAGTTCATTCAAACATAATCTTCCAGTTTTACTACTCCCGACAGGAAAGTTAAGGTATAACTAGTAGTTTAGCCTGCACAGGCATGGAAAAATTGTTTAAATTTCAACCCATCTATTCCAGCCTCCATACTGCCAGTGGTGCTTCTGTTTTCAGTTCTCCCTCTACATCTGGCACAGAGTGCCAGAAAACAGGAGATCTGCTTCAGTCAGTAAAGAAGTGTTTTGAGAAATAGGCTGCCAGTGTTTGACAATTACATGTAATGATGACAGTTCACTGGCTTCTCAAACCCAGTCCACGAGCACAGCTGAATTGTTTCAGTTGAGCCAAATTAACAGCTTGCTAGGAAAAGGTCTCATTGTCTCCCATCTTCTCTGCTCAGTTAGCTTTATGCCATTTTAGCAAGGTGGATTGGCATAGCACCCAATTCAACTAGAGAGAGCACAGGCAAAGCACTGCATACAACTGCAGGTGGAAGATGGTCCTATCACAGTAACAGTGATCTGTTCAATAAACTCAGGCCAGAGCACGGCTGCTCAACCACTGTAAAGAGATCAAAACACAAACAAAAGAAAGCAAAACAAAGTATCCAATACAGTTGGAAAGGACTAACTGTGTAAATACTCCCCTTTCATTGGCATGCTGGACACTTGGCCCAGTTACACACTATTAAATATTATCCAGGTGTTTTACACAAGACTTGAAATTTTGCAAGTGTAGACAATATAATCAGTACAGTAAAAAATGCAAATTGGTAGCTATACTACATGCATTAGTTTTTGCTGCTTTAATTATAGAGATAGCCAAATCAGTCTGAAACTGTTCTGGTTTCTGAAAACATCTAGCTTGCATGAAACACATTCAGAAGTTAATGCAAATATGAATATAGTCATATTCACAGCCATATTACATCACCTTATTTACATAGTTAAACCTACTCTGTAGCAGAATAATTTGGCCCACACTGATGTAACGCTGTAGCAAAAATAAGATTTCACCTTAGCACCACATGAAAATACAAGCCACTTGTCTTATTCTCGTATTTTATTAAGACAGTAGAGCATACAGATGGAACTATTTTTCTTGTAAACCACTTCCACCCACTGATTATTTCATATAATACAGCAGGCCTTGAAAAACACAATTGCTTTCTGTTACTGGTGAATAAGGCTCTTTCCACAGCAAGTGAGGTGAGGGGGAGTTAAGTTTTCACAAGAGTTTCTACATCTGTAGCCACAAAGAAAACCTAAATGTTAACTGAGTCAGTGCCACCTTTTGAACCTGCGTTCAGTCTGATGTATTGATTCAAGGTTTCTGGGCTAGCAGCAAAATAAGGACAGACCATTTTCACTGCTGCGATTCAGAAGCACTTGGGTAACAATGATACTGACGGAATTTTTCCATTATTCAGAAAAACTATGAGCACTGGGAAGCACAAAGGAGGCCAAGAGCCAATGAGAAACTCATTAAGCTGCTTAAACAGATCTAAATCTAGGCTGTTGAGGTCACATCTCGCCCCCGCCACATATTTCCACCCCCTTCCTTGGCCAGTGCTAGTGTTTACAGAAGCAGGTGGTTGTGTGCCAGTTCAAGGCAAAAAAAAAACCCAAACCCAAACCAAACAAAGAAACCACACCACCACTTTGGGGGGACAGTTTTTAAACTGATCAATTCTCTGAACTGGTTTGAGGAACTGCACGGTACCAGCATCAATGCAGAGGAGGGAGACAGGAACACAACAGCTGGGAATTAAGAGTAGTTTAAGCTTCTATGAAACTGAAACCTATCAAAGAACTGAAAGCTCTTGAGTTTATCCTCTGCTGCCCTTTCATACACTGATCAAACTCCAGACTAGAGGTGGAGGTAGATTTCTTTCTCACACTGTCTCTTAGCTATCTTAGTATGTTGAATATCCATGTCTGCTTGCTAGAAGTCTTCTTTAGTAATAGTAACTCACTCATAACTTGATTCTTAACAGGAGCACAACAGTGATAACTGCACCTCATTTCTAAATCTTCACACCAGGGAAGATCAGGGAAAGGGTAAGAGGCAGACATGATTTTCTTCCTACAACTTAAGCAGGAAAGGAGGGGAATTGAAGCAAGAGGAAGCAACCTTCCATAGTCAGTAGACTTCTTTGCATTGCCTGGGCAAAGTTTCGTTGTCCTTTCACTACAGCAAAAGCTGTGTTCAAATACAATGGGTGCAAGCTGATGTTAGATACCATCACATCAGACACGTGGTTATTAGAAATCCCAGTTCCTAAAAATGAGAGCAGAGACGCTTGCTCATTCTGGCTTCAATAATCACAGGTTTGGTAAGGAAAGAGATCAATTTCACATTTATGCTGGTATTTATTAGGCTGTAATTTTTCTACCCTTTAATAGCACAGCACTATAAGAATTCAATAAGTACATCCAACCTAAATTTTAAAGGCTTTATGTCTTGGAATTTTTATGAACACTATTATTCCCTGTGTGTTTTCCTCAGCTAACAGTAACTCAGAGCTTAACCTGGGCACGTGAGAGTGTGTAGGTTTTCCAGATGAAGTATATGGACCTTTCTGCTTTTGTCTAAGATTGTTCTGATTTTTGCATTCTGGCTTCGAGAGATTAGAAAGTGATTTGTTTAAAAAATATTATCTCTGGTACAGGTGGACATGATGAAAACAAAAACACCTGCACCCAGGATTTTGAAACCAAAGATACTATTATAATACCAGGCTGTAACTGCACAGAGCTCACCTTCTCCTTATCCACACTGCAAGCATATACTGAAGTCCTCAGAGTGACGATGGCCACACTGGGTTTGCATGAGAGGGCCGGCATGCTTCAGACATGCCCTAGGCTGGGGTATTTGTTCTTCCTTAAACCTTTGCCGCTCTCCAGTGACAGACTCCCGGACCCCGCACGGCGGCCCCACCAATTCCACAGCGGCGGAGCCAAAGCCCCTCACTCAAGAGGAGGCTCCGGACGGCAACTGGGGCCAGGGTGCACCACGCGCCTCTCCCTTCCCGTGGCATGCCACCGGCTGAGGGACAGCCCGCCAAGCGCCCGCAGCGCTGAGGACACCCCACCTCGCCCCACAGCTTCCCCTCAGAGAAGCGGCGGGATCGGGACGCGGGGCCGGTCCAGCTCAGGCAGCGGGGCCCGCCCCAAGGCGTGGCTGGAGCCCCGGGGCCCACCCGCCAGCCCGCGCGGAACAGCGGGAGGCGGAGGCTCGGCCTCGGGCCCACCAGCCGCCGCCGCCGCCGCTCGGGAGCGTGACAGGGGAAGAAGGGGCGGGAAGCCGCCGCGCGCCCTGCCTACGAGGTGACGTTACCGGAGCCGCGGCTCACGTGACGAAGGCAGCCAATGGGAGGCAGCGGTCCGCTCGGCGCGGGCGGGGGGGGGCGGAGAAGGAAAGGGGGGTGGGGGGGGGAAAGCGCTGAGGCCGTCGCCGAGGACGGGGGGGAGCGGCAGCGCGGGGCGGGCGCAGCGCGGAGCGGGGCCGCCGGGGGTTGCGCCGCTACGGCCGCGGCGCGCGGGGCGGCCATGCCGAATAAAAACAAGAAGGAGAAAGTGAGTCGGGGGGTGGTGGGGGGCGCCCGGCCTCGCGGGGAGGCTGTGGGGCGCAGGCCCCACGGGGAGGAGGGGCCTGGGGCAGAGCGCGGCGGGGGTGCGGGGGGGGCAGCAGCGGCGAAGGGAGCCGGGCGCCGAGGGGGCGGCGGGGCGCTCGTTGCTGTGAGGGAGAGCCGGGTGAGGGGCAGCGCCCTCCCGTCGCCGCTGTGTGCTGGCCCCCTGCCTTTCTCTGGGGCTCGACTAGTGAGGAGGGGGCAGCTCCCGGTGGGGCCTAGTCTGGGGGATGCCGCGCAGCCGGGGGTGTTCCTGGTATCGTCTCGCCGGACTCCGGGGGTCGTGGCCCCCCCCCGCCCCTCCCGCCTGCCGAAGCGGGGGCGCGGAGTTGGGGGCAGCCGGAGGGTGGGAGTCGGCGGAGAGAGGCCGTGGTTTTGGTGTGCGGGGGAGTGCTGGAGGGAGGGGATGGGAAACGTGTCCTCAGGCGTGCCTGGCGGAAGGGGAGCTGGGCTGGGGGGTGTTTCTCAGCCGGCCCGGGTGTGCTGCTGGGGCGGGAAGGGGGGTTTTCCATGGCGGCGCGGCAGGGCTGGGGGGTCCGTCCCCACAGCTGTATGCCTGGTCCTCGTCCCGGGAAGTTTAACTGCTCCGTGGCTCTGGCTGCAGCCGAAGTTGTGCTTTGGGGGAGCACCGTAAGCACTCAAGGAGCACTAATCGCAATGCCAGCTATTTTCATCCCCTTTTCCTGACAGTGGGAGAGGTTGTGGGTTTGGCCCGTCTTTGCCTCAGTTTCCCCTGGCGCTCCCGGGAGAGATTTGTGTGGCATCCATGAAAAGGGCTTCACAGGTCGTGGCCATACCTTATGTGCCAGACAATTATCTGTATGAGCGGAAGTCTTAAACGGTGAAGTACAGTCTGTCTCATCCTCCAGACCTTCTTGTGCTTGCTTGGCTTTGCTCTTCTTTTAGTTTTTCAGCAGTGTTGAAAACTAGATGTTGGGTGTTGTGGTTTGTGGGTGGGTGTTTATTTGTTTTAACTTTTTCCAATAGCTTTGCCACCTTCGATATTAAAAACACTCAAGTTTTATTTTTTTGAGAAAAGCTAATCTGAAAAAACATGCTGTGGGTGCAGGATGCAAGCTTAATAGATTGCTGGGAGGGAGAAGCAGGAGTTATGGTCCTGCTTCTTGTACTTGCATTTCTAGATTCTAGAACAGATAAAATAAGTATAAATGTGTACTGCACTGATGCTTATTTCAAAGCTAAACTAAATGTAAGTATTCCTGAAGCTAAATCCCAAAAATTGTAAGGGTAAGTTCTTAGGCATGGCTCAAATCACATATGTTCTTTGCCCCTACCTGCTTAGCTGTAGGAAAGCTCATCTTTATATATTTAATAGGTGAATTTTCAGGCATAAATAAAATTCCAAAACCTTCCTGCAGATGAAAATGTGTAGAGCAGCTTAGTAGTGAGTGGTACAAATTTCTTGACTCAAAAATCTGATCTAGATTTTTCTTTTCAAAGTAACTGAAACTGCGAACTTTTTCTTTAAGGAACCTGCAAAATCAGCCAAGAGTGGAAAAAGTGGCAAAGATGGACAAGATAACCAAGAACATGAGGTAAATATTATTAAGATACGTAGGGTTTTTTCCAGGTAAATATGTCATAACTCTTGAGGAGCGTTTTAAGTTTTTCTAGATGTAGTAATTTTGACATAACACGAGACTGTGAGGAAAGTGGCTGTGGAACAACTACCCTGGCATTTGACTCAAGTGTTTTGACTTAAGATACTTTTGAGGGAGTTAATTTGATTTAGAGTGAGAAAATGCTTGCTTGATTGCTGCCTTAACTAATTTTTTTTGTTTGTGTTGTTACGAGGCATACATCAATCTTTTTTTCTACTTTTTTATGAGGTTTTGGGCTTATTGGTTGCTCATTGGAGTTTTTGTCATTCTCTAATTCCTAGTGCTCTCTTTCAAAGTGTGGATGTTGGCATGTCAGTTAAGTGTCAGTAGCCTGTTATGTTGTCAGGAGACCTTGGGCTTAATCAAGGGCTGCCAGTTGGTTTGTTGTGCGATTTCTTTTTATAGGTATACAATGGAGTGTTCCATTTCTGACTGATCATTCTGTTGTTGATGCTGACTTTTTTTTCCCCCCTCTGCATTCCTCTCTGTTTTGCCCACCAGCCAGGTGCAGTGACTTGAAAGAGTTCAATTAAATAACTGTTCACTCTCTTTCCCACTTTAAATCAAAAATTCAGAGTTAATAGATTTGCTTCATTTGGAAATCCACTGTCTAGGTGGATTCTGAGATTTCCTTTAAAATGTTTGTACCAGCCTGAATGTAAAATGCTAGGCTGAAAAACTTACATGTATTTCAGCCTCTAAACTGCATGTCTTGATACTGGATGATAATGTTTGAGGAAAAAAAATACTCAGACAGCTTTATCATTTTTCCCCTCCCTAAAAGGACTGTTGGGCATAGGTGGATGGGAACATTTAGTATACTTCAGCAAGGCCTCATTTGTTTGTTGTGCAGAAAGATGCATAGTACTGTAATAAATTACTGTTGTAAGCATAAGTGAGTTCAGGTAAGAGTGGTTGAGTTTTGGTGAGGGGAACGTAGCTACTAGGAATGATTTTAGTAACTAGGAAAATTCTTACAATGAAATAAGAAATGTAGTGGTGAAGATGTTCATAATGATGTAAATAGATGTACTTTATTGTGATATGTTCTGTCCTTATGTTATATTGCTGTGATTTTAAAAAGAGTATTACTTCTTGGTTTTAATTTCTGTGTGTTTCTAAGGCTCATCATTATCAGCATCTTTGCTGTACACCTGTTGAATGTTTATTTTCTCAAGCTTCTGAATGTCAAGCTGCTGAGACCAAAACTGATTTTCTTATTCCTTCTTGGTACTTCTGGATAGCATGTAAAGCTCCCAAAGTTAATTAGCAGAGACCTTTAAATGTTAAATGAAGATGTGTATGCAGTTCTCTTTGTAATTTCTTTCTGTGTTTGCAGAGGTAGGTTTGAAGTTTTTTTACTTAAAATGAGAGATAATTTCAATAGGGAACATGTTGTGGTGTTCATGGTTTGGTTTTTTTTTAGTTCTCAACTGTCCTGCCAGGTATAATTCACAGTGAGAAGTACAATTTACTTATGTTGGCTATGGCACCTACACATGAGTAGGGACAGTCTGGGAAAGGGACTAGGCAGTGTGACTGGCACATATATTATGATTGCTATTCCCAGTGGGCATTATTTAGTCTCCATGCAATTTTGAACACCTCAGTGCTTGGACTCATTAACTTAATTAATAGAATAATTGCACACAAATAGGTACGTAGACTTTGCTTTCTAATGTGGCTGGCTGGAATCATGACGTATGTTAACTGGTGCTTATATGACAGCAAGGAGATTATTTATTAATGTAGTGAAGATTAGGAAATACAGAAATACTCTGGGATGTACTGTAATACACAAGAAGGTTGTTGTCATGTTTCCTTCTACATGTGGCTTTAACATGGCTTTTAAAAAAACCCTCATTAGACTATGAGTAGATATAGGAAAATGCTGGTTCATTTATCTTTTTCTCAAGATGCATTTCATGCATTTGCTTTTAATGCAAATGAATTGAATGCAAATGGCAGACTGTAAAGACTAGAAACTGTCTGCTATTCAAAGAACAGGGACAACACAAGCAGCAACATCCCACAAATACTTTATTTATAGACACTTTTATAGCACTTAACTAAATTCATGATGTCTTGGAGTTCTGTGGATAAAAAAGTGCAACAGATCTTAATATTTACAAAAATGAACAAGTGCTTTTCCTGTCTTGCAGTCAGGAATATGAGATTTCAGTCGAATTAAGCTGTACAGCGGGTTTGAAATGATTCTTGGTATAGCCATTCAGGCTGCCCGTGCTAAAAAGCTGTAGAAGTGACTTATGCTGATGCTTGTCATGGTTTGAAAACTTCAGCAGTAGGCCATAAACATGTGCAGAAGTATTAAATAGTAGCTACAGCACACAGGTGATATACTGTAGTAAATGGCTTTTCATTTAAATCTCAAAATCCCATTGTAGTTGTCTTTGAAAGTAGGTCTTCCATCCTGGTATGCTTTTCTTTAACCCAGTGTGTGACTTAGAAGGTTGATTATCTGAGGTGGTGTACAAAGTTGTTTTCATATTATCAATTACTTTATTGACTTTAAGATTGTCATCTGTAGATTATTTTTTTTTTTACCCAAGCCCTGTTTAGCCTCCCCTAGGTGGGAGGACTTTGATTACTTTGATAGTCCTCTGTTTCCGTGTTCTCCATTTTGTGAGGGAGGTACCAGAAATGTACAGTAGGTATGAGGTGACGGTGCCTTGTCATTCTGCACCCTGAAGCAATTATTTCAGATTCCAATTGCACATATTGTTCACTTTTGAACACTTAAGAGCAAATATGATTAAGCTCCCTTCTACCTTCAGTTTGTAGCCTATTAGTAAACATGAGTCAATTAGGCTCAATAGGTGTCAGAACAGTCAAATCTGTTCTTGTAAGTATAACCTCTTATTTCAGCAATTAGTCCAGTATATTAGTGTCTTCAGATTGTGAGCAAAGACATAATCTGTTATGTATTGTTTTTCCTTTGTGTGGGTGTAGTGTCTGTTCAGGTGAAATACTTGAATGGGTGGGGGTGAAGGGGGTGTTTACTAGGTCCCAAAACTTGCACTCAGAACACAGACAAATAATGAAGGAAAAAAAAAAACAACCTGGGTGTGAGGTTTGGCTGTGCCAACAGTTAGTAATTTGTGGACATATTCCCTGTGACCTAACTGGCTTTTGCAGAAGTTAGTTGCCTCATGGGTAAGCTTTATTGTGAAGTTCTGTTTTGTCACAGGGGTGTGGAAATGTGCTTTTGAGTTAAGGCAGTAGTAACTTATGGCCAGTCTGATTTCTTTAGAAAGAAGTGGCTTGGTCATAGTTAAAGTTTGTTGAGAAACATTACCTCTTTTCTATCTCTGGCAAAACCCTAACACTTCTAAGGTGCTTCTTGCAGAACTTTATCAGTAGTTTTCAAATAAAGCACAGAGGAGGGAAGTTAGAATTTTTACCCTGTAGGCTCTGTTTTGCCTATGGAATGCCTGTGCTAAAACTTGCACTTTTCACCAACTACTGAAGTGGTCTAGGAGCACTTGGACAATTCACTGTTGTTTCACCTGGGTGATAGAAGGCTCAGAAATACCTGGCAACCTGCCATTCAAGGCAGTAGTAGGTGATGGAGTGATAGCATCTTCTGTGTCTAATTGCAGTGGCTTAAGAAGGCATGAAACATGTACCTTTAAAACTGCATTCATTTTGCATATAGGTGCTGAATAGTCTGTAGAAGGGAAAGACTTGTTCTATTGCTTAAAGTATTGGCTTGATGACTCTCAACAAATAAGAACAGAAATCATAAGTCTGTCTTCAAGTTCTGGGCCTACAAGAAAGCTGGAGAGGGACTGTTTGTAAGGACGTGTATTGATAGGATGTGGGGCAGTAGGTTTAAATTAATAGAAGGCAGATTTAGATTAGGTATCAGGAAGAAATTCTTCCCTGTGAGGGTGGTGAGGCACTGACACAGGCTGCCCAAAGAAGTTGTGGCTGCCCCTTCCCTGGCAGTGTTCGAGGCCAGGCTGGATTGGGCTTTGGGCAACCTGGGCTAGTGGAGGGTGTCCCTGCCCATGGCAGGGGGTTGGAACTAGGTGGGCTTTAAGATCCCTTCCAACCCAAACCAGTCTGTGATTCTATGAAGTTCTTCTGCCATGCAGAACAGGAAATGGAAGACTGATGTGGTTTAAGCAGAGAGTCTCTGTGTGTGTCTGTGTGTTATATCACTGTTTCCATGTGCTGCCCTCGTTCTATCTACTTCAAAGGGTGGGTTTTTTTAATACAGACAAATCAAAATGTAATAAGATATAAATGGCATTGGCCAGTCATTTTGCTGTGCAAGAAACTTCTTGGTTTATTGACAGCATGTCTTGCCAATGTTTGACTATAATCACCGTTGAAATACTTAAAAAAAAAAAAAAGAAGGTTTTGTTAAGTACTGATCCATGCTTCTGTCCTGCCACTGTCTCTCAGCCATCAACTTTCAGTAGGTTTATTAAACACTGGCAAATAGCTTCCAGTGCAGCAATTTTGTCAGGCTTTGTTTTCAGAGGTTTTTTCCCTTGCAGTGTGGAGCCATTTTTTTTGACAGTTGATTTCTGAAGCTATTCAACACAGTGAATATTTTTGGGGAATGGTAATGCAGTTACAGAAACTTCTCTTTAATGGGCTGTCTTTAAAACACTGTAGCAAAAGGAATGATTTTCATCTCTGTGGAAGAACCTTCAGAGGTGGCTATCCAGTTTTCTGTGATGACCTTTCCTATATCAGTGGGGGAAGACTGTCAGTATTCTCATTACTTCTTGTACTGATTCCTGATTGCATTTGCAACTTTGCCAATTTCCTTAAAACTAATAAATTGAAAAATGGGATGGGAAGTAGAATTGTTGATGGGTTTGTGTGGGTTTCTTAGCAGAGATCATGTGTAGATGTATCCTCATGTTAAAAGGAAAACTAGGAAAAATAAAAGATATAAATCTATTATTCTTTGTGTTAACAGGTTCCTGTGATAAGTAACAGGTTCCTTGTAATCAGCAAGTTATTTAGAAAGTTGACTCCATATTTTCTATGTGCTGTTTGCTATTTTTCTTAGTTTTGTTTACTGTGTTCATTGCAGTGTTATTTAAGGTGCTGTGCCAGTTATTAATAACCCTGAGAAACAAATGTACCTGATCTGATCTGGAGGACAGTGTATGGAGACTGTTGCACAGTGTCTGGCTTATGACTGGACTATTGTACACTCAAAAGTCTTAGCACAGTTAAGTGCACATTAGGCAACTGAATAGGGTCTATAGCAGAGGAGATTTGGGATGGGGTAATAACTTTCTCAAAGTTTTGGGGTTGTTTTCCCATCCTTGTTTATATCTACTAGGACTTCTAAATAATTTTTGGAAATATCTTCCTGTCACAGAACGTTTGAACAGATGAGATTATCCTGTTTTAATTGTTTAGTATGCTAATTTGTACCTGCATGTGATTCAGTGTGTGTATATATTTATTGTCACTTGTATAATTAAGCTGTCATTCAACCTCTTTGCCCGTCTAACAACAGTAATGGAAATCTCTGTCACTTAGTGTCATAGCACTTTCAGATGCATTGAGTTCAGCATCTTTGAGGTAGTAGATTCTTCTCTGTGTTCTTCATGGAAGCAGGTGTCTGTTACAAAGAGATAATTATTTAGCATAGATCAGATTTATTTCTTCAAATTAATGCCTGACTTCAAGTATAACTTTATTATAACATTAAACAGTGTTTGGTTAATACTCCCTACCAGACAGTCAGTTTTATGCCTGTTATATAGCCGTCCAGATCAGGAATGGTTGATAGCCTGTAATAAAGCGTCCCCAAACCCCAAATTTTCAGCAATAAGCTGTTGGTCTTGTGTTGACAGTGCACAACAAACCCAGCTCTACTCTAGCCATTTATTCAGTATGTATTCAGTCATATGTCCCAGCTGGACTGCTAGGCAGAATAGCCAGTGTTTTTGTGAGTCAGTCACATGAAGTAGATGAAAATTATTTGGAAATCAGGCATCTTTCATTTGGAAGAAGAGATATAATCATATTATGAAATAAATTTGAAATTTGGAGCAGCTAGTCTTCTGAGGCTTGAATCACAGAATGGCTGTACCTGGACAGGGCTAGACTGTGTCTCTTAGTGCTGTCTAGGGCTGTTGGTTTGGGATTTTACGTCTAACATTAGTAAATTAGGACTTTCCATCAAAACTGTGATAAAATCAGGTTCTACTTTCTCTTGTATCAGTGATGTAAATAAAGTCTGGATTTGGGTTTTTTCTTGTTTATTTTTAAAATGTTATGCCAACTTCTTAAAACTATTTTGCAAATAATTTTTTTATTGTTTGACTTTCAGTTCTGCTTCTTTTCTAGGGAAAATTTTTAATGGGCTGATAGAATCGCTGAAAAATACTTAAGTGTAGCAAGTGAGTGTACCCTTAGTACTAAGTGAGGAGTTACTTGCTGACTAGAAGGTTGCACTATGTGCTACTCTTAAAACAGCTGAGCATTTTTTAAGTTCTGTAATTTTTTGTTAACATCTTGCATTTTGCTGAATGGTGAAACAGGTTACCTTAATAATGCTTGTTGTGTAACTTCAATGTGCTTTTAAAACAAATTGATTAAATCAATGTACTAAACACAGCTGTGTACAAGCATTTTGTTACCTAAAAGGAGATACATCTGAAAACAGGATCCTTTTTGTCCTCCTTGTTCTTACACAAGTCTGACAACTGCTTGTGTAACATATGATGTGTGAGGTCTTTGGTTTGTGGTTTGTTTTAGTACTTGCTATCCTCTACTTCCTAACCGTGTTTTTAAACTCTGAATCCTTCCTGGCTGGAAGGACAGCAGTGAAGGCAAAGACTGTTCCAGTAAAAAGGAGCAAAGTGGTCTTTAAAAATGGGTCTCAGCAGTTTGTAAACAGGAAACAACCTTTTTCATCTTTTGTTTCAACTAATTTCTCTCAAGTTTTTTCCTAAGAGTTAAGGCCTACCACTCCTTAAACTTTGAGAGAACTCAGGTGTTCATTAATGCAGGTGTGGTACAGAATTATCAATAGAAGTATCACATAGAGAATACAGTGAGGAAAACCAAGTAGCTGGTGAATCCACCCATATGTTCATAGACTTTGCAGGCATTAAATCTTGTTTGGTTTTTTCCCCTCAATTTCTTTTGAAGTCAGAATACATTTGTAGTTCTGCAAGTGGGACAAGTGTGGTCTTTAGGCTTTTTGAAAGTGAAAGTGTGGTTCAGGCTGATCACAGAGAAGCTACAATTGAAAATCAAGAACTAAAGTAACTTACCCAAGCCATTGTTTGTTCAGATTCTTCATCTCTGTATTCATATACATGTTTTGAAGTAATACTTCAGAACATTATCTGTGTTTAATCATACTTAATTACCCGCCACCTTCAGTTAGCTAACACTTTACTTTTCTAGGGGCATTTGTTTCTTTGAAGTTTCATTATAGAAAACACATTAAGAAGCAAATGTTGCTTTGCTGCTGATGTTTGAGTATTACCAGGTGTGCTTACCAACAGTGGTGTCTTGGCAAGTGCAGAACAGCATCAGCTGGCTTATGGTCCAGACCTGGGCACCCTGTCATCTTTGTTACTACTTCACAATGTCAGGCTGCAGATCTGATTTCTGTCTGAAAGGAATCAAATGTCAATTTGTTCCTGGAGTAAACTAGTTAAACCAAAATTAGATTTACAAGGAGCAAATAAAACCCAAGCCTTATGCTACTGATATTTAGCTATGAATGTGAAATTACAGTGCAAGAATGTCAAGGATGTGGTACACTGAAGCTGAGAAATCTTTGGCAGTTGTCAGGATTAGTTTGATGTATTGCAAGTCAGGTGTGTTGCACAAACCTGTGATAATGCAATTCTGTAGAAGATAAAATTTGAGCTGTGTGTGTAAGCAGCTAACAGGAAATACAAACAATGCTTTGTGTTGTGAAAAATAAACACCAGCAGGAAAGGCAGAAGAGCTTCAGCAAATCATAGATCAGTCTAAGATGGTCTGTGACCAGAAACTTTCCATGGGCACCCTTCCCCAGTGAAGATGGCCAGATGACATTCACTGCTCCTAGGGAACTTCCTACGTATGGATGCAATTTAATATACTCCACGTTATTTCTGACAAAATACTAATGGAACTTCATAGTTAGACATCATGAATACCCAGCAGCAGCATTGCTGTATTCTGTGATTCTGGGAAATGCAAAATCACAGTTGCTAAACAAGTACCACAGCATAAATCAGTGAGTGCTGATTACAGTGAGCTAAAATATATAAACTTTGTCATCGTGACCCTGTTGAAAAGTTATGCTTTTTGTTTATCATTATAGCAATAGGAATCCTCAAAGCTTCAGGATTCAGCTCTTGCTGGTTTTATTTGGTAAAATAGCAAGTTATGCTGGGACTACTGCTATACTATTCAAGGTATCCCAACCACGGAGAGACTCTTAAATGATAATAAACATCATTGCTAGAAAAGCAGCTTCAAAGATCATTCCAGCAGGCTAATCTTGGTATTGTTCTGGCAAATAATTTTGATGATGGAAAAAAAAAATGCATATCTAAATTACAGTCTCTGTGAAACCAACCAAATGAAGTCTTCAGCATCATAAGCTGAATCTTTGGTGGCTTCTCCAGAAGTTGTCTGTTCAACCACAGTTGTCTGTGGTGGTGAAACTTTAACAAAGAATGAGCCTAAGAACTGTTTGCCGTCTAGAATGGAACCCAACAAGCATCTTTCCATGTTTTATTTTTTTTTTAAACTGGGTTGTTTATGGATCAATGTCCTTTTTTTTGTCCAGATAATTAAGAATCCATATCACGCTTTGTATAGTTTTCACTGAGTGTCTAGATTGAAAATACCAAGTAGCAGGCTGCTCCAATAAACTCCTTACCAGTTCAGGTGCTACGTGCATAAACTTACTGCACACTCTCTGAATAGTTCTGTCAAGTCATTATCTTTTATACCATAATAACAAGAGTTTATTCTGATGTCCTGTTGGAAGGCATGTTGAACTAGTGGTGTTAACAACACAGCATTTGTAATTAGCTGATAAATATTGGTCCTCTGGTAGTGTGCTGTCTTGAACTGCTTGCCTTGGTCCCAGCTGCTAATCTAAGCCCACCTTCTGTAGGTATGCTGCAGGTATCTTTACTAGATTGATTGTTACTGGGCCATTTGCTGCATATGATCTGTTCCTACCCCCAAAACAGAGCAATAAATGAAGATCTGCAAAGGAGAGGGGTCTGAAGCAGAGTTCAAGATTCCTGGAGTGTTCAGAGATTTTTTCACACTACTTTTAACACAGAGGGGAAAAACTTCATGGAAGGCTCTTAACTGCTTTCCACCCATTTTGACTCTTGATCTTTCATTTCAATTATCTCGAAAGATCAAATTATTCAATTTCTCAGCCAAATTACATTGCTTGTGTGTTGGGCCTCAACATCTTAGCCATATTATTTTGATTATGTACAAGGCTCTCATACAGATTTGAAAATTAAGGTATATATGTCCCTTTTATATTTCCTTATGTTCTATGTTTAGTTTAAGTAAATTATATTTCAGTTTCATTGTACGTATAGTTTAAATTTAATCCAGAGTGCTTTCATAGCCCCTTCTGAGTCTGCCTTGGCAAGAAATGAGCTCTTCTGGGTGCTATAGATCAGGCTTCCATTTATGTTAATGAGAAATAAATCCATGGAGGCTACTTGCTATACCAAAAGGAAAAGAAGGAAGGGATTAATTCTGCATGAATATAAACATTCTCCTTCTGTTCTCAGATTGAGACTGGTTCTCATAAGTGTTCTATGCTTCTTGCTCTGCGCACCCACCACAAGGAGTCTTAATTATGTGTTAATTGCTACGAAGTTCACCTATCCAGATCTTGTAGTTCAGAGATTTTATCGAGGTTCTTGCTGCTACGTGGCTTGCTGCTGCCATCCTGGGATGGTGTACACACTGATATTAACTGGAATTTAATGGTGATATGAGAGGGAAGACATTTGGGGATTAGTGTTAGATCTGTGTAAAGAAACATGGTATAAGATACTGTCTAGCATTGTGTTTTCTTCAGGCAAAGAGCGAGAGAATGTCTATTGCACTTGTGCTTAGGAGGTGGTCTGATTTTTGTTGCAGCTAGGCCATCCAGGTTTTTGTATTTTGAATGACAGATGCATCCAGGTGCATGCTTGGTCAAGGTAGATTTTGCAGGGTACTGTTAGTGTCAGAACGGGAAGAATCGTAGAACAGTTTGGGCTGAAAGGGACTTTCAAGATCATCTAGTTCCAACACCTTGTCATGGGCATGGTCACGCTCCACTAGACCATGTTGTCCAAAGCCCCATCCAACCTGGCCTTGAACACTTGTACAGGATCTTCTGAAAGGCTTGCTGACATACCTGTGATGCAGGATAGATCCTTATGCCAGATCCCAAAACCCACACTCTTATGCCTTAGATGACTGACCAAAAGTAAAAATTGCCATGTGGGCTGTTTGATGGTCAGTTGAATTTGAAAATAAAAATTGGCTGTACTGTAGATGTGCTTGGTCTACTCAAATCTTTCTTTCCTTCTTCACAAACTTAGCGTTGTGCTCTGATCTGCACTTGCCTGTGTATGAGTTGGGGCTATGAAAGATCTGGCTTTGCTCAAAAGAATGACGTTATGATAAGGAATGTTCCACATTGATGCAGGAGGACTTGAGAGAAGAAGAGATTGCAAGGACTGTGTGTCAACTGTCATGACTAGCAAGAAACTTCCTCACCTCCCTGCCTTTCTATCTCTTGAATTTGTTTTAAGCTTATTCAAGGGAACTGAAGAATATGAATTCTAGTTTTTTTTTTTAGTTGTTTAAATAGAAGTTAATTGGGACCAGTGTGATTATAGCTTGTCTTAATGTTCATAAAAGTATGTAAAGCCCCAACTTAAAATAATTGACCAGAAAATCTGAGGGTTGTTTTTTAATTATCTGAAGAAACACATTCTCAATCTGACTATTTTCAGACTAACTTGTACACATTTTTAGGGGCTTGCCAGCACTTTTGTAATCGAGCATGTCTATGAATAGACATTTCAGTGGGGGGGAGCTGTTTGCCAGAACAAGGGAAGAACAGGTATTTCCTATTCTAGTCACAGGAAGAGAATTGATAAAAATATATCTGTAGTTTGACTGTTCTGGTGTCAAATAAATTGAAATCTTCACTGATGAGAACCACCTGATGAACATTGTGCTACAAGAGTTGTGGTTTCTGAAATAATTTGGTTTGTTACTGGGAGGAAGAAGTGGAGCTTGGTTGGATCTTCAATCTGAATTCATGAGTGCTGTATCTTCATAAAAAGTCAAGTATGTTACCTTGAAATGTTTAGCAAATGAATACACAGAGTTGTTAGTCTGAATTTATTTTCAGAGAGGTGCTTGAGATTACTGAGTTCTGTGGTTTAGCATGACTTAGCTCACTCTTTTCCAGGGCTGGTTGTCTCCCAGCTCTGGAGGCCAGTTCTCTGGTGGTAGCACCAGAGTGCCACTTGCAGAGGTCACTGGGTACAGCTGTGTAGTATTCAAATGATAATGAGCTGGGAACTGGGCAGTTTTCTGATAGTGCTGTGTGAATGACTGGAGCATGGTTGATGGTAGGAAGGAGGAGGAAAACTGCTGGATAAATTGGCCAGTGATTCAGGGCTAGAATTACACTGGAGTCATCACTGCTAGCTGGGAAGTTGCCATAGTAACAAAAAAATGCTTGCTTTTAACATTTCTAATTAGAAATGTTATCCATCCTCTTAAATAACCACTTTGGGCTAATTTTGGAATTTATCTCCAGTTTAGAGTACTTGGTCCCCTGAGGTGTGTGTTACCTTAGGATACCGTAGTGTGCATATGCGTGCAGGCAAATTCAATATTGGGGATTTGTTTGGCAGGAGAGGAAACAGGAAAGCAGTTTTTCCTGTTCCAAGTAATGAATAAAAACAGGTGGCACAGGAAGATTTGTTCAGAAAACCACCATTAGGGTTCAAGCACAGTATTGAACATATAGAATCATGTGCAGTAATAGTGTTTATAATGCATCTTAATTAGCCTTTATTGTTTAATATAGGGTAAGTGATTGCTTCCTAATTTTTTAGTGCTGTTTTTATTTCTGCTTAGTTTATCCATAATTTCATTTGGAATGCCTTTTTTTAACCTTGAATTGACAGAACCTACCTTGTAGGTTGATTGTATTTGAGCAAAAAGTTTTTTAAGCACTTAGTGTTTGGGATTAAAAAGTGAAATTGTCTGATAAAAATGCAATGTAGCAGGTATTACAGGATTTTAACTTGCTTATGTACACCACTTTTACTGAAACAAGTTTGGGAGTATTTTGTTAACTTAAGACTGGTTTTCAGTCGTCTCCCTTTACAGGTTCTATAAAGCTGTAAGGGGATTTGTTATTAATGATGTTAAATTTGCTAAATGGTTATCTTAAATGTGTTCAGTGAAAACTAAATATTGCATTCAGTCATATCTTTGAAATGCAAAGTACTACATGTATAATATGACACAATTGTTAATCTATTTGTGAAGGATATACATTTTTCTCCCATTTAGGCTACTAGAGCAAAATTTGAAAAAAAATTGCCATCTTAAATTTCTCTTCTGTTAGAGGCTCTATATATGGTAACATTTCCATGTGCACCCAATGTGTACATTCCCAGACCATATGGAAATTGCTGATGAATAAGCTGTTCTGGAAATCCTTTTTAGAACACAAAAAAAGTGATTTCTGTTGTTTTAGCCATATCCCCATGAAAATGCCATTGATGATGTTTCATGCAGGAAAAAAAATGCTGCTTTCATATCTACTATAATTAACAAAACTCTAATTAAATCCATCCAGTCTGCCAAAACAGCAGCTTTACAACTTGATTTCCATCCTAAATCCCATTCTCATCTGATTATTTTTTTCTTATCACATGGGCACTTCCAGAAAAGGAGAGTATGATCTTTTCTGTAAGAAAAAGGTGTCAAGGTGTATTTTCAGATGTATTTCAGTTAAAACAGTTTGAGCACTTTAAAGGTCCTGTAAAATGAATGCTTGCAGTAAGATTTCCTGCTCAGTTGTTTCTAGGTTCTTTCTGTAGGTCACTCCTAGATGTTATATCATTCTTGTAAAGAATTTAATGAAATTATTCCTATGCAAAAAGTTAACTATTACCTACTTTAAACCTGCTTTTCCTACTTTAAAAAAGGAATGAGAGGCAGCATCACAAGTTCTGACATGCTTTAGTTAATGATGCACTTTATGCAGCTTGAGAGAGAGTGCTGTCAAGTGTAGCCTGGGAAATAACAGCAAACTGGAAACCTATAGGTGAGAACCATTTTTCTGGTTTTATGCTATTTACTTCATACAGGTGCAGTGACAATCTGGTATGGATTATTGCAGTAAAAGCAGCTTGCTCTGAGGAGGCAGTTAACTGCTACAAATCTTCATGTCTGCTTTAGAAACTGCTGAGCCTACTACAATAACAAGGCTTGCTGCTTTAACTTTATATCAAAGCCTGAATGTTCTGATCCAAACTTAGGACTCCAGCAGCGAGGCACAGTGCAGATAGCCAGTGAAGGGTTAAGCTGCTGTAAATAGACAAAGTCCTGTGATCTCTTTGAAGTTTGAAGCAAAAGTTAGATGGCCAAATGTCTTGGAAATGTTGACTTCTCGGGGAAAAGATGAGAGTAGCTGAGGAACTACACTACTTGAAAATTTCAACTGGCTGGTAAACTCAAGTAAATGGGCTAGTGCATGTAACAGGGTGACCTGTTCCCATCTATGAGGGCTATGGTATGGAAATGAACATTGACAAGAGAAGAATAGATAAGTGCACATGCAGAAGATTACGAATAGAATGGTTTGATTAAAAGCTTGTTTTGCATAATTTATTTTTATAACATAATTTATTTTTATAACATAAATAGATTTTTTTTTAGAAGACTCTCTCAGTTAAGTTCAGCTGCAGTTAACTACTTTTATTTCTTTTTAAACAGGTGTCAAACAAAAAATCAAACAGCACTCCTCCCCCAACACAACTATCTAAAATCAAAGTACCAGCACCACAGACAGTACTGAAGAAGGAAAAGCGGCAGAGTTCTTCCAGGTTTAATGTTAGCAATAACAGGGAGCTACAAAAACTGCCAGCTTTAAAAGGTATGTCTTTCTCAATTAAATTACTCTTGTGGAGTGTCTTGGCCATCAGACAGAAGCATCTCAACTATGATATTTCTTGTATCTAAACAGTATATGTTATATGTCAAGTATACACATGTGCAGACTTGCCCATGCCTGCATGCTTGAACACACTGTTGGTGGTTGATTTTCTCTTTCATTCCTTACATGAGGACTTCCAGTGGGCTGTATAGGAAATGTATAGATTTCTGCAACTCAGAAAGGCCTATGTGAGAGTATATTCACTCACCTCACACAAAAGCATATTTGGGCTCTTATGCGAAGTCCAGCATGCTCAAATCTTATTTTGTCCTAAAATACCTCTTGGCATGGTGAGAAGACCTGTTCTGTCACTATTTATTGGTTTGTTCCTGAACATGGGTCAAGTGTAGTGGCAGCTTCTTAGTGAATGTGTATTTTTCCTTTGGTCAACTGTAAAGCTTTGTTATCTTTTAGAATTATATTTATTGCCATCTGTGGTGAAAAGATTATGGAAAGGCATCTTTTCTTACATTGCTCTTAGGTTCTGCATTTTAGCTACTGTGTGTTGTGTAGGTATGTGCTTGCATAGTGCGCTTGTGGTAGCTTGTAGTAGTGTTACGGTAGAATTTGCCAGGTGTGGTCAGATGTACTGTTGCTGATGAGCAACTGATTTGCTCCAAAGGTTTATTTAAAAAAACAAGCAAACCACAACAAAACCTGTTTTGAAGTGCAATGCATAGACCTTTCCAGTGTTCAAAGTTGGTAACAGAAGCCTAATAGATTGCTAAAGTGTTGATAATACTGTTGCAGGCAATGTGAAAGTGTGAAGGGGTAAGGCTCTTTTCCTGCAGTCACTGTTTTCTTGATATAATGGATTAGTGTTTCCTGAAAGTAAGAAACCTGGCTTCTCAGCCCATGTGAGTTGTACTGCTTTTCTTACCAGCAGACTGCAACATACTTCTCTTCACAGAGATACTGTTTTTACAAAAAGAATCATGGAACTGTAGCATTCTATATAAACTGTGCCGCTTTAAATTTTTCCAGACTTAACTGCTGTTTAATTAGTGAATTTCAATCTCTTTTATTGTTTGAGAATAAAAATATTTAGCCCCACACATTAGGAATAATATCTCCTGTTTTTTAAACTGACATTGTAGGTTCATGCACAAGCTGTTGCATCCAGTGTGTGACATAAGCAAATGGCACTGAAGTAAAGCAGTGACGTTTATAAAAAGTTATGCATACAGCCTCGTTGACTGGCATAACCTTCTGTTCAAAGGCTCAGACACAAAGAAGCTGTTATTTGGTCTAGAGTCTCCAGTTTGCCTTATTTTAGATACAAAGTTTCTGGGACTGGCAGCTCAGGGAGACTAGAGCTGAGCTTTCAGTTGGAAGCAGAATGGACAGAGAAAATGTGTCCATATGGGAGAAAGGGAAAGTAATTTGTCATACATTGGGTGGGGTGAAGTTTTAGATTTGATTGCACCTTGGTTCTGTTGCCATTTAAACGAGGAGGTCAATGAAGGGCAGAAGAGTGCCTGCCTAGACTTGGGGAAAAGGTGGAAGGAGGTCTTAAACTGTGTAAGGCTTTTTTTCTTAGAGTTTTCTAGTGCTTTTGACACAACATACCTAGATAGGAAGAAATGGTAAAGGTATTGTGTATATGCATTATATTTGCCTTTCAGTCTACAATCAGACCCTCTGCTTTCAAGTGGAATGAAAGAAAAGGTGTTGAGCTTATCTCTGGTGGAGGTCTGATGTCTGTGTCCCCCCAGGCTGTTGAGGGTCAAACATGATGAAACACTAGTGCAATTGCTGATCTAGTGATGGGTAGTGATGGATCATAGGAGGTGTGTCTCTAGTTGCTGTGCTCATGGCTCATGCTCACTCATGACTTAAATCCTGCCTGTTAGTTGCTGAGTGCTGTTGGCCAGTCACCTTGTTCTCCTAATGTGTACGTAGATATGTGACTTAATGTGTGTTGGGTGGGTCAAGTGAAGGTGGGGAACTTTATTTTCAGATGACTGTGTGTTGTTTAATGTCTCTGTCTGAACAGGAGTTAAAGTGGACTGGGAGGCTGTAATTTAAAGGACTGAGATAATTAAGGCAGGCTTGATTTTTGTAAATTGCTGGGAAGAAAATGATGGTCCTTCAGGTTAGCTGTGTTTAACCAGCTTCCAGTTTTCAAACTCCAGTTACTCGTATCAGGTGGCTCTACTGCTGTGGCAACAGAACCTGGGAAACTTTTCTTCTATCTATAGGAGACAGAGATGTGTATTTTCTTAATAAATGTTGGATTAACTACTGTGTGGTGTGATGTACTTCACATGAGATTGTATTTTAAACATCACATACAGGATGGAGTTGTCTTTGCATACTTGAAGGTCTGTGTTAAATCTGTGAAAGCTTGTAACTGGTAAGCTCTAAATGGCCTGTGGTATTGCTGAGGTAACAACCTCACTGCTGTGCCACAGGACTGCAGTTAAGGTCAGTGAATCACTTGAAATAGTAGGAAAGGAAGAGAGGAGCTGGCAAATGGGGGTTTGGGTTTTCATCGTTCTTGTGTAAGAAATACTTCACCTCTTATTCTGAAATAGTCTCAATTTTTTGTCTTCAGGCATGCTGTAAATTTTCTCTTGGGCGTTGCTCAAAAGTGCTGATGATAGGCTTCTGGAAATACCAGCCTATTTGCCCTGGTGACTAGTATCACTGTGGTATGATTTATAGTCATTGGAGCAGCTTATGATTAACATTCTACACCCTGAGTTTATTCAGGAAATGGAGGAGCAGGATAGCTCAGATAATGCAAAAAAGAAAAGGAAATAAATTATGAGGTAAGAGGCTCTAAGAATAGAGATGAACATAAAAAAAGAGAAGTCTCTAATGCAGTTGGTTTGTGGAGTATCAAGATCCATGTATTACCAAAGCTGCAAGCCGACAAAGCTCCCTGCAGCCCAGTACAATACACCCTGGTTTATTTTGGGTAGAATAGGGAGCTTGTCTGCCCACAGATAACCCAGAAGAGAGACTTGCACTGGAGGAGTGCCTTCAAAACTGTGTCAAACATCTTGGGTCTTTCCTAATTTCACCAAACCCCCAAAATTCTGTGTCAGTGAACTGTGAGCTTTGTGTTATTTCAATTTCTGCATATCTGGTGGTTGTTGTTAGCTAACATTTGTAGTACAGGTACTTCAGTTACAAAAAGTTGATTATCTTTTTTTAAAGTTTATTGGGAAAAAAAAATACTTCCTGGCCTGAAAGGTCTGTTACACTTCATGATTTGAAAACTTCCAGATTGATGCTTTGGTGACATCAAATGTAAATGGCAAAGGGTTTTTCAGGCTTCAGAAACTTACCAGTTTCTTCAAACTCCTTTCTTAAGAAAGCAAAACTGTAATTTCAGCTACATTGAAATTGTTTATAAATTTAAAGATGTATTTTGTGTGAGATAAACAGTGTAAGTTTTCAGTGAGTATCTAGTAAATATATTTTCCAAGTACCATATCCAAGCTTGTGTGTTATGGGTAATTTTTTGGCAAATAACTCCACAGTATATGTGACGTGTGCTAGATGATGATGGGTTATCCTTGCTTTAGTTCTTGATGGAGGTTCCATCTGTGAACCTGTGACACAAATACATTATCTGTTGGAATAACTCTAGAGCTTGCATGTGATGTGTATGTGGTACTCCATCTAGCTGCATTCATTCAGTTTTGAGAGGAAATTTCTGAGAGTGTCTTCATTTGTTATGGATTATGTGCTTGTTGCCTGCATGATTGATGGCAGCAATGATGATCCAGCTCTCATGGGCTTAGTATCCAAAAACCATGATACACATCAGGTCTCTAAAATTTTAAACAGAATAAATGGTCTGTATTTAATGCTGAGGGAAAGGAAGATTTCTTTTTTCTTTTGTTTTGATAACTATTTACTTACAGATCTAGTGGCTTTATTTTTTTTTCTCCTAAATGTATAAATAGGAAAAATTCAGAATTGTAGAATAGTTTTGGTTCAAAAAGATGAAGATCATCAAGTCCAACCGTTAACTTAGTGCTGACAAGTCCAACCACTAAGCCATGTCCTGAAGCACCACATTCACACATCTTTTAAATACCTTCAGGGATGGTGACTCAGCCACTTCCTGGGCAGCCTGTTCCAGTGCTTGATAACACTTTCTGTGAAGAAATTTTTCCCATCATCCAACCTAAACCTCCAGTGGTGCAACTTGAGGCTCTTTCCTGTTGTCCTATCACTTCTTACTCTGGAGGAGAAATCAACACCCACCTAGCTACAATCTCCTGTCAGGTAGTTGTAGAAAGCAATTAACTCTCCCCTCAGCCTCCCTTTTTTCCAGACTAAACAACCCTAGTTCCCTCAGATGCTCTCCATCAGACTTGTGCTCTAGACCCTTCACCAGTTTCATTGCCCTTCTCTGGACTTGCTCCAGCACCTCAATGTGTTTCTTGTACTGAGGGCCACAAAACTGAGCACAGCACTCCACGTGCAGCCTCACCATTGCGGAGTACTGAGGGGGTGTTTGTGTGTGATCACTTCCCTGGTCCCCCACTGGCCACACAATTTCTGCTACAAGTCAGGATGCTACTGGCCACGCTGCTGGCTCATATTCAGCTGGCTGTTGACTGATACTCCCAGGTCCTTTTCTGCTGGGTAGCAGCAAACACTTGTAAATTCTGTAGGCTTAGTTTACTATCTAAACCATTATGAGATCAGACTTTCTGCCCAATTTAAAAAAAAATAAATATTTGTTTTCTTGTCTGATTTTGCTGAGAATAGTTGTGTGAGTGGTGTGCAGGTGTTGGCATCTACAGGACTGAGGCTTCTGCTCTGATCAGCTCAGACCAAGATCCAAAAAGGAACAGAAAATAGAACAGCCAGCAGCATGACATTTCATAACTGGTTAACTGGCAACCTAAATGTTTGTGTTTCACTTCTATTCAAGACTATGAAGACAGAAAAGTAAAACTTAAGTTTAATGATTAAAAAATATACTTGTTATTAAAAATTAGAATTTATATTCATAAGAATGTACCATTTTAGTAATACTTAGCTTAAAAGCTGGCAGTTTTTTCCCCAAGGTACAGTCTCGCTAATAGTGTATTCCTAAGATGCTCCCTTGCCTAATGTGCACTTAGTTTATATGCTACTAGGGATTTTTAACAGTACAAAGAGGTGAGTGTGCTTGTGTGTTATTTTTTGTGTAGATGTGCAGCGTTTAGAGGTAACTGCTGTATGAAGTGGTGAGATTTTTTGAGGCCTTGGCTTGAATCCCTCCAACACCTAAGAGAATGTCGCGATGCGGATTCTTAAAGACCATATTAAGATGCCCTGACTGTCAGATATCATTGTGTCAAAAATGTAACTTTAACCTGCAAGTAATATTCATTGAAAGGTAATGTTCTCTGTCAGCTCTAGAATAACGAATTTGAAAAAAATAGTCAGTGCTTCTTAATGTTCTGAAGTGTAAATTTTCCCAATGAACATGTGTTAGTCACGCATATGTAAATTTGGGCATGATTCAAAACCAGGCTTTTTTTGTAGTGTTTCTGTAATATGTTCTTTAAAGCTGGGTAGAAATCCTTTTATAGCCTTATAGAGGACTCCTGTGATGCCATGACATGGTTGTATGACATGGTTTTGTTCATGGGTTTGGGGTTTTTTGTTTTGTAGATAAGTGACTATTTCACGTAATCTTAAAGAAGACCATTGCAATTCAGCTTTTATTTTCAAATAGAGTTTGTAATTTATTTACAGAATTACAGTTTGCCTTTTGGAGTTGGACTTTTTCTTTTTAATCTTGGAAATGTAGATACAGTGTTCTTAATAGTATATATCAAGGTAGGAAGAAATGAACTGTATTGACAGATGTAGGAATCTAGGCTAACTTTTAGTGCTAAGAAATACCAGACTATGGAATACTGTGCTCTTAATACTAAATAACTGCATGTGATATGATTAAATAGATTCTGCTGTTTTGTTATTGAAGGTCTTGCCATGTTTTTGTATCTTCTGGTGGAGATGTCTTGTTTCTGACTTGATACGTTGAATGTTGAAGACATTCTATCAGCCATATCTTTAAAAAGAAAGGAAAAAAAGAAAAAAATAAAGAATGAATGTGGCAAGTCATCGGGTGCTGTTTTTCTGAGCTCATTTCATGCAAAGTTCGTAGCATTTTGTTTCTTTTTTCTTTTCTTTTTTCTTTTTTCCCAAGCAGAGACTTTAGAGCTCTGCCAAATTGTGAGTCTTCTCTGTGCAAGAGGAGACTGTCAGGGTGGTGTCTCAACTTGTCTGTCTGTGATACAGGACTCTGATAGGGAGACAAGAGTTATTAAAGCTTTCCTAATGTTTTTAAGTCATAAATGGCTGTCTAGGAGGTAGCTCTGTTTTCATCATCTGTATAATATTAAAGTCTGACGAGTCAAGATTGCAGAGAGGTGATTCCAGTTTAAGGTTCAGATACTTAAAAAAAAGGGGGGGCAAATTTTCATTAACAAAATAGTTGTAACCACAAAAAAAAGTGCAAATTTCTCAAGAGGTTAGAAATAGAAGGTTGTTGTGTGTTTCTCTCAACTGTAAAGTACAGATAAGTGAACAAAACTGCTATCAGGGTAAATTAAAGCCAATTATTTCTCTCTGTGCTTTAGAGAAATTCAGCTGTATATGTTGGTAACTTCCAAAAACTTCTATCAGGGTAAATTCAAACTTGAGCAGTGTGTTACCTGTCCTGTTCAAACTGTCATCTATTTTTGTGATACAAAAGAGGCTGACTGGATATATGCAATCTGGTTGAATTTATGGGAATGATCACGACAGTGGATTACTTTGGGTTTTGAGGAGTAGTTTTCACCACAGGCTGAGACTGGAGATCTCAATGTTTAATGTCACTTTCATTACAGAAACCTACTCTTGCCAGTTGTAAATTAGGTGGAGAGCAAAGATGCAGTACTTTAGCTCTTGCAGTTTCATCATGCTTCTTGTATGCAGACATGGCAGTTAACAAATTTTGTCCAGCTGCAAGGTGGTAGCATCACTGTTTAGCTAACCGAATTTTATGCAAAGTAAAATGATAGATTAACCAAGGTAGTTTACCCTAAAATCTAATGTATTTAAAAGGCAAAATACTGAGGCAAAACAAATGAATTCTTGTGCAAAACATCAACGAATACACTTTTGTCAAACAGATTATGCTCTTGTCCCTTGTACACAAACTACCCTGGACTAACTCAGTATGCTGAGTGCTGTCCTTCTGGTCCTGGGTGTGTGCATGCTTTTATAGTGGTTTTGGCAGGCAAATATTGTATTGAATTTATCAAAACAAAGGTTGTAAAGGAAAATAGTTCAGAAGCTTGCTCTTTCCTACATCAGTATGGCTAGGTGTCAGTGCATGTATGTCTTGTATCATGTGAAAGAATGGTGGAGACTCTTTGCTATGTTAATTCAGTAACTTTGTTTTTGAACTTTGATCTTTAAAACATTATCACAGTGTTGAATAAACAGACTTTCTTGTACTTACTCTTTTAAAGGTTTAGAAGACCTATTAAAATGTATAGTAAGCATATACATTTTGCTAAGCAAAAACTGGCAATCGTTTGTTTATACAGGAAAATATGATCGATCAAATGAGTAAATATTTTAATATTTTAGGATTATCAGATTATTAATATTAAATTTAGGAGTTATTCAGTCTTAATTACTACTTAACATTTTAAAGATTAAGAAACGTGATAGTGAGTAACTACTAAATAAAGGTTATATAGGGAAATACTTCACTTGAGTGTAACTTTTTTCTTTAGCTAGCTTTACTTGAACTCATGGGCTTAGATTAATGAGCTGCTTTTCATTTCAACTGCCCTATCAAACACCTACTCATTAGTCAGCAGCTGAAAGTGTTAGAAGAATGCTCTACATCTGTCCCTGGCAGCACTTCCTACCAAACTTGTTTCCACTGAAGCTTGGATAGAATCCATAAAAATAGGATTTAAAATGTAGTATTGACATGTTTTCTAGATCTTTCTTCAAGTGTATTTTACTATGCCCTTATTTACAAAAAGAACACTTTGATACAATGAAGACCTGTGCAATGGAACAGACTTAAATGTTTTTGCTGCTGCAATGACTTCCGCCTTCCTAAGACCTCTACTGAATTAAATACTTGTAAATATAAGTCTGTGTTTTCTGGATTACTAACATGCTATCAAGTTTTTAAATGTAACTTCATTTAATGCTTCATGTCTTGGAAAGGACCTTGTGACCTGTGCAGTAAGGACACAGACAGGGGTGAGTTTGGTGGTATACATGTTAGCTTTTGTAGTAGGCTTGGTAAAATAGGGTGCCAGGTATTATTCTTAAGATACATTTCTCTTAAGGTAGCTAATGGCTTTTACTTGTGTTGTACGACTTTGTCAGTTCAGTCAATGTCTACTGATTTCTCCCCCTACCTCCCAAAAGCTTTTTGGATATACAGTGTTGGCTGAAGGAAACTTGGCTCTGTTGAGTCTGTGTGTGCTGCAGTGACCATGCAAATATTAGGAAATCCAGATAGACAAAAATCCAATCAGAGGCAGATGTTTGCCAATTCCACTTGTAATCACTTTTTCCTGTACTAGAAGCAGTAAATATCACCAATTTCTCAGCATGGAGGGTAGAATACTGTTTTTTTTCTGTGTTTCAGCCTTCAGAATTCTTTAAGGGGTCCAAATGATGGTGTTTATCTGTTACGTTTATGCGGCTAAGGATTTCTTTTCTTATCTGTGTATTTTGATAGCTAGGCATTAACATGGTGTTTACTGCCTCTGCTTCCTTGAATAATTTCCTGTTGCCTGTCCTTTGGAATTGAATCAGAACCTTGTTGGAGAATCCCAGTATCCTTCCTACTGCTGCAGCTTCTCCTCTAGAGTTTGTAGTATCCAGTGCCTTTTCTCCCCTAAAGCAAAGTTACTGTGCTGGAGTAATACATTTGAAGAGACCCTGACCTAATTTGTGAGAATGGTAAATTTTTCTTAGGCTATAATTGGAGGGGTAAAAAGTAAATGACATTGGTCCTACCAGTAAAAGCAAGTCATGTTTATTCCTGTCCTTTCTTGGGCGGCTGTCTGGTGAACCAGATAATGGAACTAACATGGCTCAAACTCACCCTTCTCATTTAAACTCTGCGCTCTTTCCTAATCTTGTTCAACCATGCAGCAGCACAGGTCCTTGCACAGCTATTTCAGACCTGTGCCTCAGAAGAGGTGGGATTGAAGCGGTCCCTTGTATAAACTTACCTCAGTTTAGACTGCTGTGGAAGACAGTCTAAGTTAACAGAAACCCAACCTGAGAATGAAGTGAGTGGCTTTCTGTTCAATTAGTGGACTAAAACAACTCTAACACTAAAACTGTGGGTTTGATGGCCACTAAAGCAGATGAGATAAAAAAAGGGACTGAAAAAAGATCACCGAGAAATAGCAACTTCAATAGTTGTGGAATTCTGTCTTTACTTACCTTGGAGTTCAGACTAAATACCCACCTCCTATCCCAGTTCAAAAATGAAAACTCCGTGTATAGTAACCACCTTAATCCAAGGTATTTTCATGTAAATAGATAATTAAAATTTCATTAACTTCTATGTTGTTGATTTTGTCACTGTGAGTTGGAATAGTAGCTAGTTCAGAATGGAACCACCTTTGGGTAGGTGAATTTGCTGTTGGGGGGTGGTGGTGACATCAGATTTGGTTGCTTTTTAAGTGACAATCCACACGGAATACTTATTTGGAGAGAAATCTTACATGGCCTCCCAGTGTAAAGAGAATCCATCAGCTATATAGCAATGGATCATAAATGTAACACCTTTAAATAGATCTTGACAATTTAATAGGATTTTTCTTCATTCCCATCATCAGGAAGATAGAAGTGATGAGCAGGGTTCAGAGGAAACCTGTAATAGCTACAGTTTTGCTATACTGTCAGTATGGGGGTTTATTCACTTAATTCCACAAATGAGTAGCCAAAGTTAATACAGTTTCTGATTCTCTTGTAACAAAGTGTCTTCATAAATCTGTTCAAGTAACATCTTCCTCCTCCCACTGATATTCATTAGCACCATTCCACTTGCCCCAATATTCTTTCTCTTCCAATTAGTAAGTCAATTCCTAACTTAATTTTCTTCGTAATTTTTTTTTCCCAAATGAACTTGCCCAAAATAATTCAGCTTAAGTAAATATTTTTGTTTGGTGGCAAATCAAATATTTTAGGGCTGAATCAAAGGGAGGGTACACAAACCTCCGGAGCAGAATGTACCTCCCAATATGCATGACTGGTGAGAAGAGAGCAGATTCTGTTAATTAGTAAAACTTCTTTTAAAGGTGGAAGGACTGATGTCCTGTGAGAAACACGCCAGCAATACACTGACTTGCAGCTGTTTGAACCAGTCTCATGGTAGTGTGCTCAGTAGTGGCCTCAGATGTAACACAGACATGCAAAGATGAAGAAATGTGAATACCACGTGTATCTTGCAAGAGAAAACTTACTTGAGTGACTCAGTGCTCTGCCAGTACTGCTGCTAGTGCTACAAATGGCACATTTACTCACTTTAGTGAAGAAAAAGCAGGGTTGAGGGTTTGACCATTACCTAAAATTTGCTAAGGAACCTCCAACTTTTTCAGTCATGCTTATTTATAAAGTAGGAAATTGCACTGAAAGTAAAGTAATGCTTATTTTGTACTCCGGTGTTCCATTACAGTAGTAAAGTTATGTGCAATTGTAAGAGCAGTCTTCCTATCCATTTTAATCCTTGCAGGGAGCTTCCAAGAGACAGGAGCAGCAGTTGACCATTAAAACAAAGACATGAGTAGTGAGGAGGAGAGATAGAACACCTGTCTCTTAAAGATGTGATTACTAGATAAACTGGAATTTTAAACTTAATTTTTGCTGCTTCATACTGTAGCTTATCCCTATAGAACAATCTAGTGGTATTTTAGATGGGGAAAAGAAACAGAATTTGCTTACAAAATTCTGCATATGAAAATACTGGGAAAAAATATCAGAGTTGTTCAGTTTTTCCCCTTTACCTATCAAGATCTTGTAGGAAACGTTGTTTTGAGGTCCGTCTTGTGTCTTTTTTGAACCTAGCTTTGTTAAAGGTCTGTATCTGGGGTGGCTCACTCTTTTAAAAAAGACTAAAACCCCATGTGTAAGGTATACTCAAGGGATATATGGATCTAAAACCCGCTGGTTTTGGAAATAACCTCCCTCGTTTTTGCCTGGACTGGATCTCTGTAGTCCTAGGGAAGATGTTTAAAAAGGCATCAGATGTACATGTAGTCCACTTTGACATTCTCCAAAGCAGGTTCAACTACATTCCCTGTATTTGGCCATTTTGAAACATTATTAGAAAGCTTGCTGTCTCCTAGTTTTGTTTCACTATGCTTATTGCGAGAGGACTTTGTTTAGTATCTTCCTTGGTGTAGGTGGAATTTACTGTCTGTAGCAGATGTGGAAAAACATAATTTGCTCCATCTCTCTACTTTTAAAAATGCTTTGATATTCTTAGTCTTGTCCTTTCTGTCAAAAAAAACCCCACAAACACATAAAACCCCACAAACAGCACAAACACGAAAAAAACCTCTCTGGAACATCCCACACCACACCAGAGCATTGTTTTAACAAAGTAATATTTTCTAGATTGGGCATCTTTGGGCTTTCTCATTAGGTTTCCATCCTACATTAACTGTGACATCCAGGAGGTACTATGAACTTGGCCCAGCCAGCAACCAGTAAATTCAGTTGACTTTGTGTGTCTTATGGATAATACTCCTCTTTTTTTATATTCGTTAGTCTTTTCCCTTCATCCAATTAAATAATATCTAGTACAGTTCTAACTCACCTTTTAACAGTGTATTATTCTGGTGTGATGCTTTTTCTCTAACCAGGTGTGCATATGCTTTATTACTTGGTTTTGTTCCAAATTTTCATCAGTAAATTACCTAATTGAAAAGTCTTCTTTATGTACTGCTTTTTTTGAGCAGATAAAAGTTTAGGTCAGTGTTACAGATGAAGTAACCTAAATACGTAAAGGTCACATAGTGATGTAAGTAGTATTTGGGGAGAAGCACAGATTTGGAGGTGGCATGAGTGTAACTTTCTCTGTTTCTCTGAACATCACTCCCAGAGGTGCAGTACCTAGGAGACAAAATGGGCCTTCAAATAGCTCATTATAAAAATAGATGTGCAGGTCTGATACAATGAAGAAAAGGTTGCTTACAGTTTCGTTCCGAACACCTTAGGTAATTTAAATACAAAGTTTAAATATTTAATGTCGTGCTTTTCTTCCATTTTTGGGGTTATGCAGGAAAGCTGTTCTTATATGCCTGTATCTTGGTTCTTTGTGCTGCAATAATTCAGTTATTAATGGTAAAAAAAAGAAGTTACTTGGAATTACTGAATATTCTAGAAAGGAAAACCTGAATTTTACAATATCCAAGCTTAACAGCATTAAGTTGAACTTAAGATAGGTCCGTTTCTAGGTTGAAGGAAGTACTCAGATAAGCATGAAACACCAGGTTTTAATCTCATGTGTATATTTTTATTCATAACATATTAGCAACCAGCCATAAAACCCTGGTTCCCGCTTCACGGGAATGCTTATGAGGCTTTATATTTCTAAATCAATAATAATAATAATCCAAGGGCCTGTATCTTACTGGGAACCACCTTTCAATAGGGCTCTCGAAAGCTAAAGTTGTCGACCCCGCTGTTGTTTTCCACTGAGAAGCCGAACTCCTGGTCGGTAATTCCCGGCAGCCTTACTGGAGGAAAGAATAAACATTCGGCTTGTTCGGGGAAGGGGAGGGGGGGGAGGCAGCCTGTGCCCTTTCCAGCAGGTGCGCACCGCCTGTCGAGGGGGAGAATAACAGCAGCAGTGAGATCATCCCGCGTTAAACCACGCACGCAAGCGGCCCGCCGTCCCTCCCCTCCTCGGGGCTGGGGGCTGCGGAGCGACGCGGGGAGCTGCGGGGCCGCCCCCCCGGGACCTGCGGGGCCGCCCCCGGGCGCAGTGACAGCCCCGCACCAGCCCCTGCTCATTCGCGGCCTCCTCGGTGTCATTTTAAGTTGCTGCCGTTAGCCAATGGGGCTCCTCCCGCCCGCTGACATCACGAACTAGCCAGTTTCCTCCAGCTGCAGAGCGCTTCAGTTTCTGTCTTTTTTTAAACTAAAATGGAGGCTGGTTTCTTGCCTTAAGGAATACATTGCCTTGCCTGCTGGAGCCTAGATGTTGACATGTAACAGAGCTGGCAGCAGGATGGTGGTTGACGCAGCCAATTCCAATGGGCCGTTCCAGCCCGTGGCCCTTTTGCATATTAGAGGTGAGTTATTGTGTCTGTGAATCGCGACCCTCCGAGGAGCTCGTAAATGGCTATTGTGGTGCTCGGATAAGGGGAGCAGGAAGGCCTTTGGAGCCCGGCCCTTTTCGGTTTCTTGCAGCCCTAGTAAAAGCGGGGGAGGTCAAAACCTGGCCGCTATTAAATGGGTTTGGGGAAGAATTCGTGGAGGCATTGCACGCATAGTTAAAAGCAGGTTTTACTGCTTTCAGCCGTAGCTCTCCCATCCCCCTTTCAAGCTGTGCTGATGTCAAAGGATGTGAAGTCACTACCCCAGAAAGGTACTGAGTGGGGGGAGGGAAGAGCCAAGTTATTTCTATGCGATTTCTGTAGAATAAGGACAAACGTTGGGTGTGCTTCAAAGCCTTTTTCATGTCAGTCGTTCAGGTGGAGCTCCTTTAAAGCCCACTGCAGCTTGTGAAAGGATTGGAAGTGGTGTTGGGGAGGAAGGAGGGGAAGAGATGTGAACATTTATTATGAAAATATCCTTTATGTATTCAGAAAGCATTTCCTAGAAGAGATGCGTGTCGGCTTTAACAAGCAAGCTCTTGTGTGCCTGTCGCTTTGTGTGGTTTTGGATGTGAAATTTCACAGAATATGTTCTTCTGGCTTCACAGAATTAGTGCCTTGCAAATCTGCATTTTATATAATTCATTGGGAAAATACACATTGGTATGACACTTTTGCATAGTAGTATGTATCTCTTGTGTATTTGCAGTTAGTAAAATTTGGCATTGCTGTGAAGGGGTTTTTGTGGTGGGGTTTTTTAGCTGGCTGTTATTCAACTAAAGCTTTTTTTTCCCCCCTTAATGTCTTCCTTAAGGTGGTTTTGGTTTAGAACTTTTTATGAAAGCAGAGCATGTATTAGCTGAGATCTGCACACCTAGAACAATGGCATTTATACACAGGAGACACAGCTGATACTGTTCTTCATTACCTCTGCCTCTCAGCCTTTCTCTGGCATAGGCTAGATGTTAGTACTGAAAATAATATTTTTTCATTAATATTCCATACACTGAAAAAATTTTGCTTTGGAAGTGTAAAAATCCCCAACTGTTCAGAAGCCTCCTCCTTTATAGCATGCATCTAGAAATCATGATTTCTCTTTACCTTTTAAAAGAGCCATATCCTTCATCTGATGTGGGTCTGGATGTATTCTAGAAGACTCTAATTTTGGTCAGGGGGGAGGGTGAATGCGATAAAATTCCCTTGAGTTAGACTGGGGACTGTGCTTGTTGTCAAGGGAATAGAAATGCAACTGCCTGACCTGTAGACAGGCCTTCACTCTGCGTAAATCACCTTAATTCTCTGGTATATGCTGCCTCTTGGAAGGGGAGAAGCACTGTGGTTTAAAGCTGCAAGTCAGGAAAACAAAACAAGGTTGGAATGGGAATGATGAAGTGTTAATAATGATGAAGTCTAATAATCCTTTGTCTCGATATATTAATGAGGTGCTTGTCAGTGACTTTATCGCCCCTGTTGCTGCTCAAATCAAACACCTAATTGTGGAAACAGTGGATTTTAAGAAACTCTCCTGAAATTTACTTTCCTAAAACCTAAATCTTTGTTGCACTGGATAATACAGTAATAAAGTAGAGGTTAAGGGTTTGGGGGATTTGTGTTGTGTTTTGGTTTTGGGGTTTTTTTTAGTTCTGGTATTTTTGTGGGGTTTTTTAATGAGTAATTGAGAGTAGACTTTCTTGTAAGCAATTAAGGAGTAAATGGGAGATTGTTTTGCATTTTTAAGGTGTTAGGAAATAAGATGGCTCTCTGGTATTACAGCCCAGAGGACTTTCTTGACATTGGGAGAGGAAAAGCATCTTTTCCATACATAGACATATACAAAGGTTGCTTTGTTTTTCCTATGTACCTCATCTCACTAGTTGCTCTGATGTCACCAATTCTGAGCAGCCTCCAAAATGAAGCTTGTCAGAACAATATATACAAAATTAATAGCAGTAAAAAGTGACTTGGCAACTCTGAAGCCTAATGATAGATGTTTATTGTTTGTCCCAATCCATGCTTCTCTTACAGTTGTCTTTTTACATATCTGTTGCAGTACAGGATTAAATTTTCTAGTAGAAATCTTCCTCTTTGCAGCTATAAGAGCTAAAACTTCAATGTCAAAAGCAGGGGGGGGGCAGGACACATAAGCCACTGAGTTGATTCTAGTAGATCTAGTTTGTTGTGATAGGGAAGACACTGCTTTATCACCAATTTCATGTAATCTTTGCACTAAAATTTTGAGATGGTGTATTGTATTTTTTTTACCCTTCTATTGTAGCCACTATATTTGGCCCTAATCTTAAAAAAATAATATATCTGTGATATAATATTTGCAGAATAAAAAAGGAAAACTATTGATCAGACAGAAGCTTGCTCCCCTTCCTCCTGCCCCTCCTGAACTGAGGACAGCTTTGAGCTGCTTACAGCTTTGCTAAAACAAAACACTCAGAGAAATAGATGGAGGTACTTTGATGCTACG